>NC_090265.1:411217260-411887260 GCF_040414725.1 Anabrus simplex | reverse complement strand
AATTCCAGAGGAGAGATCTACCCCTTTTCCATGACACAAGTGTTATTCCATCTAGCCTTTTGCCGCCTGAACGGCAACAGCCTTGTCTATTTTCTATGTAATTTAGTAAAGAAAATGTCAACATTCGATCAAAATTGACCTATAGTACTTACCACTTTTCCTGTTCACTATAATTAAAGTGAAATATGCGATATTTCCTGTTCCACTTTCCATTCAAGTCACCGTTTTGCAGGTCATGACAGAGAAGAGAGTAAATCTAATGTGATCTGAGAGCAATCGCGACTATAACGAAAATTTAAGGGAAATATGTTCTCAGTTATGACATGTTGATTACAAAGTTTCATCTGAATTACAACTGTCCTAAATTAATTGTATTACGTTTCCATTGCATGGCAGTGTTTGAAAGCAATACATTCAAGTCAGAAATATGAATAACTGGTTCGTTGATAATCGAAAAGTAATCATGCTGTCCTATGCTTTTGTTCCGCTGAATGAAAATTACGATCATCTATAATTACACAATTATAGAATAAGAGTGTTGTCTGTACTTTGCTTAGAATTTTAAAAATTACTATTTCTGCATCGGTTGTGTCCCGAGTAAGAATGAATTGCAATTTTCAATTTTCCATCATGTTTGTATGTACGCGCATCATGAGAAAATGGCTGAACAGAAGTAAATAAAAATCGGTATGTAAAGTCACGAAATAAGGCACTAAATTTTAGGATGTAAATAATTTTATTCACGCTGAGTGAAATGGTAGTTTAGGGGAAGATCTAAAATGTAATTCTCAAATATCTATATTTTTAGTGGTCCTGTCAATAAATACTATATTACAAAAGTTCTAGAGAATACAATTTCCGATCATTTATGTCTTATACAATTTTACCATACCGGCTATGATAACAGAGATATTCCTGAATTTAAACTTGTCTTAAACAGTTCTCAATGCTGAACCATGAGAAAAGGAGGGAACAGAATTTAATGAAAGTCTGTATGCAAAGTCGGAGAATAAGACCTTACAGTCAAGGCTATAAATAATTTCATTCCTAGTGGGTGGAGTTGTAGTTTAGGGGAAGGTTTAAAATTTAATTATCAAACATCTATCTTATTGATAGTCCTGCCGACAAATACTACATTGCAAAAGTTATAGAGAACACAATTTTCGTGATACTGTAGGCCTATAAGCTATTGGACTTATTCCGTGTCAAGAAAATAAGGTGAAATTCTTTACGTTTCACAGAGAACTGTGCTCTGCGTCATCAGAGGAAAATCTCGACTGTCCACATGCCGGTCCATTGGTACCCGTATCAAGGAACATGAACGTAATATTCGTCTCAACCAGCCAGACAAATCGGCAATAGCTGAGCATGCTCTATCGTCGGGTCATGATGTCAGGTTTCAAGGTGCTCGAGCTCTTACCTACACTAGACACTACAGGTCCAGGATTATACGGGAAGCTGTGGAAATACATAGAAATCCTAACAATTTCAACAGGACACTGGCTATCAATTAAGTAATACCTGGTTACCAGCCGTTAAGGATTTAAGTAGGTAGTTCCCTTCCCTGTCCCTTCACTATTGTTATTTCGTCTCGGTGTTTTCCAAATTCGTACGTTACTCATGGCCAGATGTTTCATTCCAGGCTTTTGTCAATGTCATACACATGTCAATACGTTACGTGCACATGTTATGTGACCCTCTTAGACTGATTCTGATGGTTCGGTCAGCTTCCGCTTCGAACGCTAGCGCTGTGCCACGTCTTGGGAGCCATTTAGTGACAAATGAAATTACCACTCCACTTCTATTATAACGTCTAAATTCAAAGCGTCATTGTTTAAGAAGCCTTTCTCGTGGACAGTCGAGATTTTCTTCTGATGACGCAGGGCACAGTTCTCTGCGAAACGAAAAGAATTTCACTTTATTTTCTTGGCACAACATAAGCCCAAAAGCCTATACAGTATCATGTCTATAAGTACGGATCGTGAAAACATCAATGGCAATACAACCTTCGATGATTTATGTCATGTCTAATTTTCGTTTTCTTTCCTCATTCCATGAAATTGGTATCCGTTCTAGTTCCCTACTTGAAATTCCACTAAGTCGAACGAATTCCTACAATCATTCCGTTTTAGTTACTGCATCGAGACTCTGGAATACACTCCCAATGGACATTCGGCACCTTACTTCCTCTCATAAATTCAAATCTGCCTGCCGAAAGTTTTTGCTGGGAACATAAAACTGAGTTGTGTGAGTCATTGTGTGTATGTTGTGTGAATGAGTTTTCTTCATTTATTATTATTATTATCATACATACATACATTATCATTATAGACTGTTATGCCTTTCAGCGTTCAGTCTGCAAGCCTCTGAGAATTTACTAAACGTCGCCACAATTCTCGATTTGCAACTAGTGTTGTGGCCTCATTTAGTTCTATACCTCTTTAAATCGTTAGAAACAGAGTCTAACCATCGTCGTCTTGGTCTCCCTCTACTTCTCTTACCCTCCATAAGAGTCCATTATTCTCCTAGGTAACCTATCCTCCTCCATTCGCCTCACATGACCCCACCACCGAAGCCGGTTTATGCGTACAGCTTCATCCATCGAGTTCATTCCTAAATTAGCCTTTATCTCCTCATTCCGAGTTCCCTCCTGCCATTGTTCCCACCTGTTTGTACCAGCAATCCTTCTTGCTACTTTCACGTCTGTTACTTCTAACTTATGAATAATATATCCTGAGTCCACCCAGCTTTCGCTCCCATAAAGCAAAGTTGGTCTGAAAACAGACCGATGTAAAGACAGTTTCGTCTGGGAGCTGACTTCCTTCTTACAGAATACTGCTGATCGCAACTGCGAGCTCACTGCATTAGCTTTACTACACCTTGATTCAATCTCACTTTATTGCCATCCTGGGAAAACACACAACCTAAATACTTGAAATTATCGACCTGTTCTAGCTTTGTATCACCAATCTGACATTCAATTCTGTTGGATTTCTTACCTACTGACATCAATTTAGTCTTCGAGAGGCTAATTTTATACCATACTCATTGCACCTATTTTCAAGTTCCAAGATGTTAGACTGCAGGCTTTCGGCACAGTCTGCCATTAAGACCAAGTCGTCAGCATAGGCCAGGCTGCTTACTACATTTCCACCTAACTGAATCCCTCCCTGCCATTTTATACCTTTCAGCATATGATCCATATAAACTACAAACAGCAAAGGTGAAAGATTACAGCCTTATCTAACTCCTGTAAGTACCCTGAACCAAGAACTCATTCTACCATCAATTCTCACTGAAGCCCAATTGTCAACATAAATGCCTTTGATTGATTTTAATAATCTACCTTTAATTCCATAGTCCCCCAGTATAGCGAACATCTTTTCCCTCGGTACCCTGTCATATGCTTTCTCTAGATCTACGAAACATAAACACAACTGCCTATTCCTCTTGTAGCATTTTTCAATTACCTGGCGCATACTGAAAATCTGATCCTGACAGCCTCTCTGTGGTCTGAAACCACACTGGTTTTCATCCAACTTCCTCTCAACGACTGATCGCACCCTCCCTTCCAAGATGCCTGTTAATACTTTGTCTGGTATACTAATCAATGAGATACCTCGATAGTTGTTGCAATCCTTCCTGTTCCCTTGCTTATAGATAGGTGCAATTACTGCTTTTGTCCAATCTGAAGGTACCTTACCAACACTCCACGCTAGTTTGACTACTCTATGAAGCCATTTCATCCCTGCCTTCCCACTATACTTCACCATTTCAGGTCTAATTTCATCTATTCCTGCTGCCTTATGACAATGGAGTGTATTTACTATCCTTTCCACTTCTTCAAGCATAATTTCACCATCATCATTTTCCTCCTCCCCATGAGCTTGACTGTTTGCAACACCACCATGATGATTTCCTTTTACATTGAGAAGATGTTCAAAATATTCCCTCCACCTCTCCAGTGATTCCCTGGGATCTGTTATGAGTTCACCTGAATTACTCAAAACACTGTTCATTTCCTTTTTCCCTCCCTTCCTAGGATTCTGTGTTACTGTCCAGAAAGGTTTCCCTGCTGCTTGGCCTAGCCTTTCCAGGTTATTACCAAAATCTTCCCATGACTTCTTTTTGGATTCAACAACTATTTGTTTCGCTCTGTTTCTTTCATCTACGTACAAATCCCTGTCTGCCTCGGCCCTTGTTTGGAGTCATTTCTGATAAGCCTTCTTTTTACGTTTACAGGCTGCTCTCACTTCATCATTCCACCAAGATGTTCGCCTTTTCCCATCTTTACACACAGTTGTTCCTAGGCATTCCCTTGCTGTTTCTACTACAGCATCCCTGTATGCCACCCATTCACTTTCTATATCCTGAACCTGCTTACTGTCTACTGTTCAAAACTTCTCACTAATCATATCCATGTACTTCTGTCTAATTTCCTCGTCCTGGAGATTTTCTACCCTTATTCGTTTGCAGACAGATTTCACTTTCTCTACCCTAGGCCTAGAGATACTTAGTTCACTACAGATCAGATAATGGTCTGTATCATCGAAAAATCCCCGAAAAACTCGTACATTCCTAAAAGATTTCCTGAATTCAAAGTCTGTTAAGATATAGTCTATTATGGATCTGGTACCCCTAGCCTCCCATGTGTAGCGGTGAATAGCCTTATGCTTGAAGAATGTATTCGTAACAGCTAAACCCATACTAGCACAGAAGTCAAGCAAACGCTTCCCATTCCCATTAGCTTCCATATCTTCCCCACATTTACCAATCACCCTTTCGTATCCTTCAGTTCTATTCCCAACTCTCGCATTGAAATCGCCCATTAGCACTATTCTATCCTTGCTGCTGTTCCTGACCACGATGTCACTCAATGCTTCATAAAACTAGTCAACTTCATCCTCATCTGCACCCTCACATGGTGAATACACGGACACAATTCTTGTCCTAATTCCTCCCACTGACAAATCTACCCACATCATTCGCTCACTTACGTGCCTAACAGAAACTATGTTGCGTGCATTGGTATTCCTGATAAAGAGCCCTACCCCAGACTCTGCCCTTCCCTTTCCAACACCCGTCAAGTACACTTTATAATCTCCTATCTCTTCCTCCTTATCTCCCCTTACCCGAATATCACTTACTCCTAGCACATCCAGATGCATCCTCTTTGCTGACTCAGCAAGTTCTACCTTCTTTCTTCCATAAGCCCCATTAATATTGATAGCTCCCCATCGAATTCCATTTCGTTCGCCAAGTTGTTTCCAAGGAGTCCCTCGCCTGTCAAATGGGAGTGGGACTCCATTACTCCCATAGGTCCGAGGCTTGCTTAAAGTGTTCTGAGCTCGGTAAATCCATGAAGCAGGATGCTGCCCTACTTGCACATAGTCCAAGTGAGGATCTCTCCTCTAACGGGTTATGGACCACCGGTGAATTGTGTAGTCCTAGCCGCCTGAGCACAAGGAGGGCCACGACTCAGAATATGTCCGAGATGCCCACTCCCATTCCATAGCAACTGGTATCCCGACTCTCAGGACCACTTACTAGGCCACTCAGCCGTTGCCCATGGTTCAGGAACTAGGACGTGACTACAGTAACCCACAAACAATTATTATTATTATTATTATTATTATTATTATTATTATTATTATTATTATTATTATTATTATTATTATTATTAGTAGTAGTAGTAGTAGTAGTAGTAGTAGTATTGTCACATTAATTGCTGTACTGATATGTAGGCCTAACTTAGTCTTAGAATTATCTGTCCGTAGTATTATTTCTTTTTAGAATTTCTATGTCTTACTTTTATGTTTACATTTTTAAATTTTATTGTTTATAGTGGTTAAGTGTAAGAGAGGGCCGTGAGCTTTAACTTCGCCACAAATGTAAGTCAGGAATAAATAAATAAATGAATGAATAAATGAATAAATGAATAAATGAATAAATAAATGAATAAATAATAAATAAATAAATAAAGGAAAGAACAACTAAGGAGGAACAATTGAAATTGTAACGTGGTCCTTAGAAGGCCGGAACGCAAGAAGAAGAATAAATACATAAATAAATAAATAAAGTTTTACAATACCGACTATGATAATAGAATAAATGAATTTAGACTTTTGCTGCCGAGCATCTCGCTAACATGGAAATATCGTTCAATTGTGTGTTAACTGGTGAAGGTAGTGGTTTTTGTCGTGATTGCCGTAAGGTGAAAACCGCGTGGTCATCATCGCATATCGATAAGGGAAAACTGTGAATATGATCAAAATGAGAAAAAATCGTAAAGGAATGATGGCTCGAAGAACAAGACAAGAGGGGGTCATGAAAGGAGGAATTGGATGCCCTAATATCTCAGAGTCGGAAGAAAACTCAATGTGAAGTCCTACAATATCGAAAGCCTATGAAATTGATTAACATTAAAAATGTCTACTGTTTCTTGTGATGTGCTTTGTCTTTTCTGCTGCCCCTCATCTTCGAGAGATGGAATTACTGCTGTGTCCCGAGTAGAACAGCCTGCCTTAATATTGGCGGTAAATAGCAGGGGAGTTAGATAATTTCTGGGTTTTAGTAGGCCATTTTTCTTGTTCATACGTGTTCTAATAAATATTGGTTCGTGACACACCGGTTCACAATAATGTCCCGGCTATTCGATCCCAACTCTGAGGCGCTGATAGAAATGAGGAATGTGCACACTAAATGGAAAACGGAAAAACAGTGTTCACCATTGTCTGTGGCCATGTCATGCCAGCTCTGGAACTTGTCACTGTTAGACAAGTTTGAAACTGTGCCGTTTTTCATTTGATCAAGCATTTCATATGACAGCATTGTTTATATCTTGGGTATTCCAGTCGATTAATATCGTATTCTGACAAGAATACTCACGCTATTGTAATGACCTATGTCGAGTTCTGTTTGTCTGTGTCTGTTACAGCATGAAAGAGAAATGGATAGATGAATTTTAATTAAACGTGGTATTTCAGTTTAGAATAAGATTGGGAGGATGTTAGATATAAGTAGTCCAAGACTTATCACCAGGAAGGGCTTAAAGCAAAAACTCGATGTCTCTCTCTCTTACGATTGGTTTTACATGAAAATAGTTCACGGCAACTTTTTGTTCTCTAACCTTTTCCGATAGAGTGAAAGATACATATCAGTGACAGTCATGTGAAAGTTTAAGTCCATTTTTTAATGATTTTCTTTACGTCGCACCGATACAGATACTTCTTATGGTGACGTTAAGTTCAAGAGTCGGAAACTAGCTGTATAGACAGTACAGAGAGTTGCTATGGACATCGTTCGGGCAACGTTTTAAAGGTTTTGTACACCTATATATTAACAATCTAGCCAGATACCCGTGCTTCGCTACGGTATTATACTGAAATTTATAATTGAATGCTTAACATTTTATATATCATTCGCCAAAATTCGCGATTTGACGGCAAAGTTCCTCCCATTTTTCAATCTTTCTATCCAGAAATCGATTTCGTACTTCCCGGGCTAGCTCCAGGTATTCCACCCGGTCAGCTGGGTTCCTAAATCTTTGCCATCTTTTCCTATAAGCATATTTAATATGGATCAAATCCTTGAGGAGATCCGTCGCGGGGTCGTCTTGGGTGCCTTGGCGGTACTGAATCCGCGGCCGGACTGCATTCGTACTCATTACCCGGCCAGGACCCGTTTCAAGCGCGGTCCGCACATTTTGACGACGGTCCAGAACATTATTATTATTATTATTATTATTATTATTATTATTATTATTATTATTATTATTATTATTATTATGTTCTGGTCGTCGTAGCAAGATGCAAGACCGCTACATGGCGGTAAACTACATCTGCTGCCATTGTCATTGCTGACAATGTGACCAGCACTCTTGTCACGCGTAGGCAAGTGCGCGGGATTTCTGGCGATACGAATGATATACTTCCGTGTATTATTGACCTTATTATAGAAGTGAATAATTGCACGGCCAATATCATTCCTATCGTTTATTTCAAATGTGTTTAAATTTTTACCAGCAGTTTCCCGCTGACTCCGCCCGCAAAATACAAAGTATGGTGTTGTTCGTTACTATCCTCACGGATGTATTTTCAAAGTTTCGAGTTAATGAATTAAAGCACATGATCTGCTGTGGTAATATAATGTAATATTATGTCAACAAAACACTTGAAAATACACCACACAAATTGAATTAAACGTTCCTTGCAACGTGCTTCAAAGATCTTCGTCATGGAGACAAATGTACTCATAACTTTTCTCACAATCTATCAATTTAAGTAGCTATTACCTCAAAAGAAAGCGCTTGATCCACTGAGTGTTTTAGACCAAAACTAACTGCTTACCTCAATTAGAATGAAAAATATGATTGCTTCAATGAGAAAAAATGTTGAAGAAATGAGACGTCAAATTGAATGTGCATTCATAACTTTCCTCAAAATCAACTAATTTGAATAATTAAGAGCTGAAATGAAAAAGTTTGATTCACTGAGTGTTCTTAGGCCAAAAAGAACTCCGTACCTCAGTTAGAACCAATGATATGATTGCTTCAATGAGACAAAAAATTGAAAAAATCAAATAATTTGGAGAAGGCGGAAGTTAAGTGATTTATAATACCAGATGACAAATCTGTGCATGAATACCTTTCAGTTAAAAAGAATGAAGGAATTCGACTGGATAGAATGGCCGGACTGACTGACTTTAGTTTTCATAATTTTTTAAATATATAAATTTATATGCCAGGATAATCTACTGTAATCTAACTTTAAGTTCTCCAAAGGAAAATATGGCTCTTGAAAACGAACCCAGGAAATATTAAAAATGATCGAATTATGATCAGAATCAAGTACATTATGAACAGTAAAAACAATTGGTCTCAACTCATTTTTCACCCCACCATCGTATAGTTGATTCCCCTCACCCAAAGAAAAGCGAAGGCGTGTTTCTTTATGTTTAAAGGAGATCCCAAATACCAATGTTCACGTCTTTTACCTTCAGTTTTGAGATATAAGTATCTCCATTAAAATAATTCACTTTTTGACTTCTTTTCACACTCCCCCCACTTAAGTGAATTTTCCGGTAGAAATACTTGTTTCTTTAATAGTGAAGGGTCTTCTAAATACCAATTATCACGACTCTAACATCTTAAGTTTTTGAGATATGTGTCCTCATAAAAGGAATTCAGCTCCTTTTCACGCCCCCCCAAGATGATTTCCCCCCAAATGCCGGTTTCTTGTTCTTAAAGGAGATACAAATAAACAATTTTCACGTCTGTAACAACTTAAGTTTTTATTGGATGTAAGTATCCTCATACAATTAATTCAATTAATTTTTCAAATCTTTCACCTCCCCTTCATTGAATTTTCCGAAAGCAAAGGAATACGTATTTCTTTATTTTGAAAAGCGATTCAAAATACCAAATTTCATGTCTGTAACATCTTCAGTTTTTGAGATATCAGTATACTAATAAAAAGAATTCAACCCCATTTTCAGTCATTTTACCCCCAACCCAAGCGGTTTTCCCGAAAACAAAAATACATGTTTCTTTATTTTTAATAGAGATAAAAATACTTTTTTAACTTCTGTAACATGTTAAGTTTTTTAGATATACTGTAGGCATTCTCATTTTAAAATGTCGCCCCACTTTTTGTTTCCCCTTACGTGGAGTTCCCGAGAACAAATCACCCATGTTTCTTTACTTTTACAGGAGATTCCAAATACCCAATTTTTACGTCTGTAACATTTTACGTTTCTGAGACATACTGTAGATATAGTCTTCCTAAAAATTCACCCCATTTGTTACTCCTGTTTAACCCTCAATTGGATTTTCCGAAAACAAAAACATACGCGTTACTTTATTTTTAAAGGAGATCCCAAATACCAATTTTCAGGTCTGTAATATTTTCAGTTTCAGAGATATATGTATCCTCATTAAATATATTCAATCCATTTTTCACCCTTGTTCACCCCTCCTAGTGGGATTTTCAGAAAACAAAAAAATACTTTTTTTAAATTTTTAAAGCAGATTCTGAATACCAATTTTACATCTGTAAACTTTAAAAGTTTTGAGATATAGATGCACTGTTTTTAAAAATTCACCCCCCTTTTCACCCTCCCATTAATTGGATTTTTCAAAAACAAAAAAATACGTGTTTCTTTATTTTTAAAAGAGATCAAAAGTACCAATTTTTAGGTCTGTAATATCTTCAGTTTCTGAGATATAAGTACCGGTATTCTGATTAAAGGCATCCAACCCCCTTTTTTACCGTTTTCCACCCCTCCTATTTGGATTTTCTGAAAACAAAAAATACATATTTCCTTATTTTTAAAGGAGATTCTTAATACCAATTTTTACATCTGTAAACTTTCAAAGTTTTGAGATATAGATACACTCATTTTAAAATTCCAACCCCCTTTTCACCCCCTTAGCGAAGGAATATCCAAAAATCCTTTCTTAGCGAGCACCTACATCTTAATATAAATCTATGCCCAAAATTTCATTTCTTTATGTCCAGTAGTTTTGGCTCGACGATGATGAATCAGTCAATCAGTCAGTCAGGACAAGCTATTTTATATATATAGATGACTAAAAATAGATTTAGAAAATTCGTCCGTCCATTCTACTGGACCGATTTGCTTCAGTTCTGTTGTATTCTCTCCGGAATTATCTACCGGTGAATCGTGAGAAATTGATGGGTCTCTAAGTTCAGCCAACTTTGAGTAATCATAAAATCAAATCAGTAAATGATCACTCCAATAATTGCAGGCGGAGTCTTACCCTAACCCGCAATGCATTCTGTACTTAGCAGGTCGGTAAGCGACTAACACTTTTATTAATATTCTGATATATGTGATTTTCATCCTTAGTAATGTGATTGCATGCAGTCATTTTCTATTCTTACCTGTGAAGCCTCTGATCACGAAAGAATACTATTCCCTGCTAATGCTAGATACCCTTTGATTCTCTAACCTTTTCCAGCTTCAACATATATTCAACAGATGGCAGAGCGTTCCTAATAACTCACATGCTGCTAATAGAAACAGTCTACGTACAAACAGATCACATCATGACATAGGCCTTAGACATACTCTGGGAACATCTATCGAACGATAACCTAGCTACTCTAGAAAGTTTGAAAGCCATGTATCTTAAAGTTTTCTGCCTGGCAAAATCGCTCCTTCGAGACTACCCTATGAGTTCACAAGACAACCGTTCTATATAGAACTGCGATGAAAAATGCCATTGCCGTTTTTGAAACAATACTAAGCTTTACATCAAGAACTGTAGGATAATCAAGAGATTATATGGATATATTTTTACCAAACAAGCGGTACGATAACGTCAGAATGGATGAATTCTAACTACGAACTGCGGCAAATTGTAACGCGCTTCTTATTAGATGTTTATAAAACCACTGAAAAGCGCAGGCAAAACAATATGACTACGACAAGTATATCAAGACGAGTTATCTGACCTATTTAAAACGAGTACTGCGGAGCAGCAAGAGTCCTCTAGCTTTTTATTATTAACCCGGTACTTGGCTTCTTTGTATACCAGAAAGAAGGGATCGTATCAAGGTCAGCAACAATACAAATTATGATACTGTAAAGAGTCACAGAGAACAAGTGTGATAGTACATATACCACAACCTCGCACTACATTTAGAGGTGAGAGAAATTTTTGTCAGTATTAGATTTTTAAATTATTATTATTATCATTATTCCATTTATACATTTAATATATAATGCTGGAAGGTCTCCATATGTGGTATGAGTAATTTGTTTTGTACAACGGCTTGGAAAACATTGCTATCTTAACTCGGGAAATTTGTATGACTCATGCGGGCATCCCAGAGTCTGATGAGGTAGACTTGTTGTTGTAATCGAAAAGTTCCAATGACTCATGTGAAACACCCCAGAGTCTGTTGATCTTGTGATTGTTTTGTGTCACGGGAGAGGTTTAGGTCGTGGTCTTGACAAGAGGACCTACTCATGATTGGCTGGCCAGGATAAATCTCGACGTATTGAACCCTTGAACTTACCATTCCATCGTTGGTCGGCCACAGCTGCTACAGTAGAGCAATATAGAACTCTTAAATCATGGGTCGTTGCGGGAAGAAACTCGGTCACGATCTTAACCAAACGATGGGGTTAAGAAGAGAGCCTAACTACTTGAAATGAGGAGCAAATATGTGCTTACTAACTTTTATTAAATTCGAAATGGCACGACAACATTGTTATTTTAATATAAATCCTTGAAATAAAAAAATCATAAATAATTTATTATTGAATGTTTCAAACGCAGTCACATTGCATAGCGTTGATTTATTTCTCACAATATCGAAGAGTTGCTTCGGAGAAAGTAATAAATTAGTGGACAGCGAAACTGAAAAACTGAAAAGGGAAAGACCTGAAAACCGGGCACCTATTACTCCAAACGAGAACTGAGAATTAATCCACACGATCCGTGGAAAATCTGACTTTCGACAAGTAGAACGCCTGATTTCCTCTCAATTAAGGTTATCCACCAGTCGAATACCCTTGCGGATACGGAACACACGCCGAATGGACCTTTAATCGAACCAAATTGACTATCAGTTGCTTTAGATAGGTTGCGAAATATTATGGGAAAGCATGGTGTTCACTACGAGTTAACAGCATCATTCACAATTGAAATAAAATTCCACCATGTATTTGTCATATCATGACACCCTTAAGTGATAAAATTATCCCGATGCTAAACGTGCATCACCCAAACAACTGTTCGGAAGGAACCAACACCAACATGATCCGCGAGGATCTTACGTTACATCGTTCTGAAGGAACAAAACTGCGAAATGCAGGAAACACTTACTCATCACGCATTTAGAAGAAATGCCAAACACTGAAGATTTTTTTTGCTAGTTGCTTAACGTCGCACCGACACAGATAGGTCTTATGGCGACGATGGGACAGGGAAGGGCTGGGAGTGGGAAGGAAGCGTCCGTGGCCTTAATTAAGGTACAGCCCCAGCATTTGCCTGGTGTGAAAATGGGAAACCACGGAAAACCATTTTCAGGGCTGCCGACAGTGGGGTTCGAACCTACTATCTTCCGAATACTGGATACTGGCCGCACTTAAGCAACTGCAGCTATCGAGCTCGGTAAACACTGAAGTTAATTAAAAAGTGGTAAATCACTTGAAAAGTATTTCAAACCGGTTTTCAGGTTAGAAATGGTTATGTTACGCTTAATAAAATTACCAGTCCACATTGAAAAATACAACAAACTTAAGGAATTCTTTCCTTTAAAAAAAATGACTACCATTACAGATCCATCTACTTATTGTTTGTCCCAACACACTACCTATAAAGTGATCACTTAATCGAATTCAAGTACGTATAAAAATGGAAGAACGACAAAGATTGAAAATAAAATAATATTACCGGCTGACGAATCGAAACCACATTCGCAGCTCAAGTCTCACACTAATACATTGAGTGTCAATATGCACACTATCAAAACGAAACGGACGTCAGAACGGCAAAACAATTAAGTCCGTAAAATTAAAAAAATATCAAAGTCATTTAAACTCAACACGCATGGAGAATTACAGTAAAATATTTAATCACCATCAGGTCGACATCCAATGCTGGACAACCCTCATTCGCCGATAACGGTCCCATATCATAGGGAGCACCTTCCAGCTGTTGGAGCTGCGCACAAGTTGGTCTCATTATTACCGATCTAACCCTCTTCGTATTTCATATTTTACTGTAGATGCTACCTTCGCCCAGGTCACTTCGCAACAACAACAAAAAACATCTAATCTGAGACTTGAGTATGTACAGCTGACATCCCAGACCTATCGTCGGGCTCACTTAAAATCTGTACATCCTAACACTAATCTCTATATACACGATACCTTCCTAATTCTGTCGTCGAGCGTGAACTAGGACGTCTCATCAGTATACTCCAAGGATAACATGTGACGTCCTAAATCTATTGTCGGGCGGAAAATGGGTCATATTACGCATCCCCTGGCATATCAGACGAACTAACAAATTCAAACAAACTCTGACATTTCAATTGTAAACTTGGTCAGACTAATAACACACACGGAACAACGTCTCTTACTATCAAACGAATGCAAGTCGAAAAATGCAGTAAGTCTCTATCTCGTTACAAAACGTGAACTCGAAAATAAATATCCGTGACGAACAATCCCTCAACTCAAACACGATCTCAGCATGCGCAATGAAGTTTTAGGGAAGAATATAATAATTCCCAACACCCGTCAACTATTTGGTGGATGTTGTCCGAAAATAATAATCATCACTACCGCATTGGAAACCCTCAAATCGCCTATCGTTAATTTCCAAATATTTATATCTATGACTATCCAGTGAAACGAAATTCAATAAATTTACACGGTTAAACAACACCGACCGTGTATTCTAAATGTTCTTTTATCCTTGAGGTCACATTATCTTAATATTCATACTGAATTTACGTAACTAGTCACTTGACTTTTATTAACAAGATTTTTAATCTTTACTAGAATCGTTTTCACTTGGGATCTTACTAAAAATCTACAGTGCCTCACACAGTAGTCGTCTCAATTTTCGGATTGTTAGCGGAAAACCTTACAGCCTGCCACAATACAGCCTGTCTCACAACTCCTTCCTCGGCAAACATAGCCTGTCTCAAAATTCATTCTCCTCGCCTTATCCCAGCGGTATTACTTAAAATCCAGGCTCCCTTTCATCTTCAGTATTCCTATCACTCTCATCTCCACATATATAAATTCTTCTCTCTCAATCCATTTTTCTTATATTTCCAAGACCCTTTTCACATTTCAATCCTCTTGTGAAAACAATAACCATTATAAAATACACCTCTTTATTTCACTGTTACTACAACTTTCGGACCTCGAGAATACAAGAACACACCGCGATTTTCCGTATCATCGACATACACGATGTCACAAAATTTTACTTCCCATGAACAAAACATAACTCAGTCGAAGTTCACTGGAATTATCTAAATGCCTGCGATCCTTGTAAAACATACTGGTTAAATGCACTTTTAACATAGGAAAATTTTATCCCGCGGTAGACATTATTATTATTATTATTATTATTATTATTTTCGACAAACATTTCTGAATTCAAATGATATTTGAAATTAAGACATTCGCCACGACTACTTTACCATTATAGCTTTCCTAATTTTCCTCACTTTGGACAATATGTCATAGAACATTAGCACCAGATTTAAACGTCGCATTTTACAGTTTCTTGACGTGAAATTTTACAAAACTAAAATTTTCACACGCTGACCAAAATTATAACACTTTTCGCCTGATAATTACAAATATAAATCCGACACTCATCTTGAAAAATTGGTTGGGACAAACAATTATCTAACTACAACATAATACAAAATATAGACAGTCCTGCATTGACATCACCTCCAGTATTCTGGCTACATTTTTGCCAGCTGACCTCGTGCTTAGCCGCACATTGGTAAAAAGAACATCATCTTCTCAAATATATCAATCTTACAAACACTGCCTTTTCACACGTTATTAAATGACAACACAAATCACTCACTTTCTTCGTTATAATTTGTACAACAAACCTCCCTCGTTCTGCAGTCAACTGCGACTGTCTACCTTCTCCCCCGGAGTCGGCTCTGTCACCCTAACACAACAGGTGTTCAACATATAACGAAATCAGAACTACTCTGACTAGCTTCCCAACTCTCTTAGCACTTTCAAACATACACGAGGTGATACAATAAAATCTGCTAGGTACTTTAACAGACGCCTATGCTTTCACAGTTTGTCGGCAAAAGTTCAGAAATTTTCTATCACCTTCCCTTTCTAACCGAATATGTGGACCACAGCTACGAACATGTACTAAATTATTTGTAGATTAATCTTATACAAATTTCTGCTGGCGACGGGCGTAAGCTTCCGCTACATCAGAACCCAGATCGACACTGAGAAAACTGCAGAGGGGGGGTTTCTTTTATAGTCTTAGGAGTGACGCTACACACACCACTAAGCTTGATTACGTAATCTGCTAATTTCGTGTCCAATATACCGATTTTCATGAAACTCGTTCCAGAATTCCGGACAGACTTGTGATTTATTTAGATGTTAATCTCATAATTTTACCACACTCGCAACAGGTGAAATAAATTATTTCTGCCCGGGCGTTTCGCAGGTTTTCTTCATCCATTGACCTTGGCACGTAGAGCTAGTCCACTGATCTGACGCTGATTTGTACTTAGGCTTAACTGCATTTATATTTTACCCTGGGGGCTCTATCTTCACGTAGGGTTTAAGAATAATTTAGATTATTTATTTCTGTATTTACTGTGTTGCCAAAATCTCTCGTTACGCAGAATTCCGTGAATTTGGAGAATTGTTGTGTGCTCGAAGTCCACCGAGGTGTCACGGTATTTCACGAGCTTACCGCGGGTGAGATCGTTCCCACGCGACAGCGAGGATCTGGAAGCGCAACATGGCTGCTCTCAAAAGTAAAAGTAGCTTGTTATTTGAAATAAATATTGAGAAAAATAAAAAATATTTTTCTCACCACAGAATTATGGGTTCAGTATCATGTGAGAGCTGAGGTCCATATATGCATCTGATCAAACGGCGAGAATGACACACACGCGAATTAACTTCTAAACACACAGTACTGGACTGGACTTCAAACGTTTGTGGAACGTGGCTGTTATTATATTTATGGAAAGTGTGGAGTGCTTAGGTACTGGCTATTGTATCACTTGTGGCGCCTTGGTATTATATGTTGGTGAAAGCTACCTCAGTCGTCCCATAATTTATGTTCAGGAACGACAAGCGTGTGTTGCTCAAGTGAATGTATCTTTAAAACAAGTGTTAGTCAGTGAACACAGTATTATGAGATACAGTATCTGTGTAATATAGTAAGTGCCAATTATGAAAATCTACAAGTCGTGTTGATACACAGAGACAGTGAAGGGTACTTATCTGTATATATGTGCATTGTTCATCGAACCAACTGCAAATGGTGGCTTGGTCCTCGCTTTCGTTTTCCCACTGTTTTCATTGTTGCTGTTGGATGGGTTGCCACGCGCTGTTGATTGGGGGGTAAGGGAATGGAGGAGCGGAAAGGAACTGGCCACCCTACCGCACGTAAACTCCGGCTCAGTAACACCTCTGCGGAGGTTCGGACCTGCCTTCGGGCAGAACAACCCTTACCCTCATTGTTGTTGATGTAAATATGGAGTCTTGTAGCAAAAATTGGTGTGTGTATTACATGCATGTTTTGGCGTGTTGATGAGGTGCACATGCACGGCCGTTATTCAGAATATAGTTAGAATCAGTGGAGTTATTGATGAACCTAGGTGCAGTTCCTACCTATTTAGTCGTTTTCAGAAGGTTAGGTAAGGCCTGAAGCAGATGTACCAGTACGCAGCATTATGTGCATGCCCTGGGAGAGAAAGATTTATCATACCGTTTCAAAATTTGAGGGATCCATTCTGGCGAACTCTGGAGCCCATCCTACGAATATTTCGATTAATTATTTTTATTAATTTTGATTTTAATGATTTTATTATTTATTTAGATAGATTTCAATTGACGCCCAAGCGCGAGGCAAGTAAGTATTTTATTATTATTAATGGTATTTACAAATAATTGTGACGTAGTAGAATTCGTAGTCGTAATGTAGCAAAGAACGTATGCAATATTTCTCTGGTAATAATGGTATTTATTAATTTACTGCTAATTTTACTTTTAATTTGCATAAAATCTATTATCATTTACCAATTACAACAAAAATTATAATGAAATTTCATGGATGCGATTCGTTCACGTAATCCTGGTGAACAATGTGAGGGGTAGACAAAAATGTCATTATGCAAATGCTAAGTGATTGCCCCGTTAACGACGGATACTACAGCTAGTTAATAATAAATACGTGCCGGGATGTGTAGCTCGGGCGGTAGCGCGCTCACCTTCTGAGGCTAACTTCGCAGTTTCAATCCTAGCTCAGTCCGGTGGTGTTTGAAGGTGCTCAGACACGTTAGCCTCGTGTCGGTAGATTTACTGGCACGTAAACGAACACTTGAGGGACGAAATTACGGCACTTCGGTGTCTCCGTTAAACTTAAAAGTTGTTAGTGGGACGTAAAAACCAATAACATAATATAAAAAGTAACTAAAAGATAATAATTAATACCTATGGATTTTAACCCATTTATAAGGAGATCTGGTCTTCATTTTGTTCTTTTTTCTATTTATTACGTCGCACCGACACAGATAGGCCTTATGACGACGATGGGATAGGAAAGGCCTAGGAATGGAAAGGAAGCGGCCGTGGCCTTAATTAAGGTACAGCCCCAGCATTTGCCTGGTGTAAAATGGGAAACCACGGAAAACCATCTTCAGGGCTGCCGACAGTGGGGTTCGAACCCACTATCTCCCGGATGCAAGCTCACAACTGCGCGCTCTTAACCGCACGGCCAACTCGCCCGGTAATTTTGTTCTTAAACCGTCACGGACACAAAGCTTGCTAAAATAGTTATTGATAATAGGGCGTCTGCATCCTGTGATCAACCCTGATACTGTAAACGTTGGAGATCCTATTTGGTCTTAAAATAGTCCACTGTGAGCAGAATAGTCCTTTTTTATAATCCCTATCCTGCGGTCTGCGTAAAGATTCCAAACCAAAACCAAACCCCATGGTGCAACAGTCCCGACGTACCTCGCTCTACCAAGCAACCACTGGCCAGCCCGAAGGCCCGAAGATTACAAGGTGACGTGGGGTCGGTACGATGAATCCTCTCGCCCGTTATTCTTGGCTCTCTAGACCGGGGCCGCTATCTTGCCGGCAGATAGCTCTTCAGTTGTAACAACGTTGGCTTAGTGGACCTCGAACCAGCCCTCGGATGCAAGTAAAAATCCCTGATGTGGTTGCGAATCGAACTCTGGGACTCCGGGTAAGATACAGGCATGCTACCCGTAAACCAAGAGGACCGGCACATGAAGTAAAGAATATTAAAAATCCTAATTTATAATGTTATCCAGCTAAAAGTACTGCGAAATATAATTTTAAGTAAACAATCAATCAGCGAACCAATTGTTCGTACAGTTACTCACAAAATTATCCGTACACTAGAGGTATTTATAAATGACGGTGATTTAATGTTTTAATTGTGATATATTTATGAAAATTAAAATGAATACAAATTGTAGATATGAAC
This sequence comes from Anabrus simplex, assembly GCF_040414725.1. Taxonomy (NCBI): domain Eukaryota; kingdom Metazoa; phylum Arthropoda; class Insecta; order Orthoptera; family Tettigoniidae; genus Anabrus; species Anabrus simplex. The sequence goes on along the minus strand of NC_090265.1, from coordinate 411,868,020 downwards.
TTAAATCATTTCTGACCTTGGCATAGGACAATGGTAGGGAATATCACAAAATCACAACAATGCAGTGCCACAAACGTATTCGTTCCCATCACAAAAGTATCCGTACGCATCACAAAAATATTTGTACGCAGCACAAAAGTATGCATACAACATGAATGTTCTACAAATTAGTACTTGGTAGGATAACCTTTCAGTTATATTACACTTTGTAGCTGTTTAGGCATTGATTTCACCAACTTGCGTGTTACTGATGGTGAAATTGCATGTCATACTTCTTGAAGTTTTTCTTTAAGATCTGTAGCATTTCGAATGCCATGTTTTCGAAGTTGTTTTCGAAGGTGAGACCACAAATTTTCTATAGGATTTATATCCGGCGATTGGGGAGGTGTTTTCAGTACTGTAAGGCAATTATAATATATAACAACCAAGTAGTAATGCCTTGTGCTTCGGGTCATTTTCTTGATAGAATTTGAAACTATTCTCTGTGACCATTTTTTTATTATTTTTCAGTATGTCTTCATACTTGTATTGGACCATCGTGCCCTCAATAAAGGCTAATTTCCAACACCGCTGGAAGACATACAACCCCACACTAGCACTGAAACACCCTCTTATTTAACAGTGGAATGAAGATTTTTGATATTTAGTTCGTTTGCCTTCCTCCATGCTATTTGCCTACCAGTTGACCCAAAAATGTTAAATTTACTTTTATCAGTAAATATAACGTCCTTCCAAAAGTCCTCTGTTTTCTTTGCATGTTCCCCAGCAAACGCCAATCTCTTTTTGCGATTTAATTGACTGATATACCGGTTTTTTCTAGCTACTCTCCCATTATAATTCTTCCTCCTTAACACTCGCCTTAGAGTTCCTGCACTTGCGTTTACATTAATATTGTTTTCACAGCTAGAAGCAATAATGGGAACACTTATTTTTGGATTTTATTTTATTTTGTTTTATTTAAAATAAATAGCTCACCTAGGACGTCCTGATATTGGCTCATCTTGAAGCCCGTTTCCTTTTTTGGATTTCTTAATGATTGACTGGATAGTCGAAACAGATTTTCCCATGCTTTCTTTAATCTGTCGATATGTTTTACCTTCCTTGAAATGATCAACTATCACCTGACGTAATTCAATTGATGTGTTTTCACTTTTACGCGCCGTTGTACTGTTTGTAGGAGCAGTAGACTGTTGTGGTCTGTGTCTCTAACAAAACTGCTATTTTGAGTGCATCCTTAGCTTCGTTTCCATTCAAGACAAAACCAAACCGATGTTTCAGAGCTATGTACGAATACTTCTGTGACGTGACGTTATTATTTCAGTTACATTACTTCACGTTTTGCAGCACAAAACTGTTTTCTGTACACGAGGTACCCAACATGGCCTATTTGACTGTATATTTCGCATTCATATTTTTTCAATTTTTTTTTACTATTTTGCTTTACGTCGCACAGATAGGTCTCATGGTGACGATGGGACGGGAAAGGCCTAGGAATGCGAAGAAAGCGGCCGTGGCCTTAATTAAGGTACAGCTCCAGCATTTGCCTGGTGTGAAAATGGGAAACCACGGAAAACAATCTTCAGGGATGCTGACAGTGGGATTCGAACCCATTATCTCCCGGATGCGAGCTCACAGCTGCGCGCTCCTAACCGCACAGCCAACTCGCCCGGTTTTTTTTTCAATGTTAAAACATTTGATGGTCATAATACAATCATTAATATTAGACGATGATTAATATCTCATGTGTACTGATACTTTTGTGAGTAACTGTATTTCTGATTAGAATGTATTGCTTTCAAACACTGTCGTCTCCAAGGAGGGAGTCGTACAATTGAGGACACTTATAATTCAGATTAAACTTTGTGGTCAACGTATCAGGTGAGTTGTTTCTCACGATCGGCAGTTAATGGTAATTCCTTGTCCATTTAAAAGTGGGCTGTGGAATCGATGGTCAAACCGGCCCTAGTTTTCCTGCCTATCGCTTTTCGTATGTCTAAGCAACCTCTTCTCACCAGACCATGACAGAACGAAACCCAATACACGTGTATTTGATTTATTTTTATTAACCTTAATTTTAATTTCATTTTATAGTTATTCACTAAATATTAGTGGTCAAAATAAGTACAACTTGAATTCCATATTCTCTCTAGATAAATTCTGGAAATCTCGTAATATTACTATACATAATGTACTTCTTTCTTTCGCTTATACTTGTAGAGCTGCTATTTTTTTTTGCACTAGAAGTGTACTTCTATTCCCAAGAAGGCAGGTTCAATCCAGGTTGGAGTCAGTGGCGTTTTGTGTATAACCCTTATGAGTAGGTTCTTCAAGGATAACGCTCTGAGGCATTTGCTTTCTCTTTTTCCGGTAGTTGTTCTTGGTATTAAGTGACAGAAGTGGTTTTTTGTTATTTGCTTTACGTCGCACCGACACAGATAGGTCGTATGGCGACGATGGGATAGGAAAGGCCTAGGAATGGGAAGGAAGCGGCCGTGGCCTTAATTAAGGTACAGCCCCAGCATTTTCCTGGTGTGAAAATGGGAAACCACGGAAACCATCTTCAGGGCTGCCGACAGTGGGGTTCGAACCCACTATCTCCCGGATGCGAGCTCACAGCTGCGCGCTCCTAACTGCACGGCGAACTCGCCCGGTGACAGGTGTATTAATAATGACGGTAAGTTTTCTTTCCCCTTTCTTGAGTTCGGTGTTCACGCTCTAGTTTTCCCCTACTCTTGTCAAGATGTTTCTTCATTTTCCATTAATTTCAGTTTAAGGCTAGGCCGAGTGACTCACCCTGGTATACTCTTTCTCTTGCTACTTTTCCACTGACCGGTTCTTTCCCCCTTCCCCCGTAGAGAAACTCACTGCAAACAAAGTATTCTGCAAAGGCTCTGTTGGCATTCCTTCCAGAAATGAAATGTTAAGATTTTAAGATTAGGCCGATGATGTTAGGTCCCTTTAAACAACAAGCATCAGCGATTTTAAGAGATGTTAGAATGTCGGAATTTTATCTGGATAAGGGGTTCTTTAACGTACTAGTTAATCTGCTGACTCTGGTCCCTCGTTCAGATTTTAACAGACTGCGGTGAGATTTGAGCGCACATTCTCAGGCGCATTACCAACTAGGCTCGATACTCCGTAGTCCAGGAATTTACCTGGTTATTATTCGCACACACGGCCTGTAAATGAGAAGGCTTGGGATATTTTTGATCGTCAACGTAATGCTTCTTAAGACCTGGGGTAAGCTGTGTTATTGCGGGGTCTGTATTTATATATTTAGGCGTGTGATTGGGCTAGATTTCCCATAACATGAAATTAATTGTAGAAGAACATGTGAAAAACCCACATTCCGAGTAGCCACTGCTGGGCTCGACTACACTGAGCGTGTACAGCGAACTTGGTCAATTGGCTGCGCAAAAGGGAGTAAATTACGACACATTTCACGACAACCCATCCTTTTTAAGCCACGATGGTTGTACAGTAATGTAGAGTAATTACTTGACTCCTTCACTTGTAATACACTAATGTTATTTGGTTTAGATCCCACTAATTATTTTTACGGTTTCCGGAGAAGCCGAGGTGCTTGAATTTTGTCCTGATGGAATCTTTTACGTGCCAGGAAATTTATCGGCACGAGGCTGACGTAGACCTTCAAGTAGAGTTACCAACGAACTCAACCGAGTCGAACCCGCCAACTTGCGTTCTACCGTACGACTCCATTCGGCCAATGATAATTAGTACAATTACTGTTAAGTTGGTGATTTACTAAACCGCCTGACGGCCATGAATGTCAAGTCTTTATGTTCTGACGCTGTGGTTAACTGGTTCGACTCCCGTTGGTGGATCACTGTCAGAATGTTGGACGGCAGGTTAGGAGAGGTGGTGGCATAAAATTGCGTTAAAAAGCCTGGTTAATTCCAAAGGTCTCCGTAAAGTTTATATAGAGTGAGGGGATATGACGCTATTGGTGTTGATTCCTCCGTCGGACGGTGAAGTTAAGCCTTGGTATTCTTCTACAGGAGTTGCTCATGTGTCAATACTGGGTTTCTCCCTTTCGCTACCTCATCATTATCATCACAACCACACACTCAGATGCGCGGGTCGCTCATGGCAACTGAATAGAAAGACCTGCGCCAGGTCTCTCCGGAGGCCATACGCCGTCGCATAACTGAATACATCGTGTTGCTATCGAATCTGATAATGGTATGCATGTACCAGACAGAGTGCCACAGACACCTAGTTTCATTGAAATTATTCTAGTACTTGTCTGGCTGAGAAGCTCTTATGGTAGAGAGCTTTACTTTCTAAGCCGATCTGGTGGATTTGATCTCGGCTCATTTCAATGGCATTTCAAGGTGCTCAGACTCGCCCCAATAAAGAACTCATCTGGCACGTCGGCTTCTCTGAAAACGTAAAGGTTGTGAGTGGGACGTAAAGCCATTATCGTGATTATTATTATTATTATTATTATTATTATTATTATTATTATTATTATTATTATTATTATTATTATTATCATGTGTTTTTAATCGTATCTTAGAGAAATTCCATTTTAGAAATTAGTGCACCGGGCGAGTTGGCCGTGCGGTTAGGAGTGCGCAGCTGTGAGCTCGCATCCGGGAGATATTGGGTTCGAATCCCACTGTCGGCAGCCCTGAAGATGGTTTTCCGTGGTTTCCCATTTTCACACGAGGCAAATGCTGGCGCTGTATCTTAATTAAGGCCACGGCCGCTTCCTTCCCATCCCTAGGCCTTTCCTGTCCCATTGTCGCCGTAAGACCTGTCTGTGTCGGTGCGACGTAAAGCAAAATAGCAAGCAAAAGAAATTAGTGCAGGTACCACTGTACAAGAAAAAAAACCCACAGGATATACGGTAACATTTTAACCACTTTATATAGGTTAATATGAAATTGCTGTTGTCGAGCCATAGTCCGGCTGAATGGTCAACGTAGTAATGGTCATCAGTCTGGGATTCCATTCCCGGCCGGACTTGGTATTTTAACTACGTATGGTTAATTTCTCAAAGGATGTTAGTGTTAGTCTTAATACACATCTCTTCTATTACACGCAAGACACCACATTACTGATCACCACATAGGATTTAATAGTGATTAAAACCTTCTACGAAGGGTCGGAGTCAGGAAAGGCGTCTGGCGTAAAATTGAATCAAATCCACATGTACTATATTGGGAGAAGGCCACGAAAAACGAATGGTTGTTGCGGTTGTTGTCGAGTTATACTGCAGGCAGATATTTACAAACACGAGGATAAATTAACTGCGTTGTGTTGTCATTCAGAAATACACCGGCACGTAAAAAAATAATCAAGTTATTAAATTCTTTCCTTCGGAAAGCAATTTTCTGTCATTTTGCAACAATTGCGTCTTTATTAATAGAAGATTTCATTGTAGGGACAATATTGTTTCAGAGGCGATAGGTTATGTCTTTCATATATTCTTCTCCTTGCATATTTATTTACTTATATATTTAATACGTGTTTGTTTCTATTATTAAGCTAGCAATTTGAAGATATCATTAATTTCGGTCTCATACAGCAGTAGTTTGAGATGAAGCTCTCCCCCCATTCTCTGGACATAGTTGCTGGAGACGAGTCAGCTGTAAATCACTCCGCCATCTTAGCTCGTTGTTGTTTTGTTTCGATGTGCGGCGGTCGCCCCTCTGTCCCTCCAACCGTGCTCATCATGATGAACCAGTGCAAGTTTTTCTATTGACCTTTAAGAATCGAAGTGGAAAGATTTTTCTCCTAAATAACAAGCATTAGAGATGAAGGGAGAAGCTAGACAGACGACAAGCAATAAGACAGAATATAGGAATATCTGAAACAAATTTAAAATTAATGCTCTAACTGTGGTTTAATATGAATCAAACGTTTGTTCAGTGTGTAACGTCTAGTCCATTCATTCAAGAGGAGAGGAACAGGTTTATCAGTCAGCTTCCGTTAACCGAGTGTCAGGGCAGTAGCTAGCGTGTCTGTTCCACTTTGAGGTTATCTTAATAAATCAGGTGATAGGTTGCTTGATAATTAGCGTCTTGAAACTTCTAAGGACTAATCAGCAGTGAGGTAAGGTAAGTTATTCCCTGGAGTGGGTGGAGGTCAAGACCTCACTCTATTCACACCTGCGTGCTGTGCCCATTCAGTGTATGAGCTCTGCTTGGACGAAACACTGACATAATCATTTTGGTAGGGATACCTCCCTAGGAAAAGGGCTTTCGAAAAGGTAGATAGAATAGGACTTGAATGATTAGGCAGCGACGACAATGACCAGTCAATGGACTTGAGACTTACGTGGACTTTAATGCTACAACTGCCGTCGATGTTGTGACGCAGTCAGTTAGTCTTTATCCTTTTGTTCTCTGGATGGCGGATTCGATTCCGGCTGAGGTCAGTAGCTAATGAGGATAATCACAAAGGCGACAACTCAGTATCGTTGGCTTCCGACACGCTGCAGGACTTCTCCGGGCAAAATTCCGACAACATGATGGTTTCTGAAAATTAAACATAGATGTCACTTGTAAGGTAGCTAGGAAAAGTAAAGATGTTTTATTCCGATGTTTTGTGATAAACGGGGTGAAATTGGGTTAACTACCCTAAACACAATATCACTAAATCGCACTCTTCTCAAAATATTAGAAAGATATAATTTGGTAAATGTGTTCTTTATATGCTAATTAGGTAATTAATGATTGAAATGTTTAATTTCAGCCCTCTAGCTTCGTGGGAAGTGTGATGAGTGATTGTATCAGTGCTGTTGTATAGAGAGATTTGTGGAAATGTAGAATATGTATACCGAGCGAGTTGGCCGTGCGGGTAGATTCGCTCAGCTATGAACTTGCACTCTGGAGATGTGTACGATTAACTGAATATAATGGTTTTCCGTGGTTTCCCATTTTCACACCAGGCAAATGCTTATACCTTAATTAAGGCCACGGCCGCTTCCTTCCCACTCCTAATCCTTCCATGTCCCATCGTCGCCGTAAGACCTATCTGTGTCGGTGCGACGTAAAGCGACTAAAAAAAAAAAAAAAAAAAAAAAAAAAACTGAATATAATTTAGCACAGGTGTTCGTTATAATTTAATTAGGTCAGTCATGATAATTTATTCCAACGTTCTTTTGGTAATCGAGGTAGAAATTGCGGTAACTACTCCAACAATATCACTAAACCGCTCAGTTCCCAGGAAGTTTGAAAGTTGCAATTCGGCACAGATGTTTCTCATGAGATAATTAGAAAAAATTAAGATGTTTCATTCGAAAGTTTTTTATTAAAGGGGGTGAAATTGGGTTAACTACTCCAAATACGATGTCATTATTTCTCACACTTCTCCCCTAGATGCTAGAGGGCTGAAATTTGGCACAGTTTTTTCTTATATGCGAATTACGAAAAGTATAGATTTTTTAATTGATTGTCCGACTCCTTGCCTCAATGGTCAGCGTTGAGGCCTTCGATTCAGAGGGTCCTGGGTTCGATTCCCGGTCGGGTCAGGGATTCTAATCGCGTCTGATTAATTTTTCTGGCGCGGGGACTGGGTATTTGTGTTTGTCCCAGCACTTTCCTCTTCATATTCATTATAACCTTCCAATGCTTTCCAGATCAGTTATAGAGCCATTGAAGATTTTGGTAAAGAAGAGGCCAATGGAAATACGTCCAGCTACTATACGTCCAACTGTGTCTGTCGGCCGAGGTAACTCGCTCATTTGAATAGGAAATGTTGATGGAAATGGGATGAAGGCGTAAATCCATAAGCTCAAAACCCCGTGGTCATTGGATAATTATTTTCAGAGAAACATCATCTAGTGTAAGCGGAAACCAGTAAACGGAAAGATCACATGTCAGCAGGAGAATAAAGCAAGTCTTACATGGCGTATGCGGCGGAGGCCGAACGATGCAAGTTCAGTGATCAAGAAGGCGTTGATGAAACAATCAATTGTATACGTAAAGAAGATATAAGTGAATGGTTAAGTGTGTTCCTTTGCATGATTTTTTAATTAAGAGAGTGACTTTGTCGTTGAAGGCATTCCTCAAATATCAAAAACAGTTGGAAAGGAAATTATAAACCAGCGATTTGTCATAAATTATAAAATGCGAACCAATGTTATTATTGTAATATTAAAATAGGATTTTGTTTTATGTGAACAATGGTATTCTAAAAAATTGAGATTGAAGGTCGAGAGAAATAACTGCTAGGTACATTTAAGAAGGAAGTTAACTGAAAATTGTAAGACTTGAGAAGTTATTGTGAGAGGAATACGGAAAGAAATTGTAATAATAAGAAGATCTAGCGTTTAATATAAGAAACAAAGCGAGTGTTTTTGGATTAACATTGAAACATTGTGTGTTAATTATCGTTGTACTAATTTCGATTGTACAAGTTTCAGGTCAGAATGCCCACGAAGGTGGAAGATTGTTACTGTAATACCATAACCAAATCAGCCATGAGGGCTTGAACAGGAATAGTGTCCTGACAGGCCCGGAACTATGGTGAAATGAAATAACATTTTAATTTCAACCAGATGAGAGGATGGAGATGTGCTACAAGAATCCGTCAACGATAAGTACCCCAAGATGTTGTCCTTCCTCTATTCTGTCATGTAGAGTGCATAGCAGTAACGTAGATTTTTCTTTTGTCATGAGGTGACTTAATTAAGATACAACTTGAGTAACATAAGGTGATCGTCGCAAATATTCAATGATATCCGTAACTGAAGTTAAGTTTTCAATAAGGAGATATTGGAATTATGCTTCTCATGCAATATTCAATTTGTAAAAGCACGCATTCCTGGTAATTATTCCGGGATTTCCTAAAGTTTGTTCGTGAATGTAGAAAATACTTTCCTTGTATGGTAATTGAAATGACATACTAGTTACTGTATAGATAATTCTTGTGAGATGATGTGATTTACGTGTCGATTTTGAGATCTTCTTTTATGATAATTTTCAAGTACGCGTGTGATTTGTGTAAGATATGAGTATTTCGTCAGGTTAATACTAGGATGATTCTAACACGTATTTGATGTGGAGATGGTTTCTTCAGATATATGTGCTTGTATATTTTTGGATGGATAATTATGAATAAGCATGGTGCGCATGTAAGGTGATGTGAATTGTAAATGATAAGGTCGTCAATAGAATGTTAATATGATAAAATGAGGTTGCTGTGATATATGATTTGTTGAAAATAAGCATTACGGAATTGTAGTGTGGTCTTCGAGAATTTCAACGAATTTAAGGTTGAGAATGATTAATTAAGATGTTTATCATGCGAAGTTGAAGTGACACCGGAAATAGACAAGCGATAAGATTTGATGGTAGGGTTTTCTTTGCATAATGTTCCAAAAATTATAAATATTGAAACGTGTGTACGGTCATCAAAATATTAATCTAGGGCAAGGTGAAGATGCGAATGTTACATATTTGAACGGATAACCATTGATAGAGGACTTTCGACAGTAGATGGCATTGATATGAAGGTAGTGAGATGTCTCAACTTAAGTGATGTTATTGTAACTTGAAGCAGTGCATGACTAGTATTTGTTTAAGTAGTTGTTTGTAGTATGGATTTCCGTAGACAGTAGTAGATCTTCATAATTTTCAGGAGAATAATCTCGGTGAAGCCGGATGCTGTTGGATCGTTTCCAAGTCTTCTTGTTCATTAATGATGTTATCAGTTAGATGTGTATTTTAGGTGCGGCGGATGTAAGGTTCCAGGAGATGCTGTTCCTGCTTTGATTGAATTTACGTGTTAGAAATAGTCGCAATGTCTCTGAATAGTTTGTGGTTACGTTATAAACATGCGACAGCGTTGGACATAGGTTATTATGGGATACTCAAGTTGTTAGATAATTAATTCATGCAATGAGTCATAATATTCATGGAATATAGAAAGATACAATCTTGGACTAATGAGTGACAAATACGAGTGAAATAACTATTTCTCATTTTAATTCTATGAGTGGCGGACAATGAAAAGAGAGTAAATTCATTTAATGTGTCATGGTAAATAAGCCTTCAGCAAGTTCCATGTTGGATTTGTTATAAGACAAGATTTGAATTTAAGATAGTTTATGACCAACATGTGATTGTGTTATGATCCAAACCAACAAAGGATGCAATGTCGATTTTACTCGTATTTTCCAATCATGTTGTGATGTAAATATTATCGTTATATAATTTCCATTTCAATTTGATTAATTAAATTGGAATATCCTTCCAAGAAACTAGAATTCTCGATATTTTCATTTCGTTGAATTAAGAATTAGAATAGCCTTACATAGTTAAGTGGAATGAATTCTTGCTATAGTAACAAGAGCCTAATATCATGTGGAAATGAGCTATAACCGGTGGTCGTCGAATGTCCATGCCCATGAGTGGAGACTCATGTAACTCCGTTGACACCAGCGGAGGCGTACTTACACTATCTTCGAACCCTTAATTGAATCGACCCACGGACGGTTAAAGCATACAACAATTCTACTTCTACGAAAAGAATTGCTGTATGAACACGGAATATGAAGAATTGTTGTATGACTATGAACAATTCTTTTCGTAGAATTGTTGTATGAATATGAAGAGGAAAGTGCCGAGACAAACACAAACACCCAGTCCCCGAGCCAGAAAAAATAATCAGACGCGATTAAAATCCTCGACTGATTAATTTTTCTGGCTCGGGGACTGGGTGTTTGTGTTTGTCCCAGCACTTTCTTCTTCATATTCATACAACGATTCTACGAAAATAATTGTTCATATTCATACGACAATTCTTCATATTCATATACACTAACAACCAACACAGAAACACGCAATAGTAATTACATCCCTCCACATAGGGTTGGCAGTAGGAAGGGCATCCGCCCGTAAAACGGTACCGAATCCACATGTGCTACACAGTCCGCACTCGCAAATCCACAACTGTGGGAAAAGCGGTAGATAAAGAAAATAAGATATATTTTTATTGATTAAGAAATACATAAATATCCCGTGCGAGAAATGGGCATTCAGCTAGTTTGCCAATACTCAAGAACTAAACTTTGCTTCAGATAATGTATTAATATTTTCACAACCGTAGGCTACATTAATCTTAGTTTATCATTTTCAACCACAATGACTCATTCCACTTATATGGATTCCTTGCTCGAAGCACTTACGAGGAACTTGAAAGTAAGAAGTAAAAACAAAGGACCATCTTGAAAAATAATGACATTCTGCTAGTGAAAACTTAATTATAGGATGAACTCAAAATTCAGAGAAACAACTTCTAATATTATCCCATCAAGAAGACCTTTATTTTACAGAGATAGGTGCCTTCTGTCCGTTACGGATTCTATTCACAGTCGGAACATGAACAGGAATTGATCCGATGAAATGGCGTATGGCTTTAGTGCCGGGAGTGTCCGAGGATATGTTCGGCTCGCCAGGTGCAGGTCTTTTGATTTGACGCCCGTGTGCGACCCGCGCGTCTTGATGAGGATGAAATGATGATGAAGACGACACACACACACCCAGCCCCCGTGCCAGAGAAATTAACCAATGGTGGTTAAAATTCCCGACCCTGCCGGGAATCGAACCCGGGAACCCTGTGACCAATGGCCAGCACGCTAACTATTTAGCCATGGAGCCGGACATTGATTCGATGAAAACTGATGTTGGAGGTAGGTCAACGTTGCACGAACAAGTGGCAAGGAACGGTCTATGCTGAACCTTAAGAGTTATAAGTCACAAGCAAACTTGAATCCGCATTGATAATTAATTGGACTACCTAACTGCACTAAACTGAAGTATGGAACAGTCGAACTTCTGTTTATCCGCTAGCTTTTGATGCTGTCGGTATCTGTAGAGGTAGTCACTTGTAAGACGGTGAACTGGTAGGATTTATGGGTTCAATTTGCATTTATCCTCGGAGATACAATAAGCTGTAGTAAGCAGACTTACCTGTGAGCACGATACCATAACTTTCATGTACTGGAGAAAGATTATCGTGTTCATCACATCATGTAAGGAATAGGTCAGGAGTTCGTATAAGCCATACAGTAGGTTTATAAGGCTTGTAATGTACATAGAGCAATACAATATATTTTTCCAATTACACGTAGGTTCACTCTGTTTATCGAAAGTGTTTACACTTACGCTAGAACTCAGGGGAGTGTACTAATAGTGATGAAAGTGAAATTAATTTTTGCATACACGACAGTTTCAGTAAAGAATCGTTTCATGAGTGCCAGAAACCATGTACTGTTTCACGCTCTTTTCTTATTATTCCTTCCTTAATTCATGAATTGCTGTAGACTATATCTGTAAGCGTGACATTGGAATTAGAATTGTTTCCATTCTATTTCGTATTGAGAGATGGGTGTAACGTATCGTAGATAGGTTGGAAATCGATATTACAAGAATTATCCAAATGAAAATCTTGAGAAAGCAGGCGAGGTACTTTCACTTCGAGCAGATTTTCAACCATTGTATCCCATTGTTTAATATAATTTAATGGAATAAACTGATATGGAAATTAGTTTTCAGGTTGTATGCACAGAAGTAGAGGAGATATACAGTTGTAAAACGTGGTAACTGAAATTTTCTCGTCAATATGCTGGGTTCAAAATTTCACGAAGCGCTATTTAGATGAACAAGGACGAACGTGGTCTATTTTAAACACAATTATCCTTGATGTATGCTGTGCAACAGACACGAATCTGAAGCAACAAAGACGTTAATATTAATCAGCACAATAGTTAGGCTGCTACTATTGCTACAGTGCCAACGGCGTGAGCAAGTTGAACCATCATGAAAGCCTGTAAGATCCATGAAGTTAGGTGACATTCGATGTAGGTAGCACTAGGATGGGTAGACTGCGTGCTGTTGGCCGGAAGATGAACGAAAGGAAACTGGCCATCTACTACTACTACCAACACGGGGCGAGTTCGCCGTGAGGTTAGGGGAGCGCAGCTGTGAGCTTGGATTCGGGAGATAGTGGGTTCGTATCCCATTGTCAGCTGCCCTGAAGATAACCATCGTGTTTTCCCGTTTTCACACCAGACAAATGCAAGGGCTGTACCTTAATTAAGGCCATGGCCACTTCCTTTCCATTCCTAGGCCTTTCTTATCCCATCGTTAGCAAAAGATCTATCTGTGTCGGTGCGACGTAAAACAAATTGTACTACTGCTACTAATTGTGATTTATTTGGCATCTACTCTAACTGCGGAAGGTGCTAAAATTTGTCCTATGACAGTTCTTTAACATTTCAAAAAAGAAATGACATTGAGTCATGGCATTTTAAATACTCTCATGCCACTGACCGCACTTGAGATCAGTCACTACCCGATTGGTTCACTGAGGTCGACTACATTTCCGGTACATTAGCAGAAGATGGGAGTAAACTTGAAATATAGAATTATAAACTCCTTGGCTAATGCTAAAATAACATATTCTTCATTCAGATATAAACGACTTTGCTTGGTCTCTCTACTGATTTATATCTCTGAAGTGTAATGAACATGACAGCAATCAATGGCTACGCTCGAGTTGCGGAACATGATTTACACACTTCACTTTGTTTTGAGTACCCTACTGAATGTTGGCTCAACTCACTCCTGTATACGCCCTTCTGAGTGGGTGAGATGAGAAATAGTCGCTCGTTTGCTTAAACTGTTGGGCTGATTGTTCTTCAAATAATCTCCTGAAGCTCTCGTATTTGTCATTCTAGCATTCATTTCGAAATTGTTCGCTACTTTCTATAAGAACAGGTAGAGATTCCCGGAAAAAGGATCTTAGAAAAATACTTTTGACTGCGAAGATCAAGGACATCAGAATATAGGTCACACTACTTCCTTGATATCAGTAAAATAATGACCACCTTTCTGAGGTGTTAATTTTCACCTCAACTACCAAGGTAGCATTCGTAGTGACGTGCGGAAAAGCTCAGCGCCGAGCGCTAAAGCTAATTAACCGTCACTTCTCTCCCATCCTATAAGGTTTATTTATTTATTTATTTATTTATTTATTTATTTATTTCATACTACAGGACTTTGTGTCCCAATTACAGTGGTAACTACGTTCTATAAACTCCAGTTAACATGGCGGTACTTATATATAAAATATATTATAATTTTATCTAATCTGAACACATATTAATATAAAATATCAAGTAAATCTAAAGGTTATCTTGCATTGAGACAAGAGCCAAACAAACGGACTTGATGTTTCTCCGGTTATGTCCCTATCAGTGGCGTGCACTGAACCCCATTTATCCCAGCGCTGCTGGGGTAAATATCTTTGTATTAACATTTTCTAATTATTCCTTACAACGTTTCTTATAATCACTGAGTTACAAAATGAATTTTGTTTCAAGGCTTTTAGTTTTGATGGGTGATTTTAATGTAGTTTTGCCTTCTGTTTATGAATCTGAAATCAAATTTTATGAATCACGTAAGGATTTTACAGAATTTCAAATTAAGTATTTACTTAATCTATAATATCACTTACAGCGAAGTTTGGGAATTAAACACCAGTAAAGTAACTATAACTAACTTAAAATAAAAAGAATCCAGAAAACAATTTATTATTTACCTTGTTTGTGAACATATAAAATTAAATTCTACAAATGTCAAGTCCAGGATACAATTTTCATGACTTAAACTCTCTTCCTTTTGCTGCGGAAGTGTGATATTCGTGAACGTCTGACGTGTTGCAACTCCGCATTGCCCCTCTTCATAGACCAGCAATAGTCAGCTAACATCACAGCATTCCACCTGCCCTGATAACGTGTTTCTATCTCTTTCATGTCCTGGCGGAACCGCTCCCCGTGTTCTTCACTAAAATCTCCTAAGTTTTCAGGGAAAAAGTTGAGGTGACTATGAGAGGAAATACAGCTTGATACTCATATTACAACCTAAATTTTTCATGGCTATCAACATATCTTCCCCTTTCGACTACAAGTATCTTCGAATCAGTATTATGCTGTAGAAGCAGTCCCTTGGTCAGTAATGCTATTGTTCTACGCCAGCTTCTGTGCATGTGAGCCACTGCGGGTCGGTTCCACTGATCGTTTGAAATTCATATCCATACATCCATTCATTCTTCGTCCTCACGTTTTGAATTGTGGTCAGTGGATGCTTTTGGGCTTTAAATTTGTCATTTCATTTCGTCTCATATTGTACCATTAAGGGCCGATGACCTAGATGTTAGGCCCCTTTAAACAAGAAGCATCATCATCGTACATCTAATGGACAAAATGAGAGCCTTGTACGGAGTGAGGATATACTCCAAGAAGTGATATTGGCTCCACTTCAGGGTTTATCTCAAATCATCTCTCTTCAATTTACAAATTCTACACAGACCATTCCGTGATGATATTCTTCTACTAGAATTCTCCTAGAGAATTGTTACTGCACTACTTGTGGGGCCTAAAGATAGACTGCAGAAACCTCTAACACCTAAAGGAAGAAAGCGTACTTGTGCAGATATCAGACATGATTGAATAGATCACTTTGTTGCTTGGCAGAGCACTAAATGGCGCTGTGCATATTGTGGATAGGGTGCCAAATTTCATTTTCAGTGCAATGTTGGCCTCCAACCTGAACTTCGTTTTGCTGCTTACCGTACCAAACAAATGTATTTCACAGCTGGGTCCATTGATATAGTAACTGACGCTAAATGCATATTAGTGGATTAATTTTTAATAATTCACTAGTTTATTATTGTTAGACAATTTTGATGTTGTTAATGCCCATGATATGGTATATCACACGGGTCATTTTTCTGACATTACCAAATTAAAAATGTTTTGCCCCTATTTCTGACATCACATCTGACCTTGTAACTATTTATTAGAATTTCAAATAATTTGGACCAAAAAAAAAAAATCTCTGGCATTAAAGCGTTGCCTATGAGTGGCACCATTATGTGAGAAATACCATAGGTCTGCGTTACCTATGCGCCGTACAATACTTATGAGCAGTACCATAATATGTGGAACACCGTGAGTCTACGTTACTTTTGATTAGTAGCGCAGCATGACAGATACCATGGTTCTATTTACTAGCGATAAATACCATTATGAGGGACCGTTGACCAGGATTTTGGACCACTTTAGCCAACAAGCACCTTCAATTCAGCAGGATTGTGCTTCCGAAGCAGTCCCTGAGTCAGTAATACTATTGTTTATGAAAGTTTCTGGGTCGGATCCACTGAGTGTTTTAAATTCATATCCATCCATTCATTCTTCATATTTTTTTATTCTGGTCAGTGGATGATTTTGAACTTTTAAATTGACATTACATTTCGTACCATTAGGGGCTGATGATGTAGATGTTAGGCCCGTTTAAACAACAAGCATCATCATCATATAAAATAATCAGTGTCAGCGCCAAGTCTGTACATCTCCAAAACATCAAGCTGCCTAGAATTTGATGTTTATCTTCCTTAACATTTTCGTAGCTCACACATTCTTCTTTCACCATTATCTTTTTTAACCTGTCTCTACGATAAACACTCCAGTTCCTGGAGAAAATTTTCTCATATATGATATCACTTTTTAGACATGATTCAACTCGTATTACAGTATATATTCTTTTCCCTACAATTCTTCTAAATTTAATACTAACAATTCTGACGCCCTGCTTCTTATACTGTCATCACCGCTCCCTGGTTCACCGTGTTTCCTTAAATGTACCTCCCTATAACTCTTCTAAACAAACCCCGTAACTTACATTTACTATTGCGGTTCAAGTGAAGGCCATCTAATTGTAGATCTCTATCACCTATCCACCCATTAGGATGTACAAATCTCACTCCCAGTTTTCCTCATTCCTAAACCACAGACTTATTTAAATCCCCGATCAACCTCCAGTCAGTATCCATCCTATACAGTATTCCAGGGGAAAGAAATCTCTACTCCCTGAAATCTCTCTCGTGCTGCTCTAACCAGATCCCAGTACCATAATATGTGGAACACCGTGAGTCTACGTTACTTTTGATTAGTAGCGCAGCATGACAGATACCATGGTTCTATTTACTAGCGATAAATACCTGTTCCTGCTTGCCTTACTTTGTTGGCAGTAACGTGGAAAATTATCACCTTCTCCTTATCCTCCTCATTCTCTTCCATTTTCCTCAACATTTGCCTGGATAACACTCTCCCCACGTTCTACACACTTTCCCCACATGACGAGAGTCTCAACCTAATCCACCTCTCTTAAATTCTTTGACGCCTGCAGAATCTACTTCCTCCTCCCTTTTCTCCCTCCTGTGACCATGTTCCACCTCCTTCTTCCTATCCTCTACTCTACATTTCCCTTTCCTGTTGCCTCGCTCCAGCAATGTAACACTTCACCGATCTCCATCTTCCCTTTGCTGTTCTACCTGCAATGATTCACACCGATTCCTCACAGACAACTCTCCTGGGCTCACTCCCTGAGTCCTCATTTTCCTTTCCGTTCAAACATTAGCCAATCTTTCTTCCACAACTTTTTCCCTTCCCCCTCCCTCTTTCCTACTTACTGTATCCTGTACATTGGTGGAGGGAGATTTACTTTCAATCCTGTCCTCCGTTAAAAAGTCCACTTATCTCTCTCAAACTTGCTATATTTTCCCTCATCTTCCCTTATTCCGATCCACATCCATAGTCCCTACATCTGCCTCCCTCAGCCGTTTTGTTCTCCCTTCAAAGAAATTCATTTTTCTACAATAAATGCCCTATACAGTTTCTCTGAAACTCTAATGATTCTTCAGAAAAGAAAGTCTTTACTTATTAAAACGCACTTTGCAGTGCGTCTAAAATTAATCAACAATAACATTATGCTGACTAGGCCCTGTTGTTAGTTGAGGTGTGATCTTTCTCTATTCCTGCTACTTATTTCCACCAGATGCCAGCACTGTTGCATTTGTATAAAACTAACCGTCAACAAGAACACAGCAGCTAATAATAATAATAATAATAATAATAATAATAATAATAATAATAATAATAATAATAATAATAATAATAATAATAATAATAATAATAATGTAACGTGGAGACTGGATGTTAATAAACACACGACACTTGTAGCGTTAAAATTCTATGACTAATGCCCATTGCTCACGGTAAAATGTTTCGTAAAATTTGTTGTACAATTGATTTTATAAAAATTTGGTGAAAACAAGTTGTGTTGCTCACGGTAAAATTATTTTATAAAATCCGTGGAAGCATCAGGATGGCCATCTATGAACACACTTCTGAACTAAGGTTTGTCTGTGCTGACATCTATCGATAAACTTTTAAACCAAGAATCAGCTGTTCAACTTGCAGCGTGTTTGAGAGTATGGCTCCAACAAACAAAGCAAAACTTGCTG
Organism: Anabrus simplex; assembly: GCF_040414725.1. Lineage (NCBI taxonomy): Eukaryota > Metazoa > Arthropoda > Insecta > Orthoptera > Tettigoniidae > Anabrus > Anabrus simplex. Next base: position 411,849,678 of record NC_090265.1, on the reverse strand, counting down.
CTTTAGTTGCAATTTTATGTTGTACAGTGGTAAAATGGAAGAAAATAAATGCCAGGAAATGCTGGACTCAGGATTGGATCAAAAGAAGAGAAGAAAGTGGAGGATTGATGTTCTTGGTCGAAAATTAGTTGAGGTTAGAAGACCAGCATTCATACTGGAATTCGGCGATTGTGTTTTCTGCCTCTCTTCTTACATTTCTGTTGTGATAAAGTGGCATTTTAACTTCGTACAAACAAGGATATTTCTGGTATTCGTCCAGTAAAGCACTACAGCTTCTTTAGGCCACCCGAATTCTGCCATTTTAGAAAGAAAAAAGAAGAAGTGTTTGTTTACAATCGAGCTTCACAATCTTCTCACAACGTAGCGCCAGCATCATCGTGATGTCAGCTTCGCTGACTGGTTCGTTTCGTAAAATTAATTTTACGGAATAGAACATATCATGTTTTATGAAAAGTTTTATCAAAGGTTTTATAAAACTTGAATTTGACCGTAAGTAACAGAAATTTTATAAAATTAAATTATTGTACAATACATTTTTGACAGAAAATTTTACCGTGAGCAACAGGCATAATATTAATTACAACTAATTGCTTACAAAATACACAGGCACCAGCAAGATCTCGACTTACATTACACAGTACACACGATTACACCCTTTTGCGCTCTCTCTCTCTCTCTCTCTCTCTGCTGCTCTCAATTCTCAATCACACTAGATGTTCTCCCTATTGCTTACGAAGTCAAATAATCATATTTCAGACCCTTCCCCAACTATCACTTACAGTCTAAGGCACTTCCACAATTATTCCCGCTGTACGCTATCACAGCCACTTAGTTCATAGCTCGCGCACGACACATTCTTGGAATTCTGTATGTCGTATACTGTCCGAATACTCACAACAGATTTCGTTCATTGGATTTCGCCCACTTCTCTCACACTACTCCAGACACACACGTTGACTCACATCAGCTCGGCACGAGACTATTCCTCGACGACAGACAGAACAGAACCATCACTCACTTCACGGACAGATTTGCTCTCGTTGAACTGCGTTGCTCAGCTGCACTGAACCACACTCTGACTGACGCACACAGACTGACTCCTCAACTCAGATTAAACTAGGGAGCCGAAGTGAACCGTCACTGTCCACTGACTGGCTCTGCCAACACACTCCAACACAACTCACTCAACAGCACTAACTCTCTGACTTAAGTCGAACTAAACCACTCGAACTTGTCGGGACTGCCTTAAACAGGGAGGTCCGCCCTTCCAGATACTTCGCGAAAGGAGAAACCCTTAGAGTCCTGTCGAATCTGAATCATCTGCGTACATCTTTTAGTTCTTTTCACACCGTCGGGAGGTCAGCAGTAAGAGGACAGGACGATGCCAGAGTGGTGGCAAGTGTGGCAGGCCTTGCGCGTCCGGCTCGTTCCTGACTGTTTGAGGTAGCGCGGTGACAACACTCGCGGCCGGGGCCAGGCTAACTTTCTCCTCCAAAGGCCTTAGAATGGCGGACACCGTCATAATCTATATAAATAAAATCGTAACGACCGTGTGTCTGTACATTGATTATTTTGGCGAAATTTCCGTGCAGTTATCCGTTTCAGGTGTAATAATGACCATCTGCATCATTTTTAGCTTTGGTGTCTGTTTGTCTGTTTGTTTGTCTGTTTGTCCTTCTATAACTTGAAAACTACTGAAAATATTTTCACCAAACTTCATATTTAGAATCCACCTGTCCTTGGGTAGGTTTTAGCACAAATATCGTTTCTTAATCCCTGAACTGAGTGGGAATTTTTACGAAACCGAAACCGTGATTTTGCACTCCCTCAAAGTATACACAACTGAACTTAATGGAAATCTACCCGCCTTAATGAAAATTAATTTCTAAACCTTTTTTTCTCATGTGCATCACTTCGATAACAGGATTTAATAAGGGAGATATCATTAACGGACCGTTTATCGGTACAAATCCCAGCGGACTTAACGCAAGAGTGGGTGCGTGTAAAGCGTATTCCATACAACTTGAAAACTACTGAAGATATTTGAACCAAATTTTATATATAGCATCCATCTGTCCAAGGGTAGGTTTCCTTGGTGTCTGTTAGTTAGTTAGTTTGTTTGTTTGTTTGTCTGTCTTTCCATAACTTGAAAACTACTGGATATATTTCCACCAAACTTCATATTTAGAATCCACCTGTCCTTGGGTAGGTTTTAGGGCAAACATTGTTTCTAAATCCCTGAACTAATTGGGGGTTTATATGAAACCGAAACCGTGATTTTGCACTCCCTCAAAATATATACAACGAAACTTAATGGAAATCTACCTGCCTTAATGGAATTTTTTTCTAAATTTTTTTTCATGTGCATCATTTCGATAGCAGGATTAATAACGGAGATATCATTAACGGACCGTTTTTCGGTACAAGTCCCACCGGACTTAACGCAAGAGCGGGTGCGCGTAAAGCGTATTTCTTACAACTTTAAAACTACTGAGATATTTGAACCAAACTTAATATTTAGCATCCACCCCTCCAAGGGTAGGTTTTAAGATTTATACCATGTCAAATTCTCGGAATGGACTGGGGTTTTATAGGGGACCGAAATGGTGATTTTTACTCTTCCACACTTATAGAAAAAGTAGAGTCATCGAATTTGGCACGCACATTGATACGACCAATGGCTATATATGAACCCAATTTCATGATTCTAGCTTCCACATAAGTATGTGAAAAATAATGTAAAATTATTAAAATGTATCCAAATTTCACCCCGTTCAAATATCGTAACTCAATCGAACCCATAAATATGTGAGATACGAGGAAATATTTTAACACCAAACATGCAGAGCGATAAAAGGGACGTCTGAGGGTGCAAACCGTTTGTTGGTATGATGTACCGTTTAGGAGCAGGAAATCTCGAAACGAAGGTTTGCACTTTCAAACGTGCCCATGCTTATCTGTCATCTATATAAATAGAATCGCAACGACCGTCTGTCTATACCTTGGCTATTTTGGCGGAATTTCCGTACAGTTATCCGCTTCAGTTGTAATAATGACCATCTGCATATTTCTTAACTTTGGTGTCTGTTTGTCGGTTTGATTGTATGAATTATTATAACTTGAAAACTACTGAATATATTTCTACCAAACTTGATATTTAGAATCCACCTGTCCTTGTGTAGGTTTTAGGGCCAATATTATTTCTGAATACCTAAATTTACTGGGGGTTTATCCGAAACCGGAACCATGATTTTGCACTTCCTCAAAATATGCACATCCGAAATTAATCGAAATCTACAATCCTTAATGGAAATCAATTTCTAAAACTTTTGTTTTCATGTCAATTTTTCGACAGGAGGATTAATAAGTGAGATATCATGAACGGTTGGTTTTGCAGGTTAAGTCCGGCGGACGTAGCCAAAATGTGTTGTACGTGGAGCAGATTCCTTATCTATCTATATAAATAAAATCGTAACGACTGTGTGTGCCTGTACATTGACTATTTTGGTGAAATTTTCGTACAGATACCCGTTTGAGGGGTAAAAATGATCGTCTGCATTTTTTTTTGGTTTAATTTCCTGAAAGTCATAATTTTTACCCCCTCACCCAAAATCCAGATTGCAGCATAATCTGCCAGACAAGCAACAAAATTGAAATTTGGCAAAATTATACGTTTCAGCCTGTAACGAACGAAAACCTTCACAGATCTTTAATTTTTCATTTTTTATCCCCGAAGAATATCGTAATATGGAAGCAATTTTAATGATGGTGCAGACCTTCGTTTCGAGGTATTTCGTGGGATAAACGGGAAGTCCTATCACATAACAGATGGCACAATCTTCGTTGAATTAGGAGTGATCTTCAGCCTTGGTCTTATGACTTTTTTCGTATCTGTATCGCTTATACGTTAAAATTGAGAAATTGAGACGAATCTAAGTAAATTTGGACTCTTTACCTATAAAATTCATGCTTTCAATCACTTACAGGAAATATAGTGTGATCAAACTCTACACGAACATTGGCCCACCCAGTACCCATATGTGAGCCAAATGCTATGTCACATAATTATCCGAAAAGTAATGCAATGTAAGATAATCTTGCACAAATTTCAACCTATTCAACGTTTCTGACTCAATCTGACTCATGAATAGATGAGATGCGAGAAAATATCGTAGGACCAGCCATTTAGATCGCTAAATACTGCGCCTTACGGTACTATCCTTTGTCAATATGACGTACCGTTTAGCAGCAGTTAATCTGTAAATGGAGGTCTGCAATATTGTAAACATGCATATACTTTCGTATGTCCATCTATATATATTCACTAGCGAATGTACCCGTGCTTCGCTACGGTATTCTGCATTGTATTCGAATATCGAAGTAAATAGTGTACATGCAGTAAATAAGATTGTTTTAAAATTGCATGTCTCTTAGTGTTATCCGAGAAAGAGCATGGGGAGGTCCCCGTACGTTGTTTCCAATGTAAAGTGTTTGTTATGGATTTGTGATATAACGGCAGGCTCACTTGCCTACTGCCATTCACAATCGAGTTGGGAAGTTTGCATTATAATTGCAGGCCCCATTGCCTACTACGCGGACAGAATCGATTTGGGAAGTTTTCGTTAAAATGGAAGCCCCCCTTTCCTACTTCCAGACAGATTACAGTTGAGGAGTTTTTATTATAATGGCAGGCAATTACCCTACTATCACTCGAAATTGAGTTGTGCAGTTATCATTATAATGTCAGGTCCAGTTTCCTACTTCCAGCCAGCTTACTGCCAGTCACACCAAGTTGGTGAGTTTCCATCAAAATAGCAGGCAACTATGCCTAATGCCAGTCACATTTTAGATGAGGACATTTCTTTATAATGGCGGGCACCCTTGCCTACTGCCAAACACAATCGGGTAGGGGAGTTTTAAACAAAACTGCATGCTCACTTGCCTTCTGCAAGTCAAATCGAGAAGTGAACTATTCATTAAAATTGTAGGCCTTCCTTACATATGACAGTTACACAGGAGTTGGAGAAGGAATCCTTTCATACGGCCAGTCAAAGTCGGTGTGAGGAGTACTGATTACAATAGCAGACCCACCCTCTCTCGATCGCTACAAATCGACATCGGTGAATATATATAGATAGGCATACGAAAGTATATGCATGTTTACAATATTGAATACCTTCATTTACAGATTAACTGCTACTAAACGTACTTCATATCGTCAAAGGATTATACCATAAGACACGCCGGATTTAGTGGCCTAAATGGCTGGTCCTATGATATGTCATCTATTCTTGGGTCAGATTGAGTTAGAAACGTGGAACAGGGTAACGTTTTTGTAAGATTATCTCACATTACATTACTTTTCGGATAATTATGTGACAGCTACATACAGAGCATTTGGCTCACATATGGCTACTGGGTGGGCCAATTTTCGTGAAGAGTTTGATGATTCTGTATTTCATATAAGTAATCGAAAGTATGAATTATGCATGTGAAAATTCCAAATTGACTTAACATCGATTAATAGAGAAAAATCAAACGTAAAAGGGATACAGATACGGCAAAAAGTCATAAGACCAAGGTTGTAGATCATTCCAAATTGAACGGAGATTGTGCAATCTGTTATGTGATAGGAATTTCCGAAGGTCTGCACCATCATTAAAATTGCCTGCATGTTTCGATATTCTTCGGGGATAAAAAGTGAAAAATTTAATGATCTTGGATGTTTTCCGTTCGTTACAGGCTAAAACGTATAATTTTGTCAGATTTCAATTATCTTCTTTTTCTTCTGGCAGATTATGCCGCAATCTGGATTTTGGGCGAGGCGGGTAAAAATTAGGACTTCCAGGAAACTAAACCTAAAATTATGCAGATGGTCATTATTACCCCTTAAACGGAAAGCTGTACGAAAATTACGCCAAAATAGTCAGTGTAGAGCCACACAGTCGTTACGATTTGATTTATATAGATAAGGAATCTGCTCCATGTAAAACACCTTTTGGGCTATGTCCGCTGGACTTAACCTGCAAAAGTGACCATTCATGATATCTCCCTTATTAATCCTCCTGACGAAAAAATGCACATGAAAAAAAGGGTTAGAGGTGGAATTCCATCACGTTTGGTCGATTTTCAGTCAGGTTGGTCTTGTTCTGTATATATTGTGGAAGAGTAAAATCACCATTTCGGTTCCCTATAAACCGCCAGTCCATTCCGGAACATGAAATGTTATTTACGTTTAAAACCTTCCTTTGGACAGGTGGATGCTAAATATAAATTTTGGTTCGAATGTCTTCAGTAGTTTTCAAGTTGTAAGGAATACGCTTTACACGCACCCGCTCGTGAGTAAAGTCCGATGGGACTTGTACAGAAAAACGGTCCGTTAATGATATCTCCCTTATTAATCCTCGTATCGAAATGATGCATATGAGAAAAACGGTTTAGAAATTAATTTCTACCAAGGTAGGTATATTTCCATTAAGTTTGTTTGTGTATATTTTGTGGAAGTGCAAAATCACTGTTTCGGTTTCGTATAAACCCCCAGTCAGTTCAGGGATTTAGAAACAATATTTGCCCTAAAACCTATCAAGGACAGGTGTATTCTAAATATGAGTCTTGGTGGAATACATCCAGTAGTTTGTTGCACTCGCGTACATACGGCGTGATTAAGGAAGAAATAATACAGTTAAGAAAGTTGAAAGTAATAGAAAATTGATTATAACTGAGGACAGCCGGATAACGACAAATATGTAAATGCCAAGTGAATGTATTGGAAAATCAAATGCCCCTCAATAAATAATGCTAGTGTGAGTTATGGATATAATAAAGCGGTAACAGAGGAGAAATTTAGGTCCAGTGATTCCTAGGTAAACAAATAATAAGAAGATGACTAGTGGTGTTATTACTTAATCTATTCGAGGGCGGTTATAACATCCAACGATATTCCGCCAATATCCCGCAGATAGGCCGATTGCCTTCTACCCAAGGAACAACCACGAATTTAAAAGCATGATGAGGAAAATGGCAATACGTTACTTCCCTACTGGCATGCAGTCAGAGACGTTGCCATGGTAACCTGTAGGTTCGTTGTTGGTCTGTCGGTCACTCAATGCAGAGTGGTGGTGGTGGTGGTAATTATTGTTTTAAGAGGAAGTACAACTAGGCAACCATCCTCTATATAACACTAATCTGAGAGAAAAATGGAAGGAGTCCGACACTTCGAAAAATGAAGGTATCGGCCAAAGGAAGACAAGCGCCACGAAGGGCGTGAAAATGAAAGACTCCCTAGCCCTCGCAAACCTAATAGCGTCGGGGTCGGAAAAGAACAAGAGTTGACCAAGGAAGGTCGGATAGGAAAGATGAAAGTGAGGAGCCTGGCACAAGTAAGTGGAAGCAATGCCAGGACTCAGCTAAGGGCCCCGTGGTCGCCAACCCACGCTCCAAAGTTCAGAGCCCCTGAGGCCTCAATGCAGAGCATGATACCAGCGGAAAATTGTAAATTTCTCCGTCATGTGAAGAGTAAGGTAAATTATGAACATAACGAAAGTTGTTTATGATGAAGAGACGTTTCACGTACGGTAAACGAAGTTTGCAGAAAATCAATAGTATAAGAGAAAATGGAGGAAACCCATTCTGGTTTTCCTATAAACCCCGCATCTATTCAAAGATTTTAAAATTATATGCATATCGAAACCTTCCCCGGGATGAGCATACCCTAAATATGAAGTTTGGTTGAGATCTATCCAGCCGTTTCGAAGTGAGGGTGGAAAAACCATTGTGATTTTCCTATAAACCCCCGGTCTATTCAAAGATTTTAAAATAATATGCATTTCTAAACCTTTCCTGGGATGAGTATACTCTAAATATGAAGTTTGGTTGAGATCTATTCAGCCGTTTCGACGTGAGGGTGGAAAAATCATTCAGGTTTTCCTATAAACCCCCCGTCTATTCAAAGATTTTAAAATGATATGCATATCGAAACCTTCCCCTGGATGAGTATACTCTAAATATGAAGTTTGGTTGAGATCTATCCAGCCGTTTCGACGTGATGGTGGAAAAACCATTCTGATTTTCCTATAAACCCCCCGAGTATTCAAGGATTTTAAAATGATATGCATATCGAAACCTTCCCCGGGATGAGTATACTCTAAATATGAAGTTTGGTTGAGATCTATCCAGCCGTATCGACGTGATGGTGGAACAGACAAACAGACAGACAAACAGACAAACAAACAGACACGAAACGTAAAAACCACCGATTCGGTCTTGAGTTGACTTAAAACGGATAAATATCTGAAAAATTGGCAAAACAAAAGAAATTACAGACAGCGGACCCCCTACAATTTTATTTATATAGATTGATGTCGATTTGTAGTGATCGAGAAAGGGTGTGTCTGCTATTGTAATCAGTACTCCCTACACCGACTTTGATTGCTGGCAGGAGGAATGGGGTCCTTCTTCAACTCCTGTGTAACTGGCATTAGTAAGGAGGGCCTACCATTTTAATGAATATTTCACTTCTCGATTTGTCTTGCAGAAGGCAAGGGATCGTGCAATTTTTGTTCGAAAGTCCCCTACCCTATTGTGTTTGGCTCTAGGCCAGGGTGCCCGCCATTATAAACAAATGTTCCAATCTAAAATTTGACTAGCGTTAGGCTTCTATTTTCATGGAAACTCACTAATTCTGTGTGACTGGCAGTAAGCTGGTTGGCAGCAGTAAAAAGGGCCTGTCATTATAATGATAACTGCACAACTCAATTTTGACTGGTGGTAGGGAAGTTGCCTGCTATTATAATACAAACTCCTCAACTGTAATCAGTCTGAAAGTAGGAAATGTGTCTGCCATTGTAACTAAAACTCCCCAAATCGATTCTGACCGCGCAGTAGGCAATGAGGCCTGCAATAATAATGTAAACTTGCCAACTCGATTGTGAATGGCAGCAGGCAAGTGAGCCTGCCGTTATCATCACAACTCCGCAACCCTCACTTTACATTGGAAACAACGTATGGGGACCTCCCCATGCTATTTCTCGGATAAGGCTAAGAGACATGTAATTTTAAAACAATCTCATTTACTGCACGCACAGTCTTTACGTCGATATCCGTATACAATGTAGAATACCGTAGCGAAGCACGGGTACATTTGCTAGTAATAATAATAATAATAATAATAATAATAATAATAATAATAATAATAATAATAATAATATGGATAAAGTGTGCCTTCTAATAATAACCCAAGTGAAAGCTTAAGGAACTTAAACTCAACTTCAAAACTTTCAAATACAGACACGCAACTCTTCCTTATAGCCTATTTCTACAATTTTACAATTGATCCAGTTCCTGACAATTTTCCAAATAATGTAAAAATAAGGCAGTTACAGAACTATTTCCCCTGAACGATATAACCGTGACGATAGATGGGCAACACAAGTGCTCAATGTAGCCATGCGATATTACATTCAGTAATACATTAACATGTATATAAAGTACACCGATAAAATTGTAATTCGTAAATCAGAAGTATGAATTTGTGAAATTGTGTCTTTGACTTGGTTTAGCGTCAGTTAATGAGCACAGCAATTTACTACTCGCACCTATCACATACGTTTCCCGCTTAAAACTATAAAAGATCACTCCACAGCGTAAAGCAACATTGGTTCTGAACAATTTGATGATACAGTCCTCTATCAGGTCATTTGGTAAAGAATGACAAGTTTACGGGGGTACAGAACCCAATTCATTCACATTGTTACTTCCGAAACCGCTCGTGGTTAGTTAGTGTGCTTTTGACGTATTATTATTATTATTATTATTATTATTATTATTATTATTATTATTATTATTATTATTATTAAGCCCACATCTATTTCTGATTAGGTATGGTGTTCTTTTCTGTGCAATATGTATTCCGATATCTCCAGCACATCGGCTTCTCACCGCTGGATAACCGTGGTTCAAATCTCGGTCACTCCATGTGAGATTTATACTGGACAAAGCGGAGGCCGGACAGGTTTTTCTCCGGGTACTCCGTTTTTCAATGTCATCTTTCATTCCAGCAACACTCTCCATAAACATTTCATTAATTTTCACCTGTCATTCATTAATCATTGCCCCAGAGGAATGCGACGGGCTTCGGCAGTCGGCACATTTCCTATCCTCGCCGCTAGATGGGGACTTCATTCATTCCCTTCCTGACCCGGTCAAATGACTGGAAACAGGCTGTGAATTTTCACTCTCATTAACCTCTCGTAGTCTCATTCTTGGCTTTTGACAATATGAAAGTGACTGAAGTTTGAGCAATACTAATAAGAGCATTCCTTATGCAGGCGGTCACGATAATGAACGCTGTTGCTCATAGAGTCGTTTGGCAGACTGATCTGTAATAGCCCCTTCTGGCTTAGAGAGGAAGGCAATGGTAAACTGCCCCACTCCTCATCTCCCTAGTCCACCTCCTTTGTTACGCATTGGCTATCTATGACAGTCGATTGGCGCGGGGGTGGGGGTCCAAACAGAGGCCTGAGCATATATGTAATAATATGTAACATTAGTTTTGCGTACCACGAACTTCTTTTACGGTTTTCAGAGACGCCAAACTGCCGGAATTTTGGTTCGCAGGAAATCTCGTACGTGCCAATAAACCAACCGACACAAGGCCGCGTATTTGAGCACTTTCAATTCCACTCGACTGAGCCAGGATCAGACCCATCCATCAACTTGGTTCTACCGTCTGAGCCACTGAGCCCAGTATATGGTACTATTTATTTATTTATTTATTTATTTATTTATTTATTTATTTATTTATTTAAGAGCTCGAGGGTCATGACACTCTTCTTGTTGTCTGTTCCCACACTAATATCCCACCAGCTCACACATTTGCAGTACTTATCGAACACATGATTCGTAGTTTACGACTTTCATTTACTTCTGTGATCAGAATAGCAAATCGTCGAGGAACGCGCGATTAGAATAATCGATAACGAAGACATTCAGTGACTCATTTGTATTCCGTGGATTATTTTAGCGGATGAGTGACAGGAGTGTTACGTAACGCAAGTTAACTTTATCTACTTATCATCTTGAATAATTCTACCTTAACAGCCTAGTGATTCATGCTGATGAAACTTGCGCTTTTGAAGTTTTCTTGTTTAAAGTCTCGGAACATAGTAGTGATGAGTCTTGAACTGGGTAACCGAAAACCTCACATCCTATTTATGAAAGGATGCAATCAATGGTAGGGAATAAGTTGAATGAAAACCTGTGCAGTTTCAGACCACGAAGGGGCTATCTAGACCAGATTTACAGGATGCATGAAGTAAATTAAAATTACTTAGAGAGGAACAGACAGTGTTGTTTCGTAGATTGAACGAAAACGATAGAAAACTATACTGTACATGCTGAGGGGTTATGGGATCAATGCATTCATGTCGACAATTGGGTCATATTAATAATTGATGGCAGGTTGAATTTTCGGTTCAAAGTAGTTACAGGAGTTATCAATCTATCAATCATACTGATCTGCATTTTGGGCAGTCGCCCAGGTGGCAGATTGCGTATCTGTTGTTTTCCTAGCCTTTTCCTAAATGATTTCAAAGAAATTGGAAATTTATTGAACATCTCCCTTGGTGAGTTATTCCAGTCCCTAACTCCCCTTCCTATAAATGAATATTTGCCCCAATTTGTTCTCTTGAGTTCCAACTTTATCTTCATATTGTGATCTTTTCTACTTTTAAAGATACCACTCAAACTTATTCGTCTACTAATGTCATTCCCCGCCATCTCTTCGCTGACAGCTCGGAACATACCACTTAGTCGAGCAGCTCTCCTTCTTTCTCTCAATTCTTCCCAGCCCAAACTTTGCAACAATTTTGTAACGCTACTCTTTTGTCGGAAATCACCCAGAACAAATCGAGCTGCTTTTCTTTGGACTTTTTTCCAGTTATTGTATCAGGTAATCCTGGTGAGTGTCCCATACACTGGAACGATACTCTAGTTGGGGTCTTACCAGAGACTTATATGCCCTCTCCTTTACATCCTTACTGCAACCCCTAAACACCCTCATAACCATGTGCAGAGATCTGTATCCTTTATTTACAATCATATTTATGTGATTACCCCAATGAAGATCTTTCCTTATATTAACCCCTATTAGATAAGGCAGTAATCCTTCAGCCTTATTGTTCGTAGTATACATGGAACTGGTTACACGGTTCGAATTGTGTAGCTGTTTGTTTGTATTTGGGAAGTAGTGGGTTCGAAATCCACTGTCAGTAGCCCTGGAGATGGTTTCCATTGTTTCCAATTTTCACACAAGACAAATGGTGGTGCTGCTACCGGTAGCAGGTAGGGACCCTCTTCGGAGGCAGCCCTGCCCAGGGAGTGGCGCCCCTGCCTATGTAAGTCCCAGAGTACACTGGCCCGGTGTGTATCATCTGGTAAGGGTCCCAGCTCAGGGTACGAGTCAAGACTTCAACGGCAGTGAAGGCGGAGATGAAGATCATTTGTACGACGGAAATGGCAGAAGATGCACCCTTGCTTTTTGGGATAGTAATAAAAGGCCTATTTAAAATCCAGGTGCGTCTGAGTTGTATCCACCGGCTTCCTGGTCCGCGTCTGACACCTTGTGGGTGCGGTGGCAACAACAAGCTCCAGGAACTAACAATCCCTGGTTCTAAGCACCCAGCACTGCTGGATCTCCTATTAAAAGCCAAACATGATTCGTGAGCGTAGTAACAACATTACCCCAGGTGGTACCCAATCCACCCGTCGCATTGAGACGGCAACCAGGCTTTCGGATTCTGAAGACATGGGAGAGAGTCTGAGCTCTCTGGTAAACTGTCCCACAAAACCCCCACATACATTGATACATTTAATATCAACACTTTGATTCAACCAGGAAAATTACTAAATTTAGTTACAGAACTTGATGGGCAAAAAAGTTCTTATCCTTGCCCTGCAGGAAACTCGATTTACTGATGAAGCAACCTTGGATTATTGAAATTATCCTCTATTCAAAAGTAAAACAGACCAAAAGATTCTAAATAGGGCCCCTTTATTTGGTAAGAGCTTCGTAGTACATAAAAGTATACTGAACTCGATCCAAGAAGTTAATTCCATCAACAATCGTCTAATGACCATGAGGATTCGGTGTGCCAATAAAAAGTATACATTAACAAATGCACACGCCCTTACAAATATAGACAACAATAAGACCCGCCAAAAAATTGGACAAATTTTGGAACAAACGTGAAAATGTAATGTCAAAAATGCCAAAGGATGACGTCAAAATACTCTTAGGCGATTTCAATGCACAAATTGGCCGATAAAAGGAATACAGGAAAACCGTCGGACTCTACCCAGCGCATAAATTTACCAACAAAAACGGTTCAAGACTCATTGAACTATATCAACAGTGCAACCTTACAATCAAATCCACATCTCTCAGGAAGCATCCCAAGACACAAAAACCTCGAGGTCCCCCATTGAATCCATTGGCGAATTTCAGATTGATCATGTAGCTATCTCATATCCACCACAGAAAGAGGTACACGATGTACAAGTGAGAAGAGGAGCAAACATCCGCTCTGATCACTATCTGACAAGAGTTAAAGTAAAATTTACTCCAAGAAAATAAAACCCCAAGAAACAGAAACTTGACATGAAAAGGATTCCTGCTACCGATCTAAAAGAAGCATGGGAAAATCAACCAGCGAAAACATGGGAAGAATTCCACACCAAAATCATACAGAAGGCACGAGAAATGGTGCTCTTAAAGAGGAATACAAAACACCCCTGGTGGAACTCAACATGTGACCAAGCCCTAGAGAAAACAAAATCTGCATATCAAAAATACAACAGTAGAAAATCCCAGAAAACTCAACAAGAATTTTATGATACCAGAAAACAAGTATCCAAAACCACCAGACAAGAAAAAAAAGAAAACACCTGAAAGAACAACTGGACTCAATTGAAGAAAACTTTAGAAAGAACAACACAAGGGGTTTCTACAGAACGTTCACAGAAAAAAAATCAGAGGATACATTCGACAGAACTTATGTTTCAGGAAACAAGACGGACAAATGGTGAGCTGGAAAATATCCTGAAAGAAGAGCGAAAAATCATTAGGAAAATTTTAGGACCAAGATACACAGAAGAAGGGTACCGCCTCCAAACCCGGAAATCCACAGAAAAATGATCTAATATTGCGGCAGACCTCAGTAAAAGAAGGCTAAAATTTTATGGACATGTTACGAGGCTTCCAGAAACCAGACCAACCCACCAAGTTCTTGAAAGAGTTAATAAACTGAAGAATTTCCCTTGGATACAACAAACAAAAGCGGACATGAAGAACGCACAAATTCAACCTGAAGACATTTTGAATCGAAATATATAGAAAGAAAATTGACAAGTAGGAAGTTACTCCAGAGAATGAAGTACCAAAAAGAGCAGGTGCCAAGTGGACGGATGAAAGAAAGAAGATCTTTTAGTCAACAGATGAAAGCATCATGGATCCTCTGCAAACAAAATCATGAAGCTTCGTGTTTTCCGAAAGGGACCATTCACGCATAATAATAATAATAATAATAATAATAATAATAATAATAATAATAATAATAATAATAATAATAATAATAATAATAATAATAATAATATATAGGCCCACGAATAAAACTATGTCTGTTTTATAGATCTAATTTAGTTCAGGATGACCCTATTAGTACACACGCGCATATATAGCCTACACACAATTATATTCAACCATAAATGACTACACTCCAGTAATTGCTGTCTATTTACTAGCTCACAGCAGGACTCCTGCTGAGCAGTCTTCTCCTAGTACAGGCTATAATCCTTACTAACGGGCTCCAACTTTCATTTTCGCTCGCACGCTCAGCCAATTCACACACAACAGTTGCATACAGACAGGTATGAACACAGGGCTGCTGACCACCACAACACACGACGACTGTTCCTTGGCTAGACTCCAGAGAAAGTCCGCCACTCACATAATCAGCACAATCAATTCATGTGGCCGCTCCCCAAAATGAATTACTCAACTCCAAAATGATGCGTACAGTTAACCTTGGGATGATATAAAGCAGTTACACGGCACAGACATGAAAGTGACAAGATATAACTCTCTACTCATAGGACTATACGACAAGCATGCTCCAGTTAGTCAAGCTAGAATCGCTAGCTCGCCTGCAACTTGGTTAACTAGCGATATAAAAGCAACAATGGCTCGC
Source organism: Anabrus simplex (assembly GCF_040414725.1). Classification (NCBI taxonomy): domain Eukaryota; kingdom Metazoa; phylum Arthropoda; class Insecta; order Orthoptera; family Tettigoniidae; genus Anabrus; species Anabrus simplex. The sequence goes on along the minus strand of NC_090265.1, from coordinate 411,834,436 downwards.
CGTGACGCAATGTTCCAACGAAACAAATAATGAAGCAGATTTTGAACAGTTTCGTCCTTTACGTAACAGAACAAAGCAATTAATTCGCAATAGCAAATTTCATCACATTGAACATATAACAAGGAACTTAAATGCACGTGAAACCTGGAACCAACTTCGAGCTCTGGGAGTTGGAAAATCCCAAGAGCCACATGTGCCAACTATATCTCTCGATACACTTAACTCTCACTTCGTAACTAACCCAATAAATAAATCTCAACCTCAAAATCATATCCATCTAAATAAAAGATGTGACCCTACAGAAAACGAACATAATTTCTCTTTTCATTCCGTCAGTGTAAATGATGTAAAGCGTATTTTGAATTCAGTTAAGTCACAAACTAAAGGAGAAGATAACATTCCATCAGGCTTTATTAAAAAAACATTATTGGCGCGGTCCTACCAATTATTACCCCTATTGTAAACTACTGTCTCACCACAGGGACGTTTCCAAGTGCATGGAAGGATGCTCTAGTAACCCCATTATTAAAGCATACCACAGCAAATGCGCCATCTGATTACCGGCCTATTTCGATTCTTCCCCCCCCCCCCCCCGTCTCTCTCTCTCTCTCTCGAAAGTTCTTGAACGAGTTGTGCACGAGCAGCTAGTAGAATTCTTAACCAGACATTATCTTTTCGACCCATTGCAATCTGGCTTCAGAAAGGGACATAGTAATACGACTGCACTTCTTCGGGTAACAGATGACATAAGATTAGCAATGGACAAACGGCAGGTGACGATACTGATACTCCTTGACTTTAGTAGTGCAATTGACACGGTAAATATAGACATACTATTATCCAAGCTCCACTCTCTGCATATCGGCCAGATAGCCCTACTTTTTTTAAGCCGTACCTTACAAAACGTTGCCAGTCGGTAGTGGTAAACAATTAATGATCCCAGTGGGCTGTAAAATCATCCGGTGTCTCTCAAGGATCTGTTCTAGGACCCCTATTGTTCGTATTGCATATTAATGACATATTATCCACACTTCAGTATTGCAACTACCACTTATATGCTGAGATCTTCAGATATACAAACACACCACTACAAACAATTTACATGAAACAGTTCAGCATATTAATTCAGATAATGAAAGGCTTACTGCCTATTCTAAAAACAACCACTTAATCCTAAATCCTCGTAAAACACAAAGTATTATCATAGGAAGCTATACATTATTACATGTAATAAGCAATACCAATCCTCCTCCAATCATAATCAATGACATTGCTGTACCGTACCTTAAAAATATAACTAATCCTGGAATCTCCATCAATGAGAATCAGACCTGGAATGAACACGTAATGTATGTAGAAAGGTTCGTGCAGCTCTGTATCCCCTGAAACGTCACAATAATTATTTTCCTCAAAAACTTAAATTAAAATTAATCTAAGCACTACTATTCCCAATTTTAGACTATTGTGATAGGGTACTAGTCAGTCTGAATGCTGAACAAGCTTTGAGACTTCAACGAGCACAAAACTCATGCATACTCATGCCTTCCAACTGCGACATGACGCTCATGTTACACCATATTTCAAAACATTGGGCTGGCTACGCATAAATGAACGAAGGAATTTTCACCTAATGACACTTGTTTACCAAGTGTTCTCGACGAACACTCCTACTTACTATCTTCTAATTTTCGTTTCCTTTCCTCATTCCATGAAATTGATACCCGTTCTGGTTCCCTACTTGAAATTCCACTAAGTCGAACGAATTCCTACAATCATTCCTTTTTAGTTACTGCATTGAGAATCTGGAATATACTCCCAATGGGCATTCGGCACCCTACTTCCTCTCATAAATTCAAATCTGCCTGCCGAAAGATTTTCCTGGGAACATATAACTGAGTTCTGTGAGTAATTGTGTGTATGTTGTGTGAATGGGTTTTCTTCTTCTATTATGCACTTCAGTCATTATTTTTATTATAACTATATTTCCTCTTTATAGTATTATTATTATTATTATTGTCACACTAATTGCCGTACTGATTTGTAACTTTTTCTTGGAATTATCTGTTCGCAGTATTATTTCTTTGTAGAATTACTATGTCTTACCTTTATGTTTACATTTTAAAATTTTATTGTGTATAATGGTTAAGTGTAGAAGAGGACCGTGAGCCCTAACTTCGCCACAAATGCAAGTCAGGAATAAATAATAAATAAGTAAATAAATATGGAAAACATATATGAGGTCGGGAATACACATAAGGTATAGCGGGCATAGCACGTTACTCGAATCCTTCCTTATGTTATTTCTACCACGCTGATAAACGACGGCAGATATATACCGTGCGGTTAGCGGCGCGCAGTTGTGAGCTTGCATCCAGGAGAGAGTGGGTTCGAAAAAGAATATATATGTATATACATACAACGATCCGAATGACAGGATCAGTTACAATCATAATCATGCATAAAATGCATTGCCATCACTAGCCTACAGAGAGGCTAGACAGCACGAAAATCGTAATATAAAGGTTTTTTTCTATTTGCTTTACGTCGCACCGACACAGATATATCTTATGACGACGATGGGATAGGAAAGGCCTAGGAATGGGAAGGAAGTGGCCGTGGCCTTAATTAAGGTAGAGCCCCAGCATTTTCCTGGTGTGAAAATGGGAAACCATGGAAAACCATCTTCAGGGCTGCCGACAGTGGGGTTCGAACCCATTATCTCCCGATTACTGGATACTGGCCGCACTTAAGCGACGTAATATAAGCAGGCATCGTCAATCGAGAGTGAAATGCCTTCGGAGCTAGTTTGCTCCTCGCTCTCGAGGAATGAGAGCAGCTTAGCGAGCAAGCAGGGGAAGAAGTAGGGGAAGTGCATGACGTAGTACGTACTGAAGACCAGTGGCGCACAGGTATAGTACGGGCACGGTATGCAACCCGCCTGCCCGCTGCTCTCTTGTCACGTGACTGACAGCCGTCCCGAGCTGAGCAAGTAACACCGGCTCCCTAGAGCAAGTACGTGATGACGTCTGATATAAAGCATAGACCCAAATGTTTGTACTAGAGGACTCCGGGATCGTTCCTAAATATAATATAGGAGGTTGGGAGAATATAATAGAACCATTTACTTACAATTAATTTATATATAACATATTATATTTCCTTTCAGCGGAAAACAGAACAAACAAAAAATCATTACAACAAGGAAATACCTGATCAATTTAACAGTGTCATCCATGGCATTTGGTAATAGAACAATCCTCTCTAAGTTCAAAAAGGATTTATACAAATAATGTGAGATCGATAAGGCTGATAGTAATCTTAACTTGAATTCAATTCAAACCCTACAATCTTCACAATCTTAATTCGATAATTGCAAAATACACCTTTTATCAATGAACAAATCGTCTCCCAAATGAAAGGGTTGCAATATTAACAAACTAACATCACGAAAAAGATTAACAACCGAAATGTGAACACGACACGCCTATGAGGTTTTCACAATGAGGAAAATAAATGACAATAATTAAAAGCTGACCGAGTCAGGCAATAACTCGAGAATTTACAAAGACATTTACATTTACAACAAGCCGTTAGACGTAAAGGGTGTTAAACAATCTGTTTGAGACTGATATAGATAGACTTATAATCAACACTATTCCAAGGGATCATGTTTTCTCTGCACTTATATGGGCATTTATAAAGTTGAATAAAGAAGGCAATGGCAAAGAAGTGGGAATAAAAGGAATTCGGGAAGTACAAAGAGAAGAACACATGAATTAGTCCATAAGGAGGTCATGGCAGGCACATATTCAGATTCCGTAATCTGCCTCAATATACATGATATTTGGTTCCGTCCCAAAGAAAAAAAAAAACAACTGTCCAGAATATAGTTCAGGTTATACGTGTAGATCACTCTCCCAAATCCCGCCAAAGTTGCCATAGAAGAGAATGACAGATAAGCCTTTTGTAAAGTTGTCTCCATATCACTCGCATGATGAAACCTCTCTCTCTGATGAAGTCCTTTGTGCTCATACATGGACTATGATGGAATGTGAAGGAATCAGCTGATCGTCCAATATGGCGGCCAGCCTTTGGTCGGCGGGAGCGGGTGACAGTTCGTAAAGTAGAAGGCGGACAGTAGAAGATAAGTCCCAGAAATATGTGACTGTCTGAAGCGGACCACACAATGGGAATTTGATAATAATTTGATAATAATTAAAATTAAATCCGATAAAATATTAAATGCGAGTAACAGACAATACCATGCGCTCATTTATTTTTGCGTGACTATGCGTAAGAACGCATCTTGTAAGAATAAATATACACTATAATGAACACGCCGGATAAATTGCGTATTTGGGAGTTAAGCAAATCTAATCTTCAGTCTTCCAGATTAGGTATCTCCAAGGGTGTCCTCTTCATAACCTAGGTAGAACAAATGTACCTCCACTTCTTAATTATTTGGTCAGTGGCTGTCTATGGTGCTTGAATTGTGACTATAGGAACACACTTGCGAACTCCTATATCAGTGGCAGCCTACACCATAGCAAATCCATGGTGGAACGAAATATTCACAAATATTCTTCACAATGCTGTCGAAAATATTATTAATTTACAAGAAGCTTTTTATTTTTATAAATTAACATCGGGTAATAGATATCGAAAGAGCTCTTTATACAGTTGATTGCGGTATTTTAATTAATAAACTGGAAGAAACTGGCGTGAGGAGTGTTGATGTGATCCATGAGCATGTTGTTCTAAATAATTATTTACAAGAGTTGTTATACTGAATAAAGGGGCACTGAGAATACTTTTTAAATTGCCTATTGTAACTCATACTGAACAATTGTACAGGCTATACAATGTTCTATCACTTGATAGCCTAAGTCAGAAAGCTTCATTGGTCATGGTGCATAAAATTCCTCCTAATTTGGAAAAATTTCTAAAAATAGTTCAGTAATTCACTATTATAATACAAGAAATGTTAATTATAAGTAATTCATAGTGGCATTATTCTGGTAGTGTGCAGAATAAACTGCCAGAAATTATAAAGAACGCTTCTTCACTACAAATGTTCAAAACGAGGATAATGAACTGTCTTAAGTAAAGTAAGATTCTAGAGGTTATACATTTTGAAATTGGCTGTTATATTTTCTTTAATATATATATATATATTTACTTGCTTGGTTACTCTTACAGTAAAAATGAAATGGCGTATGGCTTTTAGTGTCGGATGTGTCCGAGGACTTTGGCTCGCCAGGTGCAGGTCTTTTGATTTGACGGCCGTAAGTGACCTGCGCGTCGTGATGAGGATGAAATGGTGATGAAGACGACACATACGCCCAGTCCTCGTGCCAGGGAAATTAACCAATTATGGTTAAAATTCTCGACCCTGCTGGGAATCGAACCCGGGACCCCTGTAACCAAAGATCAGCACGCTAACCAGTTAGCTATGGAACTCTTACAGTGTATCAGTATAAAACATTTAGACTAAAAACAATCTTAAACTTTAAGATTCACATAAATCATTCTCATAATCATAAATATCAGAATAAATCAACACAACCACTTATTCTTCATATAATGTACTGATAATATGCATATCATTATATTTCTATGATATATTCATACTGTGTTTTTTTTTACAAGCTGCTTATCTTCGCACTGACACAGATAGGTCTTATGGCGACGATTAGATAATAAAGGGCTAGGAGCGGGGAGGAAGCGGCCGTGGCTTTAATTAAAGTATAGCCCCAGCATTTGCCTGGCGTGAAAATGGCAAACTACCGAAAACCATTTTCAAGACTGCCGACAGTGGGGTTCGAACTCACTATCTCCCGGATGCAAGCTCACAGTTTACCGCACGGCCAACTCGCCCGGTTTGTGTGATGATAATGCGTGTGTAATGTGTAGTTCCTCGATCTAATCATGTAACCAAAATATTTGTTGAACTGTTTTGCTGTTACAAACTTATAACACTGGAGTGAATTAATTTCTTTTATAAATAACTTACTTTGTAGTCATTATAATATTACAATGTACTGCACCACAGTGAGCTTTAGATCAAGTGCCTTGACAAATACTGTTGTGCCTTTCAGCGTTCAGTCTGAAAGCCTCTGTGAATTTACTAAACGTCGCCACAATCCTCTATTTGCAACTAGTGCTGTGGCCTCATTTAGTTCTATGCCTCTTAGCTTTAAATCGTTAGAAACTGAGTCTAACCATCTTCGTCTTGGTCCCCCTCTACTTCTCTTACCCTCTATAACAGAATCTATTATTTTCCTATTTAACCTATCCTCCGCCATTCGCCTCACATGACTCCACCACCGAAGCCGGTTTATGCGTACAGCTTCATCCCTCGAGTTCATTCCTAAATTAGCATTTATCTCCTCATTCTGAGTACCCTCCTGCCATTGTTCCCACCTGTTTGTACCAGCAATCATTCTCGCTACTTTCATGTCTGTTACTTCTAACTTATGAGTAAGGTATCCTGAGTCCACCCAGCTTTCGCTCCCGTAAAGCAAAGTTGGTCTGAAAACAGACCGATATAAAAATAGTTTCGTCTGGGAGCTGACTTCCTTCTTACAGAATACTGTTGATCGCAACTGCGGGCTCACTGCATTCGATTTACTACACCTTGATTCAATCTCACTTACTATATTACCATCCTGGAAGAACACACAACCTAAATACTTGAAATTATCTACCTGTTCTAGCTTTGTATCACCAATCTGACATTCAATTCTGTTGAATTTCTTACCTACTCACATCAATTTAGTCTTCGAAATTCTAATTTTCATACCATACTCATTGCACCTATTTTCAAGTTCCAAGATATTATACTGCTGGCTTTCGGCACAATCTGCCATTAAGACCAAGTCGTCAGCATAGGCCAGACTGCTTACTACATTTCCACCTAACTGAATCCCTCCCTGCCATTTTATACCTTTCAGCAGATGATCCATGTAAACTACGAACAGCAAAGGTGAGAGATTACAGCCTTGTCTAACCCTTGTAAGTACCCTGAACCAAGAACTCATTCTATCATCAATTCTCAGTGAAGCTCAATTGTCAAGATAAATGCCTTTATTTATTTATTTATTTATTTATTTATTTATTTATTTATTTATTTATTTCATGCCTTCATTTGTGGCGAAGTTAAGGCTCACGGCCCTCTCTTACACTTAACCACATATCTAATAAACTTTATAAAACAGAATAATGAAATAATTTAATCAAATATAAATCCTAACTTCATTCATTCTTCCATTCATACTGCCATTCATACAAGCTGGTTATACATTTAATAGGTAATCTCGGCAAGGCCGCTTGAAAGAAGCTAACGAAGTGCAATTCCTAACACTAACTGGAAGGGAATTCCATAGCCTTGCACCAGACACTTGAAAGGAGCGGTTAAATGAAGATGAGCGATGCACAGGAATTGCGAGTGTCGTAGTCGATCGTGTGTTGTGTTCATGAGAGGAGGAGAGTAAATTAAACTTTGAGGATAAATACTGGGGTTTAGATTCATTCAGCAGACGAAATGCGAGAGTAGCAACGTGAAGATGTCGTAGTTCATCGATTTTTAACCAGGAGAGAAGTTCATAATAGGGGGAGATATGAGTTGAAAATTTAATTGAAAATATAAACCTAATGCATGAGTTCATTGCCCTCTGTAATTTTAGTGTCTGTTCCATGGTGGCATCTATCATTACAATATCACAATAATTAAGTATGGGAAATATGAGGGTCTGGATAAGTTTAATTTTCAAGCTTAGTGGAAGAAGTGATTGGCGAGTTTTGAGAGGGTGAAGTGACGAGTGAATTTTCCTACAGATGCTTGTTATGTGCTCACTCCAATCTAGTGTGTCACTTATGATAATTCCAAGATTTTTTACCGATTTCTGAAATGGTATAGCTACACCACAAAGCAAAAGTGAAGGCAATAATTTCTTATTAAGGATATTTAACTGCCTTTGTTGCCCTATTATAATAGCTTGTGTCTTTTTAGGATTAATTAATAAACAATTCTTATTAGAATAGGAGCTAATCAGATTTAAAATGGAATTCATCAGACTCAATATCAATAGCTTTACAGTGATCGATTTTAATAATCTACCTTTAATTCCGTAAATAAATAAATAAATAAATTAATTAATTAAATAATAAATAAATAAATTAAATAAAAGTATTGCGGTATGTATATGTGTGTGTAGTAACTACCATAACGGTCTGTAAAACGAATAATAAAATCTAAGTTATTTAGACCATCATCGTGTATTAAGAAGGGTAGTAAAATATATTTTGTTGCACTTCATCTGTTCTTAAGCCTATAGAGGTTAGATAGTAGGTGTTGAAAATCTGCATACCGAGTGAGTTGGTCGTGCGGTTAGGTCCGCGTAGCTGTTAGCTTGCATTTGGGAGACAGTGAGTTCGAACCCCACTGTTGGCAGCCTAAAAGATTGTTTTTCGTCGTTTCCCGTTTTTACATGAGGCAAATGCTAGTTATTTAAGGCCATGACCGCTTCCTTCTCACTCCTACCCCTTTTCTGTCCTATCGTTGCCATAAGACCTCTCTGTGTCGGTGCGACGTAAAGCAAATAGTAAGAAATATAAAAAATCTGCGCTAAGATGGAAAACAATTGTCTTCAACAATGACGAATGAAAAGCTCTCTGGTTCTTGGTTCATTTTCACTCATTCAACGAAATCTGTTCGTAATTATTCCGGATAAGCGCATCGAGTTAAGAACTACTATATTCTACCTGGTAACTTCAGTGGTTCAATCTTTTATATGCACACTATTTTCGTTTATGGAAAATTTTATGAAATGCTCATTTGAGGGAGTTTGGTTCGACAGCATTGTTATCGAGGTTCAAAGCTACCAGCAACTTTCACGTGCTTATCCATAATCAATTCAGCTCTACAGTAGTATGACTAAGTTCGCCTGGAAGAAAGCTACGTTTCCAGTTGAATGTAATGTCGTTGATGCTCCTGACAATGATAACCAAAAAACTGAAGATTCGAGTTGCTCAAATCCCTATTGAATAAATGATTTACTCATCCAGTGTGTAACCATACACTTTTGTACTTTAGAAATCCAATAACAATGTTTTATTTTCACGTCCCTCTAACTACTTTTACGACTTTCGGAGGCGACAAGGTTGCTGGAATCTTATCCAGCAGGAGTTCTTTTACGTGCCGGTAAATCCACCGACACCTGCTGACGTATTTTGTCTCTTTTAAAAACCACTGGACTAAGCAGCGATCGAACCCACTGACATTAGCTCACAAAGCTACTCTGCTCGACGGAGATGGAGGAAAATATCCTTCTGCCGTAGCCTTCACGGTAGGAAGAAAAGGATTCCAGAGTTTTCGATAGAGAAGTCACCAGAGTCAACAATTAACAAGCTTGTGCCTTCGGGAACATCTCAGTAACGAGCATAAACTCTTGTTACACTGGATGGCAGGAACTACCGACATTTATGAGCAGACAAAGGAGTCACGTAACAGAGATAAACCAGGATTATTATCCCTTCTAGAACATCTGGATGATCTATGGCTGCACTATGAGACAGTTCAGACGTTCATATGAGGAAGACCGACAGTAAGCTATAGCAGAACTAAGAATAAATAATGTTGATATGTACGGATGTGTTAGTACTTGATCTTATTAATATTTAATATTTTTCCCGACGGTACGTTTCATCCTTATCCCATCCAAGTCAGGGATCAAGCGTATGAACAAGTGAGAAAATATCGTTTTACACCTGATGGTGTTCTTGAGTGATGACGTTGGGAGCATTGAACAGGCCTACTTTAAAGATCCCGAGGAGTTCTTCTCCAGCTGCCACTCACAAACTACCGATTGAGTTGGCCGTGCAGTAAGGGTCACGTAGCTGCGAGCTTGCATTCGGAATATGGTGGGTTCGAATACCACCGTCGGCAGCTCTGAAGATGGTTTTCCATAGTTTTTCTGGCAAATGTTCGGGCTGTTCCTTAATTAAGGACACGGCCGCTACCTTTGCTACCTTTCCGGTCCTTCCGTCGCCGATAACCTTCGATGGGTTAGTGCGAGCAAAAGTATCCCTCACAAACTGATGGACAGGGGGGAATTGACAGTGTGGTTAGGGGCGCGCGGCTGTGAGCTTGCATCCGGGAGATAGTAGGTTCGAACCCCACTGTCGGCAGCCCTGAAAATGGTTTTCCTTAGTTTTCCATTTTCATACCAGGCGAATGCTGTACCTTAATTAAGGCCACGGTAACTTTCTTCCCACTCCTAGGCCTTTCCTATGCCTTCGCCGCCATAAGACCTATCTGTGTCGGTGCGACGTAAAACAAATAGCAAAGAAAAGTGATGGCATTGACTATTTAGGTAACTCAAACACCTAGGAATCCTAAATTGTAAAATCAATCCAGATTCTTATTATGTGTTCTACCAAAGCTATTACAAGTAGTTAATAATATTGATTTGCACGTTCTGGGCCGTGGAAATGGAATATTGTTCGAGGTTAACAATAAACTGAATATAATTATTAATTTTCAAAATTTGAAACTGAAATTGAATTGTATCCACAACTTGTATGCGTATTCATATTTTCATGTCTTCGACAGAGTAATGCACAAAACATATTTAACTGAAAAATATGTTACAAATCATGAACCTGATCTTAAAATCTGCATTCCAGTGAGTTTTACAGGAGAGGAAAGAACGGTTTCCATTGTGGAAATAACATTCTTCCTGATAGATTATGTTTTAAGTTACCTAAATATTATGTCTCTTTTTAAGCACCGTATTTAATATTTATCAAGGTGACTTGGAATTAGTAATATAATATGTAGCCGATTAAAGTCGTGCCAGCCGCCGCGGTTATACGTAGGGTTAAAGTAAAAATTATTAGTATAGAAGTTAGTAGGTTTTTACAAGTTTAAAGGTAGATTTTTAAGGTAGAATTTTGAATGTACGTAGAGCTTCAAGGGAGATATATGAAGCTTTGAAAATTGGATTATAATCTCGGATTAGATACCCTGTTATTCTAAATGTAAAGATTTTTACTTGAGTAGTAACCGGCATTGAGTTTCAAATCATCATCATTGCATTTAGGTGGTTTGGAAACAATGTTTTAATCTCATGCTTCTTTGTTTTTTTAGAATGTCCTTTAAAACGAGCTACCAAACCAAACCAAACCAAACCAAACCAAACCCCATGGCACTACAGCCCTTGAAGGGCCTTGGCCTAACAAGCGACCGCTGCTCAGCCCGAAGGCCTGCAGATTACGAGGTGCCGTGTGGTCAGCATGACGAATCCTCTCGGCCGTTATTCTTGGCTTTCAAGACCGGGGTCGCTATGTCACCGTCATATAGCTCCTCAATTCTAATCACATAGGCTGAGTGGATCTCGAACCAGCCCTCAGGTCCAGGTAAAAATCCCTGACCTGGCCGGGAATCCCGGGGCCTCCGGGTGAGAGGCAGGCACGCTACCCCTACACCACGGGACCGGCTTAAAACGAGCTAGAGAAGGTATTTTGTTTCCGCACTTTGTCAACGGTGGGTTCCAAACATCATCGCCTTAGACGAATTTCGATACCAAAAGAAAACGTTGAGATAAGGTTTTAGCATTATGTCGAAATGGGAAAAATATTAAATGTAATATTCATTGAATGACTTCGTAAGTACAAATATTGCAAATGTAGTGTAAGCAAGTGTAAGCAAATGTAGAATAAATTAGGGATAGGAATAACTATGTCTCAAACGTAGAACTGTGCACAGATGTGGGATGTTATTATTTCTCTGTATCGAACCACTAATCCTTGACTCGGTAAATCTCTCAACGCGCTTGTCTAAAAGAACAGGTCTTGAAATCTGATGCTGAATATGTTGTTCTGTGCCGGGATGAGTGGCTCAGGCGGTAATGCACTGGCTTTCTGAGTCCAAGTTGGTAGACTCCAGCTTGGTCCGATGGTGTTTGAAGCTGCTGAAATGCGTCAGTCTCTTCTTGGTAAATTTACCGCCATTTAATAGAACTCCTAAAAAAAAAAGTTAGCACTTCGGCGACTCCGAAAACCTTACAAATAGTTAGTTTCACATAAACATTATCATCATTATGTTCTATAGATTTAGCCCAAACATTATCCTAGCCTACCATTATTATTTCATTTTAAATTTCTAAATTTTTTAAATCTTCCGTGGAATTCTCGGAAATAGGGAAATATGACCCACGAAGAAGTTGAACGATAAACGTGAGAATTGTTGCCCAGTTCTACTTCTGCTTAAAACAATAACCACGACCACCGCCGCAATCGCCGACGCCGTCAGCGCCACAACTCCACGCCTGCTCTAAAGGAATCGTCCATGGAAAACGAGGTGAGAATATAAAAATATAATTGTATAGAACTCTAAAATTACTCAAATCCTGTACCGCCACTGGATATAACGATTGTCATTAGTTCTGCTTCGTTTAAGCACTCATTGTCTCCAAGTCTGCGGTGGTAGGTGCTTGATTTACACCAATGACCATCGCTCTCCTTTGTGTTAATAACACATGACAGGCTCTTGGGACGTTATCATAACTCAGATGAAGTCCCCCGCCCTAGTGTGTGTTTTGTGGCTAGTGGCCCACGTGAAGCCTGCGCTGTTACTGCGATTGTTTTCAAGAATTCTGCGTGGCTGGGCAGGGCTAATGAATATCAAACAATTAGGTAATGGAGGTTCTTAAAGGTGAACGAACAATGGCTTATAAATTGCATATTGCGGGGATTACAGCCTCCTCCACTAGCACACATGGCAGGCAAGGAAACGAGCAGATGATTCACGACGCTTATGGGAACAGCATTCTCTCTTCCTTGTAATTAATGTCGCTTGTTTACACTACTCAAGTAGATGGCTTGATTTGATGACAGAAGAATTTACCTGGTGCAGGGGGGGGGGGGCATGTACATCTTTCATTGGTTTAAACCTAGTTAATTTTATAGCTCGGGAACTATAAACTTAAGTAAAATTTTGTATGTTAAATATCGCTCCATAACAGGCAATGTATCTTCAGTGCCAATTTCCAAAATTTAATAGGAGACACACATAAAAAAAGAAAAAAAACATGGTACTAGGACTGGCACATCTCCGTATTTTCCGCGTTGTCCCTTATATGAAATCTTCCATAAAATGTTTATATGTTTTTAAAATCATGCGCAGAATAGGTGAACTGTAACGTAACTGCAACTCGATATTTTCTCAATAATCGGTAGCAAATTCCATACTTCCTATTAAACTTCAAGGTTTGATTCTTGTGTTAGTGAGCTACCTGTATGTCGAACCCATGTCTTGTTCCTCTACGGGGTCGGGTGTGAAGTGAGATGAATCTCCGTAGCGAGTTTGTACAACCGGATGCCCTTCCTGACGTCAAACTAATCACAGGAGTTAATGAAATAAATAATGTGATACTGTATATGATAGTAGGAAGGGAGAAGGTGAAACCCGGAAAAAATATTGGAGAAACAAGAGAAAGTGAAGAACGGAATTTTTGACGGAAGAGAAAGAAGGCTCTTATGTAGGCGTATGTTTACCTTACAAGTTGTCTGAAATTTCCATTATTTTTGTAAAGAATTTTTGAACCTTTTAAAATCCAGTCCAGATTTTGTTAATGCAGCCAAGTCAAGTTCGGAATATGATCTCACATAAACAGCTTCCTTTAAAATTAAAAAGAATAGTTTACACTAAACCGGTTTTGCAAGTTTAATACAAATTAAACAGGTTTTGCTAGTTGACGTTCGGCCATCTTGCAAACATATCCACTTGCAAAACCTGTAAATTCACCCTACACTTCCAAAATGCTAAATTAATATGTTTGAAATAACTGCATCATAAGCCTTCTCACATAGACATTTCTAGTAATATTTAATAATTATGAGAGAAAAGAAATTGGAAAAGTTTAAATACAATTTATTTTTATTCACTTTTTGAAAAATAAAGATAAAATGAAAATACAGCAGTCTGGGATACGAAGGTAAAGAATTTCACGCACTGATATTTCTAACAATATTAATGTACTTATGAAATTTTGGGTATCCTCTTCGTCTAACAGCTCGAAACGAGCGTCGACGTCGTTGGTGTTATCTGCAACTCCTAGGCGTTGTTGATCTTTGAAGATATCGGAGGAAAAAGGTCAGGTGTTCAGAATCTTCCCATTGATCTCCGTAGTGTTTCTTTAAAAGTGTTTGAATGTCTTCAGCTTTCTTTCATTTCAGAGCGACACATTTAGGGATAGGAACTGGAAGGCTCTGGTTCTTGAAACTCTTTCCTGGTTTGTTTAAATATTTGGGATCGCCACTTTCGAAGTTATAGAAAAGTTCTCCTTGCACCAAGCACACATTATTGCTATTGATTTTGGTGATGATAATTTTTTTCTTCTGTTTTTGCCTTTTGGAACTTAAAATGCCAGTTCCTTGGTTCTTAAATCTGTCCATCTGCAAACGTCGTCCAGTCTCGAACAGGGCAATCTTCTCCTCCCAGGCCGATGACGGTCGCGTGCTTCTTCACGATGTCCATGTAGATTTGTGACCTCTCAATCTCGACAATCTTCCGGAACTGTTGCTCTAAATTTCCGAATACTCAATCGGGAGGAATGAAAGAGTGTCACACAATAGGAAATCACATTTGAATTTCTTGAATTTTAGCGGGAGCCTCGTTCAGAAACCAGTGCATCAACATGCCTATCACAGTCTTGTTTTTATTTTTGCCTCTGCACCCATCTGCAAACAAGCGGAGCTTCGTTATTCCTTCAAAATCTGGTTGCTGGCATAGGTTTTGATGGATGGCGGAAGCTATTTGGTTTGATGCTTTGGCAAAATCAGTTTATAGCCATGTGTACGCGAACATGTTTTCCGGACTTTGGGAAGAGTGCGAATTTCCATGTACATTGTGAAGTTGAATAGGTACATTTGACGTAGAAAATAAGTGGCCTGATCCGGGAGTTTCGGTTGCACAAGGTTTTTCTTGCAATGAGAGCTGAACGTAAGCGTATCTTCTGCATTTTCTTTCAATCTTTCGTAGAACACGGCTGCTCTCTTTTTGTGTGCCATAAGTTGAAGTCTCAGATCTGCCTTCTCTTCTTCGGTCATTGCAGCTTGGATTCTTGACTGAATGCTTGCACATGTTGAGTAGGTGTCGACACTGGGCGAGCCGAAACTGATGTTAAAATATTAACAGAAAATTCCTCTATAGTATTCATACTGAACTGGAGTTTGCGGGTATTGTTCTCTGAACATCTGGTGCATCTTTACAATGGTAAGATCTCAGCTAAGGTACTGTCCTTCACTGTTCTTAGCTCTTGAGTGGTGAGCTTCGAGCGGTCTCCTCCCCACATTTCTGGCGGGGTTTCTGAACATCTCAGAATCTTAGAACACAAACATTGCAGCCGGTCTCTTCCCACTTGAAGAACTGATAGAAAAGTTTCTCAGCAGACTGGTATGTTTTCGGTGACACCTTCTCTCCTTTTTGGAAAAATGTACACCGTGCTGAATTGTCTTTTACTGCCCTCGGTGCTTCGTTTCGGCGTTGAAACTTGTACGTGTCGCAAGATGAAATTATTTTGTGCAAGTAGTGATTTTTCATCATTAATTTTTCGGACGTCTTGACAACTCAGTTCATTAGAGTGGAAGCACTTTCCTTTGTGTGAACAGGTCGGCATTTTCGGGAAACATTTGGAAGAGTACCTGACGAACAGAAAATCGAAATTTGTATCGGCTACGTTGCTCACTTATGATAATTCATATCAGTGTTGGGATAAATTTATTCTGTTACACTACATATACTGTTATTTAAACATAACATTTCTTACCTTTTTTTCTTAGCGACATTTCTTTTCCAGGTTTATGGACGTGGTTTCTTATCACGAGGAACTCCTGTCCCCTTGCAACCTCGTTCCGAGTTGGAATTTTGTGGGATAATGTTTACCTCCGCACGATCAACGTCTGTAAACTGAGCCTCGATTGCTACAACTTGAATATTACTTCTATTTATTTCACTGTCACTCATCTTCAATAACTATTACTTTAACGAATACTACAGTCCTTGCCATGCACACAATTTGGCTACGGTTAACTTCAACATGTAATAAATAGTCCTTTGCTGATTATAACCTATGCCACCTCCACAGGGTGGTTGAAAGCAGTGGTGTCAACATAACTCCGTGAAAATCCGTCAAACAAACCATAGAGAAAGAAAGCAAAACATTGTCTCTGAATCCTCTCAATGTAAAGTTCTGAGATTTTAACAGGGTTTGTATGTGTATCGCTCCCAGGCAGTCTTCTTGCGATTATGATTTAGCTGAATTTGCAAGTGGACTGTTTTTAACAGGTTTTGAAATTGTAGCCATTGCACTTTTGACAGATTTTGCTAGTGGACGTGACATTTTCATCGACTTTTCAAGCTATTTCAGCGGGTTTTGCTAGTGGATAACTTCAGATCTTTGTAGACGACACCGAGACCTTTCAAAGGATTATAATAGTTGATTTAAAAAAAATGTCATTTAACAGGTTCTGCATGTGGACGACTCATATATAGTCACTAAAAAGAGGAGAGCACAGTATTACGTGCTCCTCGCATTTAATAGCCAACGGCCGTAGCCGCGTTGAAACACCGGATCCCGCGAGATCTCCGAAGTTAAGCAACATTGGGCGTGGTCAGGAGTTGGATGGGTTGCCACGCGCTGTTACTGGGGCTAAGGGAATGGAGGAGCGGAAAGGAACTGGCCACCCTACCGCACGTAAACTCCGGCTCAGGAACACCTCTGCGGAGGTTCGGACCTGCCTTCGGGCAGAATAACCCTTACCTTACCGCATTTAATATTTGATCAGAATTAATTTTAATTATTATCAATTTTTTTATTCATTTCTCGCGTAGATACCATTCCTATGGATACCCGAAACAAACATTCCATCTAGAGTTTCAGTTGTTCCTGAGAAAGTGTACCTGCGAGGAACTTATACAAAACCATTCGCTTATTCTCTTTTTTCTTTTTTAGAGCCGCTATACCTATCCAGCTGGATTGTGTATGTAGTTTTCTAAATCCATGTCATAATAGTATTAAATCTGGCTTATTTTCACCTTTAATATCTTGCAGCCCTACATGGTATCAAAACTTCCGTGCATGGTAACACCATGGACTCACATTTAACGCTATAGTTGTGAGGAGTACCATTAAGCTTATTTAAAAAGTATCATAACAAAATGGCATAAAACGAAGTACCTAAAGAGAGCCAATGATTTAATAAACAACTCTGTCTTTTCATTCCATTTTTTTCAGTACTTCTATCTTCTGTTGACCTCACGAAAACATTGCACTACTAAATTTGATTAAAAGCACACGCAAACAGTAACATTCAGCCAAAATACGGTTGCTATAGACAACGTAAGCTCGATGTTAGATCATCGTATCTAACTTAAATAGAGGGCACTTGTGGTACTCTTTAAGTTTGTTTTCTTTTTCTTTCTATAATTTGCCTTATGTCACACCAACACACATAGGTCCTACGGCTACGATGGCATCGGAAAGGGCTAGGAGCGGGAAGTAAGCGCACAAGAAAGAAGTAGAGGGATATGATTAGTGGAAATGTGGACAGTAAGCAGGTTCAGAATTTGGAGGGAGAATGGATGGAATGCAGGGTTGCCGCAGAATAAACAGCAAGGGAATGCCTAGGAACAACTCTATGTAAATATGTGGAAAAGCTAACGTCTTGCTGGAATGATGACGTCAGGGCAGCTTGTAAACGTAAAAAGAGGACGTATCAGAAATGACTGCAAACAGGGAGTGATGCAGATAGGAAATCATACGTATATGAAAGAATCAGAGTGATATAAATCATTGTAAAATCCAAGAAGAAATCATGTGAAGATTTCGGCAATAATCTGTGAAACTTTCTAAATAGTAATAAAGAATCTTAGAAAGGGAAGGATAAAAAAAATGAATGGTATTTTGGATAAATCAGGTGAGCTCGCAGTAGATCCCAGGGAATCACTGGACGGATGGAAGGACTGTTTTGAAAAATCTCCTCATCATAATAGGAACTCTTCTGTTCACGTCGCGAACAACCAAGCTCTTGGGTAAGAGGACAACCATGTGAGTGAAATTAGGCTTGAGGGAGTGTAAAGGATAGTAAATAAACTCGATTTTCAAAAAGCAGAAGGAATAGATTAATCTAGATCTGAAGAGGTGAAACATAGTGGAAATGCAGGAATGGACCTGGTTGGATGAAAGCAGCAATTGCACCTCTCTGTAAGCAAGGGAACAACAAGGACTGCAACAACGTTCACAGTATTTCATTGATAAGTGTAACAGGCAAAGTATAGGGAACTACAAGGACTGCAACAGCGTTCAATGTATTTCATTGATAAGTGTAACAGGCAAAGTATAGGGAACAACAGGGACTGCAACAACCTTCAAACTATTTCATTGATAAGTGTAACAGGCAAAGTATAGGGAACTGCAAGGACTGCAATAACGTTCAAAGTATTTCATTGATAAGTGTAACAGGCAAAGTATAGGGAACAACAAGGACTGCAACAACGTTCAATGTATTTAATTGATAAGTGTAACAGGCAAAGTATAGGGAACAACTGGGACTGTAACAACGTTCAAAGTATTTCATTGATACGTGTGACAGGCAAAGTATTCACAGGCATTTTGAAAGGAGGGTACGATCAATGATTGAGAGTAAGTTGGATGAAAACCTAGTGTCTTTTTGGGCCACAAAGAGGCTGTTAGGACTAGTTTTTCAGTATACGCTAGGCAATTGAAAAATGCTACGGGAGGAATAGACGTGTTTGTGTTTCGTAGATCTCTAAAGGGATATGACAGAATAAACAGGGGAATATTGTTAGCCGTATTGAGGGACTATGGGATTAAGGGTAGATTATTACAAGTAATAAAAAACACTTATGTTGATAACTGGGCTCCAGAGAGAACTGATGATAGAATGAGTTATTGGTTCAAAGTACTGACAAGGGTTAGAGAAGGCTGTAATCTTTTACCCTTGTTGTATAAAGTGGCAGGGAGTGATTCAGTTAGGTGGAGATGTTGTTGATAGTTTGGTGTATTGGAACTTGGAAATAGATGCAAAGAGTATTTCTATGAAAATTAGAATTTCTTAGTCTAAAGTAAGAACATGCAGATAATTTCAAGTATTTAGGATGCTTTTTCCTAGACAATAGTGTAGTAAATGAGGTTGAATCAAGGTGCAGCAAAGCTAATATAGTGGGATCACAGTTGCGATCATAGTTTTCTGCAAGAATGATCAGCTCCAGGACGAAGCTATATTTACATCGGTCTGTTTTGAGATCGATTTTTCTGTACGGGTGTGAAAGCTGAGTGGACTTAGGATATCTTATTCATAAGAGAGAAGCAACAGACATGAAAGTAGCGAGAATGATCGCTGGTACAAACAGGTGCGAACAATGGCAGGAGGGTACTCAGAATGAGAAGATGAAGACTAAGGAACAAACTCAAATCTATATTTAGATTACCGTGTTATGTTGAGGTTCATTTCAATTTTACTAACCTCTTTCCCATTTACAGGATATCTCTTTCTTTCTTTCTTTCTTTCTTTCTTTCTTTCTTTCTTTCTTTCTTTCTTCTTTACAGTCTTTCAACAGATTTGCCACTTCGTATGTTTATTGTATGAAACATTGTTTATTTTTTTATTATGGGTTTATTCTTTTATACTCCCATCAACCACCAAATTATGCCTCTCATTTCCATTTTTGTTAACATTTGAGTCCTTGTTGCCATATTTCCTCGTATTTTACAGACTTATACTAGTGTTATTTTGGTATTACATTCTGCCCTTATTTCTTTGTCTTTCACTCTTTGGACAAACATTCTAACACAATCTCCTGTCATCCCTTGATAAATGTATTCCCCATTGGTACACTATTTGCCGGCCCCGCGGTGTAGGGGTAGCGTACCTGCCTCTTACCTGGAGGCCCCGGGTTCGATTCCCGACCAGGACAGGGATTTTTACCTGCATCTGAGCGCTGGTTCGAGGTCCACTCAGGCTACATGATTAGAATGGAGGATCTATCTGGCAGTGAGATGGCCACCGAAGTCTAACGACTGAGAGGATTGGTCGTGCTGACCACACGGCACGTCGTAATCTGCAGGCCTTTGGGCTGAGCAGCGGTCGCTTGGTAGGCCAAGGCCCATCAGGGCTGTCGCGCTATGGGGTTTGGTTTCGTTTGGTTTGGTACACTATGTAATTATGTTATATGTACGTCGCACTACTAAATGTCTGAAAGGCTCTTTGAAAATGAGTTGTCAAATCTCCGTTCCATTTTTTTACCATTCACATTTTTTTCTTCGCTATCCTAGAAACTACCAGATGACTCAATGTATTCTTTTAAATATGCATTCTTAATACATTACTCATCAGTGCTAGCGCACCCTGGCCTTCATAGCTTCCTCGGTATCTAACACTTGTACCTTGCAATTATCTGCCTCCAGAAAGCTTAGTCATGGTCGTCTTAACGGAGTGGCGGTATGGTCACCACTACTCTACTTACAATACTTTTCATAAGCAGTGACTTGAGGTGTTAAAATCTGTCATACTTTTCAGCTCAAAGTATTTACTTATCTTGTGCCGCAAAACGTGAAATAGCTCCGTTTATACATTATCAAAGGCTAGTATCCGCTCTGTATGGTTTGAATCGTGTTTTCCATCATATTTCTGAAGTGGAAAGATTTCTGTCCACATGACTTTTCTTTCAAGATACACTGACTGACAGAGCAAATGCAACACCAAGAAGGAGTGGTTCGAAAGGGATGAAAGTTGGGGAAAAAACAGAGACGGCACTGACGAATAATTGATGTTTATTTCAAACCGATATGCAGGTTACACAATGCGCACGGCATCGACTCAGTAGGATGTAGGACCACCGCGAGCGGCGATGCACGCAGAAACACGTCGAGGTACAGAGTCAATAAGAGTGCGGATGGTGTCCTGAGGGATGGTTCTCCATTCTCTGTCAACCATTTGCCACAGTTGGTCGTCCGTACGAGGCTGGGGCAGAGTTAGCAAACGGCGTCCAATGAGATCCCACACGTGTTCGATTGGTGAGAGATCCGGAGAGTACGCTGGCCACGGAAGCATCTGTACACCTCGTAGAGCCTGTTGGGAGATGCGAGCAGTGTGTGGGCGGGCATTATGCTGCTGAAACAGAGCATTGGGCAGCCCCTGAAGGTACGGGAGTGCCACCGGCCGCAGCACATGCTGCACGTAGCGGTGGGCATTTAACGTGCCTTGAATACGCACTAGAGGTGACGTGGAATCATACGCAATAGCGCCCCAAACCATGATGCCGCGTTGTCTAGCGGTAGGGCGCTCCACAGTTACTGCCGGATTTGACCTTTCTCCACGCCGACGCCACACTCGTCTGCGGTGACTATCACTGACAGAACAGAAGCGTGACTCATCGGAGAACACGACGTTCCGCCATTCTCTCATCCAAGTCGCTCTAGCCCGGCACCATGCCAGGCGTGCACGTCTATGCTGTGGAGTCAATGGTAGTCTTCTGAGCGGACACCGGGAGTGCAGGCCTCCTT
Organism: Anabrus simplex; assembly: GCF_040414725.1. Lineage (NCBI taxonomy): Eukaryota > Metazoa > Arthropoda > Insecta > Orthoptera > Tettigoniidae > Anabrus > Anabrus simplex. The sequence goes on along the minus strand of NC_090265.1, from coordinate 411,812,849 downwards.
CAACCAATCGACGGGAAATTGTTCTGGTCGATATTGGAACAGCCAGGGTGTCTTGCACATGCTGAAGAATGGCGGTTGACGTGGCGTGCGGGGCTGCCACCGCTTGGCGGCGGATGCGCCGATCCTCGCGTGCTGACGTCACTCGGGCTGTGCCTGGACCCCTCGCACGTGCCACATGTCCCTGCGCCAACCATCTTCGCCATAGGCGCTGCACCGTGGACACATCCCTATGGGTATCGGCTGCGATTTGACGAAGCGACCAACCTGCCCTTCTCAGCCCGATCACCATACCCCTCATAAAGTCGTCTGTCTGCTGGAAATGCCTCCGTTGACGGCGGCCTGGTATTCTTAGCTATACACGTGTCCTGTGGCACACGACAACACGTTCTACAATGACTGTCGGCTGAGAAATCACGGTACGAAGTGGGCCATTCGCCAACGCCGTGTCCCATTTATCGTTCGTTACGTGCGCAGCACAGCGGCGCATTTCACATCATGAGCATACCTCAGTGACGTCAGTCTACCCTGCAATTGGCATAAAGTTCTGACCACTCCTTCTTGGTGTTGCATTTGCTCTGTCATTCAGTGTATTTCCAAACATGTTAAGAATTATACAGCTATCGTGTAGAAATATGAAGAGCAGGCTGATGAATAAACAATATTTTACTTGAAATATACTGTCAGCTGACTGTATTAGAACGTGTTGTGTACATCCCAGAACAAAAATGGCCAACCGGAAAACTTCGGATTTCGCGTCCAATGCTCTGTGTGGTATCTGAGCTATAGGTATAGCACTACGGTCTCCGCAAGTGAGGAGTGGGCGGTGTACCACTCGTTTGATAAATTTCATGCCAGGAAGTCCACGTTTGCTACCTTCCCATTCCGAACCATTTTCTGTTCCTGCGTCCTCTGTCTGTATTGGTGCGACGTCCTTCTTCTTATTCTTAATCTGTTTACCCTCCAGGGTTGGTTTTTTTCCCTCGGACTCAGTGAGGGATCCCACCTCTACCGCCTCAAGGGCAGTGTCCTGGAGCTTCAGACCTTGGGTCGGGGATACAACTGGGAAGGATGACCAGTACCTCACCCAGGCGGTCTCACCTGCTATGCTGAACAGGGGCGTTGCGAGGGGATGGGAAGATTTGAAGGGATAGACAAGGAATAGGGAAGCAAGCGGCCGTGGCCTTAAGTTAGTTACCATCCCGGCATTTGCCTGGAGGAGAAGTGGGAAAGCACGGAAAACCACTTCCAGGATGGCTGAGGTGGGAATCGAACCCACCTCGACTCACTTAACCTACCGAGGTTGAGTGGACCCCGTTCCAGCCCTCGTACCACTTTTCAAATTTCGTGGCAAAGCCGGGAATCGAACCCGGGCCTCCGGGGGTGGCAGCTAATCACACTAATCACTACACCACAGAGGCGGACTTGGTGCGATGTTAACCAATAAAATCTGATGGAGACGTGTGCCAAAAACTTTATTCCTGTGCATGGTAATAATATCAGAGATGAAAATATGTTATTGTTAATCCATCAAATATACGATAATAAAAGGACATAAACTAGGTGTTCAGAAGAAATGCTTGCAGAAATCTTACACGGCTTGCTCACTTCTATATATGAGAACTGCAGTGGAACTGATTTAAGCAGATCTTAATTTTGAATGAGAGACGTTTACTTTGTATGGACGATATTCTCTGCTTTCACACTCGGTATTGTGATTGTATCTTAATCCAAGTCCTTGAGAAATTTTATTAACCAACACTACTAATTTCAGGGGTTACTTTAGAAAGCACACATGTCCATTACTGCTGGTTTTGAGAAAAGTGAACCGAGCTCGGTAGCTGCAATCGCTCAAGTGCGGATAGTATCAAGTATTCGGGAGATAGTGGGTTCGAACCCCTCTGTCGGCAGCCCTGAAGATGGTTTTCCGTGGTTTTCCGTTCTAGACCTTTCCTATCCCATCGTCGTCATAACAACTATCTGTGTCGGTGCGACGTAAAGCAACTTGTTAAAAAATAGAGGAAAGTGAAAGGAAAACTGCCTACAGCTTCTAATGTTTGGAATTTGTGTCCGGTTTTTATACGAATTATTTATCAGACCTTTTGTAATAATTCTGATCATCTTTGTAAAAATCGACTGAAATTTACTGGACACGTGTGATTTATGAAATGAATAAACTCTTGTCAGCAAAGACACATAACAAAATGAGGTTATCTAATGCTTACCAACATTTAAGCACACTACCTATCACAGTTTATTTATGTAATTAAGCTTCATATTTTTTCTTCATACAATAACATTTGTACGTCTTAACAATATCACTTATTACAGTATTTGATACCAACGAAAACCAGCCAGAAGAAGCCGATGCGGAAAAAATAATTTATGAAGAAACGGTGGACTTCTATAAGCAAAAGTGTAAGCTCTCATCTATCTCTGTAATGGACTTGATGTTAGGTGCTCGAGGCACAATACCTAAATTTGTTGTCAACTTTTGCAATACATTTGGGCTGAATAGGGATTTCATCCATAACATCGCCATTATTACTCTCAAGAAGTCCATCATGATCTTCAACAACCATGCTTGCGGACCTCAGATAAATGTTTGCCTACTCTTAAGCACATACTATCTGTACCCAATATTGTTGTTAAGGTACTTTTTCCTTGTGCAACTTGCAGTTGAAGGAAGATTGTATAATAATAATAATAATAATAATAATAATAATAATAATAATAATAATAATAATAATAATAATAATCTCCTTCTCAAAAACCAAGGTCATGTACATCCACCGCAGCCTCCAGAATTTGAACATGAAATTTGGCACAATCGAAAAAGTAACTGAGTTCCGATATCTCGGAGAAATTGTAGTACCAACAGGAAAAGAACAGAAGGCCCTCGAGGTCTGCATCCAGAAAATGAAGAGAGCCCTCGGCCGAACGCAAAACATTTACAACAAAAAATGCCTTTCAATTTTCACCAAAATTCGACATTACAACACTGTGATCAAACCTGAAATACTATACGCGAGTGAAACACTTTATCTCCACAGGAAAACAGTACTCAAAGACATCCTGAAAGAGGAACGTAAAATCATCAGAATAATTCTCGGCCCTAAAACTGACTGACGAAGGATACAGACTGCAATCTCGTACAAAAACCGAGGAGCTCTCAAACCTTGCGGCCGACATCAGAAAAAGACGCCTGAAATTTTACGGACACATCAAACGCCTTCCAGAAAACAGACTGACAAGAATCTTACTTGAGGCAAAGGAAAACATCAAAACAAATAGGCGGACAACGGAAATCCGCCAAGACCTGGAAATAAAGGAATCAAAGTGGCCGACATCGCTGACCGAACCTGCTACAGAACGAAAATCAGCAAGTGGGAAGTAGAGTCAGAGAGAAACCACAAGACGAAGACAGGAGCTAAGTGGACAGAAGAAAGAAGAACCACGATGAGAGAAAAATTGAAGGCTGCCTGGCAAAGAAGGAAATGCACAACTTCTAAGTGAGCTTTGCGTGATCATTTTTCTGGTCTTTTTCGCATCTAATAATAATAATAATAATAATAATAATAATAATAATAATAATAATAATAATAATCTTATGGCCTCAGCTACCGCGTGTAGACATTTTGAATTTGGCACCAATTGCTGTCTGCTCGTCAATTTCGACGTTCCGTTTCACTCTAGGCCTACTACAGTATATGGCAGACAGGGTAAACGGAATTTCTGTTGGGCGTCTGTGGCTACGACTTAATTAATTTTGCCGGGTAAACACCAAATGTGTTCACGGAGATCTTTTACACGGCGACATTGTACAACATGCAGTGTCGGATGCACTATTTTTCCGGCCTTAAAAAACCCGTCTACCTCTGTCGGCTTTGAACCCGTTATTTTGGGATCCGCAGGCGGGCACTCTAGCACTGTTCCACAGAGGCAGTTACTCTAGTACATCCTCCCTGTTAACATATTTAAGCACCTTCAAATATCACCGGACTGAGCCGAGATCGAACACGCTAACTTAAGCTCAGAGGGCCTGCGCTCATCATCTGATGTACTCAGCCCAGCTGAAGAAGAGGAGTCAAAGACGACTCCGCTAGATCAATGATTCCCTACTCGTGACTACTCGATCGATTCCATACATTTTCTCTACGATCTTCCACTTGTTTTCCTGCTTACAATATACACATTTAATTGCCAGCTCACTTGCTGCGTGTCCATTACACTCCTCCTCGTTTAATTAAAGTGTATATGGTCTGCCCTAGACACATACTAGACCACCAAGGAATCAGATTGTCGCAGAGATCAGATTGCCAGTGAGTGGTCTGGGCGCCACCAGACAGACTTGGCTCGCGACCCGCGCTTCCCGGAACGTACGCCGCTTACATGCTAACTAGGGGACATCCTGGTCGCCTCGCCATTCACTACATGGAAAACTGCCGGGTCTTAGGATACTCCGAGCACCCTCTTCGCGATAATAATAATAATAATAATAATAATAATAATAATAATAATAATAATAATAATAATAATAATAATGTCTACAACAATTAGCCTATCCTCGTTGGTAATACACTCATACAGCCCTACGAATGTTGACTGCTAATTGACTCAAGTTTAAGGGTAGTCTAATAAATTCAGAACTCCCCATACCTAGACCGCCATTTGAGAGAAAAGTCCGAAAGACACGTATCAGTAAATTGACTGGCTTGGTGAACTCTCTTCCTCGACAAAATTCCGGCAATTCAGTGACTTAAAATCTAGAGCAATTTAACGAACGTTAAGTATAAAGTTCCATTTTTTAATGTTGCCATTGATGCTTTCATGGCCCGTCCTTATGAACATGATACTGTTTGGGCTTATGCCATGTCAAGGAAATACGGTGAAATTCTTTACGTTTCGCAGAGAACTGTGCTCTGCGTCATCAGAAGAAATCTCAACTGTCCACGAGAAAGGCTTCTTAAACAATGACTCTTAGAAGTTAGACGTTATAATAGAAGTGGAAATGGTACGTTCATTCGCCACCAGATTGCTCCCAGGACGTGGCACAGCGCTAGTGTTCGAAGCGGAAGCTGACCGAGCCATCAGAATCAGTGTAAGAGGTTCACATAACATGTGTACGTAACGTATGGTATAGACACAAACCTGGAATGAAACATCTGGCGACGGGGAACGTACGAATTTGGAAAACACCGAGACGAAATAACAATAGTGAAGGGACAGGGAAGGGAACTACCTACGTAAATTCTTAATGGCTGACAACCAGGTATTACTTAATTGATAACCGGTGTCCCTGTTGAAATTGTTAGGATTTCTACGTATTTCCACAGCTTCCCGTATAATCCTGGAGCTGTAGTGTCTAGTGTAGGTAAGAGCTCGAGCACCTTGAAACATGGCATCATGACCCGACGATAGAGCGATTTGTCTGGTTGGTTGAGACGAATATTACGTTCATTACGTTTCGGCTATCTGTGGACCACGCCAATTCAACAGCCTCCTTCCTCGCTCTTTAAATCATTTGACGGTAAGATTCTCGCATACGTCTGCGAGGCATCCTGCACGTCTGCTCAAGACAGCGACAACGAGAGCCGCAGGCACATTTTACCGGTCGATGGTGGTGCGCCGAGATATCGATGTGGACCTTGAGCCTGAGGGCCTACATGGTTCAAATGCTAATCATTAGAGCCCGGATTCCCATGCAAATGCATGTTCCTGAGTAAGCTGCTTACACTTCTGAAACTTTGCAAATATCCATTTTATGACTAATCAATTCCAAATAACCGTACTTTTTCCGTGCATGTTTGCATGCTTTGGCCTTTTTGGGAGAAAATTCATGCATAATGTATTTTAGAAAATTTTGGATTTAATAGCGAATAATTGGATATTTATAATGGATTATATGACTTTTCTTCTGACTTTGACGCATATATTACATTAACTTGCATGATAGTGCTTTTTTGAACATTGGTTTGCAGAATTTGGGACCGTACGTCCACGTTATTTGTCTACCACAGAGAGAATATTTCTGGCATACTACTTGACAACCAAAGTTAGAAGTATAGAGGTCCTATATTTTAGTTAGCCAAGCACTTTCTTATCTGTTGCTTGAGTAAACATTGACAGAAGCGGGAAGATCCCCGCGTCGAACGCTCTAATCCCTAGAAATAAGGTGTCCCAGTAAAAAGTGAACCCTAAATTTTACTAAATGACGACTATTTCTTTTTTTCGTCTATGTTAGACGTTGAATCACACTTCTGTGACGCCGCGTTTCTAAGAGAGCAGCTTACAAACCTTGGTTTTGCACTGAATTGCAGCAATTGCTGCAATTATTTTTGTTTTCCTGGAATTTCCTACCCCGAACTCCAACTGGTCATATGTCTGAGGCCAAAATAATTGCGAAAAGAAGGGAGTTGGACAGCAGCACGTTAACACGCTTCAAATTGTAATTTACCGGGCGAGTTGGCCGTGCGGTTAGGGGCGTGCGGCGGTGAGCTTGTATCTGGGAGATAGCGGGTTTGAATCCCCATGTCGGCAGCCCTGAAGATGGTTTTCAGTGGTTTCCCATTTTCACACCAGGCAAATGCTGGGGCAATACCTTAATTAAGCCGCTTCTTTCCCACTCCTAGCCCTCACCTATCCTATCGTCACCGTAAGGCCTATCTGTGTCGGTGCGACGTAGAAGCAAATTATAAAAACAAAAAAAAAAACAAAAAAAAAGAACACCAGTCTATGAAGAGACCTCGTGTCTAAATGGATTGAGGGAGAGGAATATCTTAAGTTATTTTATTAAAAGAGATAATTTCAGGTATACTTCGTCTTAAATGTCTTCGTTCCAGTATGAACCTGCCATTTCTTGTGACGTAGGAAGATGATTTTCTGAGTTCAAGATGTTCTGTCAGATAAACGAATGAACGTAAATGAAGAAAATGCAGATAAATTAGTTTTGATACAGTGTTTCAAAAGGAAATGAAAATATAACAATTTGGAACAGAATTTTGATAGTGCATATTTTCTAGTTTATTGTGCATGTTCCACCATTTAATAGTGCATGAATGCATGCATATTATGAGATTTGATAGTGCATGGAAATCCGCCGGGCTCTACTAATCATCTTCTTCAGAACATACTAATGCACATGTCCTGTGAATATGAACTTCCTACCTCTAGTCTTTCAAGGTGTTCTGTTTTTTATGAACATAGTGTACAAAACACATGTGATGCACTACTTCTTTCGGAATATTTAGACCTCCATTTATAACTATGCAAAAAAACTGGATAAAGAATAAATATCTTAAAACTTCGATCTCTAATTCTACAACAGAATGTCAGCCATTTGTAATAAGCTGGTTATATAGAAATCACATTTCCCACCAGCAAAATCATAATCATTAAAGTACTATAAATTAGCGGAAAAAAATAAGTTCTATTATTAAAAAATGACTATTGTTTTCTTTACAGATACTATTTTTAACGTAGCTTAGTCATGTCAGTAACAGAATAAATATCCCCAATAACTTTGAATATTTTGCAGCGAAGCAGTCACTTAATTACATTCCAGTAGCAATGAAAAGGAATCCATTATTCTAATTTTATCTCATGAAAAATCCAAGAATTGAGTGAATGGAGAAATGAAAGCTTATCGTATCGTACTATCTCCTCCTGCAATCGTAAGTGTCTACTAACCAGCATCTGAGATCTGAATTTGCTCCAAGGCGATACTCTGCAGTTTGTACAAAGTAGATAAGATGGTTTGGCATGACAGCAGGCTTCATAGCCTGAGCCACGCCATATAAAACAAGTCAATAAATAAATAAAACAATTCAACAGCATCTCGCCAGCGATTCAGTGTACCGCAAGAGAATACTTTCCTCCCTCTTGTACTTTATCAACACGTTTCGTCATTGGTAAGAGAGGAAATCTTAACCTACTTTAAAATGTAAGCATTTCATTATGACGCGACGGTGAGACTGTGTCCGCCAATCTGATTGTGTCTCAGCCTGCCAGACTAAAGATTCTATAATGGCTGAATCTACTTGAAACTAATTTGGTAAATTTGGTGATGTACTCTGGATTATCCGAAATTCACATTTGGTGAAACCGTCGCTATTGTAAAATAAATAAATGAACAAATGAATGAATTAATTAATGAATGCAATAGAATATTCTTCTCTCCCAGTTACGGATGACCTTCAAGAGGTATTCATTTACTGTAATCGTAAGTAAATATATGGAGTTATATTTTGATAATACAAAATTTCAAATATATTCCAGTTAACAAAAGGAAATCATGCATATTATATCATATAAGGGCTTCTGGGGTTTTACATAGACAATTGTGGTGTCACATGGACGTAAACTCCGTCATAGTGTCCAAGATACCTCCTTATGTATATCTTTACTATTATCTACAAGCATATTCTGTGTTTTAATCTTCCTTACATATCTTTCCTACATTTCTCTGGTATTATTACATAGTTATGCAATCCTAGGTTTCTTCCATTCTCTGTTTAACAACGCCAAATGTTTTTTTTTTTTTTTTTTTTTTGCAAGTTGCTTTACGTCGCACCGACACAGACAGGTCTTATGGCGACGATAGGACAGGAAAGGGGTAGGAGTGGGAAGGAAGTGGCCGTGGCCTTAATTAAGGTACAGCCCCAGCATTTGCCTGGTGTGAAAATGGAAAACCACAGAAAACCATCTTCAGGGCTGCCGACAGTGGGGTTCGAACCTACCATCTCCCGAATACTGGATACTGGCCGCACTCAAGCGATTGCAGCTATCGAGCTCGGTAACGCAAAATGAGTACAGTGTTGAAGTGCATTTTCAACAAACATTTCTCTCTGATTTACTACTTCTATATCTGTATTGCATGAAATGTATTCATTTTCTTTCTTTTCTTGGGTTATGTTTTTATTTCTTATATAATCCCATCAAGAAACAAATTATCCCTCCCGTTTCCCTTTTAGTCAACATTTCAGCCCTTATCTATACTGTTACTTCTGACACTTTCCTAAATCGCTGACTAAATTTACAAACATATAAATCTGCATTTATATTGAAAAATCTGAAATATCTGCATTTAAAATTGAAAATCGGAACATTAATATTCATTAAATAAAATACACACTCGTCGGACCTTGTACTGACACTTACTTGTTACCTGCTTACTTACACATACGTTATTTGAAGGGCGCCAGCTGCCACTCAGTGCAGCAATAATAGAATGAGACTCTTGACTATCTCTAGGGTGTGGGGTAATAAGCTTACTTTTGACAACATACCATATAAGTTCTGGGAAAAGGAGATTGGCGTTCGGTTTCCCCATTAATTTTGAGGTTAAGATATTTTACTGTCATTGAAATAAAACTATGAATTCGATTGATAGAACAAAATATATTCTTTAAATAATATATTTAAAAAATAGTGAGTCTTGTTGCGATAAACAGATGAGAATATGAAATTATGACATTGTAACTGAAAGAAACTAGGCATGAATTTGAATTATTCTTGACCGGACATTTAACAATTTATACGAAATATTTCCCTCACTGATTCACTTGACTGTACCTTCAACACTTTGAGTGTAATTACGACGTATTCCTTTGATCTGGTGTTTACTGTAGATGTGTCACGCCTAACTTGGTGATACATCCTTGTGACTGCTTCTTCTCCATATTATCTGACATCTTTGTAAGTCAATATGGCATTACCTCTTGGCAGGTCCAGGGTTTCCCTCTCTGACTCCATGGTAAGCCCTTTCGTCCGTATCTTCCACTAAGTGACGGACCAACCTTTGGCCTCACTCTCTCAATGACCAATGATTAATGGCTCACTGAGTCTTCTCCATCTCTCGTTCACACTCGTTGACTGACCGACTGAGGCCTCTTCATCTAGTAGACTACTTCACTGTTCAGCTTCCGTTTAACTAATGACTGACGCTACAATATGCACCCACCTTTTATAGACGTTGATTGACACAGCTACGTAATCTCCAGAAATAACAATGACATACTCCCACAACGCGGCAAATATTACATATAGTTGTGAAACCGCCCCCGGCTCGCTGGGTTCCTCAAAGAAAGTGAGCTCAGTGCTAACTAAATACGATGACGTAGCCATGACGTGGCGATGACTTGGCAGAATCGCCAGTAGTACAAAATATAACGTCATGTCCAACATCTGATATATAACAATTCTCACTGTACATGTATTGAGTGTTATTTTCCACACACGTACACTGACTGACAGAGCAAATGCAACACCAAGAAGGAGTGGTCAGAACTTTATGCCAATTGCAGGGTCGACTGACGTCACTGAGGTATGCTCATGATGTGAAATGCGCCGCTGTGCTGCGCACGTAGCGAACGATAAATGGGACACGGCGTTGGCGAATGGCCCACTTCGTACCGTGATTTCTCAGCCGACAGTCATTGTAGAACGTGTTGTCGTGTGCCACAGGACACGTGTATAGCTAAGAATGCCAGGCCGCCGTCAACGGAGGCATTTCCAGCAGACAGACGACTTTACGAGGGGTATGATGATCGGGCTGAGAAGGGCAAGTTGGTCGCTTCGTCAAATCGCAGCCGATACCCATAGGGATGTGTCCACGGTGCAGCGCCTGTGGCGACGATGGTTGGCGCAGGGACATGTGGCACGTGCGAGGGGTCCAGGCGCAGCCCGAGTGACGTCAGCACGCGAGGATCGGCGCATCCGCCGCCAAGCGGTGGCAGCCCCGCACGCCATGTCAACCGCCATTCTTCAGCATGTGCAAGACACCCTGGCTGTTCCAATATCGACCAGAACAATTTCCCGTCGATTGGTTGAAGGAGGCCTGCACTCCCGGCGTCCGCTCAGAAGACTACCATTGACTCCACAGCATAGACGTGCACGCCTGGCATGGTGCCGGGCTAGAGCGACTTGGATGAGGGAATGGCGGAATGTCGTGTTCTCCGATGAGTCACGCTTCTGTTCTGTCAGTGATAGTCACCGCAGACGAGTGTGGCGTCGGCGTGGAGAAAGGTCAAATCCGGCAGTAACTGTGGAGCGCCCTACCGCTAGACAACGCGGCATCATGGTTTGGGGCGCTATTGCGTATGATTCCACGTCACCTCTAGTGCGTATTCAAGGCACGTTAAATGCCCACCGCTACGTGCAGCATGTGCTGCGGCCGGTGGCACTCCCGTACCTTCAGGGGCTGCCCAATGCTCTGTTTCAGCAGGATAATGCCCGCCCACACACTGCTCGCATCTCCCAACAGGCTCTACGAGGTGTACAGATGCTTCCGTGGCCAGCGTACTCTCCGGATCTCTCACCAATCGAACACGTGTGGGATCTCATTGGACGCCGTTTGCAAACTCTGCCCCAGCCTCGTACGGACGACCAACTGTGGCAAATGTTTGACAGAGAATGGAGAACCATCCCTCAGGACACCATCCGCACTCTTATTGACTCTGTACCTCGACGTGTTTCTGCGTGCATCGCCGCTCGCGGTGGTCCTACATCCTACTGAGTCGATGCCGTGCGCATTGTGTAACCTGCATATCGGTTTGAAATAAACATCAATTATTCATCCGTGCCGTCTCTGTTTTTTCCCCAACTTTCATCCCTTTCGAACCACTCCTCCTTGGAGTTGCATTGTCACTGTCAGTCAGTGTATATATGCATACATCTAAGTACAATCCTGCAAGCGACAAGCATTGCAAATTGAATTGAACAAGAATTATAACAAAATAATAGTAATCTCACAGATAAAATAATAATAATAATACTGACATAATAATAATAATAATACAACAATAATAATAATATACATATTATCTTGTAACGGGATTTGAACCGTTACAGTTCTTCAACACATTCCTCTAGTGTTCTCTTGCTGTTATAATCTGTCCTCATTGTTCTTACACAATCTCCTGTCATCTTTGAGAAATTTGTTTCGCAGTAATTCTCCAACTACAAGTCGTCTAGTAGTTTCTTCACCCTCACTCACACATTGGATGTAAATGTACTCACCACATTTGCTGTTTTTACTTCTTACGTACGACGTCCAATGCATTCTAGAGCGTGTGTGAAGTTACTCTTTGACGGACCTTTAGTTGCGTGTATATCAAGTACAAATACTAAGATACAAATATCTCCAGGCGTCTATTACAGTAATAATGCAAATTCATGGACCAGAATAATTCCTGTCATCTCTGCATTACCGTATGATATACCTCAGAGCTGAAGCTCTGTTAATAGTTAATTATGTCACAAGGACCGACAGGAGGTTTTACGTATTGTGATATCCGTGCTCCAGACGCTTCATTGGGAGAATAAGCAGCTGTTCTTCTGTAATGGATTGTATGAACAAATTATCTACACAGTTACAAATAAATTAGGAGAACTATATCTCCGAACGATCATCTGTTGCCATGTTGGCATGCGAGAGTTCTGTTTGTCAGTATCACCAACATGCATAAAAATTAAATCACTACCAGCTGTGAAACACAAAAGCACCCAAAAAATATATCTAATACTTATAGAACAAGCCAGTAGTTATTAATGATCTCAAACAACGTGTGAGTTGATGTGTTACTGAGGGAGTGGCTGTGCGGTTTGGGTCATGTAACTGTCATCAGATTGCATTCGGGAGATGGTAGGTTCGAGCCCTACTGTTGGCAGCCCTGAAAATGGTTTTTACACCTTAATTAAGACCACGGCCGGTTCCTTCCCACTCCTAGTATTTTTCTATCTCATCGTCTCCATAAAATTTTTCTGTAATATTATTATAATATTATATAATATAATATTATATAATATATATTATATTATTATTATTATTTCATTTACCGTCATAATTTTAAAAACTGCCCTACATTTAGAAAGGGTCATATCATACTGAACCCATAATTCTACGGAGAGAAAATTTTTTTTTCTCAATATTTATTTGATATCAAGAAACTACTTTTATGTTTGAGGGCAGCCATGTTGCGCTCCTAAGAGCCCCGATGTCGCGTGGGAAGGATCTCACGGCAAGCTCGTGAAATACCGGGACACCTCGGTGGAACTCGAGTGCCCGACAATTCTTTAAATTCATGGAATTCTATACAACGAGGGATTTTGGCAACACAGTAAATAAAGAAATAAATAATTAAAATTATTCGTACACCCTACGTGAAGACAGAGCCCCCAGGGAAAAACTTAAATGCAGTTAAGCCTAAGTACATGTCAGTATCAGATCAGTGAACTAGCTACACGTGCCAAGGTCAGGGGATGAAGAAAACGCGCGAAACGCACGGGTAGAAATAATTTATTTCCCCTGTTGTGAGTGTGGTAAAATTATAAGATTAACATCTAAAATAAGTGCAAGCCTGTCCGGAGTTCTGGGACAAGTCTCATCAAAATCGGTCTATTAGACGCAAATTTAGCAGATTACACAATCAAGCCTCATAGTGGGGATAGTGTCCCTTCTGAGATTATAAAAGAAACCCCAACCGTAAATTTTTCAGTGTCGATCTGGAACTTGAAGCCGCGGGAACTTGTGCCCGTCGTCATTGGAAATTCGCACCAGATTGATCGACAAATAATTAAATACATGTCCGTGGCTAAGGTCCACATACTCGGGTAAGAAGAGAAAGTGATTGGAAAAGTTCTGAACGTTTGCCGACGAACTAGGAAAGTGTAGGCTGGTTGAAATATACACAGCAGGTTTTATTTATATCATCTCATGTACGCTTGAAAGTGAAGAGGGTTTGGGGAAGCTATTCAGAGTAGTTCTGCTCCCTTTATCTGTTGAACACCTGTTTTATTGGAGTAACCGAGAGAGACTCTGGGAACGAGTCAGACAGTTGTAGTCGACTGCAGAACGAGGGAAGTCGTGGTGCAAATTACAGAGAAAGTGCCTGATTTATGTGGTAATTTTAATATCGTGTGTGAGAAGGGTAGTGTTTGTAAGAGTGAGATTTTGGAAATGAAAATGTTATCTGTGAAAATGTACGGCTAAGCACGAGGTCTGCTGGTGACGATGTGACCAGAATGCTGGGAATGATACCATGTGCAGGTCTGTCTATATTTATATTACGTTGTAGTTAGTTTAAATTGTTCTGTCCCAACAAAATTTTCAAGATGATTGTCGGGTTGATATTCGTAATTATCAGGCGAAAGGTGTTGTAATTTTGGGTCAGCGTGTGAAAGTTTCAGTGTGTAAATTTCATGTCAAGAACGGTAAAAGCGACGTTTAAATTTTGGTGTTAAATGTTCGATGAGATAGTGTCCAAAGCGTGGATTTTTTGGAAAGTTATAAGTGTAAATTAGTCGTGGCGAATATCTAAATTTCAAATATCAGTTGAATTCAGAAATGTTGGTCGATAATAATAATAATAATAATAATAATAATAATAATAATAATAATAATAATAATAATAATGTCTACCGCGGGATAAAGAAATTTTCTATGTTAAAATTGCATTTAACCAGTATATTTATTTGTTTACAAGGATCGCAGGCATATTTAGATAATTTCAGTAAAATTTGATAGAGTTACAGTTATTAATGGGAAGGAAATTTTGAGACATCGTGTATATCAATGATACGAAAAGTAGCTGTGTGCTCTTGGATTCTCGAGGTCTGAAAGTCGTAATAATAGTAAAGTAAGAGATGTGCTTAATAATGGTTGTCGTTTTCACCAGGGGATTGAATTATGAAAAAGGGTCGTGGAAATATAAGAAAAAGGGGATTGAGAGCGACGAATTTATATGTATGTGGAGATGAGAGAGGTGGATGAAATGAAGCCTGGATTTTAAGTGATACCGCTGGAATAAAGCGAGGAGAATGAGTTTGAGACAGGCTATATTTTTGAAGAGGAAGTATTTAGGAAACAGGCTGTGTTGAGGCAGGCTGTATTGTTTTCCGCAATCAATCCGAATTTGAGACGACTACTGTGTGAAGCACCGTAAATTTATAGAAAGATCCCAAGTGAAAACGACTGCAGTAAAATGTTTAAATCTTGGTAGTAAACGTACAGCTATTTTCTAATTAAAGCCCGTTTGATATTAAAATGATGCGATCTCAAGGATAAAAAGAGCACTTTGGACACACGGTTGGTGTTATATTGAATTGGTTCACTGGATATGTCATTGATATAAATAGGTGGAAGTGACGATAGGCGATTTGTGAGTTTCGAATGCGGTAGTGATGATTATTATTTTGTAGGCGTCCACTAAATGGTAAACGTGTGTTGGGAATTTTCATTTGCTTCCCTAAAACTTCAGTGCACAGGCTGAGATTGTGTTCGAGGTGGAGAATCATTCGTCACGTATAATTATTTTTGGGTTCACGTATTGTAATGAGGTAGAGACTTACTGTATTTTTCGACTTGCATTCATTTGATAGTAAGAGACGTTGGTTCCGTCGTGCGTTATTTGTCTGACCAGATTTAGTATTAAATGTCGGAGTTGTTTGAAATTGCTAGTTCGCCTGATATGTTAAGGGATGCGTGGTACGACCCACTTTGACGCCCGACGATAGATTTAGGACGTCACATGTTATCCTTGGTGTCACTGGTGATGAGACGTCCTAGTTCACGCCCGACGATAGAATTTGGAAGGTATCATGTACATAGTGATTAGTGTTAGGATGTACAGATTTCAAGTGAGCCCGACGATAGGTCTGGGATGGCAGCTGTACACACTCAAGTCTCAGATTAGATGTTTCTTTTGTTTTTTTGTTGAAGTGGCCTGGACGAAGGTAGCATCTACAGTATGATATGATTTATGAAGAGGGTCAATGCGTTGCTCTCCATTGAGATAACGGGACCGCTATCGACGAGTGAGGGTTGTCCAAATATTGGACCTCGACCTGATGGAGATTTAATAGTTTTACTGTGATTCTCCGCGCGCGTTGAGCTGTAATGACTTCGAGATGTTAATTTTTTTTTTACGGACTTAATTGTTTTATCGTTTTGACGTCCGTTTCGTTTGATAGTGTGCATATTGACACTCAGTGTATTAATGTGAGACTTGAGTTGCGAATGCGGTTTCGATTCGTCAGCCAGTAACAATATTTTATTTTCGATCTTGTCGTACTGTCATTTTATCCATAGTTGAAGTAATTAGGTATCACTTTACAAGTAGTGTGTTGGGACAGACAATAAATAGATAGATCTGTACGGGTAGCAATGTTTTCCAAGGGAAAGAATTCCTTAAAGTTGTAGTAATGTTTAACGTGGACTGGTAATTTTATTTAGCATAACAAACCCTTTCTAACCTGAAAATCGGTTCGATAATAATATTTTCCAAGTGACTTTCCACTTTTTAATTAACGTCAGTGTTTGGCATTTCTTCAAAATGCATGATTAGTAAGTGTTTCCTGCATTTCGCAGTTTTGTTCCTTTAGAACGACATAACGTAAGATCCTCACGGATCCTGTTGTTGTTGGTTCCTTCCGAACAGCTGTTTTGGGTGATGCACATTTAGCATCGGGATTACCTTGTCACTTAAGGGTGTCATGAATGACAAGTACATGGTGGGATTTTATTTCAATTGTGAATGATGCTGTTAACTCGTAGTGAACACCATGCTTTCCCATAATATTTCGCAACCTATCCAAAGCAACTGATAGTCATTTTGGTTCGATTAAGGGTCCATTCGGCGGGTGTTCCGTATCCGTGAAGGGTATTCGACTGGTGGATAACCTTAATTGAGAGAAAATCAGGCGTTCTACTTGTTGAAAGTCAGATTTTCCACGGATCGTGTGGATTAACTCTCAGTTCTCGTTTGGAATAATAGGTGCCCGGTTTTCAGGTCTTCCCCTTTTCAGTTTTTCAGTTTCGCTGTCCACTAACATATTAACTTCTCCGAAGCAACTCTTCGATAGTGTAAGAAACAAATTGACGTTATGTAATGTGACTGTGTTTGGAACATTCAAAAATCAATAATTTATATTTTTTATTTTTTTGCAAGAATGCATATTAAATTAATGATGTTATCGTGCTATTTCAATTTAATAAAAGTTAGTAAGCACATTTTTGCTCCTCATTTCAAGTAGTTAGGCTCTCTTCTGAACCCCATCGTTTGGTTAAGATCGTGACCGAATTTATTCCCGCAACGACCCAAGATTTAAGAGTTCTAGATTGTTCTACTGTAGCAGCCGTGGCCGACCAACGATGGAATGGCAAGTTCAAGGGTTAAATACATGTTTAAAAGGTGTAGAAACAAGAATCAGACTAGAATTAATAAGACACAAATAAAAAATAAGAACTATAGTATTAAGGAAACCGTTACCAGTAAACAAATGTATCGAAAGACAGCGGATCTTCAAGCCTATCACGGTAAACTTGCATAGTTTCCACTTTGTGGAGCAAGTCGTGAAAAATCTAAAGATACACAAGATATACCTTTTAAACACAGGAACCTTCAACGTTACACCATACATTACACGAGATAAAGGCAAACTTTAAACACTAGATGCTTTAACTCAAAGCAAGTCCGTGAGGAGTAACTTAGTGAGTCTAAGCGAAGCTGCACAAGTCCTAAAATGTTTCGCATAAGTTATTGCATTTGCCGCTCGGCAAGAAACTATCCAAACCGTTCCTCAAGTTCTGAGAGATGAGTGAAATTTTAAATAGGTAGATTTGGTGGGAATAACTCTAAGGCAATAGAACCATCCGCCAGCTGTTAACACAGTTCTTAAAGGATAGAGATCCATTAGTTTATCTCTTGAGATCTATGGACAAATTTCGTTCCATGCAAGCTTGAGTCCAAATCTACTCCTGGCAAATATTCTCTCGAAACACTAAAATAACGGGTAAAACACGAGGCAGTGCACTCGAGAGATGCTGTAACAGAACTCTTCATTATTCCAAAATTTTAATGTTAAGTTAACTCGGTTACTCTAAATTACCACCTTCTCACATAGTTCAAATATTTAAACATTAAACCAATAATATTTTGCAAATAGCTGGCAGTACAACCCCGTTGCTAGTCTCAGCAACATTGGGCGTGGTAAGTACCTGGACGGGTGATCGCTCATGTCTAGCACACACCGCCGACTATAAGCCGTGTTAGTCATTTTTCTCACCAGGCTGTGATCGAATGTGATATTGAATCCACTATTACTTCTACGTGAAGATCACAAGGAAATAAGTCTTAGATAAGTAATTTCTCTCACTCTGAAACAAATTCAAATACATATCTTCCTAAAACGAACACTTCTCTCTTACATTACTAGTTAAAAGACTATTCCTCAAAACTTATTAACTAATCAACATTACAGAAATGACAAATAAATCCTTACAATACCGGGTGAGGAGCGCTTAAGTGTACACCGGTACCAGTAGAAGCCAGACGCCCTCCCCACCTGAGGGGAGAAATTAGTCTAACATGCTACAAGATATCCCTCGCGTGCGAGGCCTATCCCAGCCAAATCACGATTTTTAATAAGTATGCCATAAAGAGAGGGAGTGTCGTACCTTAACCGTTCTGCCACACTGTCCGTACAAGATGATCGGGCACAATAAGACAAAGTGCAGTCATCCCAACCCCTCCACCGCGTGGCACCGCCTCCAACATGTTATTTCTATTAAGGGAAAGTGGCGGCAGGGAGGATTGGAAATAATTTATACTTAGGGAGTATCGGCCTGTCCCCATTATACACATGCCACCAGGCAGATAAGGTGATGAGATACAATAATCAGGGAGTAAGGACCAGCGTAAAAACACTTCGGCGGAAATAGAAAGATGCGTAGATATAAAACTGGCACAAAGCGCAGAGAGGTGTAAGGTCTTATATACGGTACGTGACGTACAAGTATTTGTGTGGTCATAAGCAGCGGAGAGAAGGATCTTGAAGTTGATGTGTAGATTGAGAGGGCAGCAGAGACTTGCTGTTACATGGGATAAGTATATTGTAATTTACTCGAAACGTCGGCAATCTGCTTATAACGCATATAGAAGAACGATGCAGTATAATCCGCAATGGGCATTGTCCTTCAAATACTTCAGTGAGAAGAACGAGAACCTACCACCTGTTTTCCAGTCATTGACCGGGTCAGGGATGTAATGAATGAAGCAGATATAGGCTGTTAGTACGATGGGGTCGCCACTCCCAAAGTGATTTATTAATGAATGATAGATGCAATGAAATGAGAATGGAGAGTGTTGCTGGAATGAAAGATGACGGGGAAAACCGGAGTACCCGGAGAAAAACCTGTCCCACCTCCACCTTGTCCAGCACAAATCTCACATGGAGTGACCGGGATTTGAACCACGGTATCCAGCGGTGAGAGGCCGACGCGCTGCCGTCTAAGCCACGGAGGCTCAATACTTCAGTAAATACCGTTTTTCACACTCACGTTTGTGTATGACTTTTATGCACAATCTGGGTGGGCGTTTAACCAATATATAGGTGACAATTGTTAAGCATATATTAAGTTTGAATCCCCTCTATTCCGTGTGTCTGTAATGTAATCTACCAGTGACAGATAAACTTGCTATATGTTAGATGTTTTACATTGGGGACCAGATGTCCCTAGCAGCAATTTTTCCAGTGCTACCTTATATCTGGTACTGTAACTAACTATTGAGAATATTTGTGTGTGGAGGTTTGGTAACCTGTTCCCCCTTCTATTGTTTATTGGTTATTCTGGAGTTATCATCACTGTTATAAAGTTTATTCACCTGTCAAATGTATCCTTATTAAATACTACTCCACCAAAAAAAAAAAAAAAACTTGGCATTACTGTTCTAGAACTATCTGCCATCCCAGTGATCCTTTGAATGTGCTGCATTGCTGAGGAGGTCTCCCTCGGGAAATGTTGAGGCGGGGGCTGCTGTGAGAAGTTGGCTTCACAAGGTAAAGGCAGAATTTTAACGTAACTATGTGAGCTTTTACTATGTGTGATTAAAAGGAAGATTCCAGCATTCCCCTTTAGCATGTAATGGTTAAGTCGATCTGCGTTTACTTGGAGTTCATCTTTTATTTTAAACTTATAATGTAAGTTTTTATAGGCAGTCTTCGGACTTAAATGTTATCACCCCTAAAGGGGATTTTTTGTAAAATGTAAGAACGCACGAGTGTGTACCCTCGTTTCCCTTCTTCAGTTTTCGTTTTTGGGTGACCAAATTTTTCTATTTTCTAAATTCATTTACTTTTTCTTCGGACTTTAGTTTTGCTTTCCTTAGTCACCAAGTAGTATGGCTTATCCATTGTGTCATTGGGTCTTATGCCCTATTAGATTTTCCTTTAATTTTAAATATTGGATGCTTAAGTTTTCAGCCTCCATTATTCGTATTTTTTCTCGGCCTTTCTAGTGTTCATTTATCTCTATCCTTTTTTCTACCTCTCTTTTCACGGTCGTGTAATATGGGCTTCGGCCTCTGTAAACTTTCTGGATCTTTTGGTCCTTTTTCGAGTGTGGCTCCCCCATAAGATAAGGGTAGTGAAGGTATTACCTTATTAATTGTTAAAGCAAAAGGTTTTTACTGCTTTGAGTGTGAGTGGTGTTAGACTATTGATATTAATGTGAACTCCCGGCCCAATAAAGAGCGTTTGCAACATATAATCGTAAAAGCTCCAGGATTCGAGACCCGTCGTTTGTAACTTAGTTCTAAAAACTTCTAATTTTTCCTCTGAACTATACCTGTTCTATATTTCTCTCGGTTATGTAATGGCTAGCCTATCTTTATAACTAGTAAATTTATAAGACGTATTGGTCTGTATTCTCTGACTGACAGTCCAGATGGGAGTTGTTCGCCCCATACTGTATATTTTCTGAGCTCATAAGCTTCTCTATTGTAAATTTCCGAGCTTCTAAGCTCCCTTTGTGATATATCACACTTGTTGAATTTTTGTTTACGTTGTCAAATAACTAGAATAATAAAAGAAAAAAACATATGTTTTTAAATATATAGAGTTGATAACATTTAAACGTTGGTTCGTGCTTTGTCCAGCCATTCATCCCTAACGCTTCTTTCCTTCTATGAACCACGGAAATCACCGAAACAATATGTATTTCTAATTGATAGTCAGAATGTAACACGGTAGTCTCATCAAGAATCAATATTGGAGTTGTATGCACTGTAAGATCCTTTAGATCTTTTTGTACAGGGGTTGGGCGAGTGTTACCAGGTTTAACTTCCCTCCTCCACTTGAGCACTACAACTTCTTTCTTCTCTTTAATTGAAACATAAAATAATTTTGGATCATCAGTTCAAAGACTGGTTTGATTGAGCTCTCCATGCCACCCTATTTCTAACTACTAAATCCTACGTCTACTCTAATCTGTTTATCATATTCATACCGTGGTCTATCCCTGCCTACACTTTACTCAAAAACTAACTGAACAAGATCTGGCTGTCTTAAGATATGTCCCATCATTCTGCCTCTTCTTCTCGTCAAATTTCGTCAGATGGTTCTCCTCTAACCAATTCGATTCAGTACCTTTTCATTCGTGATTCGATCTACCCCACTTCAACAGCATTCTTCTGCAACGCAACATCTCAAAAAAATCTATTCTTCTTCTTCCTGAGCTAGTTATCGTCCATGTTTCACTTCCATACAATGCCACGCTTCAGACAGTCTAATTCCTATATCCGTGTTCGAATTGAGCAAACTTCTTTTCAAGAATGGCCTTCCTTGCTTGTGCTAGTCCGCATTTTATATCTTCCTTACTTCTTGCTCTATTAGTTATTCTATTATCCAAGTAAAAATATCCATCTACTTCCTTTGAGACATTTCCTAATCTAATATTTCCTGCATAAGCTGATTTCATTTAACTACTCTCCATTGCTTTTGTTTTGGATTTATTTATTTTAATTTTGTACTCACTCCATCTTCAGGACTGTGTTCATACCATTCAGAAATTTATGCAGATCTTCTGCAGAATCAGATAAAGTTACAGCATCATCGGCAAACCTCAGTGTTTACATTTCCTCTCCAAGGATTGTGATTCCTTTTCAAAATTCCTCTTTGATTTCCTTTACCGCTTATTCTGTGTAAACATTGAAAAGGAGATGGAACAAATTCCAGCCTTGCCTCACTCCTTTCTGGATTGCTGCTTCTTTTTCACAGCCTTCGATTCTTATCATTGCAGACTGATTTCTGTACAGATTATAGATAATCCTTCTTTCTCAGTATCTGATCACGATCATCTTTTGAATCTCAAATAGCTTAGGCCAATCAACATTATCGAATACCGTTTCTAGATCTACGAATGCCATGTACGTAGGTTTTTCTTTCTTAATTCGATACTCTGATCAGACGTAAAGTCAGGATTGATTCACGGGTCCCTACATTTTTTCTGCTGCCAAACTGATCTCCTAACTCAGCTCCAAATTGTCTTCCCATTCTTCTGTAATAATAAACATGATTAATTGAATTTCTTTGCTTATTACATTCAAAGCACCACCTGCGACCTATAATAATAATAATAATAATAATAATAATAATAATAATAATAATAATAATAATAATACCGGAGGTACACCCACCCCGTGCATTTAAGACTAGCGCCTTGTAGAAGGCCATCTAGATCAGAAAATCTGAAATTCATTTAGGAAATAATTTGAACTTTTCTCGTCAGATGTCGCTACTATCAACTTACGTTGTGCCCTCTGGGGTGAAGATGAACTCTTAAAATTCAAGATAAAGTTTGTGTGTTAAAGTTTCCTAAACTGAATTGTTTATTGATTGTTGTTGGTATTTTAAAGTTTTCAACACTTATATCTCTTCCCGTGAAATTATTTTGTTAACCAATTAGAAATATTGTACATTTATTTAAGTAACCAATCACGGTTTTTTATATTTATTTGATTGTCCAATGAAAAATTGGGGTGTGTCAGGGTCTTGGCCAAGAGTTTTCTGGACCCTTCCTCTCCGCTATAGAAGCTGTGACATTTCGGGTCATGTTGTCTTTGTGATCGCTCCAGTAACGGAGGCGGGGCTGCCTCGTCCATCTTCGGGAAGTCCACCAGCTCAAGGTAATGGCAGATTATGATTAGCAATGTGGTAGTCTTTGAAAGCTAGCTCGAGAGGAATGTTTCAAACTTTTAGTAATGTAAATTTTTATTTTCTCCAATGTAAATTTCAAACTTTACATGTAAATTTCAAACAAGTCGAAAGAACTTAACCGAAATCAGGGAATAGAGAGTGTGGTACCCTCTTGTATTCCCTCTCAATTTGATATTGAGGTGACTATGATTTTGTAACCTTTAAAATCTATCTATTAATTTCTGTAATTTAAATATTTTTCTCCATCTAGTCACCTCCGCAGTATAGGCTTAGCCTCTGTAACGTCCGGCCATAAGCCCAAATAGAGTTTTAAGTATTTCATGTAAATTTTTCAAGGAGTGCAAGTGTTTGCCTGCTCGCCATTTTGATTTTCGGCCAGTAACTTTTACCTTTTATTTTTACCACAGGGCATGTAGAATAGGTACTTGTTACCCCTGTTTTAAACTCATTCATTTCATGTTAAAAGATATCAGACTGTTGATCAGTTAAGGCAGTGAATACTGTTTAATTTTGTTAAATGTAGGGGCTTCAAGCTGATGTTGTTATCTTGTTATCTTATTACTCTTGCCCCTCTAAGTTGTTCCTCAAGCTAACGAGCTAGTTCTGTACCGGAACTATTATTTGATTAGCAAAGTGTAAACCTTAAAATTTGAAAAGAAAGAAAAAAATGTTAAGTTTTAAATTAATCTTCTGACTTTCATCTATTCATCCATTCATCCCCGCACCTTCTTTCACCTCTATAAACCACAATATTTCCGTAACAATAATAATAATAATAATAATAATAATGATAATAATAATAATAAGAAGAAGAAGAAGAAGCATAGTAATATACTTCAGTTGTCCAAATATACGCATGACATGTGAAAAATGAAAACCTACAATCTGTTTTCCAGTCAGTGACCGGGTCAGGGATGTAATGAATGAATCATATATAGGCTATTATTACGATGGGATCGCCACTCCCAAAGTGATATATTAATGAATGATAGATGCTACGAAATGAGAATGGAGAGTGTTGCTGGAATGAAAGATGACAGGGAGTACCCGGAGAAAAAAACCTGTCACGCCTCCGCTTTGTCCACCACAAATCTCACATGAAATGACCGGGATTTGAACCACGGTATCCAGCGGTGAAAGGCCGGCGCGCTGCCGTCTGAGCCACGGATGCTCTACGCATGACATGTATCAACTTGTAATGAAGTCCAACCCTTGTCCCGTTTCCCTACGGGGTCGGGTATGAGGTGAGATGAATTTGTCGTGGCGGTTTTTTATGACCGGATGCCCTTCCTGACGTCAACCTCATCAGAGGAGTTAATGAGAGATGAAATGAATGACGTGATATACGATAGTAGGGAGAGGGTGAAACCCGGTGCCGCCACATAGCCTACTCCTGTCTGCTCAAGGCTTAACGTCCCCATCCGACGGACGAATCACCATCAACAGCGTCATATGCCCTCACTCCATATGAGCACTGCGGAGAGGTTTGGAATTTAATCCAGGCTTTTGGCACGCAATCTAGTGATTATAGATTGTATACCACCACCTCCCCTACCCTGCCGGCCAACATTCTGATGGTGAAAATTTTTTCGACCAACGGGACTCGAACCGGCTAACCTCGGTGTTAGACCGTTTTTAGACTTCAGCGCCTTAACGATCATGGCCACCAGGCGGGCTATGTATCAACTTGTAATAATAACTCTAATAATGTTATCGGCTGTACATCCCACTTATGATCAATTTGCCGTCCCTTACAACATACTAAGCTTTGTCGGTGTTGTTATAAATCACCAAACTACTCATATGACGGTTTTCAGAGACGCCGAGGTACCGAAATTTTGTCCAGAAGAAGGTCTTTAATGTGCCAGTAAATCTACTGACAAGAGGCTGACGTATTTGAGCACCTTCAAATACCACCGGACTGAGCCGGGATCGAACCCGCCAACATGAGCTTGGAAGGCCAGTAGTCTACCACCTGAGCTACTCAGCCCGGCGTATTAACTTGTACAAACGAACATGTTTTTCAGTATTACGTTGGCTAAAATATATTTATGTAATTTCGCTGGAAATAAAAGAGATTGACATTCCTGAACATGAATTACACTCCAGATTCAGATGATTTGTTCAATGAACCAATTAAAAAACACTGTGCACTGTGTAGTGTGTACCTGCACATAGTGTGTGTAACTGCCGGAACTCCTTTTAAACAGCTATATTCAACAGAATAATGGTACATCATGTAATCCTGAGTGAGGTCCATACTTCCATAAGTTAAAACGATCTCTCTTTAATGTATTCATTGGTATATTTCAGACCAAGCAGTAGTAGTAGTAGTAGTAGTAGTAGTAGTAGTAGTAGTAAACATTATTAAAATATTGGTAGAAGCGCTTGAATACCCAGTCATAAAAATATACCCTTGCCTCTTTAATGAAATTCTGTATACACCACTCTTTAAGAAAGTTAGCTCTTTACAGCGAAGGAGGCAAACGAAACATTTGCTGTTGTTGTTCCATAGATTCTAATGAACTAACACTTCAGGATCCGGTGGAATCAATTCAGAGTAGTAAGTTTTTACACTAATTTAGGAGATCTTTAGAAGGTAAAGGTGAGACACAGCTGAGTACCATAAGATTTATAACCTGCAAATTTCTTTACTGCAGGGAATAAAATTATAATGAAGCAGTGGATGAAGTTGTTTCGATGGCCAGTGAATTGAACTCTAATAAAACAGCAGGTGTGCATGAGATCAGACCAGAACTGTTGATATATGGCTGGAACACGGGTATTGATGACTCAACAAAATAATAGGATTGGTAAGGAGGTCGCCAGCCTGTACGTACACAGGTTTATAGACCACGAATTAGAAACAGGCATGATTGTAGTTTTACATGTCTCTTAGTATCGTGATCATGGACACCGACCCAGTCGTTTTACGTGGAATCCTAACTGTAGGGACATGACTTTTTTTCAAGTATCTCACCTGTGTTGGCCGATTATTGTAACTAATGCCGTGCCTTGATCATAATGCTCTGACCATGCCATTCAACATTCACGCCACCTCTTCCCTAAACCAAATTGTAGAGCTGGAGAGTACTTTAGACATTCAATAAATAAATAAATAAATAAATAAATAAATAAATAAATAAATAAATAAATTTATTGAACGAGAGAGGGGTTGCGTGGTTTGGGCCACGTAGCTGTCAGCTTGCGTTCGGGAGATAATGGGTTCAGACCCCAATGTCGACAACGCTAAAGATGGTCTTCCGTGGTTTCCCATTTTCATATCAGTCAATCTTAATCAAGGCCACGGTCGTTTTATTTCCACTCGCAGCCTTTCCTATCTCATCGTCGCCATTAGACCTATCTGCGTCGGTGCGACGTGAAGCAAATAGTAAATAATTACAACAACATTAACATTATTATTAATAGTAACAACAATAATATAACTATTAGGGTTGAAAATGGCTCGAAAGTAGAACGCTGACTTTCTTGACTCAAGTTAGTAGGTTGTATTCTGGCTCAATCTAGTGGTATATGAAGTTGCTCAAATGCGCCAGCCTGATATCGTAGCTTTAATGACAAATAAAACAAAACCCTGCGGAACAAAATTCCACTAAAATTAGCTAGTGAGACGTACAAGTAATATTTCCCGTTTGCTATTTTTTTGTACGTCGCACCGTCACAGACGATCAGATAGGAAAGGGCTAGGACTGGGAGGGAAGTGACCATCGCCTTAATTAACGTACAGCAGCATTTGCTTTGTGTGAAAATATGGAAACTACGGTAAACCATTTTCAGGACTGCCGACAGTGGAGTTCGAACCCGCTATCTCCAGGCCTAAACCGCGTAGCTGATTTACTCCGTTGTAGATGGAAAACCATGACGGAAAAGGGTGGGATTTATTTTTCTTGCTCCAGTCTCCAATGAATATTTAAGCCAGGAATTATTCTAGTTCTTTCTCATGTTATAAGACTGTATCTCCGTTATTATTATTATTATTATTATTATTATTATTATTATTATTAATATTTATTTATTTATTTATTTATTTATTTATTTATTTATTTATTTATTTATTTATTTATTTATTTATTTACCATAGGATATTAAAGTAGTAGAAAAGTGCATTTCTCTTATATAATGAGCTTTAAGATAGAGCATAGGAGAAACGGGTAAGACGTCACATGAGAATCAATAAGAAATTCACGAAAGTTGGTCTCATAGCGAGTGTTTGAAGTCCATAAACCAGTGATGTTCGATCACCTGGTATATGAAGAACGCCTACGCATTTGGACGTGTTTCTCTCTCCTATATTGACTCGCGTGGACAATTACTCTGTTTTTCTGATTCTCTTCTGAAGACGCGGGGCACAGTTCTCTGCGAAACCTAAAGAGTTTCACCTTGCTTTCTTGACACGGCATAAGTCCTAAAGCCCATATCATGTCTACAATTACTCTGTTATTTGATTCATCAAACTAGAGGAATATTATACTCGCAAATATAGGAATTCAGGTTTCATCCGCGAAATATTTTGCGGAGACACCTAGATACTGAAAACATTGATATTAACGATGGGTGGCTTTACCTGTGGCAATGAACAATACTGATGTTTCGTTACAGGAAATGAAGAATTATGCAGTTCGAAAGTTTGAAAACGAATATCCAGAATGTGGATTTAACCTTGGTCATTATTATTATTATTATTATTATTATTATTATTATTATTATTATTATTATTATTATTGCCGGCCCCGTGGTGAAGGGAGGCGTGCCTGCCTCTTACGCGGAAGCCCAGGCTTCGATTCCCGGCCAGGTCAGGGATTTTTACCTGGACCTGAGGGCTGGTTCGAGGTTCACTCAGCCTACGTGATTAGAATTGAGGAGGTATCTGACGGTCAGATAGCGGCCCCGGTCTAGAAAGCCGAGAGAATTCGTGTGCTGACCACATGACACCTCGTAATCTGCAGGCCTTCGGGCTGAGCAGCGGTCGCTTGGTAGGCCAAGGTCCTTCAAGGGCTGTAGTGCCATGGGGTTTGGTTTGGTTTGGTTTATTATTATTATTATTATTATTATTATTATTATTATTATTATTATTATTATTATTATTACAGATAGGTGGTATGTTTCTGTGGAAGGAAAATTTCTCACATTCAGTCTGTTTATAGCAGGTAGCAGTGAAAGCATGGACAAAGGAGCTTATTGGAAATTCCTAACGAACTCAAACTTGACGTCGGTCTTGTGTCGCTATATTTACTGAAACATTAAAGAACTCCTTGCGGGACAAAATTTCGACACCTCGGCGTCTCCGAAAACCGTAAGAAGTAGTTGTAAAGCTAGTAAGTTATTATTATTATTATTATTATTATTATTATTATTTCGTATCCCAGGCATGCAGTCTGTCTTCTTCTAATCAATCAATCAATCAATCAATCAATCAATCAATCAATCAATCAATCAA
Organism: Anabrus simplex; assembly: GCF_040414725.1. Lineage (NCBI taxonomy): Eukaryota > Metazoa > Arthropoda > Insecta > Orthoptera > Tettigoniidae > Anabrus > Anabrus simplex. The sequence goes on along the minus strand of NC_090265.1, from coordinate 411,784,402 downwards.
TCAATCAATCAATCAATCAATCAATCAATCAATCACCACTGATCTGCATTTAGGCCTGTCATATAAGAAGAAGGAAAGTAAACAAATAATAGGGAATCTGCCACGTAGGTGAGGATCCTCATCACGACGCGCAGGTCGCCTGCGGGAGTCAAATCAAAAGACCTGCACCAGGCCATCCGAGCATACTTTTCATTATTATTAACAAGTACATCGCAATAGGAAAATATCCTGGTGGCATTGATCACTTACAGTCGTGTGATGATAAAGCAAAATAAGAACATAATTACATACGTTCATTCGTTCTACTTTTCATTCAGGGGTGTACATTTGATTGTAAAAGTTACAGATGTTGAATTTTATTTTAAGTGTAAAATATAAGTATTTGAGCACTAAAATAGGCCCTGAATCAATGGGGAATGAACGTACCACTTCCATTTCTATTATAACGTCTAAATTCAAACCTCATTGTTTGAGAAGCTTTTCTCGTGAACAGTCGAGATTTTCTTCTGAAGACGCAGAGCAATGTTCTCTGCGAAACGTAAAGAATTTCACTTTATTTTCTTGACACGGCATAAGCCCAAAACGTCAACATATTTTTATATTTTCCTGTTATTTCTTAAGGAACAAAATAAGCATTTGCCTTAAAATCCCAGGTCTATTGATAACACACTATACCACAAACACAATATTCAAGGTACTAATTTGATGTGATTTTATGAATCTCGGGTGAGACTAAATTGCAACAGTGGTCAATTGTTTTATGCTGTTAAGTAAAGATAAAAGATTGATTGTATTTTGCTCTACAATTTCAGGCTCTGTTTTCTGTCCCACATAGTAATGTGACATCATTTGAGAACAAAGCAGTTTAGTGTAAGCTCCTTACTGGGACCTCATTCAGCCTCCTTGACACACTGATGGATATCGCGATAAGGAGATCAGAAGATCTTTGAACAGACTCCAGCAAGTGCTAAGCAGGGATGTCACCATTGTTAGTGTCATGTTAAACGGCATTAGTTCTCAGAATAACGTTTAAAAACAGTAACAATACATTTAATCTAGAAATGTATTTCATTTGGGGTGGATCAAAATACTATTTTATGAATATGTTTACCGAGTTGAGAGTGTTAGAGTAACCGAGAAATGATCCCCAGTCATCAGGTTCGAGACCTAAAAAAGAGTGTAGTGTTTTCAATTCTATTAGCTTTTCCCAAAGACACAATAAAGTAAAGAACACTTCTTCTCACAGTCTTCGAAGATAATTGAAAAAAGTGTTTTGGTTATTTTGACATTCTGGTGGTAAATTGCCTTTTAAATGCCAAATATTAAATAATGAATAGATGAAAAATTCTTGTCTAATGACTATTTTCTCTAATTTCTTACGGGGATAAAATTGAAAGATCTGTGAGATGAGTCAAGGTTATTTTTTAAAATTTCTCTGTACTTGTCTTTAGTAGTAGTAGAGAAGTTAGCAGTCTTTGCCCACTCTTGCCAAATTACTGTGAAAAATTAGAAATATAGTATAAAATAAGATAGACTGAATATTCCCCCAGAACCATACCGGTCCTTCCGAATAGAGACAGCCGCTGTTTTCTTCAACGTGAAGGAATTCGGGCATACCCTCATTATCATAAACAGTAAATAAATGGGAAGCAGGCAGTGATTTCGTACCTTCATGCCGTAGCAGCTGCTGAAAATGATTTCCATTCTCGTTTGTGCAAATCTGGCATCTGAAAAGGAATTCTGTGACACACGTCGTAATTCGTCTTCTGTTATTCCACTCATTACTTTCCTAATATCATTTGTCAGGGCCTCAGCTGTATGCATATTGTTTCGATGTACTGTACTTTCTGTTTCAAAATTTTCCCACAAATGGAAGCCTGATATCTGGAGAACGAACTGGCCGTAATCCTCTTCTAATTATTGGTCAGCGAGTTGGTCATGCGGTTAGTATCGCGCATCTGTTAGCTTGTATTCTGGAGATCATGGGTTCGAATCCCTGAATGTAGTTTTCCGTGGTTTCCTATTTTCATACCAGGCCAATGGTACCTTAATTAAGGCCACGTCTGCTACGTTCCCAGCCAAGTCATTCCCCTTTCTCTCGTCGCCGAACCTTCCATGTGTTACTGCGACGTTAAACAAGTTGCCATTAATCCGGCCACCGAGCACACTGCTAATTGCAGCCAGAAAATTACGTGTTGTGTTTGCCGAAGCTGTTGAAAGTAGACGAAGTTTCTCTCTCCGTCAGTCAACATGTCGAAGAAAGGATGCGAAATAGTGTCCAGGTATCGTCCGGAGGCGTTTCATTAAAAAATATGCTTCTAATTATCATTCGTCCAGAAAATGCACATCAAACACCAAATTCCGTGTCATGAGTTTCAGTAACATATCAGATGTAAGACTTTTCAGGCGTTTCCTCTATTAACCAGCGTTTCGCCTTAGGTCTGACACTAGACTCGTCAGAGTAGGATGTATCATACCCTGCCTACTGACACTGGGTGTATGCAGGTGAGCTTATCAGAAGCATATATAAGAGGCACAGTCTGATAACTGCATACAGGAGATAAATCTCCACAATGGAATTATTGCCCGCCTAGCAATATGTTTTTGACGTGCTCTATTGGTGAAAAATATCTAATTCCCTCCATGGGAATTTAGAATTTTCCATTATGAGTTTCAGTGACAGTGTGGAGTGTTCTGAGAATTAATGCACTCAGTGAAGTGAAACCAAGCTTTGTCAGACATGATCAAAAGTGAAGGATATTATCTCCGTCTCATGCACGGATCATAGCGCAGAAGTTAACACGAGCGATATGATCCGCAACATTTAACTTGTGCACTAACGAAACCTCAGAGGCAAAAATGTTCAGAATTTTAAGCCCTCTTAGCACTGAATTATGCGAGATACTAGACCTGTGCTAAATGGCTAGAGGTTTTAAGAGGGCTAACTTGAAGTCTAGATCGCATATTTTCAAGTTTTTCGTCAATTAATGCACTATTTTTATTATGCCCTTTTCTGAATTAAGACGGATCCAGTTGCGCACTACTTTCCAAACAAAGCCCGGACATATGGTTTTGATGATAGAGAACTTGCCGGAAATCGTTTATAATACGCCCACTCACACGTATCGAACGATGTAAGAAAGTAAGTTTGAACAAAAAAACACTCGAACTGGTGGCGTTAACCATGATGACTGTTACTGTGAACTTTATAATCATGTTCGCTGAGCAAGTCGAGTAAATCATGCATCTCATTAGCACAAATCCAGAGCGCAACTAAGGACCGAGCACTACAGGACAGAGGATAGAAGCAAAGAAGGTGTTATCACCCGCCAGGTAGCTCCTTCCTCGTCCCTTGAGAATAGAGCCTGTCCTTACCATCAGCTCGCTATGTGCTTCTCTTGAGTTTGCCGTAAACTCTTGTTTGGTGGTCACTAAACAAACATTTAGTCAAACTAATAAAAATTTACAGTATATTACGCTCTATCTCTCATTCATTGCCAGCGGCCGCAGCCGTGTTGAAACACCGGATCCTGTGAGATCTCCGAAGTTAAGCAACATTGGGCGTGGTCAAGATTTGGATGGGTTGCCACGTGCTGTTGGTGGGGGTAAGGGAATGGAGGAGCGGATAAGAACTGGCCACCCTACCGTACGTAAACTCCGGCTCAGGCACACCTCTGCGGAGGTTCGGACCTGCCTTCGGGCAGAATACACCCTTACCTTATCTCATTCATTCATCACGATTCAAACCTTGGTTTAAGCATCTGAAGATGTACTACAAGTACTTTCTGTATGAAGTCCTAATTACACTAAGGCCCGGTTGTATAAAACTTTTGATCTGAGTTTAAAGAGGAAAAATGGCTGCCAGTCAAGTTGAACTTCGATTTTCCGTTGTATAAACGCTAACCTAAGATCATCTCGTCTTGATCTAAGTTGAGATTTGACTGCCGAATATTCGTCGGTTAATCTCCTTGAACTTAGATCATTATCATTCATATTAAACATTGAACTAGACCTGAAGACTTGAGAAGTGTTTCCTTGTATCGTATATGCGTAAGAATACCGTACCTTAATAATATCGAGGTGCGTTATAAATATATTGAATGCTAGTAGTTAAATAATGCTAAAGATCGCTCGATTTTTTCAGAAGTGAGGTTATGTGAATATCATATAAACAATAGCCTACTGCTATACTAACATGTTCTTACTTAGTTTTCTATTATGTTTCAAGTTTACAAAACAAAGCATATATATTTTCTTTAGCAGGGATGTCAGATTATTCCGACTTTTCGTCTGATGAAGAGTTGATTTTACAACGAGCTCCTCGCGTCTTTCGGCACAGACGGAATCCGATTATTGAATTGTGTGAAATGTTCAAAATAAGATTTTGTTTATCGAAAGATGTTGTGGAACGACTGGAACTAAAGTTAAGGGACACACTACAAAAACCTAGTCAAATAAATTATCCCCTGTCACCCATGTGTATGTTCCTAACAACTCTTAGGTTTTATGCTACAGTAAGTTTTCAAATGGTTGTTGGAGAGCTCTTTAACATTGACAAGTCAACGGCTTTCTCTTTCAACTTTGATGTCACCATATAGGTTCTTTTATTTTATATTATATGTTTGTACCTTGATAGTACAATATCCACCAGATCGCCCTTTTCTTTCTGTGTGAAGTTCCTTCCATGTTTACTTCGCGAGATTACAATATTATCTTCTTCTCCTTCTTCGACAGTCACGGCAATTTCGTATTTCATTTGTTGACAGTCACGGCCAGGTCAATCCCACTATTTAAGTATTATCCAACGGGCCGAGCTATTTCGTATTTCATTTGTTTTGCGGTGTTGCCACGTCCAATTTTTTTGAACTCCGATTACATTTGAACTACACATGTGTAAACCGAGTTCAGTTTTATACAACGCGATGAAGTCGTAATCTCAGTTCATTTTCAGAACTAAGTTCTTAATTGATCTCCAGTCAGATGTCTTTATACAACCGGGCCTAAGTCATTCATGTCGTGGATGTTGCTCGTAACTGAATACCATAAACTGATTCCTGTAGCAGCAGAGAGTAATTTAGACAGCTAATCTGCTAAAGAGAATGGTAAGGTGGTTAAAAGAGCGTGTATTATGGTGGCAGAAAGATAAAGTCAATTGAATTTTGAGGACAGATAATGCGGACATTTCTCAGTTAGGAATCTGAACACTACGACGGCTACAAGGAGATTTTCAAGTTCTTCAAATTTCGAAAAGGAACGTTGTTCATAATAGCGTGTAATATGTGTGCAGTAGCTTAAAGGATCTAGACGAGTTGTTTCTTTTTACACAATACAAACTCAAAAGAAGTTCACGTCCATGTGATTTTATAGGATTTTCCTCTGCGTACTGGTCTAAGGAACAACACATTTTTTTCTACAGAAGAGCTCGGAGTCCCGAAGGTAATGATTAGAACATGGACACGACTTTTACAGAACTGAGAGAAGGTGAGTCCTGGTTTTAGAAAAGAAATACATTTTTTGCGAGATCTTGCTATTTAATCTCCTTTTCTTTCTAGTTGAAGAGCAGTCGGTTGCCTAGGTGGAGAAGAGCGGCCTAATCCGTGTCGTTCCCGGGAGAAGCTGTCTGTCAGTCGTGCGATTACTGCCGTGTCGGACGGCCTGTCAGGGTAGGAACCTGCTTACACTTAACAGGTCACAGGTCCAATGACTCCACAAGCTTCTAACTGCTCACATGCTCCTTTTACACTAGTAAACAGTTCTCTTTTGAAGTTTCTAGGTTTAAGTTACCTTATATTGCCAAATGGCTACGAGGAGTTGTTCCTCACCAACAGTTCTCTTTTGAAGTTTCTAGGTTTAAGTTACCTTATATTGCCAAATGGCTACGAGGAGTTGTTCCTCACCACATCTGTTGCTCGAAGCCATCAAATACTCGTGTATTAACTGCCTCGGTGCGTCAGTGGTAGTGTCTGAGTCATGTTCCCAAGATCGCGGTTCGATCCCGGCTGAATCTTTGAAGGACGGTCAATAATCTTTGCACTTCATCCCATTGTTGATGGCACGTTAACAAATCTGGTGACCAACGCAGCGTCAGCCGATAAAATAAAATAAACTCAGTCAATATATCCATCCAATAGAATTCCGCTTTCGTTACTAGAGAGCAGCGCAAACAGAATGTCAAAATTGGTAAGCAGGCTGCCTAAATGGCACCAATCAGTTGCTGACGCCATACGATATAATAATAATAATAATAATAATAATAATAATAATAATAATAATAATAATAATAATTGTTATTCCTGGCCTTTCTCCCCAATTTACAGGGCCAGCCTTTGATGCCCAGATTTATGGCCTTCCCTCACGCCAACTCTATGTCGAGGGAAGTATTCAACATGACGTACTTTTATGGTGGTGTGTAAAGTAGTGTTTGGTACAGAGGGCCTTGTATTCGATTTCCGGTCGGGTCGGGGGGATTATAATCGTGTTTGGTTAATTTCTCTGGATCCGACACTGGGTGTTTTTGTATGTTCCAACACTCTGATTTTCATACACTGCCAACCAACACAGAAACACCTAATAGTGATATATCCCTCCACATAGTGTTGGCGTCAGGAAGGGCATGCAGCAGTGAAACAGGGCCGTGTCCACAGATAGCACCTGTGACCCTACTAAAGTGTGAGAAAAGCAATATAATAATAATAATAATAATAACGAAAATTCACAGCCTGTTTCCAGTCATTTGATCGGGTCAGGAATGGAATGAAAGAAGCCTCCATCTAGCGGCGAGTATAGGAATTGTGCCGGCTGCCGAAGCCTGTCGCAGTCCTCTGGGGCAATGATTAATGACTGGCAGATGAAATGAAATGATAGTGGAGAGTGTTGCTGGAATGAAAGATGACAGGCGAAACCGAAGTACCCGAAGAAAAACCTGTCCCACCTCCGGTTTGTTCAGCACAAATCTCACATGGAGTGACCGCGATTTGAACCATGGAACCCAAAGTTGAGAGGTCGGCACGCTACCGCCTGAGCAACGGAGGCTCTAATAGATAAATAATAATAACAAAAAAATTCGTGTGGCTATTTCTAGCCGAATGCAGCCCTTGTAAGGCAGACCCTCCGATGAGGGTGGGCGGCATCTGCCATGTGTAGGTAACTGCGTGTTATTGTGGTGGAGGATAGTGTTATGTGTGGTGTGTGAGTTGCAGGGATGTTGGGGACAGCACAAACACCCAGCCCCCGAGCCATTGGAATTAACCAATGAAGGTTAAAATCACCGACCCGGCCGGAAATCGAACCCGGGACCCTCTCAACCGAAGGCCAGTACGCTGACCGTTCAGCCAACGAGTCAGACAATAATAATAATAATAATAATAATAATAATAATAATAATAATAATAATAATAATAATAATAATAATAATATTTGCTTTACGTCCCACTAACTACTCTGTTACGGTTCTCCGTAGACTCCGAGGTGCCGGAATTTAGTCCGGAAGTTCTCTTAGGTGCCAGTATATCTACCAGCACGAAGCTGACGTATTTGAACACCTACAAATACCACCAGACTGAGCCAGGATCGAACGTGCCAAGTTGGGGTCAGACGCGCCTCTCAGTCCGGCAATAATAATAATAATACTAATAATAATAATAATAATAATAATAATAATAATAATAATAATAATAATAATAATAATAATAATATAGTCCCGTGGTTTTGTTGCATTTATGTTATTTCTGCAGAGAAACAAGTTCTGTAGAACTCGGAGCCCAGGTGACTAGAAAGAATTTCAAATAATCTGATATTTGAATCAAGCATTTCATATAGTGTAGCCCTGTATCCTGATATGGGGTTGAGGATGATGTGAGATGAATTTATATGGCATGTTCTTAAGTCCGGGTCAACCTCTTTTGAGGCTCTAATAAAGTTGAAATGAATGAGGGTGAATGAAATTCGGTAAGGAATCGGCAGGTGGGATGAATCGGCTGTGGCCTATGATTAGGATCTGTCCCAGCATTTCCTGGAAGTAAAAATAGGAAACCACAGAAAACTATTCTCAGACAGGCGACGTTGAGGTTCAAACCCACGCGTGTCCCGAATGCAGTGCTTGCTTGACCACTCCGCTCGGTAGTTTGAATAAACCATTATTATTAGTATTTAGGGGAAATTGGTGGTGTTGGATTCCAAATCAGGAAGTTCCCCTTTAGTGGAGCAAGGGTGGCCGAATATTAAATGTTATTGTTAATTAAATGCTTGGTTGTAGTGAATATTCATAACTAAATCACCTACTGTGTGCAAACTACTGCAGGGATAATACTGGAATATTCATCAGTGCTGTAAGGTAATTAAAATATTTTACTAAACTGAATTCGTTTAGATATGTAGATATAGTCATTATTAAGAATTTTTAATATTAATTAGTTTTAATATTAATTTAGTAATGTATTTACATTTATTCTCAATTCTATTAATTTTTGTAGTTTTAACTACTGTATTTAAGCATCTCCGTATTTTATTTAAGAATTTGATTAGTATGTGGTTAAGTGGAAGAAAGGGTATCGAGCCCTAACTTCGCCGCTTTAAAAAAGGTACTAATAAATAAATAAATAAATAAATAAATAAATAAATAAATAAATAAATAAATATACACTGAGTGTCCAAAAGTCACGGGAAGGGGGGCCCATTAGAAAATGTGCCGTGCATGACCCTTGAGCGTTGCGGCTAGCTACTGCGTTGCTGTCCGGCTCGATGGTTAAATGGTTAGCGTGCTGGCCTTTGGCTACAGGGGACCCGGGTTCGATTCCCGGCAGGGTCGGGAATTTTAACCATAATTGGTTAATTTCGCTGGCATGGGGGCTGGGTGTATGTGTCGTCTTCATCATCATTTCATCCTCATCGTCCAGCTCCATGGCTAAATGGTTAGCATGCTGGCCTTTGGTCACAGGGGTCCCGGGTTCGATTCCCGGCAAGGTCGGGAATTTTAACCATAATTGGTTAATTTCTCTGACACTGGCTGGGGCTGGGTGTACGTGTCGTCTTCATCATCATTTCATCCTCATCGTGACGCGCAGGTCGCCTAAGGTCGTCAAATCCAAAGACCTGCAACTGGCGAGCCGAACTTGTCCTCGGACACTCCCGGCACTAAAAGCCATACCCAGTTTCATTTTTTATTCATCCTCATAACGACATGCAGGTCAACTACGGGTGTCAAATACCTGCATCTGGCGAGCCGAACTTGTCCTCGGACACTCCCGGCACTAAAAGCCATACGCAATTTCATTTTTACTGCGTAGCTGACCAATCTGTCACAGACACCAGTGTCGTGAAGATGTAGCGAGTTAACCGTCTTTGAACGTGGGATGATCATCGGCGTTCTGCGCATGGCTCTTAGCATTGCGGAGATTAAAAATGAATTCTGGTTTCCGAGGTCAACAGTGTCGACAGTGGATCTTCAATATTGCAGAGAAAATGTTACCACCCGCGCGAACCACCGCACGGGAAGACCACATGTGTTTAACGAACGGGCATCACGCCGCCTCCGCAGAACCATATAGGGTGCTCGACGGACCACTGTGAGTAAGTTCACCGCCCAGTGGAATGTTTCTACCAAGACTGTAAGGAGGCAACTGCACCGTATAGGCTTCACCAGCCAACGACCTACTCGTGTCCCTTTGCTGACACCTCAGCGACGTGCATGGGCCCGCGAACATTGGCCATGCACCATGGAACAGTGGCGGTGTGTGGTATGGTCCGATGAATCCCGGTTCCCGTTGTATCGATCTGATGGGCGCGCAAGAGTGTGGCGTATGGTCCAGATCCTGCGTGTCAACATGGTTGTGTCCAGGAGGGAGGTGACTCAGTTCTGGTCTGGGCGGCGTTCTCATTGTCGCAATTAGGCTCCATATTCCGGCTGCAGGGAGCGCTGACAGGTGAACGTTATGTAGACATTCTTTCAGACCCTAGAGTACGTTGATGGAGATGCCATGTTTCAACAGGACAATACGCCATGTCACCGCTCTGTGCTGGCACATACAGTGGCTCAAAAAAGTATTGGTCTGCCCATAGCCGTGGTATGAACGGAGCTGTATGGTACAAATAATGGTGCATATAATGGAATTATACATATGCAGATATGTAAGACAGTCAAATACATCAGTAGGTTGAATTTAGAGCCAAGGAGATTCACGCTGTTTGTAAAAGGACCAGTAATATAACGGCGTGCGTCATTACACGCCAAACTAGTATTGGTCTAGTACACAACATCATCGTGACATCGTGCTGTCTGCTGCATCTGGCTCATTGTGTCTGTGCTGACACGAAGGAAGGTAATATTCAGCACTGTTTCCGTGTTCAGTCACCAATGGGAAGGAAAATGAAAGAAACAACCGTGGAAGAAAGGAGGATTGTACTGCGACTATTTCAGGAAGGTAAATATTTCAAGGTCATAAGTGAAATTATTGGAAGAGCTGTTACAACTGTTAAAAATATTGTGTACAGGTACAAACAAACAAAGACAATAGAAAATAGACAAAGAAGTGGCCGTCCCTCAAAGTTATCAGAACAAGACAAACGGCACATTGTGCATAAAGAGGCCCAAAATCCTCAGGAAAGTGCGCCGAAGATAGCAGCTGCGTTACAACAAGATGTAGGAGTGCAAGTGTCATCTGAAACTATCCGAAATGTGCTACGCGAAAGACGATATACGGGAAGAAGAGCCCTTGGAATGCCGTATATCAGTAAGGCTAACAGAAAGAAGAGACTTGCGTACGCTATAGAGCGCAGAAATGACAGCTATGAGGATTGGAAGACAGTCGTTTTTACTGATGAGAGTAAATTTACCCTCTTCAGGCCAGACAGACGAGTGACTGTGTGGAGGAAGATGAATTCTGAACTTGAAGAGAAGAACCTGACAGCTACTGTGAAACATGGAGGTGGTTCCCTGATGGTGTGGGGTTGCATGAGTGCGAATTGTGTAGGTGAATTAGCCTTTATTGAAGGGACTATGGATCACAAAGCATACATTAACATCCTCAAGACACATCTTCCATCAAGTGTACAAAAAATGGGACTCTCAGCAAAGTATACGTTTACGCAAGAGAACGACCCCAAACACACACACCTGAACACGAAGCTATGGCTGTTATATAATACACCGCGTTTGATGGAAACTCCACCACAATCTCCCGACATCAACCCCATCGACAATTTGTGGCACTGTTTGGAGCAAAACGTGAGAAAGCATGCAATATCAAACAAAGCTGTCCTGAAAGAAGCCTTACTCACCGAATGGAATAACATAGCACAGAAAACTACGGAAACCTTGGTACGATCGATGCCAAATAGGTTAGCTGAGATCATAAAGAGGAAAGGAGGACCTACCAAGTACTGAAACGTTCAAGAAGGATCAAGAAATTGCGTTATGTTAATTCAGACCAATACTTTTTGGTGGCAAGTGAAAATGATTTAAGTTATGGCTTTTTAGTTATATGGACATGGAAGAATTAGGTTTTTCTTATATTGAACATGTTACACAAGATGATAAATAATCAGGGATTCTAGTATATGTCAAATTTTTTAATCATTCTCTTAGATTCCTCGTCCTCATATGTAGCATATCGCGACAGACCAATACTTTTTTGAGCCACTGTAGGTGGTAGGAGGAGCACTCAAGTGAAGTTACGACCATGATTTGGCCCTCCAGATCTTCTGATCTTAATCCAAACGAGCGATGCTGGTGTACGCTCCATGAATCCCGCACTAAATACATTAACCAATTGTGGGAAGCAGTGCCAGATGCCTGGGGTCCAGATCTCTCCAGAACGATTCCAACACCTTGTATAGTGGATGCCTCGGCGTACTGCTGCCATTTTGAGGGGTCACAGAGGAGCAAATCGTTATTAACATCTCATTCAGCGTCTTCACATGACCTTTGGCCACTTTTCGAGCGCGTTGCATACACGATCTTTTATACTCTGCACGGCCTTACTTCTAAATTGCAGTTTCGCAAAAGAAATGAGCATCGCCTTTCCTCTGTTGCCAGCGCGCTAAGCCGGCGAGAACAGCTGATGCAATACGACCGCGGTAAACAGCCCTTGTAAAATACACTGACTGACAGAGCAAATGCAACACCAAGAAGGAGTGGTTCGAAAGGGATGAAAGTTGGGGAAGAAACAGAGACGGCACGGACGAATAATTGATGTTTATTTCAAACCGATATGCAGGTTACACAATGCGCACGGCATCGACTCAGTAGGATGTAGGACCACCGCGAGCGGCGATGCACGCAGAAACACGTCGAGGTACAGAGTCAATAAGAGTGCGGATGGTGTCCTGAGGGATGGTTCTCCATTCTCTGTCAACCATTTGCCACAGTTGGTCGTCCGTACGAGGCTGGGGCAGAGTTTGCAAACGGCGTCCAATGAAATCCCACACGTGTTCGGTTGGTGAGAGATCCGGAGAGTACGCTGGCCACGGAAGCATCTGTACACCTCGTAGAGCCTGTTGGGAGATGCGAGCAGTGTGTGGGCGGGCATTATCCTGCTGAAACAGAGCATTGGGCAGCCCCTGAAGGTACGGGAGTGCCACCGGCCGGAGCACATGCTGCACGTAGCGGTGGGCATTTAACGTGCCTTGAATACGCACTAGAGGTAACGTGGAATCATACGCAATAGCGCCCCAAACCATGATGCCGCGTTGTCTAGCGGTAGGGCGCTCCACAGTTACTGCCGGATTTGACCTTTCTCCACGCCGACGCCACACTCGTCTGCGGTGACTATCACTGACAGAACAGAAGCGTGACTCATCGGAGAACACGACGTTCCGCCATTCCCTCATCCAAGTCGCTCTAGCCCGGCACCATGCCAGGCGTGCACGTCTATGCTGTGGAGTCAATGGTAGTCTTCTGAGCGGACGTCGGGAGTGCAGGCCTCCTTCAACCAATCGACGGGAAATTGTTCTGGTCGATATTGGAACAGCCAGGGTGTCTTGCACATGCTGAAGAATGGCGGTTGACGTGGCGTGCGGGGCTGCCACCGCTTGGCGGCGGATGCGCCGATCCTCGCGTGCTGACGTCACTCGGGCTGCGCCTGGACCCCTCGCACGTGCCACATGTCCCTGCGCCAACCATCTTCGCCACAGTCGCTGCACCGTGGATACATCCCTATGGGTATCGGCTGCGATTTGACGAAGCGACCAACCTGCCCTTCTCAGCCCGATCACCATACCCCTCGTAAAGTCGTCTGTCTGCTGGAAATGCCTCCGTTGACGGCGGCCTGGCATTCTTAGCTATACACGTGTCCTGTGGCACACGACAACACGTTCTACAATGACTGTCGGCTGAGAAATCACGGTACGAAGTGGGCCATTCGCCAACGCCGTGTCCCATTTATCGTTCGCTACGTGCGCAGCACAGCGGCGCATTTCACATCATGAGCATACCTCAATGACGTCAGTCTACCCTGCAATTGGCATAAAGTTCTGACCACTCCTTCTTGGTGTTGCATTTGCTCTGTCAGTCAGTGTATAATACCGTGCTCAGAAAAACTAGTGATTATGGATTGAATACAAATTCAAAAAAAGTACACTTTCTAACAACATCTGACACTGATAAGAGAATGCATTATTAAGAATAAAAGAGAATGAGGAAATAACACATCACTCATCGCTAATGGCTGGCACAGGAAGGAGGTTATGGCCTACAAAGGGAACACTCCACTGATCTCAGAGTCATTAGAACCCTCCAACAATAATGAAAACACACTAGTTACTAAAGGAAAATGCAAAAGATCGCGAAGCATACGCTGAGCGAGATAGGTTAACCACACGTGGTGAATGTAAATATTAGAGTTGGCAACTGGGTTTCGAGATCGTGCTCTGCCGATATAAATCGATATGAATGGCATATTGGGATTGTCTATGCTTCAGTGCATAACCACCAGACAGAGCCAAAATCTGCCAAAACGTCAATTTAGAAGTAGAGCCGTGTGGAGTATATACAGTCGAATTACCATAGTTATTTCAGAAAAAATTAAAGGAAATATCACATTTTGTTTTTGAAGTAACCTTTCTAATGGAAACCGGTTGTTGTAGTAGATTGTTACATTCGATTCCATTGCTATCAAAGACGTTATTCAAGTTTAAGCTTGTAATAAGTTGATGACTACTAATAAATAAAATCATGAATAAAAATATATAAATAAAATTACTCAAAACTTAATAAAATTAATAAGCATAATTAACCGAAATGTCCGTAGTATGGGCGCCAGAGTTCACCAGAATGGATCCCTCGAATTTAGATAAGAGCATGATAAACTTTATATCCCAGGGCGTGTACATAATGCTGCGTACTGGTACATCTGCTGCAGGCCTTACCTAACCTCCTGAAAACGACTAATTAGGTAGGAACTGCACCTAGGTTTATCAATAACACTGATTCTAAAATAGCTAACTATATTCTGAACAAATTCCGTGCATGAGCACCTCATCAACATACAACATTATACATATAATACACACATAAAATATTGCTGGAAGACTCCATATTTACAACAACAACAATAATGAAAACCGTGGGAAAACGAAAGCGAGAACTAAGCTACCATTTGTAGATAGTCCGATGAACAATGTACATGTATGAAGATAAATACCCTTCACTGTCTCTATATCAATTCGACTTACTGATTCTCATAATCGGCAGTTATCACATCACACAGATACTGTACCTTGTACTTCTGTGTTCACATATTTTAACACTTGTTGTAGAGATATATACACACGTCTGTCGATCCTCAACATAAATTTATGGAAAGTCTGAGATAGCTTTCACCAACATATAATGCTAGGCCGCCACAAGTGCTACACTACATAATGCGCAAGCACTCTCCACAATCAGCCACTTTCCACAAACATAACAAGACTACGCTCCACGTACGTTTGAAGTCCAGTCCATTGCAGCCGTGTCACTCCAGTACCGTGTATCAGCACCACTTCCTTCCCGTACAGTGTCTCAGTTGTAGTTGTAGTTGTAGTTATCTTCCTTCTCGTTCCTTTACAATCACCTCTACAATCACCCTTACAATGTTCCTTACAATTCTCGGTTGCCGCCGTATGATCAACCTTTATAGACATCAACATTCCCCTCCTCTCAGATGAGACGTCTTGATTGGTGCTTGCCCACCAATCATGAGTGAACCTCTTGTCAAGACCAAGCCCTGAACTACTTCTTCCTCCCAAGACAATAACAAACACTCGGGAGTTTTACATGAATCACCAAATGTTCCTAATACAACAACAAGCTTATCTCATCAGGCTGGGATATATACATGACTCATACGAACTTCCCGACGCAAGTACATCACAACAGACACTGGGGTAGCCATATGACTCATTCGAATTACCAGAGTTATTAAAGCAATGTTTTCCCACTCGTGCAAAACAAATTACTCATACCTACATATGTGGATATCTTCCAGCTTATAAATATAAATGACAAAACATACAAATGAAATACCGATAATAATAATAATAAATCGAATACTGACAATATCTCTACCTTCTACATATAATTCGGGGGTGTGATATATGTACTATCACAAGCTTGTATCAACAGAATCATATAAAGATTATGTTCAAATATGAGCTAAAAAGAAAAATTGTATGTCACCTCTCCCAATGTTCAACTTGTACTTGGATATTTGTGAATATTTATAGCAATATAACTAGATTAAAAAGTCTTTATTTTGAAAATTTCGTATTTTAAGCAAGATTGTTGGCCATTCCGAAACCAAGTATACTGTATATCACTATTACAATCCGGCCCTCTAAAACATATTTTGAAGTTCTTGAAGTTTCTACGAATAGTTTAGATATGAAAATGAAAATCCACATCCAGTTTCCAGTCATTCGACCGGGTCAGAAATGAAATGAATGAAGCCCCCATCTAGCGGCGTGGATAGGAATTGTGCCGACTGCCGAAGCCTGTCACACTCCTCTGGCGCAATGATTAATGAATGGCAGATGAAATGAAATGTTAATGGAGAGTGTTGCTGGAATGAATAATGACAGGGAAAACCGGAGTAGCCGGAGAAAAACCTGTCCCGCCTCCGCTTTGTGCAACACAAATCTCACATGGAGTGACCAGGATTTGAACCACGCTATCCAGCGGTGAGAGGCCAGTGCGCTGCCGCCTGAGCCACGGAGGCTGAATAGTTCAGATATACAGGAACCTAAATTTCTTAAACATTGGCCGGATTGAATATTTCAAGTACCCTTATGTAATAATTTGGGAAGTCCTATGAAGGTTCGTGTAACTCACTACGGAATAAAATATTTAATGATTCCTAGAGTAAATAATGGTTTTATTATTTGTTTTTCTTCACACGAGCACAAACAAGTCTTACGGCGACGATGGTTTAGGAAAAGGTTGGGACTGGGAAGAAAGCGACTATGACCCTAATTAAGGTTCAGCCTCAGCATTTTCTTAGTGTGAAAATGGGAAACCACTGAAAACCATGTTGAGAGCTGTTGATGTGGAGTTTGAACCCAGTAAGCTGACAGCTACGTAGTCCAAACCGCGTAGCTACTAACTCGATACGTAAATATTTATATAGGCTACTAGTCCGCCAACTTCCATCCGTTAGAACGGAAGATAATCAGAAGGCATAGTCAATGGTTTCCCACCAAACTGACCGCTGTTCGTATCCCGGTAAATGCTTGTGTTATTTTTGACATGGAAGAGAATGTTCCTTTGGTTCGGATTTCACGTAAAACTGGAGGTTTCGTAGCTACTATCACGATATCAACAGCCTCGTAAAACTACAGACTTCTGAATGGTCAGCGTACTTGTCTTCCGTTCAGAGGAGCGTGAGTATGATTAACGTCCGGGCCGAGGATTTTAATTGCGTATAGTTAATTTCTCTGGCTCGGGGACTGAGAAATCTTGTTCTGCTCAACATCATTTTCTTCGTCTACATGCAGCACATCACACTGCCAATAACCCCAGAAACACACAATAGTCAGTACATTCCTCCACATACGGTTGGCGTCACGACAGGAATACGACCGTAAAACTAGGCCAAATCCACTTCTGTTGCCGACGTCAGTAAATAAGGAAAAGACCAGAAATAATAATAATAATAATAATAATAATAATAATAATAATAATAATAATAATAATAATAATAATAATAATAATAATAATAATGAAAATGAAAACCTACAACCTGTTTTCCAGTCTTAGACCGGGTCAGGGATGTAATGAATGAAACATATAGGCCTATAGGCTAGTATTATAATGGGGTCGCCACTCCCAAGGTGATTATTAATGACTGATAGATGCAATGAAAAGATAATGGAGAGTATTGCTGGAATGAAAGATGAGAGGGAAAACCGGAGTACCCGGAGAAAAACCTGTCCCGCCTCCGCTTTGTCCAGCACAAATCTCACATGGAGTGACCGGGATTTGAACCACGGTATTATTATTATTATTATTATTATTATTATTATTAAAACGACAGGCTTTATTACTTTTCATGTCGTCTAACGAGGGGCGTGGTAGTCGAATGACATAGTCACTGGCTTCTCACCAAGGTGACCACGAATCGATTCCCTGACCAATGTATGTGGGGTATTTGAAATAAAAACATATGACCCTCTGGTTCTGATTCCAGGTGAAACTGGCTATGATCACGATATCAACAGCAACGTAAAATTGTTAGCTTGGTGATCTGTCATTGGCACATGCAATGCGAGAGAAATGCGCGTCGCAGCCAGTTGGAGTTGCGACAGGGACACCGATGAACAAGTAGTGCGACACGTGAGTGTACATTCACCAGCTCGGCTCGGCTCGGCTACTGCCGCTGCATTATTTACGACCTGACGTGGCTATAAGGTGGAGTCGATAGCAATAGTTTTGTTACTCATTACCCATTGTCTATGATAAATTTTACACTTGCGCATAAATAACTGGTGAACAATGTTCCAAGCACGAGCTTGTGTTTTGCAAGGTTGACCCCTGCTGCGAGCGCCCACTGGAGGACAACACCACAATCAGCTCCAATACAACATCAAAACTACCAAAATATTAGAAATATCTAGTATAATTAATGTTATTTGCTTTACGTCCCACTAACTACTTTTAAGGTCTTCGGAGACGCCAATATCCAGTATGTATATAACCGTGCTTCTTGTGGAGTTGTGATCTAAAGTCTCTGAGTCACTCTAGAAATCACACGGTTCCCCTTCTTACATTGACAAGTTACATACGCCGATCTGCGTGGTTTTGACGGTAGATCTCAAGTTGACGGATTCGATCCCGACTCAGTCCAGTGGTATGTGAGGGTGCTCAAATACGCCACTGGTTTGTGGTGTGGGTTACTGTGGGCCCGCCCTAGTTCGTGAACAATGGGGAAATAGCCTAGCAAGTAGTTCTGAGAGTCGGGATACCAGTTGCTATGGCTAGAGCCCTGCGGATATCCTCGAGGTGAGAGTCTTGGCGGATACAAACTCTATGGCAGTGCGGATAATTTTGCTGATAATTTCTGAATAATGAAGTTTATTGATTTTCACTCAGGTATACTCTTATTTTTGCTCGTGGTTAGACGACCCTTGACTTTGGTGCGGGTGAATGTTGGTCGTAGGACCATAACGATGTAAATCTGACCTAAGCCTAACTGGCTCCTTCCCGCAGTCAGTGGAAGGAAGAAACACAAGTGAATACGTCGGCAGTTATCTCAGAGAAATCCCTCATGAACCTGTGACTATTCGGGTTCTGGTGCCTATTGCAACAGGCCAATACCTTGGGTTTTGTAATATACTGTAGGTAAATATTTACAGTATCCGCGGATAACCATTCGCGGATGAGGATGCGTGTGCGGATATGGAGCAGATGCGGATAATATTTTTTATATCCGCGCAGGGTTGTAGCTATGACATGGGAGTGGGCATCTCGGACATATTTCGAGTCATGGCCCTCCTTGTGCTCAGGCGGCTAGGACTTAACAATCTACCGGTGGTCCCTAACCCGTTAGAGGAGTGATCCTCAGTGTGATTATGTGTTAGTAGGGTGTTAGCTTGCTCAGAACATTTTAAGCAAGTCTCGGACTTGTGGGAGTAACGGAGTCCCACTTCCATTTGACAGGCGAGGCACTATTTGGAAACAACTTGGTGAACGTAATGGAATTCGAATGGGGAGCTGTCAATATCAATGGGGTTTATGGCAGAAAGAAAACAAAACTCTATTGCCATTGTGATATGTTTTAAGCCAGAGATCCCTAGGATTGTCTGGCTGCCAATGTTGTTGCTTTCTTAGCACCACCCAGGGGTCACGTGTAGGGCACTTTGAGGTTAAACCTACGGACGTGAAGCAACAGCGTATCTATAATGTGATATGTTAGCCATACGCTAAATAAATAAATAAATAACATAACTTACTGAGTCAGCAAAGATTATGCATCTGGACGTGTTAGAAGTTAAAGATATTCGCGTAACTAGAAATAACGAGGAAGAGATGAGAGATTATAAGGTGTCTTCTTAACAGGTGTTAAAAAGGGAAGAGTACAGTGTGGGGTAGGACTGTTCATCAGCAATACTATTGCACGCAATATCGTTTCTGATAGGCACGTACAACTTCGAATCTGATAACGCAAACCAGTACAGTGCTGCAAGGCGACCCACTCAGCACCCTGCTGTTTAACATAGCGACATACGATGTGACGATGGCAACTAGGCTTGGAACAGTAAATGTTAACATATACTTGTACGCAGATGATATGGTCATTGGTGCGACTTCCCTACCTGAATTGCTAATAGCCATTGACAATCTAAACAGATGGGCACAGGATAACAAGATGAAAATCAACACTGAGAAAAGCGTAAAAACGGCGTTCCGGAAAGGAGGCAGAGAAGCAGCCGGTGACAAAATTTACCTAGGATCAACTCCCCCACGAATCAGTAAATTCATTCACATAATTATCATTTTTTTTTTTTAAAGTTGCTACCTCGCACCGACACAGATAGGTCTTGTGGCGGCAATGGGACAGGAAGTAAACAACCGTGGCTTTTATTAAGATACAGCTCCAGCATTTGCCTGGCGTGTAAATGGGAAACCAGAGAAAACCATCTTCAGAGCTGCCGACAGTGTGATTCGAACCCACTATCTCCCGCACATATCTAGGATTGAGATTACAAACAACGGCTAGAGTCTAAAGAGCCCACATAAAGTCTCGAGCAACGGCGGCAACCAAAGCCATATATGATATTAAAACAATCACGAATCTTTCACTGGGAATCGCTATGAGATTATTTGACACAAAATTAGCTCCCATCGCTACATACGGGCTGGAAACCATCTGGGAGAAGCCGATCATTGCGGACTTGAGGACACTCGAAGCAGTAAGCCGCGCTTTCTGAAAGCTACCCATGGGATATCGAAATACGCAACATCTCGACTAGCATATGAACTTGCCAAGGAGACCTCCTTCATCGTGGATCTCCAGACAAAGACTAACCAATATCTGCGACACATTTTCAACTCGATGGCGGTACATGGATACCACCATAAGTTGCCAAATAAAGAGTACTTCCATGACCCAGACGAATCCTGCGTATGTAAATTATGCGGTGTGCAATACAGCAGATACCATGTGCTCACTTCTACTGTAATCTTTTATAAAAGTGAGTGTTGTAAGTAATTCTAGTGCATTCTCAACTCTATGCACAGAAATGGTGTATCGATATAGACAAATCATGGTGAATCCCCACCTCCTCCCTTAACGCATCGCTGCAGCTAGACAGCGCTCTACAAGACTTCGTTGTGATTTAAATGGGTAAAGTGGCGGATATATAGCAATACACACACTGTGGCTTCAGCACTGCCCGTTCACTCCCTTCCCCTCGTTTTCACTACTGGAATGGGGCAGTGCTGATTGTTTATGTCGGGACACCATTTCTGTGCATGCGTATACCCGACTTAATTTTAATTATTATCAAATTAGAATTCACCTCCCGTGACGATACAAACCCTTTGGATACCAACAACAAATATTATAAGTTAAATTGTTTCTGAGAAGTGTGCTTACAGGGAACTTATAAAATAGCATGTGCTCATTCCCCCCCCCCCCCTTTTTTTTCGAGCGATTGTACATGCTCATGAAAACATGCATGATGGCATTGGGTCAGAAGTCCACTTCCATTACTGAGCTGTAGTAAAAATACACGCGTGTACTCATCCCAACGTGGTGCAGCTCTTTGGAGGTGAGCTCCATGTAACATTTCAACTACATGCCATTCTTATATTTCTGGCAGTACCGGCAATAGAATCCGGGCCATTGGGGACAGCAACTAACAACATTAACCGTTGCAATGAACCTCTCCGTCTGCTAAATCTTCAGCTCGGAGGTTGGTTGGATTTTCAAATGTCACTACCAAAGTTTGTACAGTTGTGGTGGCGCCATAGTGAGGTGTACAAGACATGATGGGGAGTGAGGTAGTTCTCTATTTTTTACCGGGAGAATTGGCCGTGCGCGTAGAGGCGCGCGTATGTGAGCTTGCATCTGGGAGATCGTGGGTTCGAGCCCCACTGTCGGCAGCCCTGAAGATGGTTTCCCATTTTCACACCAGGCAAATGCTGGGGCTGTACCTTAAGGCCACGGCCGCTTCCTTCCAACTCCTAGGCCTTTCCTATCCCATTGTCGCCATAAGACCTATCTGTGTCGGTGCGACGTAAAGCAACTAACTAACTAGCACTAGTTCTCTATTTTTTCCGCAATGGGCCAGAAAATGCCGTTGCAGCACGACCGGCCCTGTGAGTAACACCTATCATAGCGTTCGAACGCCCTTGCAGCATTCCAAATACCGAGCGAGTTTCTTCGCGGTTTGGCTCATGTAGTTGTCAGCTCACATTCGGGAGATAGTGGGTTCGACAACCACTGTAGGCAGCCCAAAATATGTTTTTCCGTTTTTTTTTTCAATTTCACGCCAGGTAAATGCTGGGGCTGTGCCTTAATCAAGGCCACGGCCGCTTTCTTCCCACTCTTAGCCCTTTCCTGTCCCATCGTCGCCGTAAGATCTAACGGCGGGAAGTAAAGCAAATTACTGCCCTGAATGACGTCATCATACTTCTGCAGTTTCCGTAGGCTGCAGTTCCAGGACTGAATGGGTTTGAACTGCATTTTGCTCTGGCCTGTGCTAAGAGATAGGTGCAAAAATACTGCTTCCCTCAAGAAATACAGTAATAGGTTGCGTCACGTATAGTTCACGAATTCAGATTGTATTCTACTCTGTGTGGCAACACACATGACCTCTGGTGGTTAACTCCACAATCGGATAAGACGGTTATTCTCCTCCCACATGTCAAACACAGTTCAAAGTCATTCATTTCATTTCTCATACAATGCACTCTTATTACTATTGGATCATAAACATAACACTCTCTGTGTTATTCAGAAGAGAAAATATTCCTTCCTGTGTAGTGTTCCGTTGAAATATATACTTCTTGTATTTTCTTTGCCTCTCCTTTCTCCCATTCCTTTTATTTCAGTTATCTCCAGAGGGAGCTGGTAGGTGGAAGGTAATACAAAATTCAATAACGTCAAAGAAAAGGAACAAGAACAGAGGAGAAGATATAAATGATGAGTGTGCCTCTAGTGGACAGTTCCAAAGAGCTTCGCTCTCTAGTCTTTTGTTTTGTTCGCGACGTTCTTCTTTTTTTGTGACGTACTGTATCTCTGGTCCATGGCGACGCGAGAACGAGAGGCGCGCGTGTTCGGGTGCCTTGTGGGGATTTCCAGTTCTGATGAATGAAATAGCTATACAATTCAGACAAATTGGCTACACTGGGATTATATAAACAGCATTATGCAAATGCGATGTCACTATTAGTAGTTTCAACTACAATTGGAAAGCTTTCGCCAATAAAGTTGTTAGTGTCAAAATTATTAATAGGAGAAAATGAAGAAAATAAAGTATTTTATGGCCTTATTCTTCCCACGAAGTTTTATAGCCGTTGTCTACTCTCCGGGTGGAATGTGCATGCATTTACTTACAAACGTTAATCTTAATTATGGCATTAACAATCGTGTATTCATTGGAAATTAGGCAGCCTAAAATTTCAGCGAATCCGGATTCTTGTACACATTTCACTGCTTTCCTCCAGAAGCTCAAATTAGACACTAATTTTGCGATACTATTGCTTGTTAAAAAAATAAAGAAATATGGTGTATTGGTTTTTGATTTTGTCAATTTCTTAAATAATAATCATAATAATATGATGATGAAAATATATGCTCCCGGAGCCGACGAATACCACTGCCTCCTGATAATAGAACTAATTTTTACTGAATTTAGTCGTGAACACCGGAAAAATTCGCCAGAGATTGAATCTGTACCTTAATGGAAAATACTAATATATTCTACTCTTACCTTTAGGAACATGATGACATTTAAAAGATGGCTCATGAATTTTGTTGAAAATAGACATTATGCTCAGATCCAACTCTGGTGAGATACAGTTTTTACAGCTACTTTGTATCGTCTGATATCGACTAGAGCATGTTTGTTACTGTTATAGACCTGTCTCGATCTAATCTTTGGCTTTGATAATATGAAAGTGACCGAGGTATGAGTGATGCTAGTAACGCCATTCCTTATGAAGATGTCACTCGGAGGGTCAGTTGATGTGTGCAAGTTTTTGGACTTGGAAGACCGATATGGAATATATTTTACTTTATGAGGAAAACAATGGCAAACTAGTTCATTCCTCTGATCTCTACTATGCTTCTTCAGTGACTTCTAAGTTGTTGGGGACCACATCAGTTGTGAACTCTACATACAGTCGGCAGAATGAAGAAATCAAAGAGAATAATAGTAATAACAACAATAATAATCATAAAACAATGACGTATGCATTAATGTAGAACAGTGCCCCCCAATCTTTCTGTCTGAAGTACTACCTCTCCTATTCCAATTCTTTTAAGTAACATCAATAAATTAACTAAATTTAAAAAACCGAGCGAGCTGGTCGTGCAGTTAGGGGCGCGCAGCTGTGAGCTTGCATTCGGGAGATAGTGGGTTCGAACCCCACTATCGGCAGCCCTGAAGATGGTTTTCCGTGTTTTCCCATTTTCACATCAGGCAAATGCTGGGGTTATGCCTTAATTAAGGCCACGGTCGCTTCCCTCCCACTCCTAGCCCTTTCCTATCCAATCATCGCCGCAAGACCTATCTATGTCGGTGGGACGCAAAGCAACTCGCAAAAAAAGAAAAAAAAAAAAAGAAAAAAGAAAAATGTATTTTGGAAGGCTGGATTATATTCTAAAAGGTAATAGGCCTATATTGTTTGTTAATGACAGACTTATTAATTAGTAATATATATATATATTGTAATTTTGTTTTCTTCTTCTTCTTTTTAAACTTTATACCGTCCAGGGTTAGTTTCTCCTTCGGACTCAGTGAGAGATTTCGCTTCTATCGCCTCAAGGGCTATGTCCTGGAGAGTTACACTTTGAGTCGAGGGATACAACTGGGCAGGAGGGCCAGTACCTTGCTCAGGTTGCTTCACCTGCTATGCTGAACAGGGACTTTGGGGGTGGGGGGGATGGGAAGATTGGAAGGGATAGACAAGGAGGAGACAAAGAAGCCGCCGTGGCCTTAAGTTAGGTACAATCCCGGCATTTGTCTGGAGTAGAAGTAGGAAACCACGGGAAACGACTTCGAGAATGGCTGAGGTGGGAATGGAACACCACTCTACTCAGTTGACCTCCCGAGGCTGAGTGGACTCCGTTCCAGCTCTCGTATCACTTTTCAAATTTCGTGGCAGAGCCGGAAATCAAGCCCGAGCCTTCGGTAGTGGCAGTTAATCATATTAATCACTACACCACAGAGGCGGGCTGTAATTTCTTGTAATTCTAAAACTCTGAAAGAAGTTCACGCAGAATTTAGATGCCACTCCTTGAGTACCAATCATCATTCTATCATCTCCCAGTTTCAAAGTGGGATGCAGTATTTCTTCTCTAGATGTTTAAGGCACTGTTCTGCAGTGCATATTCATTTCAGTACCAACCTCTTCTGCCAAAATTCTTTCTGTTAATTCCTATGATATCAACACGCTTATGGGGATCTTCAGATGAAATACATTACAATTCTTAAATACTTCAAACTCGCTGAACGTTTGGAGACACGTAGCAACATAGTTCCAGACCCTGTGTTCGTATTGTTTCTTAATAGATCTCCTTTGCGGCAGAATCCAAGAACACGGGAAAAGGTTTAATTCCCATTGCAGCGATGGCGACTAGTTTTTTGGCTACTGTCAGAGATACTGCGGATTGCGATGACGTTACAATTCATTTTAATGCATTAGTTCGTTCAGATGAAGTAAGGCCTTTTCTCATGTGGAAGTCCAAGTGTTTGGTTTTGACCATTCCGAGAACTGCGATACCCCTCCACTTCCACCACGGAGAGGTAAGTTATTCCAGATCTCATACTGTTTATCTTTCAAATGACCTTTTTTCAAGTTTCCGCACGGTGGGCACCTCAACGGTATTGAAATCCGGATATTTTAAACTATCCTTGATTTCGCCCTCGAAATTCTTAGACTTTACGATAAGTGGGCCAGCGATGAACTTGAACCGATTGCAGATATTCATGTGTTAGAGCAAAGCTCTCTAGGATGCTCGAACAAATTCCAAGCCGCGGAACTTCCTGCGGTGTAATGGTTACAATCAAGACTTTCTAGCAGTAAAACCATTTTTTAACCTATGAATTAATCTGCGAATATCATCTAAGAAACTTCACCTTAGTTTTGATAAAGTGGCACATTGGAATGGATAAATAAAGGTGGCCCAAATATTCATTATGTTATTTTACGATCAGGCTTAAGAAACTCTGAGTTGTTTATACTGCTCTTTAACATATTTATAATATATTTGCATCAAGAACTATTTTTCCCAGATACTTATTTCTTTATCACCTATCGAAATGGTATGGGTTCCGTCCATAGTTCTAATAACAACTGATTTCAGATTCCCATTTTCAATCAATATAGAATTTACTATAATTCAACATTATTAAATACAAGACCAACTTGATTTAAGTGTTGGTTGGCATTATCATTAATTGAAGATAATGTCTTTATTTTTAGCAATTAAATCAATGTACCCCGCGAGATCTAATGATGCTAGGCTACTCTGACAAAGTTGATAACTGAACTCAAAGGCATAGTCTCTCAGGTTTATTTTCTTTAATTACCAAGTCAACACAAATTACATTGAATCTTGAGCTACATCCTTACGGGAAGGAATTTCCTTGGTGTGAGTGGTCAAAATAATTTCAGTATTCACAGAGCTGGGTTTCAAGAGAGAATTAATCGAGACTTGAACCGCTGTTTGAGGGATCATTTGTGTTTAAGGTCGATTCTAGGTGTTTGTGGCCAATAGTTTCAAAGACTTTGGAATCATCTAAGAAAGTAATAGATCAGCGTGTTTTCTTTTGTTTAGAACTCAGCGACCGCCTTTCAATTGCGGCGAATTAATAAAACAACTTCCTGATGTCGACACAAAATCTCTTTCCTGGGAGATAATTTGACATGTGGTGTATTTATTTTACTAATAACCTCTCAACGATCCTCCTCAGAATGGCAAAAATGGTTAAAGGACGCCGATTAGTGATTAAATAAGAAGATTCCGACTTCTATAACGAATTGGTATGGCCCTTCTTGATCGTGTTAGGAACATAATGCTAGGTTAACGTTACAATGGCAATTATACCGATAATCCTGTAACATAATTTCGTTGATTACCTTCAGTAGTACTATATCAGGACCAGGAGCAATATCTTCATTCATTCCCTTTACTACTAGTTCAATTTCTGTCTCGGTCACGCAACATTCGGGATCATTACTTTCATGAAAGTTATACGCATTTATACGCCTATTTTATTGAAGTAGCATTCAAACATTTCTGTGGATAGTAGTTTACATTGTTTGTTACCTGTAATGACCATAACATTCTGAACTGCCCTTTTTTCTCCTATAATAGTAGTGCTGTAGAAGATCAAATTCCTTATTTTCTTTTCTTTCCATTGAAACGTTCACCCCTACATTCGGGATTGGTGCACTGTGAATACTGACAATGTTCTCGTACTGATTGCCTCGCTTCCCTAGCTCTTCGTGGTTGCCCACTTGTACTTTCTCTTAAAATCACAATCACCACCACCACCACCACCACCACCATCGACTGCGGGTGACAACTGGAAGTATACTCATATTTTCTCCTTTGAGTCCAACAATCTGCCCATTTCTCTGTGCTCCAGAAAATTAGAAGTGTTAGAATGAGAATTAAAGACACACATGGAAATAAATAAATAAATAAATAAATAAAGAACAATCAACACAGTCGTCGTCAAGATATAGCAAAGTTTCGATGTTGGAAGCCAACACTGAGACGTTGTAGGGAACTTCCAACGTTTCTGAACCGTGGCGTCCAAGCCTGCAAAAACATCGCTGAAGGTTTAAGCGAAGAATGACAAAAGTAGGCTACCATAATTGAGATACATTGAAGGGATGAATGCAGGAAGAAAACATAGAATTACAAGCAAAAGAGAGGAAATATCAAGGAAGACTTATATTACGATGGGGTTGGTTAAAACATCATAGACAAAGAATTAAAAGATGCAAAGGATCAAAGCAAAGCCATCTCTCTCTCTTCGTGCCCTCGGCACTTGGTGTGATAGAGTGGCTAGCTCTTCGTCCGGCCCCCGTTCTCCTCATAAATTAACCTGGTACTCATTTTTGGTGTAGGCTGAGTGAACCTCAGGGGCATGTGCACCTCTGGAAGTGGAAATCTCATTTTTTAAATGTTTCGACTTCCTGAGGGGGAATCAAACCTTCGTCCTTCCGGGTCAACCGGGAACGTCTCTACTGCCCCGGACAGGCCTAGTACTGGAGTGAAATGGAGAGGAGAGATACCTGTCTCGATCCCAATAGAGGTAAGTGACGGTGGTGATGTTGATGATAATGGGTGGGTAAATATAATGCATTCTTCATCTATCGTTTACCGGACGATTTGGCCGTGCGGTTAGGGGCGCGCGGCTGTGAGCTTGCGTCCGGGAGATAGTGGGTTCGAATCCCACTGTCGGCAGCGCTGAAGATGGTTTTCCGTGGTTTCCCACTTCCACACCAGGCAAATGCTGGGTCTGTACCTTAATTAAGGCCACGACCGCTTCCTTCCAACTCCTGGGCCTATCCCATCGTCGCCATAAGACATATGTGTCGGTGCGACATAAAGCCACTAGCATCTCTTGTTTCCTAATATAGGCCTAATCGCAGTAATTCTTGTGTAGTTAATACTGGCATGATGGCGTACTGCATATAGGAACTTTACTGGGGTATCTCTATATTTTGACGTGTATGAGAAAACAGATCTCTTTACCTTTTGCAGATTCTCAGTAAACTAAATTTCGGTGGAAAAGTAGTAGATGAGTTAATATTTGACTTACTGTGAGAAGTAAGTCTGCCTCGATGAATCACTGAGACGGTAGAGGCTCTTTAAGCCAAAGTTGGTGGATTCAAACCGATGGATCCGGTGGTGTTTGAAGGTGCTTATATATACCAGCCTCGTGTCCATAGATTTACTGGCAAATATAGCAACTGCGGGAGAAAGTTTGCAGCATGTTATCGTCTCGGAAAACCGTAAAAGTACATAGGAGCTGTACAACAGTTTTTATTATTATTAATATTACTATTATTATTATTATTATTATTATTATTATTACTCAGTTCTGTCTGAGGTATATTTCTTGATTGTGAATATAAACGACTAAACGACTGTACTCGTACCTGTGTAGTGCTACCTTTCGGTATGTTTCGTGGCGCGCGTTACCGGACTTCAGAATTTGCAAACTGTTCTTCGGAACGCCTAGTGCATAAGCAGCTGTCGTTAACCATTGCTGCTACTGCTGCGGAATTCTCATTTAATTATATATACTTAATAGTGTCCGGTGAAGATTAGAAGGAGCCGAATCCACATTCTTAAGTGTGAACCGAAAACGCCTTTATTGCTTCGGTTAGACAGTTCTCCACTGAGAGTGGTTACGACCAGTACATGCCGTATTTTTTGACTATTAATTGTACTTCATCATCACGCAAGACGTTCAGAGCGAACTTGATTTGCTTACCTTCGGAGGAGCGAGCAGGCGAGCCAACGACAGCTGTGTGTGTGACGTAGCTGCAGGGATAGGATAGACTACCCCCCTAACGCCACGTGTAGCCTGCATGGCCTGGTATGTTCTGGATATGAACGTCTCGTCTTCGCGAACATTCGATGTGGAAAAATTTTTAAACTCCTATAATAGTAATCGCAGCGACTTGAGCGATACGTCATTTTGAAGAGGATAACATAAAAGTCTCAAATTATGAATCTCATGAAAATCCATCGAGGAATTAATGAGATAATCCACTTCAAAGGGATCACGTTATCTGATGACGTATGAGCCCCAAACTGAATATAAGCTGAGCTCACTTGACCCTGATCAGACAGTCATAGCTAGGTGTTCAGCCTGACTCTCCACGCTGCAGTGTTCGTCGAAGTGCTGACAGAGGCTATCTTCGAATATTCAAAGTCTTCATGTGGGACTTAAATTCTGACAGTCGTCTTGAAATTATAAATTGTGCGCGTGTGAACTCTAATGTATAACAAAGTCTTTATAATGAACATAGAGTCTATCAGTTAAGCTGAACTTGTTATATTTTGCGTGTGATGAAGATGAGATTATTCAAAGTCTTTATATAGTAGACTCGGATTATATCCGTCAAGTTGAACTTATAAATTTTGCGTGTGTTGGAACTCTGATTATGACAAGGCATGTATTGGACTTATGTGACGACAGTTGAGTTGAACTTATATTCTGTGCGCTTGTAGAAACTTCTCGATGTAACTTACTTCCATGCTTGTAGAACTGAGTTCATTACCACGTTACCTGTGTGAAAATTAGTATCTATATCTATATTAATTTAAATGTGACACTACTGCAATATTCTAGGAACTGTGATATTTCGTTTTAAAATCTCAGTTAGCAAAACTTAATCTCTGAATATATATCTTAATTTCAGTGTGACACTACTACATTACACTATTAACTGTGAAATTTTGTTAAATCTCAGTCAGCATAATTTCATTCATAAACTAGGGTGTTTATGAAAGTGTTCGAACTTTCACATTGATGTTAATGCAAGTGATTACCATAATCGTGTGCTACGACACCAAGGTTTCACTCCGAACTCAAACTGGTCTTTATCCAGGTCGAACAAAATTGTGTATTATTTCTTCTGAACAGTGTGTAAATTATTTGTGTGTGACTGACAGCAGTGTCTTTGATAAACTCTCGAACAGTCACCCATTTTTTATATATCAAGTGCGCCTAACAACGAACTGTACTTTTAATTTCAACCTTAGCTCTTCGTAAAAATGTTTAGTATTTTATCATGACTGACAGCAGTGTCTTTCATAAACTCTAGAGCAGTCATACATTTCTTTCAATGTCAAGTGCTACTTAATTTAGTGGAAAATCACCACGAACTGTGCCAAGTGCGTGAACAAGTTTCAGTTTCATTATTTCCATTCATGAACTGTGCTTTATTTTTTACAATCTCGATGCTACCCGCATCTTCATCTTTAGTGAAATAAATTCTGTTTACAAGATTTGAGTGAATTCGACTGCATATCACAACCACATTAAATGAAACAGTTGCTGTTAAACCAAAGTGTCGGGAGACTACGTAATTCTGGACACTCGTATAAGTTATGTGACGAGTGATTACCTCGCAACATCGTCGGAGATCGTCGGAGATGGTCCAGAACGTCGAAAGTTCGAGACTCAAACCCATAGCAAACCGACCAGGGTGTTCCGGCCTTATCTCAACGCATATTGGCAACTTGCAGAACGTGTTAAAGTCCCGTTCAGCCTGGTGAACTGGGAGCACGGGTCGTCAAAAGGCGATGTTAAAGACAGCGACTATCAACTGTAAGGTGATGTGCACTTTAAATGCATTTTCTGAATAAAAGCTATTATTCAATCTATTTAAACTTTTTCTTGTAGATAGGACCATGCCTCCTGTACCAAGTATTGCCCTGAGTACTACGTCGTGCTAGCTTTAAAATTAGTTCATAAAGTCGGGCTATTTTACTGGTACAGTAAATTCTGGAAAAGAAAACCCAAGCAATAAAACAGGTATTATTTATTTTTCTAATTTTTTTCCCTACTTGTTTAACGTCACACCAACACATCGAAGGTTTCCGGCGACGGAAGGATGAAAAAGGTCCTTTCCCACTTACCCACCAGTTTCCATTTACTGTACTAACCATTGCGGTCTTGACCTACATAATCCGGGTGATAGTCAGTTTTGTGTCCCCAGAGAATCAAATTCATCATCACGCAGAAACTGCAACAAAACTTTCTGCTCCATGTTCATTCTCAATTACTTTTCAGGTACAGTGGCAGTTCCTCTAGTATTTCAAGAACTGCGACTTCGACTTTATTCTGACTGACTTGCGTTTGTTTGTAGTTGCAACGTACACAAAGTACAAGTGCCAGGCTCATATATAAATCTGCAGTGTAGT
This sequence comes from Anabrus simplex, assembly GCF_040414725.1. Classification (NCBI taxonomy): domain Eukaryota; kingdom Metazoa; phylum Arthropoda; class Insecta; order Orthoptera; family Tettigoniidae; genus Anabrus; species Anabrus simplex. The sequence continues at coordinate 411,752,807 of NC_090265.1, read as the reverse complement.
GGGCAGGTACCACCGGCCTACGAGTGGCTAGCCTAGCTAAAATTGGGAGATCACAGGAATTTACATATTTCCACACAGGTGGGTAAACTGTTGATGACCTCGACTCCAACGTACTCGTTCATCTCCGTCCATCCTACAGTAGCAATTGTTCTCATTCATATCCTTACTGGAACCAAACATGTTTCTAGGTTCATCACTTTCTTTGGGATTTAATGAAGCGCTTACAGTGAAGGTATCGTGATCAGAATTCTATAACAACAGTTATAACATGATGATGTCCATTGGATCTTTGACACTTGGAATATATATAGTTAGGATTGCTGCCATCCTTGTTGAGACTACGATGGAAATTAATGTCCTATGATTACTACCGGTCGAATATTAATTATGTGACCAAGTTCCGTCAGTGTTTAGAACAGAATTTCAAAGGTTTGGGAAGTACTAATGTTTGTAAACAAGCTTCCGAGTAATTTATTAGCAATTTTTTGTTTTGTTTTGCTATTTGTTTTACGTCGCACCGACACAGATAGGTCTTTTGGCGACGATGGGACAGGAAAGGCCTAGGAAGTGGAAGGAAGCGGCCGTGGCCTTAATTAAGGTACAGTTCCAGCATTTGCCTGGTGTGAAAATGGGAAACCACGGAAAACAATTTTCAGGGCTGCCGACAGTGGGGCTCGAACCCACTATCTCCCGATTACTGGATACTGGCCGCACTTAAGCGACTGCAGCTATCGAGCTCGGTTATTAGCAATTTGAGAATAATTATTTTATTATTATTGTCTCCAGTATTCTTTGTTCGAAGGCAGCTTGTTAGAAGTATGAAGAATGAATTAAATGCGAGATCTAAAAAGAATATACGATTTTATGGAACTAGGTTTTCCGGGGTTCTAACTCCACTATCGACAGCCCTGAAGGTTGTTTTCCGTGGTTTCCTATTTTATTACCAGACAAATGCTGGGGCTGTAACTTAATTAAGTCCACGGCAATTTCCTTCTCACTCGTATCCCTTTCCTGTCCCATCGTTACCATAAGACCTATCTGTGTCGGTTCGATCCTGGCTCAGTCCGGTGGTATTTGAAGGTGCTCAAATACGTCAGCCTCGTGTTGGTAGGTTTACTGGCATGTAAAAGAACACCTGCGGAACTAAATTCCGGCACCTCGGCGTATCCGAAAACCGTAAAAGTAGTTAGTGGGACGTTAAGCCAATAACATTATTAAAAATATAGGCTATATCCTTCCGATGGCTGGCCGTAAAATTAAAATCCAAAGATTATATAACTCAAAATAGAATGTAAATTATTTTTAAATTATTGGCAGGAAATCGTTTGTAATTTCTGTCAATATTTTATATTTGACCGATTTGTACAGTTTGTTAAAAAAGGAAGAGATATTCTCCAGAGTCGACTTAGCTAATGTAACTTTAAAGTTCTTCAGCTTGTCGGAAACACTATGACACATATAAGACTATAACATACCCGAAGCAAATGGCCACTATTAAACAAAGAATGAACTGTTTCGTTCTACAAGAACATCCTCAGATTCTATCCCATCATTTTATATATATAATATTGTACAGAAACATTTCTCTCTGTTGATAAGGTGACAGCTGAGAACTACAACAATCAGTTTGTTATTACTTGTTCATAATATCACCAACTCTTAATCATTGACAACTTTATGCAACGCAAACAATATTGCATATTTATACGCATTATTTAGAGTGACTTAGTAAAATCTGCGGATATTCTTGTCGAAAGAAACATGTCATTGTTTAATAGTGGTATTCTTTTAAACGTTTTGTACGTGTTATAATTAGTGTTCTTTACAGACTAAAAATCTTTCAAGTTACGATTTATGCACTGAATTTTTACCTATGCATTATATAATCAATTGTGACTACTACTGTACTTCCTCTTGTCCGGCCCTGCGGTGTAGGGGGCAACGCGTCTGCCTGTCACCCGGCGGCCCCGGGTTCGATTCCCGGACGGGTCAGGGATTTTTAATTGTAAATGATTACTATCCCTGGCCTGGGGTCTGGGTGTTTGTGTCGTCCTTAATGCTCCTTTCCTCACATTCAACACTTTACACTTCCGCCATTTCCAAATACACGCAGGTTCACAACATATGGTGCAAAGTACGGGCAAAAGATCTTTTTTAGGTCGACGCCCCGAATAAATAGCATTTAAAAAACTACTTCCTCTTTTTTGCCGTCTCTCGGGCCAGGAGATTTATGGTGGTGATGGAGACGTTTGGCGAAGGTGAGAGATTTGGCGGTCGTGGCCTATACTACGAACTGCCCCAGCATTTTCCTTAATACAAGAGAATAGAAAATCATGGGGAAAACCATTCTGAGGACAACCAACGGTGGGGAATAACGCCTCTACTCGGTTGGTCGGTCGGTCGGTCGGTCGGAGTGCAGAGCTGTCGGACCACGAACCAACCGTGGCTACTTGTAGGCCAAAGTGTACCCTGTAACCGCTGAGCTCAATTGCCACCATGAGAAACCGTTTTAAGCATTAAGACATGCTATGATTATAGGCATTTTAAGTTCAAAATTTCCTTGCAAATATTTTTTAGTCATATCAGGGGCTCGAGACGTATTCGGTGATAAGTGCAGAGAACTTGTGCGTTTTATGATGATATACTGTATACAGTAACGGTAAAAGTATTCCAACTTAGAATGGATATTAACTTCTTATGAAAAGCAAACAGATTGGTTGTTTTAAGTGTTAGTTGGTATCCTGATCATGACCGCGATACCCCTTGTTTACGCGGAATCCAAACCACAGGGACGTGACTTTTCATTTCAAAATTCCCACATGTATTGATGTTAACCCACTGCGACCATATTGAGTGTATGTATGAAGGTATGTTTCTAAGTTTGGGGAAAGGGGTAGTTAAAAATATATTAGGATTGTCTGCTACTGCTTATTGTGAACACTTCTTCAGTATGTTGCTAGCTGATCCCCGTCCCTGGCGGAGGTTGGCAGCACTGCTGACTCTGCACCAAGCACTCAATCACACAAGGTGAATGTATAATTTAGCTGTCCGATTCCTCACCAACTATTGATCTGTGTTTCAACCTGGACTTGTTTTCAATTGCATCATGTCAACGATCTCTGGACATGTGTTCGCCACCAGGATAACGGGAAAATGTAGCCAGCAGTGGAAGAAACTAACTGCCACCGATTCAAAACCAGGCAGGGCAGAAGATCTTTCATTTTCAAGAGTCAATTTCGTAAAACAATTGTGTGAAGAGAGAATAACATGTTCTTGTTCAGTCAGTCAATACTATGTACGTACCTGTCTTTTTTCCTATGAACTAATTTCTATTATCTTTTCTTAAGCATTACATGTCTACGTACTGAGTGTTTCTACATAGATTTTTTCAGTTACGACATTTACTAAATAGAGTTGATTTAATTTTAGAAGTTAGTATTATTGACAACTGATTTATCCATTTAGTTACAATAATAAGAATAGTTTGATTTTATGGAGTAAATCAGAGAATGATAGAGTAGGAAAGCTTTCTTGTTATATAATCGTTGGTATACATTTTATGCAAAATGACTAGTGTTTACGGAAATACCTTCCCTCCAAAAAGAACGATGAATGATTTGCTATAATTAACACTCACAGAGAGAGAGAGAGAGAGAGAGAGAGAGAGAGAGAGAGAGAGAGAGAGAGAGAGAGAGAGAGAGAGGGGGGGGGGGAGAGAAATTCTGAAATAAGCCATTATCTGTCGTCTCTGAAAGATATAGAAATATACTTGAATTAATTCCTACCTCTCTCACGGTAGCAAAGGGTCTGAACAATATTCACCACTGTCCCTTGTTCTGAGGAACATGGTCTATGTCAGTGTGATGTAGCATTTTCCTCTTTTTCTCCTTCAATCCACTTCTTTAAGTAGTTTCATGTCTTATCAACCTAAAAATTCTTAAGATGAAAATAATCCCGTTGACAGGAACTATTGGATGACGATCGTCAACTGATATCCTCGGCAGCATGTAGTTGTAGATTCTCATGGTCTCAGGGGGTTACGGACTCTTCTGTCACTTGTTGACATAGATCGACGGGTTATGAAAGGGAATCTATTTTACGTGAAATAAAATCCAAGAAGTTGGTTAAAATAAATTTAATAAATCAAAAATGAAATTTATGAAGATTACGAAAGATGTGAAGCGTCAACAAAGAGAAAAAATGTACATCACAGATGACATACAAGTAACATAAAATGTGAACTAAATGTAGGACTTTCCTAAAATAAGCTTCTGTATCACTTATTAGTTTACTTGAATGTGAATTATCACAGCTAGAAAAGAAAAGAAAAATAAAAGGAAAGAAAAACCTGAAAATTTTACATCGGATTTCGAGTTAACACCGTTTGTTGATTCACTTGAGCCATGAAAATTTAGTTTCAATGCCCGGTCTCTTATTTTCCGTTAACTAAAATTATTCACCGATTATACCGTAACACCACGCAGGATACCAACAATCATCGAATGGGCCCTCAATCGAGTCGAAGCAGTCTCTAGTTATAGTCTACGGTATTAGAATCGATCATTATTCAATTAAAAGAGTTGATTTAATAAGCAAGGTACCGAACGAGTTGGCCGTGTGCTCAGGGGCGCATGGCTGTGAGCTTCTATTCGGGAGATAGTGGGTTCGAACATTACTGCCGGCAGTACGTTCCCCATTTTCACACGAGACAACTCCTAGCCCTTCCCTATCTCATCGTCGTCTGAGCTCCACACTACCATAGTCTAGCCTCGCAGAGGCATCATTTTCTTACGGCGCGTTAAAATCCCACCTTACATTAAAATGTTCATGCTTATCGATTTCATAATAATCACTGTTCCCAAATGGAACCAACACAAGAAAAAGTTTACACTCCGCAATGAATATACAAGGACATAAGAGCCCATTCTATGTGACTTTAATGGTAAAAGAGAAAGTTTGTACATGACCGGCCATAAACGAAAAGGAGGCGAAATTCCTGCACTCTTTCAAAAAATTGTTAATACCCCAAGTGGCCTTATGGCCCTAAGATACGGAGGATGATCTTATACTACACCGGGGTGACTAAATTTGAAACATTAGTGCCACAAAGATTTACGACCGAGCCCGATAGCTGCAGTCGCTTAAGTGCGGCCAGTATCCAGTATTCGGGAGATAGTATGTTCGAACCCCACTGTCGGCAACCCTGAAAATGGTTTTCCGTGGTTTCCCATTTTCACACCAGGCAAATGCTGGAGATGTACCATAATTAAGGCCACGGCCGCTTCCCTCCCACTCCTAGCCCTCTCCTGTCCCATCATCGCCATAAAACCTATCTGTGTCGGTGCGACGTAAAGAAAAAAAAACACGAAATTTAGAGGTTTTGGAAACTTTAGTCAGCCCATACAAGGCTGAATGGAAAACAACAGAGGTTGATCACTCTTTGGTCCCTTACACACTTCCCCGTAGGGAATAAAACCATACAGTCCTCAAACTTGCCGAAAATCCTACATTGAAAAGCAGCAGTTTAAAAAATTACATTAAAAGAATTGTTATATTATGTTATTTGCTTTACGTCCCACTAAATACATTTTTTACCATTTTCGTGGACGCTGAGGTGCCGGAATTTAGTCCCAGGTAAGTTCTTTTACGTGCCAGAAAATCTACCGATACCAGGCTGACGGATCTGAGCACCTTCAAATACCACCGAGCTAAGCCAGGTTCGGACCTGCCAAGTTGGGGTCGAAATCCATTTTTTAAGCCGTGTTAAGCCGTGTTTGTGTGTATAGTATGAGTGTCTAGGTAGATATTGAAAGATGGCGTGGAATGGCATTAGTAGACCAATAAGTTTGAGTGGTGTTTTTAAAAGTAGGAAAGATCGCAATATGAAGATAAAGATGGAATTCAAGAGAATAGGGTGGGGAGTTAGGAATAATTTACCGAGGGAGATGTTCAATACATTTCCAAATTCTTTGCAATCATTTAAGAAAAGGGTAGGAAAACGACAGATAGGAAACTGCCACCTGAACGACTGCCCTACATGCAGATCAATGTTGATTGTTTGATGGATTTCAATCAACGAACAGAACTTGTCTGTTGGGCTTTGGTTTGTTTTTGAGACCAGGGATGCGGTTGTACAGGTGGAAGCTGCAAAATGTAGAAGGTCGCGAAGCTTCATTGCCGCCGACAAAAGTGATATTGGACGCTAGTGAAAACTTGAAAGAAATGTATATACTGTTTGTAAATTCATTGTTGAAAGAAAGGAACAGTTTTGGGTGATAAAAGTAGCCAATTAATTTTTATAGTTAGAATGTAAGTAATAAACAGAAGAGGATTCCTATGATTAATCATATTGTATGATTATACTGGTCATCATGTTACGTTACCGGGCGAGTTGGCCGTGCGGTTAGGAGCGCGCGGCTGTGAGCTTGCATCCGGGAGATAGTAGGTTCGAATCCCACTGTCGGCAGCCCTGAAGATGGTTTTCCGTGGTTTCCCGTTTTCACACCAGGAAAATGCTGGGGGTGTACCTTAATTAAGGCCACGGCCGCTTCCTTCCAACTCCTAGGCCTTTCCTATCCCCTCGTCGCCATAAGACCAATATGTGTCGGTGCAACATAAAGCCACTAGCAAAAAAAAAAAAGTAAAATGATTGGCTGTACTACGAGATTGTCGGTGATATACGATGACAAAGAGGTCACTGCCATAACAGCTAGAAAAGGTCTGTCCATGAATTCAATTATTATTCGAGGATATATTACGTTGTCTTGTTAGCATGTGTATCTATACTAATATTATAAAGAGGAAAAATTTGTTTGTTTGTAACGAATAGGCTCAAAAACTACTGAACCGATTCTAAAAATTACTTCACCTGTAGAAAGCTACATTGCGAGTGAGTAACATGGGCTGTATTTTATTTTCAAAACAATTCCAGCTGGGTGGCACGGGGGGGGGGGGGAGATATAAAAATAATAGGCTAATATAGGCAAAATATCGAATTTGTCGTAGAGGGACGAGACAAAGCTCAATTTAATCCTCTTGACGCAAAGAACAAAACTCGGTAAGCCCTACGGGCCCGAAAACCATGTTTCAAGGCCCTATAACCAACCGTTACGGAGATATTGGCACCACACTACCCCTCCTCTAGGAATTGGATAAAGTAATGAACTGCCGTAACCATGGCAACGTCAGCTCTAGGATTTTACAGCAGCGAAATTATCTACAATAAATCACGAAAACTTAACATTTTATGGACATGAAAATTGATATTTGGAATCTCCTTTAAAAATAAAAGAACACAAATATTCGTTTTCACAAAATCCACTTAAAGGGGGGGGGGGTGCGTGAAAAGAAGTGAGGAAGGTGTTGAATTATTTATATGAGGATACATATATCTCAAAAAATGAAAATGTTACAGACTTTAACATTGGTACTTGATATCTCTTTAAAAATGAGCACACTCATTTTGGAAAATCCAATTAAGGGGGTGAAAAGAATAAAAAAGCGTGTGAATTTTTAAAAATGAGTATCTTCTTCTTCTATCGCTTTACCCACACCTGTGAGGTTGCGGCTACGAACTGTGTCGCACATGAGGATTTGACCCTGTTTTACGGCTGGATGACATTCCTGACGGCAACCGTATGTGTAGGGATGTAATCTATACTTCTATACTAATATTATAAAGAGGAAAAATTTGCATATTTGTTTGTAACGGATAGACTAAAAAACTACTGAATCGATTTTAAAAATAAGAGCTACATTGCCAGTGAGTAACATGGGCTGTAATTTATTTTCAAAACAATTCGGGGGGGGGGCGAACGCGAGAGATATAAAAATATTAAAATAATAGGCTAATATAAGCGAAATCGAATTTGTCGTACAAGGACGAGACAAAGCACATTTTAAGCCCCTTGACGCAAAGAGAAAAACTCGGTAAAACCTTCGGACCCGATGACCATTTATTAAGGCCCTAAAACCAACCGTTATGGAGATATTGGAACCACACTCCCGTGCTCTAGGAATCGGATAAAGAAACGAACGGCCGTAGCCATGGCAACGTCAGCTCCAGGATTCTACAGCAGCTAGATTATGCATGTACGTTTGGGCATAGCTGCCAACCAAAATTGATACACGTATGACTTACTATCTGGAAAAAGCAAACTGTTGTGTAAGACGCTGATAGCACTCCTTTGGGCGTGAATGGAAAGGGAGTGAAGTATAAAAAGAATAGCCCCGGAGATCTCCTTAGTACGGCGACCAGCGGTTGCCGACGGACCTCCGTTTTTACGTAATGGCTCAAGTTTCAGCATTTTGCGGAGTCTGTTACCTATAGTTTAAACTATTTTCTATCAAATAAGGGAGTAGTAGGATCACTGAGATGAGAATTATAATTCTCGATAATTATAGTAGTTTCTTTTATGCATCGCGTATTTCCTTGATCATTTGTAATAGTTACGAAATGTCGGATCAAACAAATACATTCAATAATATTTATATTTGTGGTACTATCTGGCGAAAGTATACTTACACTAAACCTGGAGCTTTGTGAAGGGAGCAGGTATATCTAGGTGGGAATGAAGGAAAAACATGGTAGCAAAAGATCTTAGAGGTCGACGCTAATTAGGAACTAATATTTAGAGGCCCCATGAAGAAAAGAAAAGAAGATACACTATAATTCCAAACATGACAAATAATTCCTACGTACTTAAGTAAATACACCAGTGATATAAATATCTAATGAAGTCAGTCACACCGATAGTATGAGTAACTGAAGCCAGTTTCTGATAACCCGTAAGAAGAACGGGTACTTCTGCTAATAATGCCTAAATTCAGGCCAAGACCGTTTGGTCATGTAAATATTTAAATTTTTTTCTTTGCAAATCAAGATATCATGTGCGGATGAAAATGGGAATATCATGTGTAAATTTTGTATCTAATAATCTTGAAATATAATATGAATATCGTAAAATCTCGTGCGGGTACCAGGAAAATATCATTCAGATACCAGTTAGGTAAAATTCCATGTATAATAATAAAAGATGAGTGTCATAAATATTTGTGCGGGTATCGGCTAAATTTCCGTTATGCCCTAATTTAAGTAGAAACCAACGCTGCAGTTAAAATTGTTGTGACAGTTGCATTTTGATATTTCAGTAATGCTAACTTTTGTAGTTTATTCCTTAAAATGCGAGAAAATTGACATGATAAAACGAGCCATGGGAAGCAAATACACTTTTGAAGAAAAATGTAATTGTAATACCTTATGTAAAATAATTTAGGATCAATAGGCGTGTTTTGTGGTCAGTAGAGCTGAATTATGTTGGGAAATCGAACCACGAAAATTGGAAGTCTGGCAGAATTATAGTGAACTAATTATCCAGGAGCCAGTCCCGTGGTGTACGGGTAGCGTGCCTGCCTCTAGAGCGAAGGCCTCGGGTTCGATTCCCGGCCAGGTCAGGATTTTTTCTCGACCTGAGGGCTGGTTCGAGGTCCACTCAGCCTACGTGATTAGAATTGGGGAGGTATCTGACGGTGAGATGGCGGTCCCGGTCTCGAAAGCCCAGAATAACGGCCGAGAGGATGCGTCGTGCTGACCACACGACCCTACGTAATCTGCAGGCCTTCGGACTGAGCAGCGGTCGCTGGGAAGGCCAAGGCCCTTTCAAAGGCGTTAACTGCCGTGGCGTTTGGTTTGTTTTGGTTAATTATCCAGGAAGTGTGGATAATAAGGCGTCTGGAATACAGTAATATTGGTTGTTGAATTTGTGTCCGGAAAGAATTGGAATGCCCCGTGGATATATGACAATGCTTGAAATGCTATGTGGATAGATGGGTGTGGTTCGGGTTCCACGCGAAATCAAACTTGGTCGATGGAGCACCATTTCAACAGAAGCCTCAAAGTCTAGAAAACTATGTGTTCTCTAAGAATTAGATGTTGTGAAGCATATACGAATAAATTCATTGCGATGTTAATGCAGAAATCAAGCTTGTTTTAAAGCAATCGTCAAGTATAACTTCCAAATTCAATTTGCGATTCCAAGCCAGGTGTCATTTTTTATTTTTGCTTTACGTCGCACCGACACAGATAGGTCTTACGGCAACGCTGGAATAGGAAAGGCCTAGGAGTGGGAAGTAAGCGGCCGTGGCCTTAATGGCATTTGCATGGTGTGAAAGTGGGGAAACTACGGAATATCACCTTCAAGGTTGCCGACAGTGGGGTTCTAACCCACTATCTCCCGGATGCAAGCTCACAGCCGTGCGCCTCTAACCGCACGGCCAACTCGCCCGGTCAAGCCAGGTGTGTCATATCACAACATGTCCGAAGGGAGGCGAGTTAAGGCTACAATACTGTTATGACGGGTGATACGTTTGAGGCTGCCGTCAGACACATTGTCATTTCACAGTCTGGGTTATGATAACAATAACTGGTAAACTTTCATTAGTAACCGTGAACATAGATATTTCGGATCTCCAAACTTAGGTTTGTTTACGATGTTCATGGTGATGGATAAATAACTTCGTTCTTGGAACATAAATCTCCGAACTTAGGTTTGTGTTACGTTTAACGGGACCCACAATAGACTTAAACGATACCTCGTGTGTTGTAATTAACTATAGATTATTATTTGATGTTTAGATAGAAGGGGTCATTAAGTGATTTGCGTTTTGCTGCTATTTAGTAGGATCCATGATAGAATTTGTTGAATATAAATTATATGGATTTAATAATTGATCTTTACCCGACAGGGAAATTTAGGAGTAGTGTGTTCATTATGACTGTCAATGAGCCAGGGGTGATTATGATGGGTCATAACGTTACGCGTTATAGAGTAGGCAATGATATACCTTCGAGATTCTGTACTATATTATCTAGTCAGATTTAAATGATGCCCCATGAAAGTCCAGCTGACGGTGTGTATTTCGACCACTATTCCATAACTTCAAAGTTGATGGCTTTCCTTTTTACAATTAGAGGTTAGGATTAGTTTCGTTTTCCGGGGTTTACTTTATTACTGTGATGGTTGAATTTCGTTAATATTAGAGATGTTGTTTACCATGCGTTATCCGAATGCGAGTAGTCTCTTAGAGGATGGTGTTGTTTATTAAGATTAGGAAACCACACGTGATTGTTCATTTAATTTTGCACTGAGTTATTTTAGTTTTTTTTTTAAAAACGACAACGAACGTATTTTATATGCCATCTTATTTCAGACTTTTGAGCAGCTGTGGACGGGGAGGTCATTACTTCGATCTTGTTTTACAGTTTTACTGTAAATGTGTCAGTGGTGACTATGATGGGCAATAACGCTACGCTTTGTAGAGTAGACTGTGATATACCTTCGAGTTTCTGTAGTGTGTTATCTAGTCAGATTTAAATGATACCCCATGCCATTTTATTTCAGACCTTGGGAGCAGCTGTGTGTGAATGGAGAGGTCAGTACGTCGATCTCCTTTAACAGTTTTGTTTTACAGTTTTACTGTGAATGAGCCTGTGGTGATTACGACGGGTCATAACGGTATGCTTTATAGAGTTGTCTGTGATATACCTTTGAGATTCTGTACTGGGTTATCTAGTCAGATTTAAATGATACCCCATGAAGGTCCAGCTGGCGGTGGACACCTTTACAGGGGTACACCTGTTTTTATTGAAGTAATGATTGTTGAAGTCAGTACTGTTTCACTTTATCATAGTGATGGTAATGATTATTAAAGTCAGTTTTATTTCATTTTTCGATTATGAGTGATTTTGATGATTAAAGTCATGTCTACGTTATTTTGTTAATGATGGCGATGATGATGATTACTTAATTCATTTTTATTTTATGATACCATCTGTACCAGGGGTACACCTTCCCCGGCTAGTTAAAATGCGCGGCTTCTCTAAGGCCATCTCACTGGCACGTAAAGGAACACCCGAGGGACTAAATTCCGGCACCTCGGTGTATCCGAAAACCGTAAAAGTAGTTAGTCGGACGTAAAGCCAATAGTATTATTATTATTATTATTATTATTATTATTATTATTATTATTATTTAAAAGGATTTCACAAATCCTTAGAATCTTAAAACGCGTTAACGTTGCAGTCTCTTACTAAAATATTCTGAGAATAATCGAATAATCGACCACACGTGCAAATTCTGATCCACGAGTAACACAGCTCCAGACTCATGCTTCGCGTATGAAAGAGTGATCAGTCGCTGCCGCTTCATGTTTATAAAGGCTTGGGCTTTGGCGCGAACACGCTAGAAAAATATTGTACAATATGTGCAAACTTCGCTATCTGACTGGTTTTGAAAACATTGTTCAGGTCCACACTGTTCAGAAAATTTCGGCCATCACGAATTTCCTGGTCTAATAGTTTTGCCACGACCCTTAATGGACCTAGATATCTAAGCGTCACTTTGGTCGATGTTCGCCCACTCTTTTCTGATGCTATGCTTGTGGTAATTTTTTCTGTATGGTTCCCGCGGTTCTGTTGAAATTTTATCCACTGGTAAATTAAGTTATTTGTTTCTTGGCAATTATTTATGCATTATTTGGCATCTCACCTTGCTAGTTTATCTTCTGATAAGTGTCAGATTAATTTTGTAAATAAATCCAGGCATGTTTGAATCTTCCTGGAACTTCCTGCTGTGATCTCGCAATATTGGGGCCAGTCTGTTCCCAAAATTAAATTATTTCCTTATCCCTCACCTAGCGGCTATCAAATGAAGAAGAAATGTATTTTTATCAATCGGTTGGCAACAGGGTGTTCGTCAAGTCGTGACGTTAATGGACACACTATTCCCGCGGCATAGTTCTTAGCGAAAAAGGATGATATGGGTTCAACAGGTTTGTACGAATGTCAACACATATAGCTTGTTTTATTGAGACATGTACTTGTCTGGTAGGAGATTTATCTTTGTAATGCTAACAGACGAAGTGGTGTCTTCGATTATTTTAAATAAGTAGTTTAATGAAAGCAGCTTGGGATAGCTGTAGCGCAGTCATGTTATGGAACCACCTACTCAATACCAGTAAAAGACTATAGCTGTAAAGTCTTTTCAAATTGTTGTTGTGTTTGGGCGATATGATTTATAGAAGAAACAGGAACTTTCTCTGGGATGTGGGGATTGAGGTTGCAACGTTCAAAATACAAACTATGGAACAATTCAGGGAAGACTGACAAGGGAACATCGGCAATGGTTAAGTCGCCGATCGCGATGAAACTTCGAAAACACATTGAGGTACACGTAAAAAAGATGTAGGAATCAATTTTGGGTGCCAACATTCATTAGGGCGTTAACTAGGGGGCCTAAAAGTTGCGACATTTCAAATACCGCGCGATCAGCGATGAATACCTGCTGGCCAATGAATGCTAAGCCGGCACACTGCGTGCCTGGAGACACGCGTCTGCACCTCCTCCCCTACGCACCACCGCCCCTCCTTCTGGTTCGCCACCGCACGTTCCCCTTCTCGCCGCGCCAGCCAGTCAACTTAGCTGTCGAAGAGAACCGGTGCTACACTTTGCGTACTCTATCAGCCTTCCTCATATCTCTCCTTTGTAATTTCCACATTGTATTAGTTTACGTTTTCTGAAATGTTTATGAAAACGTTTGCACCGGGCGAGTTGGCCGTGCGGTTAGAGGCGCGCAGCTGTGTGCTTGCATCCGGGAGATAGTGGGTTCGAATCCCACTGTCGGCAGCCCTGAATATGGTTTTCCGTGGTTTCCCATTTTCACACCAGGTAAATGCTGGGGTTGTACCTTAATTAAGGCCACGGCCACTTCCTTCCAATTCCTAGGCCTTTCCTATCCCATCGTCGCCATAAAACCTATCCGTATCGGTGCGACGTAAGGAAATTAGCAAAAAAAAGTATGGTGCCTGTTGTTAATTGTGTTTTGTTTCGGTTTCCTTTTCACTATTTTTTAATGTTTCGAATAGATTGTTTTTGTTTACTATCAGTTATTGACGGGGAGTTTGTATACGGAGTCATTTATTGTGTTGCCTTGTAAGTGTTTGTTTTTATACCAGTTCATACAATAGCCATTTAACCTTTTGCATATGTAACTGCCATTATACCCAGAAGACTGTAGTGTGATACTTAAATATCGGTACTTGTTGAATACATAGACCTTCGTCAGCTATAACGCAAAAGTACCGGTAAAGTATGACTACAGGCCTGCCTGTGATTACTGTATATGTACTGCATATATAAATGCACACCTTCTTTACTTTTTAAGGCTTTTCTTATTACGTCAAACTTTACTGCATTCCATGTCATACTCATATCAAAGTTTCCTATGCATTACATTTATTTATATTCGACAACCATTGCTGCAATTGAAATTTGTTGTGCCTGTCACTGCAAAACATAAATAAATCGTTCAGTACAAACACAAATAAAAACATTCTACCTATAGGCCTATTCCTTATACCAGAGTACGCAATACGGAAAATACCAGTAGTTTCAACCTCGGAGTTTATAATTGTTATTGTCGTCCGCGATGTCGTTTCGTTATGACACAACTGATAGCGTACAGAAAATGGCGGGGGGGGGGGGGGAGGGGACATAACAAGAAGATCTGGACCTATAACCAGGTTTTGATATCCCGAGCTACCGAATCTCATTACATTCATTGAGATCCTCTAACCGGGCACGTAATTTCTTTACATAAAAAGGTATTTAACGTTGTTGAAAGGTGGGAGATTTATTTAGTGGTGGGTGATTTAATTAATTCCCCATGTATGTCCACTCTAAAGGACACTATCGACAGCTTTAAGGCGTTTTAAAAGTAAATAACAATTTAAGCGTAGGTAGGACGCAGTACCCCATCCCACGTTTGACCACGTCCGGTGGTACTTAACTCGGAGTTGTACCCACGAATGCGACAACTCACCGGAATTAGCAGGAATGAAAATATAACCTTTGAATAAAATATGGGTATATTAGTTTAGGTTATTTATTATCATTATGTGTGAAACGGAACGTTATTTAAAGGATTTCAATAATTATAGTACGAAAAGAAGCAAAGTATAGAATCGGTCCCGTTCAACAGCTAAGCAGCCGTCAAGCGCGGGGAGAAGGGAAACGTGCGGGGGCGAACCAGTTGGAGTGGGGAGGGGAGGAGGTGCAGAGGCGTGTCTCCAAGCACGCAGTGTGCCGGCTTAGCATAGGCCACAGGTATTCATCGCTGATCGTGCGGAATTTGAAATGTAGCAACTTTTAGGCCCCGTAGTTAACGCCCTAATAAATGTTGCCACCCAAAATTGATGCCGACATCCTTTTTCCGTGTACCTCAATGTGTTTTCCAAGTTTCATCGCGATCGGCAACTTAACCATTGCCGATGTTCCCTTGTGACTACTATGAATCGATCATACTAGTAATGCAAGGAAGTATTCATTCCCTCTTTCCTTGAGGTGGAAAATCGTGAAAAACTACTACCCAGCACAGATATTAGGGTACTTCGTGGTCGCTGTGATGACATCTTCATCCGCACTACTCATCTTTCTTGACTCGATCCACTGCCTGGCATCTCAGTTGAATTTTCGAGACTGGGTGAAGCGTGCCAGTCCCTACTCCAGTATTAGAATTCTTGGACTGACTATGAATCGAAACAAGCATCTCTGGCTAAGAGACAGACACGCTACCATACAGCATGGGGCTCATTACGCACAATAAAGTATGCCAAAAAATTCAAAGCAAGCGAACTCTTCTTGCTTGCCCCAAGCAACTCTGCAAAAGGCAGAGCAGCTTAGTTTGCGCGTCAGCAAAGCAAGAGTGCACGCGTACTGAGTGTACAAGCAGTAGACGCCAAACGTCGGTTCCGTTAAGCCTGTCAAGATTCACGGAACCCGTTTGGACTGCCGAACTTAACGAGTGTATGTTCTACTATGTGTCAGTGTAGCTACGTACTTCGTTCAGAGCAACTCAGTTGTTGTTAGCGATGCAAGCATCAGGAAAATAAACGAACCTCCTGTAACGGAATTCGAGGCGTGATTAGCAAGTGGTGGATTTATACTACAATTCCTACACCTAATAGAACTGGAAACATTTTAATGTTTTACGAGCATCTATCAAATAAGACAGTAGGTTCCTCGCAGTGCAATTTCTGTGAAAAGCTACTAAGCACACATTCAGGACTCTTTAAGTATGCTACGACATGTTTGCAACTTTGACCAAAACTTACCACAATCGATAAATAAGTATTTTTAAAACGAGTTAAAATATGTAATGGCTGACAAATGCGTGAAAATGTGCGCCAAGGACTTGAGAACATTTAGTACCATTGAAGGGGAATGTTTTTTTTTTTTACTTGAGGCCAAACATCGATTGTAATGTGCAAAAAACATTGCTCGTTGGATATTAAAAATATTACACCCTCTCGAATCACAGTAGCCAGGAAAGTAAAAACATTCGCAGACAAAGTGAACAGTAAAACATTTTCAGATTTCGCATGCTATTCAGTGTAGCATCTGTGCATGTATCACTGATCTGTTGACAAATAATCTCAGAGAATGCACTATATAAATGTATAGTGATATTTTAATAAATATATACTGTATTAGTGTGTTCGGCGTTCCACGACTTCCCCAAAACTGGTGCAAATATTCGCAGTGAATTGGAAGGTTGTTTGAAAGATCTACGTGTTTGACATAAAGATATTTGTAATGTTACATTTGTAACAGACCAAGAAAGCAATATTATTAAGGACCTCAGCAACACCGCGACACAGTATTATTAACTACAGTATTACAGTAAGAAGATCAAGAGCGTGATTAAGTTCAGAGTCTCACTCAAGAAGTTAAGTAGTTAGTTCAGGGTCAGCCAACTGCGGGTACGTGTGATGTCAGGTAACACGTCACGCACTCTGATCGGGCAGCGAAACGAAGTACTTAGTATTGTAAGTGAGAAGTGAAGGCTAGAGGGGCGAGGGGAAATACAACGTCATTCGTAGGGGGAGGCCCAAGAGCTGCAGGTACAATGCGGCATGTGTAGTACATATTTATCGCTACATATTTTATTGTAACGAAACTTTGTTATGAAGTAGAATAAGAGATATAAATCAACTTTATTTCTACATATACAAACTAAACATTTAGCTGTAGCATTCCTTTTAAACAAATAAATATAGATATTCCCATAAAGATAAAAAGATCGGAGGGCTAGGTAGCTTGTCGCACCGTGATGTGCCCGGTTCATCCACACGTACTGTACCACTACCACCACCACTACGTATAGCACTGCACGTGTTTACTACAAAGCGAGGCTGTCTCTTCGTCTCACTCTACGACAGCGTCTCCCCACCTTCTGTGCTCATACGTCACATGTGCTATCCGACGTCACACGGGCCCTCTTACACCACACGCCAGCCAGTTGGCTGACCCTGAGTTAGTTAGTTAGGTCATCAGCCCGAAGGCATGAATATTATTATTTATACGATCTTGAAGCATGTTCTGAACGAACCGTTCTTGGAGAGAAAATGTTCCCAGTTAGTCATTATGCATTCAGCAAAATTTCTGGTTGCCTAATGAGTGATAGTACAATCATCGTTGAATGAATACGTCACCACTCAGTGAAACAGCTGTTGTAAGATTCTACGGTCAATTCACTCTCAGATGGATGCCGTGAACACTGTTTTAGAAAACGAGGGGCTCGACCGATAAAATGATAGGCTATGATCAAGACATTACTTGTCAGCTTATAGCGTTTCTTAAGATATTTAATGGAACCTTAATTTATTGACCGTGAGGATGAAGAGGAGCTGACCTTAGTGGTACGTTTTGTACCACAGTAGGAAATCAAGCAAGCCAGGTTGCCTGTACCTTCCCAAGTTGGGCTGAGCTTGACTTGGACAGTAGTGCAGCAGACTGGCTGTACTGTTGTTGACTTGCGACCAGCTCGCCTGCCTGCTCTACAAGTAAGCATGGACAAGATAGAAACGGAACCTGCACTCTTCTGATTTGCAAAAAATAAAGAATAGTTGAGAAACATCTCTGACTGCTGTAGACAATTCCTTCTAATGGTCTGCCTTGGACAAGATATAAACGGAACCTGTACTCCTCTGATTTACAAAAAATAAAGAATAGTTGAGAAAAATCTCTAACTGCTGTAGGCAATTCCTTCTAATGATCTGCCTTCCCGATTTACAAGTGAATATTTACCGTATTTTTTTTAGTCTTTTTGCGATGTACCCCTTATTTTACTGGAATAATAGGTCCTGCTTATATGCTTTAAGAGTTCTTAAATGTAAGATCAATGTCATTTATTATTATTATTATTATTATTATTATTATTATTATTATTATTAACCTGCTGTTAGAATCGTAAGAAGTTCACTTTTATACAAACTCCACAAATACCCCGAAGACATGTTTGTCTAGGGATTAAAGCGTTAAACCCGTCACTAGAAGTGCCAACTGTTGATCCTCGTTAGTGGCAAAGGTTTCTAAACTTGTTTCTAACGTGCAGGCGGTTTCAGAGCGATACGACCAGAGACAGAGGTATTTATCTGGGGATAGATTACCTAATATTTCAATCTAAGAGACACGAGTCAAGATACACAGCGGATGTTGTGCCGAGTATATAGAATAAATTTATATCCATTCAACTCATTCTGATTTGAGACCTGGCTGGAAAGCCTTTAAATGTACGATCGGCGTTTCACTTCATGAAGCTTGAATAGTAGGCTAATTATGTAAGTAAGTTGCAGCTGACTGTACCTATCGCTGGGGATCAAAATGTGTGTGCCGTAGTTCGCGGGCTGCGAACATAAATATGAAACACGACGTGCACTAATCAAGTGATTGGAAAATATCGCGCATGTCCGCTATTTATAGGCAAGGCCATTGCGAGCGCGTCCTTTTTAACGTGGTGAAGATAGGAGTTACTCTTTACTACGAATTAACCATTTTATTTTCTCTCCTAGACAGTCAAAGCTTTCCCTTTGGAATACGTCACAACCTTCTGAACGTCTTCCGAAGATCCTTGCACTTCAAGAGGTGGGTTCTCTTCTAAAATAAAAACTTTCCTCAGCTTATCCCAGTTATTTCTGGGGTCACTGGAGTCACTCGGGTTCATTTTCGTTCTGGCCGGGGTTTGCTCTTACTTTCACCACGTGATTTTAAAAGTGAAACTTCAAGACGATTGACCGGGATTTGAACCTTAGCCTTCTAGGTGGGAAGTCAGAAGCTATGCTACTGAGCTAATCACGCCATATGTTCATTTTAATAATAATAATAATAATAATAATAATAATAATAATAATAATAATAATAATAATAATAATAATAATACAGACTACTGCCACTTTTATTCTAGCTACGTGACCCAAACCGCGTGGCCAACTTGCTCGCTAGCCTTGTATGATATCGCCTTCTTGTTTTGCATGCCACATATAACCATGTAGGCCTATTCGAGTTTTTTTAAAGTGGCTGTGGGTTTGGCTCATGTAGCTATCAGCTTGTATTCGGGAGATAGTGGGTTCGATCCCCACTGTCGGCAGCCCTGAAGTTGGTTTTCCGTGGTCTACCATTTTCATATCAGGAAAATGCTGGGGTTGTACCTTAATTAAGACCACGCTTGCTTCCTTCCCACTCCTAGCCCTTTCGTGCTAGTTGCTTTACGTCGCACCGACACAGATAGGTCTTATGGCGACGCTGGGACAGGAAAGGCCTAGGAATGGGAAGGGAGTGGCCATGGCCTTAATTAAGGTACAGCCCCCGCAATTGCCTGGTGTGAAAATGGGAAACCACGGAAAACCATCTTCAGGGCTGCCGACAGTGGGGTTCGAACCCACTATCCCCCGGATGCGAGCTCACAGCTGCGCGCTCCTAACCGCACTGAGCCCTTTCGTATCCCATCGTCGCCGTAGGATCTATCTGTGTCAGTGTGACGTAAAGCAGCTTGTAAAAAATAAAAATCCAGTTTATTAGTAATGTTGTCAGACTACTTGCCTCAATGATCGGAACCGTGGTCTCATTTCAGAGGACCATGAGCTCGAATAAGAAAGTGGAGCTACAAGAACTCGGTGGAAAGAAAGGAATTTCGTGAGAAATATTCTATTACCATAGAAAAATAGAAACTGGACATGGAAGAAAAGGAAAAACGACGACTCCTACAGGTACATTTAAAAAAAAATCACAAATACGATGTGGAAACGAAGCTTGAAATTAGTAAGAATGGACGAAAATAGATTGACAAAAACATATTCTAATATATTGTAGGATTGATGGTTATGATTATGCTTGTTGTTTTAAGGGGCTTAATATGGAAGGTCATCGGCCCTATCGTAGGCTTAAGCACAATCACGACGTGGGTGGAGGAGGTCAATAAGGATGTAGAAGGATAGTGATTAGCAGTGGCGGCTGGTGGTATCTGAAGCTGGGAGTTGCACCAAAATTTTCAGTGTCACATTTTTATATCTTACAGAAATAACAGGGAACTATTATCGTTAAGTAATGAGAATTGATAACTTGCCAAGATGTGGAGTAGTGATCATACAAGGGATATGGTTGATTCTAACGTTTAAAGATCGCATGGTGACAGCTAGCTTGGGTGGGATGTTTCCGGGAATTACTTTCTTTTAATAATCCGAAAAAGTTTGAGGTGAAATAATTGTTTCCACTTGTAAAACTCTTATCATCATATCGATCTCCCTTGTTCCTTGCGGCTTACAGTTTGTACTTAGAATAGTAATGTACTACATTCCTACTAAAACTGTAATATATCTGGCAATTACAACCCAGGAAATACGAGGCTAATTACACACTGTAACTACAGTTACTCTTAATAATAATGTTATTGACTTTACATCTCACTAACGACTTTTTACGGTTTTCGGAGACGCCGAGTTTCCGGAGTTCTTTTACATGCCAGTAAATCTACTGACACGAGGGTGACGTATTTGAGCACCTTCAATATAGTTGATTCTAACATTCTAACCTTCAAATACCACCGGACTGAGCCAGGATCGAACCTGCCACGTTGGGGTCAGAAGGCCAGCGCCTTAACCGTCTGAGCCACTCAGCCTGGCACAGTTACTTTTGCCTCTCTTGAATAGAAAATTTACCGTCCTGTTTTTCACTGAAGCAAGATGTTGGTAAAATTGTGGGTGGTCTGATATGGTGTGGAAAAGAAATTACCCCGCAAGTTGGCCGTGTGGTTAGGGTCGCGTAGCTGTGATAGTGGGGGATAGTGGGTTCGAACAGCACTGTCGAAAGCCCTGAAAGTGGTTTTCCGCGGTTTCCCATTTTGACACCTGGCAAATGCGCACTTTCCTATCCCATCGTCGCCGTAAGTCCTGTCTGCGTCGGTGCAACGTACAGCGAAATTTGCAAATTTAGAAAATGGGAATGAAATTACCTTTGCGAGAGGAGAGGAAGCAGGAATGAAGTAATCTCCGCAGACTGGCGCGATCTAACGGGGACATTTGGAACTGTTTCTCAGTAGAGGACTTGCTTGTCTCGTGCAACTCCCTGAGACCGATACTGGCGAGCATGCTACCTGATGCTATACAGGCTAGGCTGGACCCTGCAGAGGTACACTACGCCGCGCTGTCCGCTAGAGAGTTGCCGTAAGAAAGCAAACCCCCTGAGTTTGATTCGAAGCCAGCAGCATTTATTGGTCCGTTAGAAAGCATTAGTACAGCGAACGACCCAAGATGGTTGATTTTAACATGTTTTCAACTATATGTTACGTTTATTAAACTAAAACATGAGAAGAAAACACGACAAATGAAGTGAAAAATTATTGGGAGTTGTGCAACCCTGCAACAATACCACGCACCGCCCCTGGTGATTAGGTTACAGCAGAGTTGATCTACAGCAGAAAGTAGTTCAGGAGTTCAATCGACAACCTCAAGAATTCCAGGAGCAGCAAGTAGGCTCACACTAATAATATTCGAGGAGCAGAGAAAGATGAGAAGCAAAAGAATGAGGAAATTTATGACAACATAACATCTGAAGTTTTACGCACTAAAAAATTGCTCAAAATGGAAGGCACGAAAATAATTACGGCTTTACTTTTGCAGGCGTTTCCAATTTTCTGCAGTTGCCTGTTCTCAGATGCCACATATTCTTATTCTGCCAGTCTTTTGCGGGTAGACCTTTCCTCTCCATAGCTTTAGCTATTGTTCACCTCCAGGTTGCCCTTTGTCTCCGTCGACATCTTCTCCCTGGTGGACGCACGCTCTTCCACCATCCGTCGGTCATGCCAATACCATGCCCATACCAATTCAGTGCTCAAACATAAATCCTATCCGTAACATGTTCTTCTGCATCCGTTTCTATTCTTATATATTAATTCCTCAGCCGATCCAAGTGGGTACCTGTCATGTTGAGCCGTAACACATCCATTTCAAAACCCTAAGTATTACACCTTTGTCTCTCGTCAATAATAATAATAATAATAATAATAATAATAATAATAATAATAATAATAATAATAATAATAATAATAATAATAATAATAATAATGCTGGGTGTAGAAAATGCTGTCAGAAAATGAACGTTTTATTGGTCAAGAAGAAACAGCAGGTCCATGCAAAGTGTCAGAACGAGCCCCATGGTCCTACGTAGACCCAAATGAAAATAACAATACGAATTCTCCTGACAGTCCGGCTCCTTGACTGAAAGGTCAGCATCTAGGCCTTCGGTTCAGAGGGTCCAGGGTTCGATCACAGCTGGCTTCTTGAATTTTGGCAGCATGAGGTTAATTACGATGGCTCTGGAAGCGGGTGTTTGTGTTTGTCTTAACGCACACCTCTTCACGTGCGCACAACGCAACCTACCGACCACCACAGAAACACGCAATAGTGTTGGGCTGGCGTCGTAAAGGGCCTCTGGCTATAACACAGAGCCAAGTTGATATATGAGGCCCGCCTGGTTAACTAAAGGTATACTATAGCCCGAAATAGAAGGATTTGTAAGGCAGCAATTCAGGAGAGTGCCAGGGAAACCCGCAATTTCAGAAGGACTAAACAACAACTGATACATCGCGCAAGTGTCAACGCTGAACTGAAACAATTCATAATATTCTCACAGAATGGCGAGTACCTCTACAGAAAGACTAAGCACGAAGACATGACAACAAAGCTAAGATGATCTGCCAAGGCCCGTGTAAGCAGTGTTAATGAGCAGCATATGGAGATCTATATTACAGCCTCCATCCACAAGCTATAACTGTAAGTTACAAAATATATTGAGATTCCTCCACCATCACCAACAGGACAATAATTGTTAACAGAACCCATTACCATAGATAAACTGGTAGGACCACAAGGATCATAGACATAAATGTGCCAAACTCCCGTAAGATACAATCCTTAGAGCCAAGAAAAATCCAGAAAATACGTGGGCCTCGCAGCAGAAGTCAAATGCTTCTGGAAACAGCAAACAATTTCTCTAACTGAAATTGTGATCTTAGCAACTGGAGTCGTACCAAAACAGCTACAGCTCTCCACATACTAAATCTACCGTACATCATCTATGAGAATGTACAGAATTCAGTAATACTGGACAGCTATCATAGTCAGAAAATTCCTAAATACTAACTGGGCCAGCAAAACTTCTTAAGTGTAACCTCCGAAGTCTTACTAACGAAATAAAATAATACTAATAATAAACGAGTGTCGTAACTGAATGATCTGAAGGAGTTTGAAGTAGATGACACGTCCATAAATCTCATCACAGACTGTCACCAACACAGTGTCGAAAATGGAATTCATATATGAGATCTCAGAGCTATTTTCA
Organism: Anabrus simplex; assembly: GCF_040414725.1. Lineage (NCBI taxonomy): Eukaryota > Metazoa > Arthropoda > Insecta > Orthoptera > Tettigoniidae > Anabrus > Anabrus simplex. The sequence goes on along the minus strand of NC_090265.1, from coordinate 411,729,079 downwards.
AAACTGGTGTCAGGCAAGGCGATGGAACTCCTTTTCAACTGCATCTTGGAAAAGGTTGTTCAAGACTGATGGAAGACACTGGGGCAAGAAGAAGGAAATAAAGATAGCTTCGGATTAGGTCCCATACTCAAAGGAGGTGTACGTTGACTGTCTTGACTTTTCAGATGACTTCGTCAATTTTGCCAACAGCATCAGTTCAGTAATAAAGAACAAAAGCAAACAATAAAAAAAGCTCAGATAATATCTCCTTTGAGAAGACAAAATACATTAAAAACATCCGATGGTCCAGAACTGAGGGAAGGTTGGAAGGATAAAGACATTCAAGTATCTGGGCGAAATAATGCAGCAGAATGGAGTAGTGCAGGAAGCGATCGTAAGTTTATAAATATCTCAGGATATGAAAATTGGACCGGGCGTATCAACTGCCGAAAATCACCTACAATAACAAGTCGCTGAGTAAAGGTAAAAGCTTAGACCCTACAGTATAGTACGGTTGTTCAGCCGGGAGGATTGTATGCTTCAGAGATTTCGACTATGAGTAGACAAGGACAAGTTGATCGGTTAGCAAACAGGGAACGAAGGATGTTACGGTGGATTCTGGGCAGCAGGTGGATTGACTTGTAGGAACTTTTGAGATCCAGTGAAGAACTCTAGAACAAGATAGAACCGATAACATCATCAAATAAAACGAAAATATTACTGTTCTATAGTCACATCTTCCGTATGACTAATGAAAATCTGGAGAAATTTCATAAAATCAAAAGCAACACAGCTGAAGTTGTTCCAAGAATGTGAGAAAAACATGAGATGGACCAGTATCTCTCAAAATGATATCAGTGACAGGAATGAATTTAGATGAATATTCAAAAACTATCAGAGATTTGAAGTATAATCGGAGTTTAGAAGACGGAGGGCACCTTGTGGTGAAGAGCATAAGAAGGCACTAATAGATAGGTTGGAAATAATGAATATTGAAGTACGCGTGACAAATAGGGACTAATATAGATTCCGACCAATACCTGATTAGAGTCAAGATAAAGTTGACTCCAAGTCCAACAAGAGACCTCCACCCATAGTTAAGAGATACCAAACTACTGAACTGGAGATCAACCAGAATATTTTTGAGAAGTACCGACGAAAGGTTGAGGTCTTGGAGTTTTCGAATTGGGAGAAATGGCGAGAAGGATTCACGAAGCAGCTGAAAAGACTTTGACGCATGTCTGACAGAGGAAACACCCAGGGTGGAATGGCGATTGTGAATTATGCCTGCAGAGACGGTCAGAGATATGGAATTAGTAGCGTTCTAGTCCGGCTCCATGGCTAATTGGTTAGCGTGCTGGCCTTTGGTCACAGGGGTCCCGGGTTCGATTCCCGGCAGGGTCGGGAATTTTAACCTTAATTGGTTAATTTCGCTGGCACGGGGCTGGGTGCTTGTGTCGTCTTCATCATCATTTCATCCTCATCACGACGCGCAGGTCGCCTACGGGAGTCGTATCAAAAAGACCTGCATCGGGCGAACCGAACATGTCCTCGGACACTCCCGGCACTAAAAGCCATACGCCATTTCATTTTTTCAGTAGCGTTCTAGCCAGAAAAAAAATCCTTCCAACTAAGAGCATAAGGTACGAGAAAGAATAGCTACTCCACAGAGAGTAAAATTTCAAGAAAAGCAACACGAGAAATTTCTACCGAATGTTCAAGGACAAAAGCAAAAATTCCCCACAGAAAATCTGCGGTTTAAAATTGAACCGGGAAAATTCATCCTTGGTGACAGGAAAAACATGCGTACTCCCGGCTGACTATTTCCAAAAATTCTGAACTCTGAACCTGCCGAGGAGGGATTGTTCTCTGGAGATCCCCTGTTTCAATTAAGGTATTCACTCCGACCGAATAAAGAAGACATTAAATATATCATTAAGGAACTGAAAGGAAACAAAGCTCGGAAGAATAGTAACTGTTCCACCTCGTCATCAAAACACTTGAGGAGATGAAAGTTATTATCTTGGGACACATGAATATTAAATAAACTATTTGTGGCTTGCCCGCAAATTGCCACGCAAATAGAAACAATTAACATTCCATGGTTCCCCATTTCTCTATGTAATGTTTGGGCGCCATGGTTACAGTTTTAAACAAAACTGTAAACCAAAATTTATATTTACTAGCATAGAGACTTATACTTAGATCACAGGGGTAGAATTTTAAATAATTAACCATTAAGTATCGCTTAAGAAAGAAAATTAACGCAATATAAAATACAAATGAATTTATTATAAAAAATGAGATGAATCGGAAAAGTTTCCTTAAAGCGTGGAGGAATTTATAATTTACTGAATTTACTATTGCTTGCTTTATCTAATTGAAGCTCACCAATTGCAGCTTCCGTTGAAGTCATCTGGTTTCCGTGGTTACTTGTTCTCTTCTCCTCGATGTAGAATTTGCTGCTTGGGCATCCTTCCTTCCTTCTCTGATATGGTACGGGCTATCTGGACTAACACTCCCTACTTGCCTAGTCTTTAAATTAGACATTGGCCCTATACTTGTAAAAACTGATCAGCGTTGATCGTAAGAGGAGAAAATTCAGAGATATGAATTTTTCCATATTAGTAGAAATCTCAATCCAACTGAGCTATACTATTTATACGGTACAGACTTGTACCAAATTTCCGTAGACTTGAACTAAACATAGTTCTTCGTCCACAATATTTACTGAATATCACACAAGCCATAAGCTTGTTTCGTTTCTCGTAGATCCGATAACATAACCGAAAGTAAGTACTGTATCGAAGTGATAACACATTGTACAGAAGTAACTATGTCGCTGAGCGACCACACACTGTTTCAAAAATCAAATCACGTCGTTCAAAGTAGGTGTTCACAGTAGAAGTACTAGTGATGGAGTTCACGTAGTTAGGTTGTAAGGTTGTAAGGTCCTAAGGTTGTACGGTCCCGTTCTCGTGTTGAGAATCAGTATATATCCGGGCTCACCCCCACTCTTGGTAACAGCTTAATCTCAAAACTCATATACAACGAAGTATCTGATTCGATAGATCGAAGCATCAACTCCCTTTCTCTTCTTCCTCGACAAGTCCAGAAGGCGTGGCGATGATATAGCTGACCAGCTTGCAAGCCTCGCGCACGGGTCGCTGTTTACTAGCCTTGGTCATAAAATAAACCCATGACTCACGCAAAATCCCAAGCTTCAAGAATAACCCTCCGTATACACAAACATGAGATGAAATGAAAACAACTATGTCTCAACATATTGACCGTATTTACAACATAATGAATTCTTATCCTACATAATATAATAATTTAAATAATAAAACTATGTTATCATATATACAATATGATTCCAAAATGCCTTGATTACAAATGATTGACGTTGAATAAATATGTTATTACAAATAATTGCCGATGGCGGATAAACTTGATATCAAATGATATCGCGTAAAATGATATTATATTAAATTAGTAGGGCTGGAGAAGCCTGGACGGTTACAGAATGACTCGATTACTGCAGAGCTATTGAAGCATGTTTGGTAAATTGTGGTGAATAAACTAGAGGAATTTTTTGGTCATATTTGAGAGGCAAAATAAATCCCTATTTATTGGAAGAATACACTAATTCACCTTTTCACAAAAAAAGGAGACTGAGCCAACGTCAGCAACTACAGAGGTATTTTCCTTATTCCTGTAACATAGAAAATCCTCTAAAAAACCTTGCAACGTGAAGCTCATCTAGACAAATTGATAGGTGAATATCAGGCAGGGTTCAGGAAATGACGTTCGTGTGTAGAGAAAATATACATTTATCTCAAAATCATTAATCAAAATAAGATCAATGAGAAGCCAGAAGAGGACAATCTTAATTTTTGTTGATTTCAAGAAGGTGTATGATTCCCTACATTTTGGAGTGCTGATAAAACGTTTTTGGAGAGTTTCGAGTTGACGAAAAATCCTTGGCTGTAATCAGGCAAACCCTTACAGGCACTTTTTTTCGTACTTACATTTGAGATAAAGGCAGGTCTAAGGCAAGGAGGTACCCTGTCTCCATTCCTCTGGTAATTGCATCCTGAAAGAGGTCATCGGCTAATAACTTTTTTTTTTTTTTGCTATTTGTTCAACGTCGCACTAACACATCGAAGGTTTTCGGCGACGGAAGGGTGGGAGATTGGGAAGGTAGCGGCCGTTGCCTTAATTAAAGTACAGCCCCAGAATTTGCCTGGTGTTAAAATGGGAAACCACGGAAAACCATCTTTAGGGCTGCCGACAGTGGGGTTCGAACCCACTATCTCCCGAATGCAAGCTCACAGCTGCGCGACCCTAACCGCACGTCCACTTGCTCGGTGGTAATAGAAATCAAGAGTGAAAATGGGGTAAAGAAGAATGTCCTCATGTTGAACTGTCTAGCCTTCGCAGACGACGTCGTTCTGTTAACAGACAACCTTCACGATGTCAAGAAGCAAGCGGAAGACCTATAAAATGCTGCGACCAAAACAGGGTTCATGGACTCAGATAAATCAGATGACAAAAATTGTAATAAAGTCTGGAGACAGCTATTGCGTTCATAAGTTTAATGCCTGGGAGAAAATCTCACTCCCAATGGTAATGGAAAGGAGGCAGTAAAAGACAGGGTGAGGAGAATGGAGATGGCCTTCACACTATGCAGTGAAACCTACAAGTCCAGATCCATCTCCATTCAAGCCAAATTTAAACATTACTAAAGAGTAGTCGGAACGGAGTGCCTTTATGGAACGGAAACACTGACACGGGTGGCAAACTCAATCCTTTAAAAAGATAGAAGAGGTTTTTTAAAATCTTTAATCTAAAAAATGTTGCAAAGTGCCCAACATACTTTCCGGTTGAAATCAAACCAAGAATTCCATAAAACTATCGATACAATTACGATGACGATGAGGAAAAGGAAACTGACCTTTTAAGTAAACATTAAAAATATGAATCAAGAGAGGTTGGCCAACAAAACAGTCCTTTTGAAAGAAAAATAGAGAACACACCTTGGGTGGCTTACTTTTATGCACAAGGATCTAGCCGAAGTAGGTGTTAAGTAGGGAAAGATACAGAACAGAACAACATTTCGGAAAAAATATTGCGGGAATGAACGATGCACATGATATGTCACTGACCTAGCCACGGAATATCTTGGTGGAAAAGCGCGAAGGGAGAAGTCGATGACTTAAGGATCTTTGGCGAGAGTACATTGAGAAGGGCATTAGTCTGCGAGTAAACGTGGCCCACAGGTGGCCGTATTCATTAATAATAATAATAATAATAATAATAATAAGAAGAAGAAGAAGAAGAAGAAGAAGAACGTAGTCTAAATTCAAGGTTAGCCTAAGGTCCAGATTGCATAAACCTCTCCACCGCGACAAGGAGTCACACACATTATAGCAGCTTGCTCCATAATCATTCATATCCGTCCTTGGCGGCAGTAAAGTGCAGAATACTGGTTCATATCACGGACGCGACAAGGCGATGGAAACAGCTGTAGGAGCAGGCTGTACCGTAAAGAAGGACTAATGAGGCCCAATTAGCATACATTAGGATAAGGAGCGTATTTCATGTCACTTGTGGAAGTATTGCCTCTTTATTGCTAATATTGGCGAGCTCAAATTGTATAAAATACTGGCCGTTCTTCCACTGCACGGAGGCGCCAAATGGACAGCAGCAACAATTGCCGAACATGGCCATAGATCCTACTGAAGCTATACCAAACAAAATAGTATTAAGCAGACAGCTTTCAGTTTATGTGGCTGTTAATCTCGTAATCATAAGCCACGCCACGAGCAGTTTTATGTGGAATAAGAACCACACAGATATAACACTTTATTTTTAAAAGATATGTACAATGTATAAAATTCGAACCACAACCATCTTCGTGAGGAGTCAGCGGTGATGTCACTCGACTATCATTCCGCCAAAGTAATTTATGGGACAATTAAGATATCTCTATTTCTATATTAACCCTCGAAATGCACTTATCTGCTGTAGGATATTATCAGCCTAAATTAATGCCTCTACATCTTTTCCGAATTTCTAGACTTTCTTGGGATAAAATGAATGTCGTCCTTCAGGGTAATCCCATCACGCATCCACGTACGTGCATATATTATAGTTACAGACCAAGCGAGTTGGCTACGTTGTACGGGTTTTGTAGGTGTGAGCTCGCTTTTCAAATTCGGTATTCCTGAAAATGGCTTTTTGTGCCTTTCTATTTTCACACCAATCAAATGTCGAGGCTCTTACCTACTCAAGACCATGCGGCTACCTTCCCAGTCCTAGATATTTCCTATCACTGTGTCGCCAAGTATGTGTGTTTCTTAGTGTGACAATAAAGAGATAGCAGGAAAGGAAAAAATATCATGAGAGACTTGTCATATCTTCCAGCATTTTGTCAGTGAGTCTCGGAAATCAAGCTAAACTTTTCAACTTCTCAGTTAGCGTTGTAATCTACTCCGATACTTTAAATCTCACTTTGAGGCCGTGAAAATAATATTCGTCTCCTATATCTCTTCTATCCTGTACAGTTGGTGAGCAGCCTCCTAGTGTAATATCCTCGTATATTACTGATCTTAATGCCCTAGTGTTACAAATTTGTGATGAAAAAGTGTCCGGCGTAAACCAAACACGCAACTTCAGCAAAAGAATGTGAGAGCAACAATGAAACACGGTGGGTGGGTTCCCTCGTGTTATAAATTTCATGGATGGTACTAAGTGCAAGGATATAATATAGATATGTATTTGGACATACTGAGAATGAACCTTAATTTAAACGCAGAAAGGTAAGATGTAAAGAACTGTTTCTGAAGACAGTAATTCGAAACATGATGTTCATAATTTATGCATGTGGCTAGTCTACAATTGACCTCAAATAATTCATACCCATCCACAGTCCCCAGACATCAATTTGTAGGCTTTTTTAAAGGAAAATATCCGCAAACATCCCATATCTAACAGAATGATATAACACCCTTCATGAGGAATGTGATAAAATTGATGCCAGACAGGCATAAGGCGATGAGAAAGAGCGGTAGTCTTCACACACGGTACTACTTGTTCTTACTTGTGCCTTACAGATGGAAGACTTACAGACTGTATCACTTTCGCTGTGATGTCTCAAATGTTGTCAGACTGTGTATTAATTTTTGTACGTTTATGTACTATTTCTTGAAAATTACTGAACGATGTGCACGTTATATGATAGTTGTTGACAAATGGTGCAAATGCAATGGGATCTTTTTACTTCAATAAATTCAAGGATAGTCGTACCACTTTCACGTGAGTCACTGTACAATATAGGGCCTATGTGTATCTGCTACAAACTTATTTTTCCCTTGTTTGTTGGTTGGTGTTTGTACTTATGTCCAATAAAAAGGTACCTTATCCAAAATCTTATGCTATTACATTGTGCTTTTCTGGCGTTATTTTACCAGTTGTAACTTTATGGCCATTAATCTAAACTTTTTCGTTCGTTATTTTGTTAGTTTCATCTTCCTTCTCCCGTATCTGAATTTAGAAATATTCAGTTTTACATACAATTCAGAAGAGGTAAGAAACTTATATTTTTAAATATCGAACCGTGACCTCCTGGATGAGAAGCCAGAGACACTGCACCTGAGCTATCACGCCCTAGAAGCAAGGTAGATGTTGCTGGGTCACCTTATGCTGCCTGAGAGAGAGAATGCCATGTGCTTATGGACATTGTTTAGATATGCCGTGTTGACTCAAGGTCCGAGTGCACGTTCAATATTTGCTCAGCCTTTCACTAGAGGCCGAGGAAGTGAAAGCTGGTACCATCGCGTATCGTGTTCTGGCTAAGAGGACAATTGATAGGCATGTTCCATCTAACACGTGCGAGCTGGAAGAATGACAGCTCTTCGTCAAAATAATAATAATAATAATAATAATAATAATAATAATAATAATACAGCGCAACATTGTTAATTCGAATTCGTGAATAATTTGAACTTTTATCGCGATCTCTTGACATTTCTATTTCCTATATACAGTAGGTAAGGTAAGGGTTATTCTGCCCGAAGGCAGGTCCGAACCTCCGCAGAGGTGTTCCTGAGCCGGAGTTTACGTGCGGTAGGGTGGCCAGTTCCTTTCCGCTCCTCCATTCCCTTACCCCCACCAACAGCGCGTGGCAACCCATCCAACTCCTGACCACGCCCAATGTTGCTTAACTTCGGAGATCTCATAGGATCCGGTGTTTCAACACGGCTACGGCCGTTGGCCTATATACAGTAATACAGTGTTAAACATTCATGTTTAATTCAAGTACTAATACCGTATTAGAACTTCCATATTTTCAAAGGGCTATGTTTAGGCATGATGCGGCGCTGCCTGAGTTGATGAGAAAAATAGTGTATATTCATGCTGGTGCTGGAAACGGCTCTGTACTTACGAAACTAAGAAAAGATTCAAAGTTCTTGACCACGTGAGTGTATTTTTACTTTTTATTCTTCTTTGTAGCCTTTTTTTCTTCGGATCAGCACTTTGTGTAGATTTGGTCTGTTTTACGCCAAGGTGCCCTTCCTGACGCCAACTCTATGTGGAGAGATGTACGCACTATTGCGTGATTCTATGGCGTTTGGTAGGATGATGTGTTGATGAAGATGTGTACTGAGACAAGCACCCAGTCCCCTAGGTAGAGAATTAACCTTACGAATTTAAAATTCCATCCTGAACGGGAATCGAACCCGAGGTCTTCTGAACCGAAGGCCACTACTCTGATTATTCAGCTAGGCGTACAGACAGTATATCTTCCTTCTTGAATACTTTTTATAGGTAGCAAACTTTGAGTTTCGGTAACCGGGGAATATGCTCATTAGGCCTAAACGCAGAACACCACGTGGAGTTAATTGACAGCTGTCAGAGATTAAATCATTACAGCAATGAGGCCACAAAGGTTCATTTAAAATGTGAAATGAATTCTATTATATTCAGAACTGTCGCCAAATTTTTCGATCATCCTGCCAACTCAGAGAATCACGTTGCCACAGCACAGATCCTATAACTATGATCACGATATGAACAGCCACGTGAAACTACAAGCTTGCTTGGTTGCTTAGTTAGGGACTGGGGTTTCTGATTGTAACTAGGGTGGTGTAGGAAGATTTTCATTTAAACGACAGGAATTTTAAATGGTCGGGTGACTGATGTTTATGTAGACTTTCGTAAGTAAACGTACATATAACTACGTCTTAATCTGTCAATGTCAAATCCTCCATATAATCCATGGAGAGGCTTCCAGATATACACCGGAAATAGGCTGCTATCGTGGTCTGTGAGATAGTAATGTAACTAGTTACTTGTAACGAGTACTTTTTAAAAGTAATTGTCAATTGTAAAAGTTACTTCTTACAAAATGTAATTTTTACTCGTAATTTACGTCATGAAATAAAATTGTAATCACTGAGCGAATTGGCCGTACGGTTAGGGTCGCGCAGCTGTGAGCTTGAATTCAGGAGATAGTGAGTTTGAACCCCACTGTCAACAGCCCTGAACATGGTTTTCCGTGGTTGGTCATTTCCACATCAGGCAAATGCTGGGACTGTTCCCTAAGGATACAGGGTAAATTTGTTGATAGAACTAACCATGACAATACATGTTTTTATAATGCCACCTTATTTTCGTCCTATTACACATAGAACACTCAAATTGTACACATGCACTATATAGTTCTTCTTTAACCCAAAACAAAAACTATGGTATGATATATGCATTCATTTCCAGAAAAAGATATTTTTTAAATTTCATGTGTAAAATATTATTTTAATGTATTTTTCTCTAAAGGTGCACTTTTCGCTGAATGTGTCCCAGAGAGAACAACTAAACTCCATACGTATGATTTATAGGCGTAGATTTACGTAGTAGGTGAAATATTATATTTATTTTTATTTGGTCATAAAAATATTAAAATTGGACCACCATATTTTGATAGTTTTCGGTATTTAATACTTTTTCTGATCAACATTATACTTATTTTCAAGATATCTTTCATCTGTTATACAGCTACTATCCCTGTGGATACCTTTAACAAATGTTGCTTTAATTGGTTCAACGATTTCAGACATCATCATCATCATCATCTGTTTACCCTCCAGGTTCGGTTTTTCCCTCGGACTTAGCGAGGGATCCCACCTCTACCGCCTCAAGGGCAGTGTCCTGGAGCTTCAGACTCTTGGTCGGGGGATACAACTGGGGAGTATGACCAGTACCTCGCCCAGGCGGCCTCACCTGCTATGCTGAACAGGGGCCTTGGGGAGGGATGGGAAGACTGGATGGGATAGGCAAGGAAGAGGGAAGGAAGCGGCCGTGGCCTTAAGTTAAGTACCATCCCGGCATTCGCCTGGGGGAGAAGTGGGAAACCACGGAAAACTACTTCCAGGATGGCTGAGGTGGGAATCGAACCCACCTCTACTCAGTTGACCTCCCGAGGCTGAGTTTACCCCGTTCCAGCCCTCGTACCACTTTTCAAATTTCGTGGCAGAGGCGGGAATCGAACCCGGACCTCCGGGGGTGGCAGCTAATCACGCTAACCACTACACCACAGAGGCGGCTTCAGACATAATGAAGTAATATTTTATCCGTGCGAACTTCGGCATCATTGCAGACCAATGCGAGAAAAAGTCAGAGTGGCCTTCTGTAAAGTAATCGTAATTGTACTTTTAATTTTACTGATTACTTGTTGAAGAAGTACTTTGTAATATTGTAATTGAGGTTCACGGTGAGAGTTTCATTTGTTCAACTGTAACAGTGGACCTCTTTGTTAAGACAGGGTGCATTAACTGAAGGTTATTGAAGAGTCAAAACATTGTCATCAATAATACAGGGTGAAGCGTAATTCGCGCACTCGGGCGTCGCAGCGCGACTCCTCACATGCCAGCAATAAAAAAATGTCTCTTACAAAATTTCGTCTTGCGAGTATATCCGGTAGAAAACGGACGTTAAAGAGTAGCAGTCTGGCAACACTGTAACCATATGTAGGGTAACTATCATACCGCTGTCAGCACGTCCCCGTCGTGCTGTACAGTTGGTGCAGTGGGTGGAGTTTTTGGTTGGCATGCAGGAGGTCGATGGTTCGATCCTGGGTTGAGGCGCATTTTTAATTTGCTAATTTCCATCTGACATTACCTACTGTAATACAGTAAGACACCGTTTCTGAGGTCACATGTATCCTACATTTACAACATAATAATAATAATAATAATAATAATAATAGCCGCCTCTGTGGTGTAGTGGTTAGCGTGATTAGCTGCCACCCCCAGAGGTCCGGGTTCGATTCCCGGCTCTGCCACGAAATTTGAAAAGTGGTACGAGGACTGGAACGGGGTCCACTCAGCCTCGGGAGGTCAACTGAGTAGAGGTGGATTCGATTCCCACCTCAGCCATCCTGGAAGTGGTTTTCCGTGGTTTCCCACTTCTCCTCCAGGCAAATGCCGGGATGGTACCTAACTTATGGCCACGGCCGCTTCCTTCCCTATTCCTTGCCTATCTCTTCCAATCTTCCCATCCCCCTACAAGGCCCCTGTTCACTATAGCAGGTGAGGCCGCCTGGGCGAGGTACTGGTCATACTCCCCAGTTGTATCCCCGGACCAAGAGTCTGAAGCTCCAGGACACTGCCCTTGAGGCGGTAGAGGTGGGATCCCTCGCTGAGTCCGAGGGAAAAGCCGAACCTGGAGGGTAAACAGATGATGATGATGATGATGATGGTAATAATAATAATACACTGAGATACGTACTAAACAGCATGCGGTTACCAGACGCAACACGCAATGTTGAAAGGCAGAATTATTGGGACCATGGTGATAACACATACAAATTGTAACCGAGTTTGGACATTATTCGCAGAGCACGTTGCTAGGCCTACTGGTAACGTAAGGCCCTAACGAAATGTAATGGACCTGAACGAGGCAAGAATAATAGTTGGTACTAATCTATGGGACCATTGGAGGAGGGTGGTGCGAATAAATTCACGCCCACGACGTGGAAAGGGCGCCTTTCAAAGCTGACCAATGAAAACGATTGTTCGTCCATTTCTAGGATCGTAGTATGTAAGTGCAAATGGTTTCTAGAGGACCCACTGCAATCGCTGTTGACGATTATGTTGCCAGATACCATACCACCTGGACTACATTTACGAAATAAAAAAAACATACGCCTCAACCCAGGATCGACCACTCGACCTAACCCAAAACTCTATCCATTGCACCAACTGTACAATACGAGTAATATCTGCTGACAGACGTAGTTACCCTACATGTGGTTACAGTGTTGCCAGATTGCTAATCTTCAACGTCGTTTTTCTGCCGGATATACTCGCAAGATGAAATTTTGTAAGAGGCATTTTTTTATTGCTGGCATGCGAGGAGTCGCGCTGCGACGCCCGAGTGCGCGAATTACGCTTCACCCTGTATAAAAATAATCATATACGAAACACGAGTACCAGACAGCACATCCCTATACGATTCGAAGAGTGTGAAAGCACGGATCCCTCACTTGATGATCTGGGGATTTTAATTATCGACTAAGGGCTGGAACGGGTTCGCTCAACCTCGTGAGACCAGTTGAGGAGCTACCTGATATGAGAGTCAGAGGACCCGGTCATGAAGCTGAGAATGTTGTCACTCTTCCCACGTGCTACTCTAATATCTGCAGGCTACCTGACTGGACGGTACTCGTCGAGGAAAGCCAGGCTCAAAAACAAGACGCCTGCTTTCTAAGAGGTATCAGTGATCTGAGGTTCATTAAGTTGTCACCAGAAAAGAGTACTCTTGTTAATTCCTGGGGGCGAAGCTCTACTTTGTACGGAGAGTGGAAGCCTTTACTTCCCAGTTCTCCACATGCCTTCGTGGCCTGTACGGAGATGGCTTCGTTACTACTAGTACTTGTTTTGATGCACTTTATATAACAATTAACTGTACCTCCTCACAAAGCAGATCTTCACCAAGAAATAACGTTTAATTTATGAATCAGGAACTATGGCGAAGTAAGTGTTACGCGTTTTAGCGATAAAGGAGTGAAATTCTCCATTGAATGCGCTAACGGTAATGGTGTACGTGCGCTAGATCGGTTATCTGGTTCACAATGATGATGGCGCCCCGATACTATGAGGAAATGGCCAGAGCAATGGAGTTCAGGCTAAGAGATAGAAATATCTTGTGCTGTTAACTCGGCTGTTACCGACCTCGGTTTGTACTTGTTCCTATGAGTTCGATCCCGTTTTGTTGCGACAATTTTGTGTGGTTGTCTTACAGAACTCCTGTGGGACAAGAAAACCAGGGTTGCCTTCCATCAGATATTTGCCGGATATGTCCTAATTTTTTTAATTTGCCTGCACGTCCACCAGAAAGTTACATTTCATTTTGATTTTACAATATTAAATAGCAGTACTCATATTAAATGTACATTTCGAAGTTAGAAACGGCGGGGGGTGGGTGTTAGAAATAAATGAACGCGCAGAATTTATGTTTGGGAAGTTTTTTGAAGTCGTCTTTCAAATTGGGGTCGGGGGTCTCTGTCGGAAAATTGATGTGACGCTTTTCATGTAACACAGAAAGTGATTATAACTCATGAAGTATTGCATACATGGAAATGGTTTGTATAGGCCTATTACTTTAAAGTAGAAGGATGAGTGCACAGGGTATGATCACGGTAGTACAACGAATAGAATAATACAATGAGCTGACTTGGGCTAGTTCACATATTCCGCCGCTGCAGAGCGCTAGTTTTGTCAGGTGGTGGTGATTATTGTTTTAAGAGGAAGTACAACTAGGCAACCATCCTCCATATAACACTAATCAGAGGGAAAAAATGGAAGGGATCGGACACTTCGAAAAATGAAGGTATCGGCCAAAGGAAGACAAGGGCCACGACGGGCGTGAAAGTGAAAGACTCCCTAGCCCTCGCAAACCTAATAGCGTCGGGGTCGGAAAAGAACAAGAGTTAACCAAGAGAGCTCGGATAGGATAGATCAAAGTGAGGAGCCTGGCACAAGTAAGTGGAAGCAATGTCAGGACTCAGCACAGGGCCCCGTGGTCGCCAACCCACACTCCAAAGTTCAGAGCCCCTGAGGCCCCTTTTAGTCCCCTCTTACGACAGGCAGGGGATACCGTGGGTGTTATTCTACCGCCCCCGCCCACAGGGGTAGCTAGTTTCGTCAGTAGGCGATTGTTCGATGTAAAGCACATTGCCGTCATAGGATATAAGGTCATTTAAATTATTGATTGAAATTAAGTGAGTGCTTCTGATTTTATTATTTGTTGTGCTCCAGTGTTTACGAGCATCTGACAGAGTCTCATGCAGAAAGTGTTCACGACGAATATATAAACAATTTTTGTAATTGCGACTGAAACCAGAGATATTCGCCAATAAATATTTTTCAATTGGTTGTTATTTTATTCGGTAACTTTGCTTCTTCTGTCTTTTCATTGATAAAGTGACTTATTTTTGTTCGTTCTTAGTCACATACACCATAATAATAGTGCGAAAATAGCCGCGACAGAAGTAAGTGTTAACACCGTAACATAAAGGTGAGGTGGTTTTATTAGGCAAGTGTCCAAATATTGTCTACGCATTTTATAGTAAGGTGGTCTGATGTCATAAATGGAATAATCCTGTAATAATACAACATGCTTAAATTCATTCAGAACTCACCGCTCTTGAGTAAATTAAATATTACGAGATTCAAGGCCTATATTAGATTTGCTATTACCATAATTCTCCCCAGTTCTAAATATAGGCTACGTGTATTACTGAAATAAATTACTAATGGCATAAACACATACTTTTTAAAATCCGTAACGTGTAACTACCCCATTAGAGCAACTAGACAACATTCTTAACTTTATGTAATAAGTTATTTTGTGTCGCTTCAGTAAGTCATGACCGAGCTCGACAGCTGCAGTAACTTAAGTGCGACCAGTATCCAGTATTCGGGAGATAGTGGGTTCGAACTCCACCGTCGGCAGCCCTCAAGATGGTTTTCCGTAGTTTCCCATTTTCGCACCAGGCAAATGCTGGGGCTGTATCTTAAGGCTACGGCCGCTTTCTTCCCACTCTTAGCCCATTCCTGTCCCGCCATCACCATAAGATGTATCTGTGTCAGTGCGACGTAAAACAACTTTAAAAAAAGTAAGTCATAGACTGCAAACCTTTGACAGCTTTCCGATAGCTTTAGAGGATTTTCAGGCTTGCATTTATTTTGCAAGTTCTTTGATTCAGAGGAAAAACGGGCATATGATGCAATTGAAAATAAGTTGTAGAGCAATGTCCAGCACATGTTCACGGCTGTAACCTAGTCCACTGTTAGCTGTGATGTTAGGAAGATGATCTAGGGACTCTTGAAGTATGTCGCTCCATGAAGCTTCTGGTACACTGAGACTTCTAACTCCTGTTTTCTTTACATTAGCAAGTAGTGTCAGTAGTTCTTCCGAATGGTGGATCAGGTAGTTGGATGTATTTTTGTATTCTCTCTGTCTTGTTAACGCCAAAATATACTTTCACTTGTTTCTTATGAGCTATCTTGAAGGGATTGTATGCATGTGACATACTCAGTTATATTTTTAGGGTTATGCACTATATAACCACAGAAGTGATGGAGGACTCTCATTTTCAGGTGATTAAACAAGGATTATTCCAATTCCCAGATGAATGATGGAAACTCTTCAACGGTAAGTTTTACAGTGATTTCATGTTCCAATGAATATCTGATTTCTGAATTCTGTATTGCAACTTCTTTTACCATTGTTCTGATCTGACTTACAAATAAAGTTAGGGATATGTCTACATCAGGTTGGCAGTTACCTCCTTTAGGCAGTGCAAATTTTAATGGGACGTAAACAGACTGTGGCTGTGGAGATGTTAAAAATCCACCGTAGGGAAATGGTCATCACAACTAATTGATCTGAGAACACCAAGGTGTCGCTCCAAGGGATCTTGATTAAACTTGGAAGTACAGTAAATAGATAAAAGAAAAACCACATTTGCACAGGTACTCTAAAGTTATATCGTGTTTTTTGTAGAGTTACTGCTGGAGATTCAACTGCTATATCACAGTCAAATGTGTGACCAACGTCCAACAAATGATTGGACTTTTCACAACCAACAAACAGAACATCACTGGGTATCCGAGCAGTCAGGGGAATCAGCAAGGTCATGCATGTCTCTAGTGAAGGTTTTTGTGGTTTCAATCTCTTCAAATCCAACGGTATGTATTTTATGAAAAAAATAGATGACGTTTGTCATACTTCTGCTTAGCAGCTGAAATTCTAAGTGGGCACTAATCTTCTGAGCATATTATCAAACTTGAAGAATACTTAGCAGTATCATTTTTATACACAAGCCTGTGGTACTTAGAAGCTAATGATGTGGCCTAGAAGGGTAATATTTTATTTGACATATAAATAATTTATGCTGCACTTGAGTACATGCACTACATCACAAAATGGCAAGAATGTTCTTTAAGGATGTGTAGAATTTGGAATAACAGCTGAAAACTTGTTTGTTTTACCATTAATACTAAGATATAGCCAAGATTTCTTTATCAGACTGACTTTCATCGCACACTAATCCAACTACGTGAATCCTAGCACTTTCCAGCTGAATAATTACTTGTATAACTACACAATTAAAAAAATTAGGGGAACATGTTTTTGAACGTATGCCATTCTCCACAAAACAATACCTCACACCCTGGTATATTACCAACTAAACCTTTGTTCTTTACCGTTGAAGTGTACAACAGAACATCGAGGGATTCACGTTCATTTCCAGAACACAAACGGAAATGTCCAAATAGGTGCGAAAACAAAGTGATAGCAGTCCTCCAGGATGGATTTTCATCACAGATGCAGAGCTTCAGTATGGTGTATGTCTTCCATGAGCATTTATCACAGCTTGGCACCTGTTCGAGGACTTGGCGAGTCTGTGGTGGAACAGGACGCCCACGAACACTTCTCTCAAGCCTATCCCACACATGCTCGATGGGATTAAGGTCGGGACTCAGTGTTGGCCATTCCATCTCTTCCAGCTCTGGTGATGCGCGCTACATGAGCCCTGGCATTGTCGTGCATGAGTACGAATTCAGGGCCAACACCGTACGCAGAAACCAACACATGCTGTAGCTCGATGTACCCCGCAGCGGTAAGATTACCACGGATGATGACGTGATCCGTACGACTATCAATACTGATGCCACCCCACAGCATCACAGAACCTTGTCCGAATCGTTCGCCTTCCTGGAAAACATTTGGAATGTACTGTTCACCACGGCATCTCCATACACGTTGACGTCCATCACGCCGTGTCAGGGGAAATCTGGACTCGTCTGTGAACAACACAGGTCTCCATTGGCGAAGTTGCCAGTTGACGTGGGTACGGGCAAACAGAAGGCGAGCTGCGCGATGTTGCTGCGTTAAACGGGGCACTCGAACAGGACGTCTGGGTCGTAAGGAGACTTCTCTTCACCTGTTCCTTATTCTCTGGTCAGACACCGTGACTCCAGCGACCCTCCTGAGGTCTTGTTGCAGTTCTCTGACAGTTGCTGAACGACGCCGCAACGCACAGATGGTCAGATATCGGTCATCCTGTGGGGTTGTCATGCGTCCACGACCTTGTCCAACCCTCCTTGTGAACTGTTCTGTCTCAATGTAGCGATTACACAAGCGGTGGATAACTGACGGAGAGACATTGAGATCCACAGCAACACGACTAAAAGTCCATCCATCCTGGATCAAATTGACGCCGCTTGCGACTTGAACCTCGTTAAGATGTCCCATGGGTTGTGCTGGTTGACGTACAACGTTCTCAAATGACCGCAGTAGCCTGTGTACGTCACAACGACACACGGACGTAACGCTATTCACTTTGTTTTGAGGGGTCACCTGACAGTTTAATGCATGGTTACGCCTACAGATGGAGTATAACTTCGATTTGACACAGTCTGAGTAGCTAAGGTCTCAAGGTATGCTGTACGACCATTGGAACCCCATATACTAAATTAACGTTTACATATCTGACGTTACAAAACGTGTTCCCCTAATTTTTTGAATTGTGTATTTTAGAGAGTATATCGCTAGGGATAGAATCTCTTCTGGCATATACTGCGATAGCTTGAACCCAGTTCTGCAGGAGTTGGAACAAATACGAAAACAAAAGCATGGCATTCTTCAGATGTAATAGTGCCAAAATCCACATATCCAACAATTTTTCAAAATGTGCTACTGAATTTTATTTCTTCAATTTAATCTCTTTGAATATCAGGATACCTAACCTATTGTTGTCATTATCACTATTGTCAAATGATTTAGTTATGGCATTTGCTGAATGCATGTCAATGCCATAAGATCATTTAAAGCCTTTCAGCAAGCTGCGAAGATGAGATGCTGCTAGCAAGAGAAGTTTTTGTTGTCAGCAGTGATTTATATCCTTTCGGAGACTATATTTTTAGCAGAAGAGCTTCCTATAATAATGCAATGTACTATCATACCGCATGCCTTGTGGTGTTTTACACTTTTTGTTATTCTTAATAATGACATCCATTATCACCTTTTGTTTCCTGCGGAGCCTGCCAGTAATAACCTGTGCTGTGGAAGATTTGATCTTGTGATTTCCGTAACAAGCTCAGCGCTCTGCCGTTTTTTCTTTTCATCTTGAATTTATCACTCTGAATGTTGACTTTTATTTCAGGAATTGCAATTTTCCTTGTCAAGAAAAAGTGTGTGGTTTTCACTGTTTTTGATTTTAGCTGATTTATCACGCGAGTCCTGTAATATTGGAGTGCAAACAGATGGCGAATTCGGAGGGGTATTCTTTTCAATAACCAGTGTAGCACTTTAAATATTTTTCTGAAATATCCTTTCACATGAAGACCTTTTTTACCGGAATTTTCTGTGACTTATGGGGAATATGTGTGGCACTTCTACTATTTCACCATTAATTGTGAAGCGGTCACATTCTGAGAAGTTCACTTGCAAAATGCAGGTCACGAATAAAACTTTTGTTGCTTAAAGGCAGTCTTGGCGTCGGATAGCTTTCGAATAATTCGCAAATAAAACCTCGTCTTTTGGTGGCGAGAAGATTATTCTTTTCATTAGAATTACGGTCGAAACCTGACTTGTAACCTGAAACATAGCAGTGTAAATTCACGCTTATTTTGACCAATTATTCCACACCACAGATCTCTATAAGGACGATTGTATATTTAAAAACAGCCCGGATGAAGAAAACATGAAGAAATGTCGCGCAAATCCAAGCCACGTGATTGAGATGACCTCGTCGCACTTGTTCTCTTTTTATGATTGTAGCTTATGTAAAGCACATGACGTCATCACAAGATGGCCGCCAAGTTAGGTATGTCATTTAATGTGTGATGTAGCTTGACGTGTACGTGTCACGCAGAGACGAGTGAGATGTAATTTGATTTCTCTCCACGAGAACTATTAAAAAAGCACCAGGTAAATTAAAGTATAGCAGTAAATTTTGAAAAATATTCTAGATTTTGCTGTGCCTCCATATCGCCGGCGTCTCACCTGCGTCTCACCGCTGGGTCCCGTGGTTCAAATCCCGGTCACTCCATGCGAGATTTTTACTGGACAAAGCGGAGGCGGTACTGGTTTCTCTCCGGAAACTCCGGTTTTCCCTGTCATCTTTCATTGCAGCAGCTCTCTCCAATATCATTTCATTTCATCTATCAGTCATTAATCATTGCCCTAGACGAGTGCGACAGGCTTCGGCAGCCGGCACAGTTCCTATCCCCACCGCTAGATGGGGACTTCATTCATTCCATTCCTGGCCCGGTTGACGGTTCACGGTTTTGTGACCGAAAATGACTAGTTTTGCGAAATTGTCTAACTATGCATAAAAGCCTGTAGCAGAAGTATGCAGAAGAAAAGTAACTCAAATAAGGAATCGAAAAAGACCAAGAAACATCTGCAGAACGAATGAGATGCGGGAGCGTCGCAAATTTGAGGCTGCGATGCGCAGAATGGCGACTGTTAACTAAAGGGTGGTGGCAAGAACTTCTCGTAAAACAACTGTTGTATAGACAATGGAAATTAATGAAACAGTGTGCAAGACGTAAACGCGAGTGATCAGATTAGTGTACCGGGTAATATGGGCTCCCATATTGGAGATACAATGAGCGAAGTGTTCGGCAAAATACGTTGAAAAGACCTATATTAATTACGTTTCTAGAAAATACTTCAAATTAACAGCGCCTTCTGGTGATGAAGCGAATACATTGAATATAACTTTTATAAGTTGAATGTTTGTAAGAAACTTTGATGGTGAATGTACATCATACATATCTTACTGCTCACATTATTCACCATCTATATATATAAAAGCAAGTCGGTCTGGAGCGATGTATATATAAATATTTAAAAATGAAAAAAGACGTGAATTAATGAGGCACTTCCAGAAATCTCAGAAATTTGAAACTCGGTACGGGAGAAGCTGATGACCCCGAGATCCCTAGAAAAATCGAATATTCTCAAAATTCCTTCAAGGGGGCACGCTGGGGGCCTCAAATTTTGGGCTCAGCATAAGAACGCAGTCGTATAATTTATCCAAAACGACAACCTATAGGTTTCGTGGGCTTAAAAATTTTCGGGAATTTCCTAATTTTTTCCCCCGTCCCCCCAAATCAAGCTGGCGGCACAACCTGCCAGACGAGGTAGAAAATTGAAATTTGGTGAAATTATAGCATATCATAGGACCACCTATTTATGTCGCTAAATGTGGCCAGAAAGTGCGTCTTATCGTACAATCCTTTTTTTCGATTTGATGTATTGTTTAGCAGCAGTTATTCTGTAAATGAAGGTAAACATCCATACACTTCCGTATGACGACTATATTCTTTCATTGACGTCGATTTGTAGCGATCTAGAAAGGGTTTGTCTGCCATTGTTATTAAATACTTTGCAAATCGATAGTGACCGTCAGAAAGAGGGCGTCTGCTATTGTATTCACTCCTCCCCACATCGACTTTGACAGGTGGTAAGAATGGGGTCGTCCTCCATCTCCTGTGCACTATTTTAATGCATAATTCGCTTCTCGGTTCGACTAGCAGAAGACAAGGGAGCGTGAAATTTTTTTAAAAACTCTCTTACCCGATCCTGTTTGTCAGTAGGCAAGGGTGTCATCCATTATAAGCAAATTTACCCATCTAAAATGTGACTGACGTTAATCACAGTGGTCTGCTATTATAATGGAAACTCACCAACTCGGTGTGACTGGCAGTAAGCTGACTGGCATTAGAAAATGCGTTTGCCATTATAATGATAAGAACGCAACTCACTGGCAGTAAGGAAGGTCCTTGCAAATATATTAAAAGTTCCTGAACTGTAATCTATCTGAAAGTAGGAAATGGGATCTGCCATTGTAATTAAACCTCCCCAAATCGATTTTTGGCCTCACACTAGGCAATGGGGCTTGGCGTTAAATGAATATTACCAACTTCTTTGTGAATTGCAGTAGACAAGTGGACTTGCCATTATCATCGCAATTCCGCAAATCACACTTTCATTGGAAACAACGTCTGTGGATTTCACAATGCTGTTTCTCGGATAAAGCCAAGACACACCCAATTTAAAAATCTTATTCACTTCATGTGCAGTAATTTACTTCGATATCCGTATACAATGTAGAGTACCGTAGCGAAGCACGGGTACATTTGCTAGTTGTTCAATAAAATTTCGCTATTGCTAAGCATTGTGTAAATGAATAATTAAAACGATGTGAAAATATCTAGTTACAATACACGATAAAATTCGCGTAAATAATTCTAGCGGCTCTACCTACATTAGTACAGCCTACCAAGTCCTTTTGTTCTTTATTTTGCCGAGGCTCTTGTAACAACATCGGATTATCTTCGTTTAATTCCAATCTCACTGCAGTACTGGTCGTTACCCTGTCTTCACTCAGACTGTTCCCTACTCTCCGACTCGACTTCACGCGGCTACGTCACCATGCTTCCAAACTTATCTATGGTGTGCTTCTCGTGTAGGCTACTGTTTCCGAGTGCTTCAACTATTCATTGATACATTGGTGCTGGGTGGAGAGGGAGTAACCTCTATCCCCGAGTTCGTGGGAATCTTTATTTCGAGCAGAGCTGTCACTCCTGGTATTTTCCACCCAGATGTCGGTTATTTAGTTTCGGCTTAGGTTTCTAAGCTTTTAAAACAATTTGAGAAAAAAATAGGTGTATGGTTTAAGAATTGGATGTATGGGAAAAAATATGACTCGCATTTCGCCAGTGGACTCTCGTCTTATGGATGGTTTGTTTTCACCCGAGCAGAGTGGGAGTCGGCTCATCTCGTGCGAGTGCTGGATACTTGAAATTTATATTTATCCTTTACTTTCTTATTGTGAGCAACGGACTTGGATCATGAGACCAATAATATAATTTTTCTACGAATATTCCGAATAAAGGACATTAGCTTGGTCATTTCATAAGTTACACTTTTTTAAGAGAAGTAATATTGAGTTCACCCAAAATACTGTTGTTCATGATGATAGCGTGTTATTATGAACTTTTACTCAATTATGTTTTACTATCAACAATTCAAAAGTATTAACAGAGTTGGGAGCCCAATAGTAATAATACCATTGGATGCAGCCAATAGCCATTGATATTAGAGTGTATACTTAGAGTTATTTCACAATTCGGCGTTACCGAATTGAGTCAAGGATACGTTTCTTTTCTTACATTTTTCCACATGGTACCGATCACCAATTTTCCTACAAAAATAACATATACATCCTTCAGTCGGCGTATGAGAATATTTTGAACTACAGATCTTGTTGCGAGATGTCCCAATACATAATTTGCTTCAGTCCATTCATTCCTTTCCAACCATGGCATCAGTGGCATATAAATCATTCCAAATATCTGATTTCTTCCGGTGATGGTCTCTAAGTTTATTTATAGGGTGGTGTAGATGGGAGTGGCAGTTGTAAGCGCAGATCTTCTAAGAACAAAGGTTCTGCACATGCCTCATACACTAATCCTGGAGATCCATAAAGCTGTTTTCAAAAATGTTGCCCTCAGTTGTTCTATGTCCTTCATATTTGATTCTTTTTGTGTATTCCCATATTATGTGAAGACCATATGTAATTATAGGCTGTAGCTTTATCCTGAAGCGATCCATTGCTGTCTTCAAAGATAACTCTTCATGGTGTTGAATGTCACTGATGGCTAAAATTGCTGCTGAGAGACTTTCTTGCGAGTGAAGCCTGTATGTGGTTCCAGATGATTGAAAAGTCAGGGCTGAATATTTAAACTTAGTCGCAAATAATGTATACTACCATACTACGTCTTCTTCCCCGTTTATAAGTAACTAGCACAGTCTTCTTCTTGCTCAATGTTAAATCATTTGATTTAGCTCAGGTCGTCAGTTTGTCGAAGGCTATCTGTAACGCATCCCTGGAGGAAGACGTCAAAACCATATCATCTGCATACATATACAGTACATTTGAACTCCTCCTGTTTTTATCGCTTGTGTAATATTATAAGTTAGTACATTAAATAAGACTGGACATAATGGTCCCCCTATAGAACACCTATCGTTTGCTCAATTCCTGTAGATGTAGAGATTGAGCAGCTTATCTGTACTCTATTTTTGGCCACTATATCCTGTATTAATTACACAAATACATTTTCCTCGCCTAGTAAAGTTTTTAGTTTTCCCCTGAGTATCAATCATTCTGTTAACTGAGCCAAACGCTTTTGAGTAATCCACAAATATTTTGATCAATTTTACTCTCTTAAGCCTAAGGGCCTCTCGAATATCTTTTTGCAGACATTCAACTGCATGTAGTATGGAACGGCCCTTCCTGAAGCCAAATTGCGCATCTTGGATGTGCTCCTCTGTTAACACTATAAGTCTGTGTTATCAGTTTGGTAAAAATCTTTAAAAGGGTACACTTTAAAGCTGCACCTCTATATGCTTCAGGATCACTGAGATCACCCTTACCTTTATACAGCAATTTAAGGTTAGAGGTCGTCCATCTGTCTGGGATGTACCTCTGCTTAAGGCACTCGTTGAATAGCGTCGTTCATACGACCACTAAACCTGGGGCCGCACTTTTGATATGTTCGTTGTATATATTATCTGGTCTACAGTTTTGAGTTTTCAGTTCGTAAATAGTTGGGTGCTATCAATATTTTCTCTTCTACTAGCATGCTTGTCAGGCCTTGTGTCCTTTGATTGGAGTATGTGCTCAAACTGAGTAACCCACCATTCGAGAGGAATGTCTCTGGGAAATTTTGGTACTTGAGGTTTAAGTGCTTTATAAGGGACATTTTTTTTTTGCATCCTCAATTTGTTTCCTTCTCATAATCTCGTAGTATTCTGATTTTTTCTGTTTTATGAGAATTTGTTATGCCCTACTATTTTCTGCCATAGTGTTAGCAGATTTCGTCGTAAAACATCCCGTATTAAATTTTTGGATATATTATGGTTTTTAACGTAATTTATCTTTGTTTATAACGTGGTGCGATATATGTGACTTTTTGTGAGAGTTGAATATTAAGTTGCTGGTGATCAAGCATGTCAATAGTGGGAAAAGAGGAAAGAAAGAAAGAAAGAAAGAAAGAAAGAAAGAAAGAAAGAAAGAAAGATAAAGCTGTTAAGTCTAGCGTTGTATCAAACAATGTTGGTTCCTTTATTCTTTCACCAATGAATATTGATCAACAGACAAGAAAGCTCCGGTTATAGAGACAATATGTGCGTTTCAAACTGTGTGTCATTTTCTGTCCTAGAATTGTATGAACTGCATGCCTAAATTGAATAAAGTTAAATATTTTAAATAGGCCGATTATCCTGAATAATATGCCCTGCTTCTGTCAATAAAAATTCCGACAATTTTGGAAACAATCACCTGCATTTGGAAATGTTCACATGGTAACCGTAACCAAAGCAATTTAGGGACTAAACTAAATAATATTATTATTATCCCATTCGATCAGGGATGGAAGAGTGATTGTTACTTTAAAGGGCAATACAGTGAGCATGTCCGTCTCCAATATTCAATAATCAAAAACAAAGAAAGAAAGAAAGAAAGAAAGAAAGAAAGAAAGAAAGAAAGAAGAGGAGGAATTCCGTCCCATGACAGTGTGAAGGTACTGGCTAATGAAGATTGGTGGTAAAATGAAGACCTCCTGAAAACCGCAGTCCTTATACTGCTTGCGGTGCTGAAAAAGAATAACAATTATCCAGTGAGTTTAGATGAGAAAAAGGAAAGAGTAGCCTGGCACAAGCAATGCCAGTCTAAGTTCGTATCAAATACATGTCCCAAAATGTGTTTACCTCTTCAGGTTTCCAACCTCCGCAGAGCAGTAATAGAGATCGCGAGTTCAAACCCAGAGAGATAGTCGCACCTTTGAAGGATCATATAGGCACTTGAGCTACGATCTCGGCAGGGGAAAGGTCACTGGTGACGCATTTTGTATTTACCCAACCAAATTAATTAAAACTCAGCCAACCCTAGAGAATTCCGGTTTCTCTACCACCTGGTAGAGAAAAACGGAACGTATAAATTGACACACAGGCAGCCTAAATGGCGTCAAATCAAAATGTCTGCGCAACGTAATTGAGGCCATACATGATGACGATGGTGATGATTATTACTATTCTCTGCAGAGATTCATTCAGTCACTTCAGTAATTAAGGCAGCCGTTTGCCTTGAGTGGTAATACGCTGATACTGGATGTACAAGGAAATAAAACATTCAACGTTGACATAAAATAATACAAGCACTTCTTGCATAATGAAGAAAATAAATTAGATTTTTTTATAGTTACCTGTGAGGAAATCATAATTTACATTAAAATAGAATAACCACTCATTAGTTTCGAACTTGTAGCAGTCTGTAATTCTTGGTATGTAAATAGCACTTTCTTTATATGCACTTCTCCGTATTATTGGTTTCCGTTATGTTTATTCCATTAATATTAATAACAATTACAAGAATCTTCTTTTTCTAACCGAGGTAGTTGGCTAAGAGGTTTGGGTTACATAGCGGTAAGCTTGCATTCGAGAGATGATAGGTTCGAAACCCTACTTTCGGCACCCTACAAGATGATTTTCCGTGTTTTTCCATTTTCACACAAAGCAGGTACTGGGGCTGTACCGTAATTAATGCCACCATCGCTTGCTTCCCACTCCCAACCTTTTAATACCCCATCACCGAGCTCGATAGCTGCAGTCGCTTAAGTGTGGCCAGTATCCAGTATTCGGGAGATAGTGGGTTCGAACCCCACTGTCGGCAGCCCTGAAAATGGTTTTCCGTGGTTTCCCAGTTTCACACCAGGCAAATGCTGGGGCTGTACCTTAATTAAGGCCACGGCCGCTTCCTTCCCACTCCTAGCCATTTCCTCTCCCATCGTCGCCATAAGACCTATCTGTGTCGGTGCGAAGTAAAGCAGCTAGCAAAAAAAAAAAAGAACCCTCATCCTCCCTACAATAGATAGATCTATACACTTAACTACTCCGCATCCCCCTGTAGGGGGGCGGAGCGGTAGAATAACATCCACGATATTCCCTGCCTGTCGTAAGAGGCGACTAAATGGGCCTCCAGGGGCTGTCAACTTGGGAGCGTGGATTAGCGACCACGGGGCGCTTAGCTGAGTTCTGGCATTGCTTCCGCTTAGTTGTATCAGGCTCCTCACTTTCATCTATCCTATCCGACCTCCCTTGGGCAACTCTTGTTCTTTTCCGACCCCAACGG
Source organism: Anabrus simplex (assembly GCF_040414725.1). Taxonomy (NCBI): domain Eukaryota; kingdom Metazoa; phylum Arthropoda; class Insecta; order Orthoptera; family Tettigoniidae; genus Anabrus; species Anabrus simplex. Next base: position 411,702,321 of record NC_090265.1, on the reverse strand, counting down.
TATTAGAGCACTCGAGGGCTAGGGAATCTTTCATTTTCACGCCCTTCGTGGCCCTTGTCTTTCTTTGGCTGATACCTTCATATTTCGAAGTGCTGCAATTCTTTCAAATTTTTTCTCTCTGATTAGTGTTATATAGAGGATCCTTACGCCTACTCCGCAACTCTCTATCTTCTGCGTCTTTGTCACATTAACCTGTTCCAGCCATGCTTCTTAGTACACCATTCATCCATCGTTCCATGATTTAGCCGTTTCCTGTTACCCTAGCTTCCCAAATTTCAAGCACATTGTGAATTCTGTCATCCTTCTCCCGTGACCAAACCATTTCAACCTTATTTCTTTAGTCAAGTCCAAATATTCCTTTCTGCCTCCACAATTTCTCTGTTTTTAGTGTTTCCGTACTTTATCCAACCTTGACTTTCCAACCGCTATCCTCTAAACTTTAATCTCTGTGGTTGTGGCTTCGATCTCTTGTTGTTTGTTAATAGTCAGTATTTCTTTTCCATAATACTGGATATAGTGTTCTAATACAGCAGTTTCCCTATCATCATTTAATCTTCTCTCAATTTCCGACGGACGTTTGTCATCAGCCTCAATTATTATTCTCATATAGTTGAATTTATTCTCTTACTTTCGAGCTATAACAGTCGGTTTGTATTTTATAATTGTTCTTGTAGTAACACTACTGAACTAGAAGGCCAGTATTTGATGTGTGCTTACCAGGAACCTTGGTATTTGTTGTCATTGTAATGTTTGTGGCGAGGAAAATAGCACAAACAGGTGATATAGTCGTTAATTATTTTTATGTACTCCTCCAGATACTCAGGAAAGGGTCCTAGAACAATTCAGGAAGTCAAGTTTCAGTGCCACTCTCTACTTTGTGTATATGAGCGAACAGAGGGGGCCATGGGCAGAGCCCACTACTTCGGGTAGTGCCGTGAATAATGCCCTCCGTATTGTAGTGCATTAGGCCACTTTAACTGCCACCTAGCGGCTGTGATTTATAACCCATGCTACGACACTTGAAGAGCTTCATCCGTCTCTCTTTATGTTGCTGGCTCGCTTTTTATTCTTATTATTATTTCTTCTCTCTTCTTCCTTTCTTTCTTTCTCCTCATACCGAGGTAATGTGTCCCCCCATTACTATTGTGAGTCCCCGGATCTTTCCGGGGCGCCGCCATAAAAGTTAATAATAAGCCTTTCTCGAGCTGCTCAGGGATGGACAAAGGACTTACGGTCGCACAATACTCTGTGTTACTTCTAAGGGAGATTACTCTTTTAACCACAAGACAGTTAATAAGTATTCTTCACTCTAGTTCAGTGTAACTTCAGCAAGGATTCTATGCCTCTCATGGTCTCACAACTTGGAAGATATGGGTGGTGACGACAGGGTAGTTAGGACTTGCTTCTACTCTTGCTAGCCCACTCTTCCTTCTGCCTGACCTCCACTGGTTAGGATTTTTTATCTCCCTACTATGACCTAATTAGTTTTTCTCGATCCTTTCCTTTCTTTTTCTCCAGGGACAATCTTCATTTTTCCATCTCATGTGATTAATACCAGGTGTATGCATACGTCTTTTCCGGTTTCACTAAGAGATGGCGCCAGCGTATGAATTTGACACGTACGTCAGTTTGTTCGTTTGACATTAATCTACCAATACACACAAGTTGAGTCCGCCAAACAGTAGCGTCCGTGTTGTATCGTTCAGTGATCATGACGACGTTTGTGCCTGAAAAAGAACATTTGCGACACGCATTGTTTTTCTTATTTAATGAAAAGAAAAAAGGCTGTGGAAAGTCATCGTTTGCTGGTAGAAACATATGGTGAACACGCTTCACCGATTAGAACATGTGAGACATTGTTTCTACAATGTAAACGTGGTGCTTTGTGTCTGGTGGGACCAGAGCGGTGTTGTGTGTTATGAACTCTTGAAGCCTGGCACAACTGTTAATGCACAACGCTATCGCCCACAAATGATTAATTTAAATCACGCATTGATCGAAAGATGATCGGAATGGGACAGAAGACATGGCAAAGCGATTTTGTTTCACGACAATGCGCGGTCTCACATAACAAAACCAGTGAAAGACACCTTGAAATGGCTTGGATGGGTCATCTTGCCACACCCGCCGTACTCTCCCGACCTGGTGCCATCTGTCTATCACCTCTTCGCAACAATGGGGTACGCACTCGCACAGCAGCACTACAGCAATTTCGAGCATGTTGGAAAATGTCTCGATGAATAATTTGCCGCAAAAGACAAGCAGATTTTTCTGGCATGGTATTCATAAGTTACCTGAAAGGTGGGCGAAGAGTGTAGAAGCCGAAGGCCAATATTTTGAATAAAAAGATGAATTTCCCTTGAAAGTTACGTGTTCTCTTTACCACGAAAACCGGCAAAAACTTCTGCATATACCTGGTATTCTGAGAGGACCGAGGTGGGTGGCTGGCCTTCTGAACCGAAGTTGATGGGTTCAATTCCGACCTAGCCCGGTGGTATTAGAAGGTGCTCAAATAGGCCAGGCTTGTGTCGGTAGATTTGCCATCAGGTATAAGAACTCCTGCGCGACAACATTTCATCATCTGGGGGTTTTACAAAACTATAAAAGTAACTGATGGGACGTAAAGCCAATAACACTATCATTTTTATTATGAGGGGATACCATAGTTTGGTCTTTAAAGCACAAATCCAAAGAGTCGACTTTTCCACGGTTCAAGCTAATCCATAGTACCAGATATATTCCCACTACCCATGCCACGTACAGCTCGTTAAAAAACTCTATCTACCAAGTCAACTGCTGCCCATTCAGATAATAGTTTCGTGTGTCAATTTTATTGTATTGGAGCGCCTCGTGATCAGCATGATGGTATCTTTAGCGGTATGGCTTGGTTGACAGTTCCTCACTTATTCTCTCAAGGTTGACTAAATCCCATTCCAGCCCTCAGCCAAGGATTAAAATTCTTGAATGAACCAGGACTCGAGCCTACAGGGCTGGCCTTAGTGGCATATTGGTTAGTGGCAGTTTACTGAGCTATGCTTTGAAATAAAAGTCTAAGAATGTTCGCTGACATCTGATTTCGTCATACATTGGCATTATAAAATGCGTGCATCTCCTCCTTGGTGGCAGATGATCTTCATAATACAGATGATTGACAATAAGTTAAATATTACTTATGTGAATGAGCAAATAATGTAAATGTAACATATAACTTAAATACAACTTTCTTTTCAACAGTGTTTAGCATTTCTTTTGGATTATTTTTAGAAATATTTTTAGAGTGTATTCACCCAAATGGTCATGCTAGCGTACATCTACACGACTTGTATCGAGCAGATTATTATTATTATTATTATTATTATTATTATTATTATTATTATTATTATTATTATTATTATTATTATTATTATAGTCATCCCAACCTCCAAGATTGTGTGATTTATGAAGCCGATTTGTGAAACAAAGATCTGGGGTGTAGCCTCAAGACCAGCGAGCTGATTGAAAGTTAGGCAGGTCCTTAGCATTAAAAATCAGATTCAAATTTTCAGTTCCCATCCAGTCCAAAAGAACTTCACCATTAGAGTCATCCTTGTTATATCCCTAAAGATGATGATGACTGTTTAAATCACGAGATATATATTAGGATACCGCAGAGAAAGTATAGGAGGATTAGGCCAATTAATATCTGGTGGCCTGTAAACATTAACTGTTGTCAAGTTTTCAATGTTAACTGTAGTAGTAAAAATGCCATTTTCAGAGTTTACTGATAGTAATTGGTAATTCCGACAATGCAGCTGGTCTCCTCCAATTCTTGGATGAGAGTAGAAGAAAGGTCTGGCATGAAACAGTGGAATTCCTAGATTACATCCATTCTAGCAGGAAGGCCTGGTCTATAATAAGGAAATTGGACTATTCAAACCCTGCGACTAAAAGATCAAAAACAGCTATCAATCTGAACGATTTTGCTAATAATCTAATATCAGTTTCCAAAAACATAAAAGACAAGCGAACCAAAAAGGATATCAAATTAAAGTTGAACATCAAGAAAAGAGCAGCGCCGCAGTCTTCTGAATTCTCTACCCCATTCAAAGAAGGGGAAACTAAAGCCACAATAAAAAGTATGAAACTTGGAAAAGCTGCAGGATTATTTGATGGAATTTATCCTGAATTTTTTGCTTATTGCGGTCCAGTCACAATAAAATGGTTAACCAAATTTTTCACTAATATTGTGCAAACTGGAAACATCCAGCCTTTGATGAAGAAAACAAAATTAATAGCCATACTGAAACCAAATAATGATCCATCTAAAGTGGAAAGCTACCGTCCAATAGCACTTCTGAGTGTCACATATAAACTCCTTGAGCGAATGATCTACAATAGAATTTATGAAACAATCAACAGCTACATTCCTATAGAGCAAGCAGGATTTAGACCCGGAAGTTGTAATGATCAAGTACTGTCTCTCACCACGTATATCGAAAACAGATATGAGAGGAAATCAGTAAGCGTGGCTGCCTTTTCGGATCTATCAGCTGCCTATGTTATACTGTCTGGCGAGAAGGGCTCCTTCTAAATTTTTTTAGTGTTATCCCATGTCGTAAACTTACGGCCTTACTTAGCAATATGCTTAGCAATAGGTACTTCCCGATCTACGCTGATAATGACAGAAGCTGAGTGTTTAAATTAAACGATGGTTTACCTCAAGGATCAGTCCTCGCCCCCCTTCTTTTCAGTCTGTACATGTACGACTTCCCAGACACATCATCAAGAAAATTCATTTATGCTGATGACATGTGTTTGGTTACTCAGTGCTCCAACTTTTATGACGCTGAAACTACCTTAGCCACTGATCTGGAAGCCTTGGATGTATACTTCAAGAAATGGTGCCTTCACCTAAATCCTCAAAAAACTGTTATATCTACATTCCACTTACGCAACAGACAGTCTAGTTACAAACCAACAAAAGAATTCCGAGGCCAAGTGTTGCCTTTCTGCAGTACACCAAAATACTTGGGAATAACACTTGATAGAACTTTGACTTTCAAGCAACATCTCCCAAATGTAGCTGCTAAAATTAAAACTAGAAATAATATTCTTCAGAAACTTGCTGGCATATTATGGGGAGTCAATACTCATGTTCTAAGTTCAACAGCACTAGCCTTATCATATTCTGTTGCTGAATATTGCTGCCCCTCTTGGATCAATAGTGTTCACACTAAGAAGATTGATGTACAACTCAATCAGGCAGTGCGCATAATTACGGGATGCATTCGGAGCACGAACACGCTATGGCTTCCTGTTCTCAGCAATATCCCACCTCCAGCCATAAGACGATCAGAAGCTCTCCTAAGGGTTTGGAAAAACATTCAGCCGAACCCCCAACTACCCATCAATCAAGATATTACAAACACTGAACATCAACGATTGAAATCAAGGGAACCACCCTGGTGTACAGCAATGGATATTGAGAGAACCTCTTTTCATGTTAATAGTTCATGGAAAGCTCAGTGGGATCAGATTCAGTAGTCAACAAACATCTAGTAGAGAATCCTATTAAACGCGTACAAGGATTTGATCTTCTAAGGCGACAGTGGACAATTATCAATCGGATATGAACTGGACAAGGCAAGATGTGGTTAACTATTGTGCAAATGGGGTTGGACTAGCTCTGCAGAGTGTGATTGCGGTGCCTCTTCACAGTCAATCCACCACATTGTTGCTGACTGCCCAATTCGAGCATTCATAGGATCGCTAATGGACATTCACCTCACATCGGATGAAGCAGCTGATTGCGTCAAAATACTAGACCTAGATTTGTAGTATTGTACGGACTTGTGACTACGCACATTTATCCTAAAAATATACATACATATGCATACATTCATCATACGATAAATAAATACATAAATTATTATTATTATTATTATTATTATTATTATTATTATTATTATTATTATTATTATTATTATTATTATTATTAGTATTAGTATTATTATTATTATTATTCTTGTTTTCGAATGGGTCTACTATGGACCACGTAAAGCATCATTCATTTACGGTTCTTCCTCTTTCGATCGGCCCAGTACTTCTTCATCCTTTCGGAGTGGGCTTCTTTACGTTCTCGTGACCAGTTGTTGCCGGTCCGTTTTTTGCTACTTTGATCTTGGAATCCCTTAATTTTGTTGATGATTTTTCTGTATTCCTGTCTGTTGTATACTACCTGCTGTGATATATTATTTTCCTCCATATCCTCCTTGACCCCTTTAAGCCAGCTAGTTCGTGTCTTCCTGTTCTCCATGTATTCCAGAATTCGTTTAGCTATTCTCTCTGGTGGCATTCTTTTAATGTGTCCGTAGAAGCAGAGTCTTCTCTTCTTGAAGGATGTTGTGATTTTTTCGGTCCTTTTGTATAGTTCCTCATTTGGTCGCAGTCTAAATTCTTGACCCACTTTCCTGGGCCCTAGTATCTTCCTTAAGATCTTCCTTTCTGTCTTTTCAATGTTTTCTAGTAAGCCCTTCCTCTTCAGTGGAATACATTCGATCGCATATAGACTTTCTGGTTTGATGACAGTGTTGTAATGTCTGATTTTTGCAGTGAATGAAACTGATTTTTTATTGTAGACATTTCGATATAACTGGTATGCTGCTTCCATCTTTCTTGCCCTTTCCTGTAATGCTATTCCTGGTAGTCCTGTTGGGGTTATCCATTCCCCTAGATATTTAAACTTCTGTACTCTTTTAATTGTTCCATATTTGGTGACAATATTTTGTGTCGGATCCTTTTTGTCCTGAATCATTAGTTCCGTCTTTTCGAAGGATATCTGAAGTCCCGTCTTTACAGCAGTCTCTTGAAGTGTTTCAATTTGTACCTTGGCTATTTCAGTGTCTTCTGCCAGTATTGCCATATCATCTGCGAATGCTAGACAGTCAATTTTGACTCCAGATCTTCCCAGTGATATTCCATTTTTCACCCCTAATTCCGTCAGTCTCTTCCTCCACTCTCTGACCACTTTTTCAAGTATAACATTAAACAGGAGTGGTGACATCCCGTCCCCTTGTCGGACACCTGTTTCGATCTTGAATGGTTTTGACAATATACCCATAAACTTAACCTGTGATGTAGTGTCAGTGATGGTTTCTTTGATTAAATATCTAGTTTTTTTATCTATCCCAAACTCTTCTAACGTGCTTATCAAGGTTGCTCTGTCGACTGAATCATAGGCTTTCTTAAAATCTACAAATACAATCACTAGATTTTTGGCTGTGAGTGCACGTAGTTGTATTATGGAGATTAGGTTGAAAATTTGCTCGCTGCATGATCTCCCTTTCCGGAATCCTGCCTGGTATTCACCAAGTTCTTTTTCTATTATCCCTTCAGTCCTGTTTTGTAGTGCCTTAGATAGAATTTTAGAGGCAACTGGTGGCAATGATATTCCTCTGTAATTGTTAACGTTTGTTCTGTCTCCTTTTTTGTGCAGCGGGTGTATTAATGATGTCTTCCATTCCTTTGGGATGCTCTCTGCCTGCCAAATCTCCTCAAACAGTGCTTCTAGCTGAGTCACTAAGTGTTCTCCGGCATATTTCAATAACTCTGCAACTATTGAATCTTCACCTGACGTCTTATTGTTCTTCAGTCCTGTTATTATTCCCCTGATTTCTTCTTTATTAGGTGGTTCTGAGTCCGGTGTCTGGTTCTTGGGTTTCTCAAACATTAGAGTTTCCTCAGGTTTTTTACAGTTCAGTAGTTTCTGGAAATAATTTGCAAGGTGTTGGCAATTCTGTTCATTTCCAGTGATTAGATTTCCTTCATCATCTTTGAAGTATAGGGTTGGCGGTTTGTATCTTGTTAAGTTCCTCCTGAATGTCTGGTAAAAATTACGTGTATTGTATTATTATTATTATTATTATTATTATTATTATTGCCTGGCTCCTTGACTGAGTGGTCAGCGTATTGGCCTTCGGTTTCGTATCCCGGCTGGGCCGGAGATTTTGGGCACATTTTTGTAGCTCTAGAACGGGTTGTTTGTTATTGCCTTAATACTGAACCCTTTAGGTCCATATTGAGGGATACCTACCTTCCTTACCTATCAGCAAAGCTCATGAGATCTGTCTCTTGGGTCGTTTCGGGTTCTTCGTCACTTGCTGAGGTAAAGGTAGGGTTCATTAATTCTAATCTATCTACTGGAATGAAAGGTCTATTTAATAGATTCCTATTTATTCAGGGAAATGAAGTAATTTACTATGTCAACGATGTCATAGTCAATTGTGTCCACTGGACACCACAATCATTTTTACATAAATGTCAGAACACTGGTGTGAGACTTTAACGTACCGGTAACTGCCTGATGGGCAATCTTACTAGAAACCATTATCTCAATTATTAATCATTTAAGAAAGGAAAGTCTGGAAATCCTTAAATTCGGCTTCCATGTGAGACCACATGTACCATCATAGTGATTCGTTATGGTCCAGCCCTCGTAACACGAACTCTGGACTCTGAGTATAATTAAGGCCGTCCAATCGGTGTGTGCCACACAGTGGTTCTACGGCATGGACCCTTAATTGAATCGATGTGACCTGCGTCTATGTCATGGACCGACATCTAATCTTCTAAGTTGCTTTAAAGTCATTGTGGATGATGACCGCAAGGAAATGATGCTACAATGGCATATGGCCCTAATCTAAGTCACTGAGGTTGATGACCCCCTGACCATCCAAGTTTCTAGGCTGAAGGCTAAACACAATTAAGTTACATCGGTTGATGACCAAAGTTCCACTTTACTATCCCCAGCACATTCACTGCTCAATCAATCAAAGTTCAATAATTACAACAACAACAATGCTCACAAACTTTGTGGCAGAAAAATCCATTTCCTTCGGATATGTCCCCTTTATCTTTACTTTATTTTTTAATATTCCCCAGACAACAAATTAAAATTTCCAGAATGCACCTCCAAGTTATTCGCTTGATTAAAGTTATTTCAAAATGCGGTTTCACTGAATTTAATAATTTAATAAATTTAAATGATTTATCGAAATGTTAAAGAACAGTAAATTTTATCTCCGCGGACTCTGGTTTCTTCACAACTTTCTAGGCAGCTGTGATGTGAATTCAATATTGCGATGTTTATCTGGCTGGAAAAGAATTTGTTACATCATTCATGTCCAGCTATATATCTCGTATCGTGATATCACACTTTAAAATCTAATCTAATCCTAACCGTTATTAACACTTGGATATCCTAATAATCTACGTACAAACCAAACAACTCGCCATATAATTACGATGTCATATCTCGTCATTACCATTATGAAATTTTGCACACCCCTCACAGACAAATCGATCATCACGACCATCGCTCTATATTTTGGACAACCCTGAAATTGGGTTACTCTGTTCCTTATACTCAAAGTTCATGGTTTCCAATGTTCATTACGTCCCCAATTACAGTATTTCACAATACTTAGATCATTACCGGCTATGAATTCTCAACTAAATCCAGCATTTTAACGTTTTCCTGGCCGAGAATACAGTCTCAATACCAAGCCTGTCCCGTTAGATAGCTGAGGTGTCTCACCCCCCTCGCTCGCTTGGCAGTTACAGGAACCACCTGGTTTATTCACAGTTGACTGACTTCTCAAAATGTTCCCTTTAAACTCTGCCGACATAATTAAACAAATACGATATTCTAACCAACAAAATGCACAGATTATGCTTCAAGATGCCCACACTAATTATACGCGTCGCCAATTGATACCGCTACAGATTTCTATGAATTTCTTTCCATTCCCAACATTATAAATATTCCTCGGGCTATCATATCCCGGCTTCAATGACAGGACTCTAACCTGATTCGCACATCTCATCTCAACTCATATAAAACACTCCTCGGGCTTCAGTGTCCCGGCTTCAATGACAGGTCCAACCTGATTCACAAAACTAACCTCTGTTTCCCAGCTCCACAATTATCATCGTCAAAGAACTGGAATAAAATCCTCACTAGAAATACCGACGTCTAATATCGCACAATGCATTAATCATGAACAACTTCGCATAAATGATATCGTATTTAATAACTTGATTTTTACGAGAAATGACTGAAACATTCTACTAGATCTTTTTTATTGTCAGTCAGACACAGTTTAAAATGGGCATTTAAAAAGAACGTTTCTCTCCGTGACAAAATTCATCCCCTAGGTTCTCGCCGGACAGCGCGCTTCCACTCGATTGAAAATGAGTAACCATGGATTATTATTATTAACGTCAAATTGCAGACAGAAGAATTTTACATCGAATGAACATCTTACTTCGACATCACAAAATACAGGCAGTACACTCACACGGATGACGATCTACATTGGACGTGATATCACTTCGGAATCCTATTCAATAACTTTTTACAACATTATACAGCCCTCGCAAAACTTCAAAATTTTATCCAAGTGGAAAACAAAACCAATGACTCTTTTAGTCGTACTCTCACATTTACAAAACTTAGTAGGGCGACCACTGCGTCGTATATCCCCATTCAAATACACTTTTAGAAATCACGATACGAGATATAAGAGGTAGTAAGATGGGAAGTCACCTACCTCATGTCGTCACGCCAGTATTCATCTTAGGGCTCACCTGTGACCCTGGCATTTTATTTAGCCATCTTTACATTCATGGCTGTACATCTCATTATGTTTCTTCAGGTTTCCTGGAATAAAGCATAAAAAAAAGAAATACCCTTCACTTGTTTGCGGAGCGCACACGATGGATTGTAATTATTCCCGCACACGAATTACTTAATCACATTAGAATATTTCAGTACTTTGACCGTCCTATCTGATACACTTATTTCTCTCAAGAAAACTATCTCCCCATGGAGTCAAGACTTAGCCGCAATGGCTAAAATCTGCAGTTGAACTCAGTCTACTTTCGTTGGTTTGATTTAGCAGAGCAGCTCAACAATTTTTCGTCCGCTTTGTATCACAAATGCCGGAGAAGGAAGCTTCGTCATGGCGTCCCTTCATATTTATAGCAGTTACCCCCTCTCTTCGGATCTCTCCCTTTGTCGCCAAGAAAATTTCTCTAAATATTCTGACTTACCTAAACTGTAATTTCAAGAGTTTTGAAAGTGACTACATGCTTGCTACATTTCTGGCGGTAGTGTTCATGGACATTTAAAAATTTTACGGGTTCGATTTGTGAGATGATTGACCTCCTTTGATAGGCACTATATTTTTTGACTTGGCGTGGTCACGCCGTGTACACGCGCTTTGAAATAGTTCATAAAAATTACTTGAGATTCTTCCGCCGTCGACACGTGTGGTTGACGTCACGTACCCCAGAGCGTGGGACCGAAGGTAATCATCCCCTCGTCACGTGTCAAATCCATGCTATCAAGAATCCAACTTTTAATTTAATTGTTATATAATGCATAATGTTCTTAGGGCACAAAGGTCATGGGTTCATATTTCCCCCAAGACACGAATTCCTTTCGCGCAGTGACAAGGAATTTCCTTTAAATACTCCAGATGGCGAAATTTCTAATTTTGACGTCTGATGAAACATGACCTTTGAATGTAAATTCCTTTCCTCTCTCTTATGTAGTTGTTCTCTGGTGTGCGGATACTGGTTGATGCCTTCAGCTTCCTGGTAGTTCTTGGTAGCTTGGAGAGTTCGGGGTTGCGGGGTAGATCTCCAGTGAATTGTAGTTGACTTATTGGAGGTTAGGTGGTTTGTCCTTCCAACTTCTCGAGGAACTTGCATTCACATCAAAATGCGAAGTTTCTGGGTTCAAATCTCTGTCCTCATTACTATCGTTGTCACTGCCTTTCTTCATTTTTGCAGGTGGTTTACCGTTCTTCTTCTTCATCATCCTCCCCATCTTCTTCATTTTAGCAACTGGCTGACCCTTCTTCTTCATCATCATCATCCTCATCCTCATTTTAGCAGCTGGCTTACTCTTCTTCTTCACCATCATCCCCAGGTTCTTCGTTTTAGCAGCTGGTTTACACATCTTCTTCCTCATCATCCTCATCTTCATTTTAGCAGCCGGCTTACCCTTCTTCGCATTTGCTTGAGCCTTTCTTGACGGACTATAATCGTCATTACTGGCATCCCCGTCTGAACGTTCATCAATTCTACTTATCTTAGGCCTCTTCTTCTTATTGGCACCAAATCGTTTAGGTTTTGCTTTTTCCTCTTCAGACCCATGCCATAGATCAGAATGTCTGGATTTGTAATTATTCCATCTTCTATCGGCTTCATTTCCACGATGGCGTCTACGTCTTTGGTAAGAATTTTCCCGACATCGACCCTGGTTCCTCCTACACGGATCACGGCGCCTATTCCACTTTCCGTACAGGTAGCTAGGCTGTTCCACGTTCTTACTATCCTGGTTTAGTATGGTTTCAAACCGTTGCTCATTATTCTCTTGTATGACTGCCTGCGAGACATCCCTATCCGGTCTACTCTCTTCGATATGGTTTGCGCCATTCACTTGGTTTTCCACATGCTTAGTTACTTGTGGCGCTGATTTAGGAGGCTCCATGTTAGTAAAATATTCAAGTAGACGGGCGAATATAACCTCCACTGTTTCTAACTTCTTGTTCGAGTCTTTCGCATCCGCCTTTATATTTTCACTTGGTTCCTTCAAGTCTGCCTGTACCTCCTCAATACTCCTAGGCGTTTCTTCCTGAGTCGTACCTAAATTTCTTATATCCTCTTCTACCTCTGTCTTCAGATTGGCCCTAGGCTCAGCTTGATCTGACATCAACTGCTTATGTAGATCTCTACTTCCGTTGACGTGCCTATCGAGGTCTCCTCTACTTATGTCCCGATTTTCCCTGAGAACACGATGTAGCTCGCGAGTTTCTATGAACTGCTGATCAATGTTATGTTTAAATTCACCAATGTCCTTCCTAATATCAACGCTAGCTTCCTTACAATTTTCCTGAGTGTTCTGCACTTTAATGGCAACCTTTTGAACAACTTCCTTCATACCTTTTAATTCTACATCTGCACTATCTAATTTATTGTCCATTGTTCATAAGACTTCCTTCATACCTTTCAATTCTGCCTCTGTACTATCCAACTTCATACTCATACATTTAATATTCTCACTTAAGTCCTTCCTATCGGCCTCCATTCTCTCCATAAAGTCCTTCTTATTATTTTCCATCCTCTCCATTAAGTCCTTGATCATTTGGGCCACCTGCCCTTGGGCCAATTCTCCCTCCTGCATAAACATACTGTATTTAACAGAAACGATAGGTCATCGGTGAGCCCGAGACTTCAACGGCGTATAATAAGACTATACGATAAACATCACAACATCCTCCTATCTAACACATCACACTGTAAATGCAACATTCTCTAAAAATTTTATTTAATAAAACGTGAAATGCAATGTTCACTCGATCAAAGTGATCAGCCAAAACACTCAAACCAGTATTCAAAAATTTGGGAAATTACACTAACACACTTAAATTATACCTTTCATTCAGTAGATAAATTATTCTCATAGTGGTATCTCCTAGCCTTACTCATCGGGCGTTTATCTATTTCTTCGAGTTCACTATCAACTCTGGCGCACGATTTTATCATCCATAATGTGGCATAGCCTCAACATTAATTCTCATTTCCTCTAGTACACGATTTTTCCAAAATATCCTTATCGTTATCGTGACTTAGGTTCCCTCATCGTTATCGTGACTTATGCCCCATCGTTGGTGTGACATTTTAATGATCGACCAACGTATAACAATCCTACAATTGGTCATCGTTTCACTGATGTCAACCAATTTAACTTGTAGTTCTTCTCTCGATGTACTTAGGCCCTCTCTTAAGTGACTGAAGCCCCACGTTGGGCGCCATTTTAATGAACCCTTTAGGTCCATATTGAGGGATACCTACCTTCCTTACCTATCAGCAAAGCTCATGAGATCTGTCTCTTGGGTCGTTTCGGGTTCTTCGTCACTTGCTGAGGTAAAGGTAGGGTTCATTAATTCTAATCTATCTACTGGAATGAAAGGTCTGTTTAATAGATTCCTATTTATTCAGGGAAATGAAGTAATTTACTATGTCAACGATGTCATAGTCAATTGTGTCCACTGGACACCACAATCATTTTTACATAAATGTCAGAACACTGGTGTGAGACTTTAACGTACCGGTAACTGCCTGATGGGCAATCTTACTAGAAACCATTATCTCAATTATTAATCATTTAAGAAAGGAAAGTCTGGAAATCCTTAAATTCGGCTTCCATGTGAGACCACATGTACCATCATAGTGATTCGTTATGGTCCAGCCCTCGTAACACGAACTCTGGACTCTGAGTATAATTAAGGCCGTCCAATCGGTGTGTGCCACACAGTGGTTCTACGGCATGGACCCTTAATTGAATCGATGTGACCTGCGTCTATGTCATGGACCGACATCTAATCTTCTAAGTTGCTTTAAAGTCATTGTGGATGATGACCGCAAGGAAATGATGCTACAATGGCATATGGCCCTAATCTAAGTCACTGAGGTTGATGACCCCCTGACCATCCAAGTTTCTAGGCTGAAGGCTAAACACAATTAAGTTACATCGGTTGATGACCAAAGTTCCACTTTACTATCCCCAGCACATTCACTGCTCAATCAATCAAAGTTCAATAATTACAACAACAACAATGCTCACAAACTTTGTGGCAGAAAAATCCATTTCCTTCGGATATGTCCCCTTTATCTTTACTTTATTTTTTAATATTCCCCAGACAACAAATTAAAATTTCCAGAATGCACCTCCAAGTTATTCGCTTGATTAAAGTTATTTCAAAATGCGGTTTCACTGAATTTAATAATTTAATAAATTTAAATGATTTATCGAAATGTTAAAGAACAGTAAATTTTATCTCCGCGGACTCTGGTTTCTTCACAACTTTCTAGGCAGCTGTGATGTGAATTCAATATTGCGATGTTTATCTGGCTGGAAAAGAATTTGTTACATCATTCATGTCCAGCTATATATCTCGTATCGTGATATCACACTTTAAAATCTAATCTAATCCTAACCGTTATTAACACTTGGATATCCTAATAATCTACGTACAAACCAAACAACTCGCCATATAATTACGATGTCATATCTCGTCATTACCATTATGAAATTTTGCACACCCCTCACAGACAAATCGATCATCACGACCATCGCTCTATATTTTGGACAACCCTGAAATTGGGTTACTCTGTTCCTTATACTCAAAGTTCATGGTTTCCAATGTTCATTACGTCCCCAATTACAGTATTTCACAATACTTAGATCATTACCGGCTATGAATTCTCAACTAAATCCAGCATTTTAACGTTTTCCTGGCCGAGAATACAGTCTCAATACCAAGCCTGTCCCGTTAGATAGCTGAGGTGTCTCACCCCCCTCGCTCGCTTGGCAGTTACAGGAACCACCTGGTTTATTCACAGTTGACTGACTTCTCAAAATGTTCCCTTTAAACTCTGCCGACATAATTAAACAAATACGATATTCTAACCAACAAAATGCACAGATTATGCTTCAAGATGCCCACACTAATTATACGCGTCGCCAATTGATACCGCTACAGATTTCTATGAATTTCTTTCCATTCCCAACATTATAAATATTCCTCGGGCTATCATATCCCGGCTTCAATGACAGGACTCTAACCTGATTCGCACATCTCATCTCAACTCATATAAAACACTCCTCGGGCTTCAGTGTCCCGGCTTCAATGACAGGTCCAACCTGATTCACAAAACTAACCTCTGTTTCCCAGCTCCACAATTATCATCGTCAAAGAACTGGAATAAAATCCTCACTAGAAATACCGACGTCTAATATCGCACAATGCATTAATCATGAACAACTTCGCATAAATGATATCGTATTTAATAACTTGATTTTTACGAGAAATGACTGAAACATTCTACTAGATCTTTTTTATTGTCAGTCAGACACAGTTTAAAATGGGCATTTAAAAAGAACGTTTCTCTCCGTGACAAAATTCATCCCCTAGGTTCTCGCCGGACAGCGCGCTTCCACTCGATTGAAAATGAGTAACCATGGATTATTATTATTAACGTCAAATTGCAGACAGAAGAATTTTACATCGAATGAACATCTTACTTCGACATCACAAAATACAGGCAGTACACTCACACGGATGACGATCTACATTGGACGTGATATCACTTCGGAATCCTATTCAATAACTTTTTACAACATTATACAGCCCTCGCAAAACTTCAAAATTTTATCCAAGTGGAAAACAAAACCAATGACTCTTTTAGTCGTACTCTCACATTTACAAAACTTAGTAGGGCGACCACTGCGTCGTATATCCCCATTCAAATACACTTTTAGAAATCACGATACGAGATATAAGAGGTAGTAAGATGGGAAGTCACCTACCTCATGTCGTCACGCCAGTATTCATCTTAGGGCTCACCTGTGACCCTGGCATTTTATTTAGCCATCTTTACATTCATGGCTGTACATCTCATTATGTTTCTTCAGGTTTCCTGGAATAAAGCATAAAAAAAAGAAATACCCTTCACTTGTTTGCGGAGCGCACACGATGGATTGTAATTATTCCCGCACACGAATTACTTAATCACATTAGAATATTTCAGTACTTTGACCGTCCTATCTGATACACTTATTTCTCTCAAGAAAACTATCTCCCCATGGAGTCAAGACTTAGCCGCAATGGCTAAAATCTGCAGTTGAACTCAGTCTACTTTCGTTGGTTTGATTTAGCAGAGCAGCTCAACAATTTTTCGTCCGCTTTGTATCACAAATGCCGGAGAAGGAAGCTTCGTCATGGCGTCCCTTCATATTTATAGCAGTTACCCCCTCTCTTCGGATCTCTCCCTTTGTCGCCAAGAAAATTTCTCTAAATATTCTGACTTACCTAAACTGTAATTTCAAGAGTTTTGAAAGTGACTACATGCTTGCTACATTTCTGGCGGTAGTGTTCATGGACATTTAAAAATTTTACGGGTTCGATTTGTGAGATGATTGACCTCCTTTGATAGGCACTATATTTTTTGACTTGGCGTGGTCACGCCGTGTACACGCGCTTTGAAATAGTTCATAAAAATTACTTGAGATTCTTCCGCCGTCGACACGTGTGGTTGACGTCACGTACCCCAGAGCGTGGGACCGAAGGTAATCATCCCCTCGTCACGTGTCAAATCCATGCTATCAAGAATCCAACTTTTAATTTAATTGTTATATAATGCATAATGTTCTTAGGGCACAAAGGTCATGGGTTCATATTTCCCCCAAGACACGAATTCCTTTCGCGCAGTGACAAGGAATTTCCTTTAAATACTCCAGATGGCGAAATTTCTAATTTTGACGTCTGATGAAACATGACCTTTGAATGTAAATTCCTTTCCTCTCTCTTATGTAGTTGTTCTCTGGTGTGCGGATACTGGTTGATGCCTTCAGCTTCCTGGTAGTTCTTGGTAGCTTGGAGAGTTCGGGGTTGCGGGGTAGATCTCCAGTGAATTGTAGTTGACTTATTGGAGGTTAGGTGGTTTGTCCTTCCAACTTCTCGAGGAACTTGCATTCACATCAAAATGCGAAGTTTCTGGGTTCAAATCTCTGTCCTCATTACTATCGTTGTCACTGCCTTTCTTCATTTTTGCAGGTGGTTTACCGTTCTTCTTCTTCATCATCCTCCCCATCTTCTTCATTTTAGCAACTGGCTGACCCTTCTTCTTCATCATCATCATCCTCATCCTCATTTTAGCAGCTGGCTTACTCTTCTTCTTCACCATCATCCCCAGGTTCTTCGTTTTAGCAGCTGGTTTACACATCTTCTTCCTCATCATCCTCATCTTCATTTTAGCAGCCGGCTTACCCTTCTTCGCATTTGCTTGAGCCTTTCTTGACGGACTATAATCGTCATTACTGGCATCCCCGTCTGAACGTTCATCAATTCTACTTATCTTAGGCCTCTTCTTCTTATTGGCACCAAATCGTTTAGGTTTTGCTTTTTCCTCTTCAGACCCATGCCATAGATCAGAATGTCTGGATTTGTAATTATTCCATCTTCTATCGGCTTCATTTCCACGATGGCGTCTACGTCTTTGGTAAGAATTTTCCCGACATCGACCCTGGTTCCTCCTACACGGATCACGGCGCCTATTCCACTTTCCGTACAGGTAGCTAGGCTGTTCCACGTTCTTACTATCCTGGTTTAGTATGGTTTCAAACCGTTGCTCATTATTCTCTTGTATGACTGCCTGCGAGACATCCCTATCCGGTCTACTCTCTTCGATATGGTTTGCGCCATTCACTTGGTTTTCCACATGCTTAGTTACTTGTGGCGCTGATTTAGGAGGCTCCATGTTAGTAAAATATTCAAGTAGACGGGCGAATATAACCTCCACTGTTTCTAACTTCTTGTTCGAGTCTTTCGCATCCGCCTTTATATTTTCACTTGGTTCCTTCAAGTCTGCCTGTACCTCCTCAATACTCCTAGGCGTTTCTTCCTGAGTCGTACCTAAATTTCTTATATCCTCTTCTACCTCTGTCTTCAGATTGGCCCTAGGCTCAGCTTGATCTGACATCAACTGCTTATGTAGATCTCTACTTCCGTTGACGTGCCTATCGAGGTCTCCTCTACTTATGTCCCGATTTTCCCTGAGAACACGATGTAGCTCGCGAGTTTCTATGAACTGCTGATCAATGTTATGTTTAAATTCACCAATGTCCTTCCTAATATCAACGCTAGCTTCCTTACAATTTTCCTGAGTGTTCTGCACTTTAATGGCAACCTTTTGAACAACTTCCTTCATACCTTTTAATTCTACATCTGCACTATCTAATTTATTGTCCATTGTTCCTAAGACTTCCTTCATACCTTTCAATTCTGCCTCTGTACTATCCAACTTCATACTCATACATTTAATATTCTCACTTAAGTCCTTCCTATCGGCCTCCATTCTCTCCATAAAGTCCTTCTTATTATTTTCCATCCTCTCCATTAAGTCCTTGATCATTTGGGCCACCTGCCCTTGGGCCAATTCTCCCTCCTGCATAAACATACTGTATTTAACAGAAACGATAGGTCATCGGTGAGCCCGAGACTTCAACGGCGTATAATAAGACTATACGATAAACATCACAACATCCTCCTATCTAACACATCACACTGTAAATGCAACATTCTCTAAAAATTTTATTTAATAAAACGTGAAATGCAATGTTCACTCGATCAAAGTGATCAGCCAAAACACTCAAACCAGTATTCAAAAATTTGGGAAATTACACTAACACACTTAAATTATACCTTTCATTCAGTAGATAAATTATTCTCATAGTGGTATCTCCTAGCCTTACTCATCGGGCGTTTATCTATTTCTTCGAGTTCACTATCAACTCTGGCGCACGATTTTATCATCCATAATGTGGCATAGCCTCAACATTAATTCTCATTTCCTCTAGTACACGATTTTTCCAAAATATCCTTATCGTTATCGTGACTTAGGTTCCCTCATCGTTATCGTGACTTATGCCCCATCGTTGGTGTGACATTTTAATGATCGACCAACGTATAACAATCCTACAATTGGTCATCGTTTCACTGATGTCAACCAATTTAACTTGTAGTTCTTCTCTCGATGTACTTAGGCCCTCTCTTAAGTGACTGAAGCCCCACGTTGGGCGCCATTTTAATGAACCCTTTAGGTCCATATTGAGGGATACCTACCTTCCTTACCTATCAGCAAAGCTCATGAGATCTGTCTCTTGGGTCGTTTCGGGTTCTTCGTCACTTGCTGAGGTAAAGGTAGGGTTCATTAATTCTAATCTATCTACTGGAATGAAAGGTCTGTTTAATAGATTCCTATTTATTCAGGGAAATGAAGTAATTTACTATGTCAACGATGTCATAGTCAATTGTGTCCACTGGACACCACAATCATTTTTACATAAATGTCAGAACACTGGTGTGAGACTTTAACGTACCGGTAACTGCCTGATGGGCAATCTTACTAGAAACCATTATCTCAATTATTAATCATTTAAGAAAGGAAAGTCTGGAAATCCTTAAATTCGGCTTCCATGTGAGACCACATGTACCATCATAGTGATTCGTTATGGTCCAGCCCTCGTAACACGAACTCTGGACTCTGAGTATAATTAAGGCCGTCCAATCGGTGTGTGCCACACAGTGGTTCTACGGCATGGACCCTTAATTGAATCGATGTGACCTGCGTCTATGTCATGGACCGACATCTAATCTTCTAAGTTGCTTTAAAGTCATTGTGGATGATGACCGCAAGGAAATGATGCTACAATGGCATATGCCCTAATCTAAGTCACTGAGGTTGATGACCCCCTGACCATCCAAGTTTCTAGGCTGAAGGCTAAACACAATTAAGTTACATCGGTTGATGACCAAAGTTCCACTTTACTATCCCCAGCACATTCACTGCTCAATCAATCAAAGTTCAATAATTACAACAACAACAATGCTCACAAACTTTGTGGCAGAAAAATCCATTTCCTTCGGATATGTCCCCTTTATCTTTACTTTATTTTTTAATATTCCCCAGACAACAAATTAAAATTTCCAGAATGCACCTCCAAGTTATTCGCTTGATTAAAGTTATTTCAAAATGCGGTTTCACTGAATTTAATAATTTAATAAATTTAAATGATTTATCGAAATGTTAAAGAACAGTAAATTTTATCTCCGCGGACTCTGGTTTCTTCACAACTTTCTAGGCAGCTGTGATGTGAATTCAATATTGCGATGTTTATCTGGCTGGAAAAGAATTTGTTACATCATTCATGTCCAGCTATATATCTCGTATCGTGATATCACACTTTAAAATCTAATCTAATCCTAACCGTTATTAACACTTGGATATCCTAATAATCTACGTACAAACCAAACAACTCGCCATATAATTACGATGTCATATCTCGTCATTACCATTATGAAATTTTGCACACCCCTCACAGACAAATCGATCATCACGACCATCGCTCTATATTTTGGACAACCCTGAAATTGGGTTACTCTGTTCCTTATACTCAAAGTTCATGGTTTCCAATGTTCATTACGTCCCCAATTACAGTATTTCACAATACTTAGATCATTACCGGCTATGAATTCTCAACTAAATCCAGCATTTTAACGTTTTCCTGGCCGAGAATACAGTCTCAATACCAAGCCTGTCCCGTTAGATAGCTGAGGTGTCTCACCCCCCTCGCTCGCTTGGCAGTTACAGGAACCACCTGGTTTATTCACAGTTGACTGACTTCTCAAAATGTTCCCTTTAAACTCTGCCGACATAATTAAACAAATACGATATTCTAACCAACAAAATGCACAGATTATGCTTCAAGATGCCCACACTAATTATACGCGTCGCCAATTGATACCGCTACAGATTTCTATGAATTTCTTTCCATTCCCAACATTATAAATATTCCTCGGGCTATCATATCCCGGCTTCAATGACAGGACTCTAACCTGATTCGCACATCTCATCTCAACTCATATAAAACACTCCTCGGGCTTCAGTGTCCCGGCTTCAATGACAGGTCCAACCTGATTCACAAAACTAACCTCTGTTTCCCAGCTCCACAATTATCATCGTCAAAGAACTGGAATAAAATCCTCACTAGAAATACCGACGTCTAATATCGCACAATGCATTAATCATGAACAACTTCGCATAAATGATATCGTATTTAATAACTTGATTTTTACGAGAAATGACTGAAACATTCTACTAGATCTTTTTTATTGTCAGTCAGACACAGTTTAAAATGGGCATTTAAAAAGAACGTTTCTCTCCGTGACAAAATTCATCCCCTAGGTTCTCGCCGGACAGCGCGCTTCCACTCGATTGAAAATGAGTAACCATGGATTATTATTATTAACGTCAAATTGCAGACAGAAGAATTTTACATCGAATGAACATCTTACTTCGACATCACAAAATACAGGCAGTACACTCACACGGATGACGATCTACATTGGACGTGATATCACTTCGGAATCCTATTCAATAACTTTTTACAACATTATACAGCCCCCGCAAAACTTCAAAATTTTATCCAAGTGGAAAACAAAACCAATGACTCTTTTAGTCGTACTCTCACATTTACAAGACTTAGTAGGGCGACCACTGCGTCGTATATCCCCATTCAAATACACTTTTAGAAATCACGATACGAGATATAAGAGGTAGTAAGATGGGAAGTCACCTACCTCATGTCGTCACGCCAGTATTCATCTTAGGGCTCACCTGTGACCCTGGCATTTTATTTAGCCATCTTTACATTCATGGCTGTACATCTCATTATGTTTCTTCAGGTTTCCTGGAATAAAGCATAAAAAAAGAAATACCCTTCACTTGTTTGCGGAGCGCACACGATGGATTATAATTATTCCCGCACACGAATTACTTAATCACATTAGAATATTTCAGTATTTTGACCGTCCTATCTGATACACTTATTTCTCTCAAGAAAACTATCTCCCCATGGAGTCAAGACTTAGCCGCAATGGCTAAAATCTGCAGTTGAACTCAGTCTACTTTCGTTGGTTTGATTTAGCAGAGCAGCTCAACAATTTTTCGTCCGCTTTGTATCACAAATGCCGGAGAAGGAAGCTTCGTCATGGCGTCCCTTCATATTTATAGCAGTTACCCCCTCTCTTCGGATCTCTCCCTTTGTCGCCAAGAAAATTTCTCTAAATATTCTGACTTACCTAAACTGTAATTTCAAGAGTTTTGAAAGTGACTACATGCTTGCTACATTTCTGGCGGTAGTGTTCATGGACATTTAAAAATTTTACGGGTTCGATTTGTGAGATGAATGACCTCCTTTGATAGGCACTATATTTTTTGACTTGGCGTGGTCACGCCGTGTACACGCGCTTTGAAATAGTTCATAAAAATTACTTGAGATTCTTCCGCCGTCGACACGTGTGGTTGACGTCACGTACCCCAGAGCGTGGGACCGAAGGTAATCATCCCCTCGTCACGTGTCAAATCCATGCTATCAAGAATCCAACTTTTAATTTAATTGTTATATAATGCATAATGTTCTTAGGGCACAAAGGTCATGGGTTCAATACATATCTACATAAAACACATAACACTACAAACCACCACAGTAACACGCAGAAGTGAATACATCCCTCCACATACAGTAGTGCTCGCATCAGGAAAGGTCCCCTGCCGTAAAACTTGGTTTAATTGACATTATAGCTGATCCCTGTTATTCTAAGTAAGAGAAGGCTATTATATAATGCGTTTAGTCCTCTAAGGAACTCGTAGAATCATTATTTAGCACTGGTCTTCCTGTTCTTATCTTTCCAAAACTTACTCATCCTTTCACAATGGGCTTGTCTTCTCTCTTGTGACCAAGCATTTTTGAGTTTCAAGTTCCTGGCTGTTGCGTTCTTGGATGTGAACTTATATGAATTGCTTTTCTGTCAATATTAATTTCTGTCAGTTCGCTTTGGTATATCGGGTTCCGTTAATGATGCAGAAGATATTTTTGGTCAGTCGAGAGTCGCCCATTCGTTCGAAAAATTTCATACGCCTCTTCCGTGCAACTGAGGAGAATCGCTCAGTCAGGAAATGCAGTTCTTTTGACTTTTTACGCATCCAGATACCATCTTGAATGTTGGGTCCAAATATCTTCCTGAGTATCTGCCGTTCTATTTCCTCTATATCCTTGATGTTGATGATTAAGGATGACATCTCAATTGCGTAGATTGCTTCTGGGAGAACAATTGAGTGGTAGTGACGGAGTTTAGCTTTGTTGAAAAACGATTTCTTATTGTCCATATTCAAGTGTTTGTGTAGGCTTTACGTGGTATTTTTGCACGTGTTATTATATTAGGCCCCGTGGTGCCTGACTTTCACCCGGAGGCCCCGGGTTCGATTCCCGGCCAGGTCAGGGATTTTTATCTTGACCTGAGGGCTGGTTCGAGGTCCACTCAGCCTACGTGATTAGAATTGAGGAGCTATCTGAAGGTGAGATGGCGGCCGCGGTCTCGAAAGCCCAGAAAAACGGCCGAGAGGATGTGACGTGCTGACCACACGCCCCTCGTAATCTGCAGGCCTTCGGGCTGAGCAGCTGTCGCTGGGCAGGCCAAAGCCCTTTCAAGGGCGTAAAGTGCCCTGGGGTTTGGTCTTGGTTATTATATTAGCCATTTTTTCACTTCCAGTCTTCCCGATAATTTCACATAAACCAGGCGAGTTGGCCGTGCGGTTAGGGACGCGCAGCTGTGAGCTCACGTCCGGGCGATAGTGGGTTCGAATGCCACTGTCGGCAGCCCTAAAGGTGGCTTTCCGTGGTTTCCCATTTTCATACCAGGTCTTTCCTGTCCCATCATCGCCATAAGACCTATCTGTGTCGGTGCGACGTAAAGCAATACCTTTAGGGCTGCCGACAGTGGGGTTCGAACCCACTTTCTCCCGGATGCAAGCTCACAGCTGCGCCCTCCTAACCGCGCGGCCAACTCGCCCAGTCGTAAGAGATTTGGAGGCGAGTTTTGATCGTGATTTCATGAAGTTTCTCGATGGGATGTCTGGCTTCCTCAAGAGTCCGGGTAATTATCGCTAGGTCACCAGCAAAGATAAAGCACTTTACGTTGATTCTCTTATCTTTTGTTCCCATACGTATTCCAGGTACTTCCTTCTCCCAGGTTTTGATGATCTTATCCAGTACCAGATTAAACAAGTGTGGGGACAACATATCACTCTGTCTTACTCCTGTTCTGATTTGAAAAGTTTCGAAGATTTCACCTATGAATTTTACTTTAGAAGTTGTGTCTGTTATTGTTATTGTTATTCTTATTCTGCTAGTGGCTTTACGTCGCACCGACACAGATGGGTTTTATGGCGACGATGGGACAGTTAGGCCTAGGAATGGGAAGGAAGCGGTCGTGGCCTTAATTAAGGTGCAGCCCCCGCATTTGCTTGGTGTGAAAATGGGAAAACACGGAAAACCATCTTCAGGATTGCCGACAGTGGGGTTCGAACACACTATCTCCCGGATGCGAGCTCACAGCTGCGCGCTCCTAACCGCACGGCCAACTCGCCCGGTGTTATTATTGTTATTATTATTATTATTATTATTATTATTATTATTATTATTATTATTATTATTATTATTATTATTATTATTATTATTATTTATTTGCGAATGAGCCCATTAGGACTACGCAAAGTACTTAGTGACAGGCATTTGCCTTTCTTTATGCCCACACTTGCTTCTGCTAATGTCAGCAGTGGATTGGTTACCACCTGGGGTACAAATTTGTTTCCTGCCACGCCTCATGGTACTTGATTATCCAAGTATTGGACCGTAGTCCAGTTTCATAGGACTGGAGTGGATAGTTCCAGAACATACATTTCCAGCCGCACCTCTGGTGAACAGACGCTGACCACTTTGCCGCTTGCTGCAAGTCAGACGCGAAGTGGATTTCAGTCAGTTCTTCCGCCCTCTCCGCCATCGGGATGAATCCTCTTCTGCCGTCGAGGCCGTTGACCATTTTCCTTGTTCCCTCAGTTGATCCGCGGGTGCTTATTTCGCTACGCCTTATTCGCACCTGTCCTGCATATCTACAGGAACATTCCCTATCAGCCATTGGAACGCGCCGTGTCGGGGTTGAGGGCCCCCACCCCAGTGTCTTACATAGAGTTATGCCAACTCCTACTCAGTTCAGAGCTAGACCCCCACGCAAGCTGACCGGGCACGGTTATTATTATTATTATTATTATTATTATTATTATTATTATTATTATTATTATTATTATTATTATTATTATTATTATTATTATTGTTCGAACCTCACAAATGCACTTCATTAATTTCATACCTCTGAGAACTTTATAGCCAGGTAGTTGACATAAACAAATTCTCTAGATGAATTCAAACGCATACGCGTACGGCGATGTAGACTACATACAGCAGTTAACAAATATCACTAAAATATTATCATTTCCTATACGTATGAAGGTCTAATATGCACACTAGGTCTCTTTACATGAAGATTTTGATGATGATGATGATGATGATGATGATTCTTGTTGCGTAAAAGGGCCGAACATCTAGGCCATCGGCCCCAAATGAAGATTTTTAGTATTAAGTCGGATACTATACGATAAGTAGGCCTGAATGCGCGTGAGTATTGTGTGCATGTACGATTGCTTAGTAAATACCTATCTTATGTTAATCGTGGCAAAGTTTCAATGCGCGTTACGGCGATGTGTTGCTGATAGATACCGTATTTTTTGACCACCGAGATTTAAGTATTTATCGTTTATTACTTTATTGATGATGTGTCGTGAATGGTCCCGAAGGAAGTAGGTTGGTTGTTCCTAACGACTGGCTAGATATCTAGTCTCCAGACGAAGCGTAGCGATATTTAAGATGGTCACACGGTCGTACAAATAATGGACGAGCCCTTCACGAGAGCTACATCTCCGCACCACGGGAGCTCGACTGGTCTGCGGCTGAGTACACACAGGGTAGTATGAGCCGGGAGCGTCTGAGATACGGAGATCTGGATGTGAAGACGTACTTAATATTCTCAACTTTAGGTCGAAGAAGTGTGGCTTACTGCTATCTCGGTGATCCCAAGCCCTAAACAAGATTTAAGTCTAGGAGATGAACTGGAAACGATCTCACACAGTCTCAGAATTGGTATTCGAGAAATAAAAATACTTCGTCAGTATTTAAGGTCTGGGATCGCTCGAGATAGCGCAGGGCTTATATTTTGGATAAATTTCCACTGGCGAAAATTCAATCTTAATTTGACCTATTGTTTTGCGTTCCCTGAAAATGAGAACTTATGTTTATTCATTTATACTGTAACATATGTGAAGTCCGCCTCCGTGGTGTAGTGGTTAGCGTGATTAGCTGCCACCCCCACAGGTCCTGGTTCGATTCCCGGCTCTGCCACGAAATTTGAAAAGTGGTACGAAGGCTGGAACGGGGTCCACTCAGTCTCGGGAGGTCAACTGAGTAGAGGTGGGTTCGATTCCCACCTCAGCCATCCTGGAAGTGATTTACCATGCCGGGATGGTTCCTAACTTAAAGCCTTCCCTCTTCCTTGCCTTTCCCATACAATCTTGCCATCCCCCACCAAGGCTCCTGTTCAGCATAGCAGGTGAGGCCGCCTGGGCGAGGTTCTGGTCATTCTCCCCAGTTGTATCCCCCGACCCAAAGTCTGAAACTCCAGGACACTGCCCTTGAGGCGGTAGAGGTGGGATCCCTCGCTGAGTCCGAGGGAAAAGCCGACCCTGGAGGGTAAACATATTAAGAAGAAGAACATATATGAAATATCCAGTATGTATCCAGGATGGGGTGAGGTGAATTTATATGGCATGTTTTTTTACGGTCGTATGCTCTTCCTGTTGCCAACCTCAGCTGAGGTGGTAATGGAGATGAAATGAATGAAATCGGGTATGCAGATGGAATAAATCGGCTGTGGACTATGAACAGGAATTTGCCCCGACATTTGTCTGCAAGTGAAAATGGAAAACAACAGAAAATAACTCTGAGTATAGCTGACGGCAGGGTTCGAACCCACGCGTCTCCTGAATGCAGATCTTACCGCCATAGCCGAAGCGCATTAACACGCGCGGCCAATCAGCCCGTTATGCGAAATATTCAGTGGTTCCCTAAATCGCTCGAGGGAGGACGCTATGCATTACAGCCTGTTAAGTTGATCAACTTGTAACTCGAATGCAAAAAGTGCTTATGCTTGCTGTTTGGAAAACCATTGTAACGATCCACAATAGACAGTAGGTTCCTTAACTTCCAGTTTATGTTCTTGTAAAAATAAAATTGCATTACTCTCCCGAATTAGGTATATCTTTGCTTATACTACTAATTTCCCATTCGGGAGATGGTGGGTTCGAACCAACACTGTCGGCAGACCGGAGGATGGTTATCCGTGGTTTCCCATCTTCACACCAGATAAATGCTGGGACTGTACCTTAATTAAGGCCATGGCCGCTTCCTTCCAACTTCTATCCTTTTCCTATCCCATCTTCGCAATAAGACCTATCCGTGTCGGTGCGACGTAAAGCAAATTCGAAAAAAAATCCGAATTCTCTTAAATCGTTTCAGAAAAGACTAGGTAAAGAACTGATAGGAAATCTGCCACCTGGGCGACAGCCCTATATGTAGATCAGTGGTCAGTGATAAGGACGATGATCATGATGATGATAAAAACGATGACGATAATCTCCTCCTGAATTTGTCATTTTTGCGTATGGCAAAATGGGGAACTCGTCAACGTGAAGAGGGCGGTTAAGTAGGTTAGCTCCTAACGCCCCCACAGGACGGACGTGGAAGGTTAAATTACAACTGTCGGCTGGTAATTATACGGTTAGATAGTATCACGTGGCTACTCTTAATTAACATTCTACCGTCAGCCACTAATAATACTGCAATTGCTATCTGATAGCATGACTCAGGTATAATCTAGTTTCATTGTCAACTGCTAGTTACCGATTAAGGTAATCACACACAGAAATAAATTCACATGATGTGAATAATGCGTGGTGATACAGCATTCCTGATTTATCGAGCAGCTTCCTGTATCATACAAGGGCAATATTAGTTAGCACAGGAATATTGCACGTCCGTTATCCATGAAAGAAGAAGATGGTATTCCCTTTACACAGGGGAACAGATTCTTGTCAACTCTCCAAATCTACCTCCATCGTAGATACAGGATTATTCAAGAAGGATGATATAGAAGTCAAGCGGATTAATTCTTTATTGAACTGACATAATATTATCCACAATTACGTGTAATGATAGACGATCTGCATACGTTTGTTGTTCATAAGTTTCATATCGGTCTGTATAGTTTACGTACTCACCGCCAGAGGCGCTGTTGTTGTTCATATGGTTCACGTCGACATTACTACACTGTGTCCTCGAAAAAGTTTCCAATAAGTACAGAGGAGGCAGCACGCAACAAACGAGAAGTAAAAAGGTTCTATAAACATTGGTCACAAACGTAATATCTTCGGAGTTATGATCTGCTACCGCTACAACCTTTGACGTACCCTTCTCTTCAAAACATGTTCTCGATGCGACCACCATGCATTGTAATGCAGCCTTCCACGCTACGTCGTATGGAATCATGCGTTCGGAGGAACACCGCTGGCTGTTGCCGGATTGTATCACAGGCTTTGAATACTTCTCGTAGTGCATCCACATCATTTATGGGGATTGCGTACACCATGTCTCCAAAGTCAAGAATCTAAAGGGTTAAGTTCAGGCGAACGTGCAGGCCAAGGTATTGGCGTTCCACGACCAATTCATCACTCATGGAAGACCCGTGTTAGGTGTCGCGATGCCCCACCATTCATGTACCACATTTGCAGTCTACTACTACTAGCGTTTACCACCCTAAGGTTTGTTGGTAGCAGTTCTCCAATTCTCTTCAGATCTACATAATATTGGCATCCCAGCTCCTCCACCAGTTGTCAAATATATTCCAGTCTAGGCTTTTGCTTACAATTTCTTCCTTCCACAGAGCCCTCCAGGATGAAGGCAAGTAAATTCTCATCTCTGATTATATGTCCAACCCATGTGTTTCTTCTTTTCTTCATAGTCATTCACAAGCTCAGGGTTTCTCCAACTCTTCCTCATCAGTCGTAGGAAATTATATCCGTCTTTTGTTGCACACAACCCTCCGTACCCTGGAACATCTTGATCACAGATGGTAGTGGTAACGGACCATAACTCCGCCTAATGTTTAGAGGACCCTTCGTTTGTTGTGTGCTACCTCCTGGGTAAATATTGGAATATTTCTCAAGGAAATAACCTCTCTGCAAATAACCTTACTCCTTGTGGGTGGGGTTAACTTCCAATAAGTAACCAGGGGAACCTGACCCCTACAGAGCGCGTCCCCAGGTGGCGGATAGGGGGCCCCTACAGTATGTAGGGCTGGTTGAAATAACCAATACAACCCGCGGACCAACAGGTAGCCTGGGGTTTTAAAATACTGGAACACCCTCTCTCCAGGGGTCATAAATATGGAGGGCCCTTGCCCTGGGTTAAGGGTGAAGACCTCAACGGCGTCTACGGCGGAGAAGATGGACTTCGGTACGGCGGAGATGGCGGAAGAAGCAACCCATCCTTCTGGGGTGTACAGATGGAACCTACTGCCTTGTAGGACGAGGAAGGCATCCTCAAAGGCTAAGGGAGTAAACCCTGAAAGAAAATTCTCTTATGCGTTAGGCCTAGCAAGTCAGCAGGAGAGTATTGAGTACAGTTCCTTTCAATAAGAAAAAGAGCCTTACCACACCCGGGAAACTGGAGATGGTTTAGGATGATGATGATGATGATGATGATGATGATGATGATGATGATTCTAAAGGAAACCCTATATATAGTGTTGGTATGAACACTCTCGGGGACATGGCAAGTGTCCAGACGCTAGTCCATTTCTTCCCACACATGTCTCAACTGCACTAGAGTTGCAGTTCTTTAAAATTATCAAGTTGTTATGGCAATGGAGGATCGTGTATAACATCCTTGACGTAGATCCCAATAAAGGAAATCGCGAGGTTTTAAATCAGGTGATCTTGGGAGTCCAAAGCAGCATCGGTGAATCATGATTCCCGGCACGGCCGATCCAGGATGGCATTCCCGGAGCACAAACATTCACGGGATTCAAAATGTTGTGCCCAACAGCTCACCAAGGATGTTGTACTAAATATCTCAGTTTTAATAACTATAGACATTACACAAAATCCAAAGGAGAATCTTATATGGCGAGCTGGGCAGCGTAATTGGTTGAAGCGCTAGCCTTCTACCCTCGAAACTGCGTTATCGAATCCCGGTGTAGTCAGTTGATATTTCAGAGAGTTTGATTTGACTTATTTATTTATCATCAACAGAGTTATTAATTCTCCAATTAAAGATAATATAATACATATTTACAAAACACGTAAGGAAGAAAAAAATTAAAACAGAAAAGTGTTTATACATTTGAAATGACCGACGGAAGTATAACTTTCAGTTACGGAATGCGAAGAACAGGATACAAGGAACACTCTGTCTATGAAGCTTCCATAAGAAGTCTGCGAATTTTACTCTCTGGAGTGGAATACATCCAACATGCCACTAATTTTGTTCAGGGATCTTAGGGCCTGCATAAACCAAGGGTTTCTATGTGATTCCGTTCTGCGCAAGGGTAAGTGAAAGGTGACAGGCTGTCGGGTGTTGCGGGAAGGAACATGAATTGGTTGCAACTGGAGTAAATTGGGACAGCCAAGGAAATTACCGATACTTTTGTGTATGAAACGTGCGTTAACATACCTGCGCCTATTTCTAAGAGGCTCAATACGCATCTTTGTACAAAACAAATCATAATCTATCGATGACTGCTTGGTACCCAAACACTTTTTACTGATCCACTTTGAGAATCTGATCTGCACTCGCTCTAATGCATTAACTAAGTATTCCCGTGAAGGGATCCACACTTCAGACTAGATCTTATAAGCAAGAAATACAGGGTTTTTAATGAGACAACAGATTTAAAAAATACTTCCAGTTTCTTTTGAGCAATGCCTTGTTAGCGATATTTAACACATGGTCATTTCATTGAAGGATAGATGATTTTTATGACTAAAAATAATACCAAGATCATTAATTATTAACACGCTTCACTTCTTGATGCTTTATGTGATAATTGAATATATTAACTTGCAATTTTCTCGTGAAGGATATTGCAAATCACTTTGAAATATTTAGGGAGAAATGCCACTTTTGGCACCAATCACTAATCAGACTGTAACCATTTATAGTCAATCACCTTTTCAATTACTCTGTAGAGTTTAAGATCAACTCATCAGCATAGAGCAGGTAGTTGCTCGAATGGATTTGTGATGGCACATCATTAACAAATAGCAGGAAACACAATGGTCCCAGCAGTGAACCTTATGGAACGCCAGACATACTGTAGGCTGATAAGGACGAGAAATGATATCCTCGTATTTTACTGAATACCTCCTGTCGTAAAGATAGCATTTAAACCATGCAAACCACCTGAAATATTTCCAATTTCCTATAACTACGATTACAATTACAAATCTGTCTACCTACACTTGTCCTCTTAAACCAAGCTACAATTGATCGGTAGATCAACGTTTCACGTAAGTAATGTGAATAACGAAAAAATGAAAATAAAGTATGGTAATAGCTGACGGATCGAAATCGCATTCGTAGTGTAAATCTTACAAGATTTAACTAAGTGTCAAGGCACGACGCTAGCATAATACAACGTACATCCGAACTTAAAGTAAAGAAAAAGTACAAATAGAAACGAAAGTTCATCTAACTTGAACGCACGCGGCTAAGTGGTAGGGATCACTCCGTTAGCCAGATTTCCACATGGGACAACCCTTAAATTCACGCCCTACTGATGCAACGCTCTTACGGGAGCATATTTCGGCCAGTAAGTTTTATGTCAAAACATGGCCTAAATAGTACCAGCTAAGATCTTCCACATTCGTATCCACTACTGCAAACACTAACATCGCAAGAAAGATAACCTATGATACGGCTATGTACACTGACTTAGCAAATGTCAATTCGCTGCTGCTTGCCGTTAATACACAACACGCGGGCACTTATTTTCAGCTTATTATTGGAGAGTATATATTCCCAACAAGTTATACCGCACTCAGCATTAAAGTATATGCTGGTCGGTTCAATTTCATTCACACGTAACCGCGATAAAATAACTTCTCGGACCACAAGAAACACGATTATTATCAGGAACACACAACGCGCCTACAACCGTCCGGCATCTTATAGCTCTGCCTGTTTAAGTGTGAGCGAAGGCAATACGTATATTTATTGGCTTAGGAAATAATTCAGCAATCCTATGTCTACTGAAATCTATACTAATTAAAGGGACTTTACACATTTATTATTATTATTATTATTATTATTATTATTATTATTATTATTATTATTATTATTATTATTATTATTACTGCTAGTAGCTTTACGTCGCACCGACACAGATAGGCCTTATGGCGACGATGGGATAGGAAAGGCTTAGGAGTTGGAAGGATGCAGCCATGGCCTTAATTAGGGTACACAGAAAATAATCTTCAGGGTTGCCAACGGTGGGATTCGATACCACTATCTCCCGGATGCAAGCACACAGCCGCGCGCCTCTAACCGCACGGCACGGCCAACACGCCCGGTATTATTATTATTATTATTATTATTATTATTATTATTATTATTATTATTATTATTATATAATTCGCTGGGGCCATCAAGGACCACGTTAAGTCTTGTTGCATTTGACACTGAACTTGGCCTTCTTTAGAGCCCAAATTTCCCTCATTCTTTGAGAGTAGTCCAAGGGGCACCGTGTCTTCTCTTCGGTTGCTCGTCTCGGTTTAGCCCGTTCGTCAATATATTTTTGCGGAAGAGATCTGTGTTAAGGGCGTTTTCAGCTGAGATATGTAGCATTTGCAGGTCTTCTTTGGTATTTCTAAACCAGGAAATTGTAGTTTTGCGGTTTGAATCAAAATGAAAAATTTCTTTAGTTAACTTTCTTCCGTCCATTCTTTTCAGATGACCGTAAAATCGTGCCCGTCTTTTTCTGATTGAATCGGTAATTTTCTCTATTTTGCTGTAGACTTCCTCGTTGGATCTCTTTTGATGGATTGCATTTCTATACTTTGATCCCAAGATTCCTCTCACAATTTTGCGTTCTTTTTTCTCCAGTTCTTCACGGAGTTCTTTGTTGGCATTTAGAGACAGCGTTTCGGCTGCATATAGAACTACTGGCTTCAGAACTGTTTCATAGTGACGTATCTTGGTGTTTTTGGAAAGGCATTTTTTGTTGTAGATTGTGCGGGATGTTTGTAGGCTATTTCCAGTTTGCGTAGTCGCTCCTGAAGTGTTTCTTTGTCCAGCCCATTTTTCATGATGATCTCACCCAGGTATTTGAATTTGTCTACTCGGGTGATGTCGTCCCCGTATTTTGTATGGCGTTTTGGTGGAGCCTCTTTGATGTTAGCCATTACTTCTGTTTTCTCAAACGATACCTGCAGACCAGTTTGTTCGGCAATTTCCTTTAAAATTTCAACTTTTATTATTATTATTATTATTATTATTATTATTATTATTATTATTATTATTATTATTATTATTATTGTTATTATTGTTACGGGGTTACCCGTGAACCAGCAGAGGTGAAAGAATGTGCCGGGGTGAATGGGTCTAACTACAATGTTAATAAAGAATTTAAAACTGAAATGGAAGGTTATATTTTTGAAAAACAACAAGATAACAAATTCTCACTTAGTGAGATAACAATGACAAACATAGAAAAATCCAAGGTTACAGTACTTTAACTCTCTTGGGCTACAAGCCCCTAGTTTTGCAATTTTTGAGTTCTCAGCTCACATTTACCGAGAGTACAAATATACACAAGGGCAGAAATCCCTCAAAACATGGAGCGCTTGCTTCCAACACACAATATCAAGCCTCCCAGATGCACTTTTGCAACTCTAGAGAAGAGCGAACGTGCCCTCAGTTCTCCCAAGCCTACTCAAGGCAACATTACATGAAAATCTACAAATCACAGGCCTTACAAGGCACTATTTACAAATTTGAAACAGGGGTATCTTGTACCCAATCTAATGGGCCGTTGCGGAAAGAAACAAATTAAGTAAATTGCCCGAAACACATATTGAATGGAGGCGAGTATTTGCACTTCTAAGTATGCATTCTTCAAACCTAAGGGGCACTAGGCCGATGAAACAGGGGCTATTCCCAAACTATGGTATAAGAAAAAAATTTAAGACATTACGGAAAGGAAGAAAACCAGTTACCAAAACGTAGTCACCTCAAATCAATATGAAGGGGACCTCGAGAGGGTACATCACTCTCTATCCCCGATTTACAGTGAAAGATTTATGAAATTTTTACATGAACCGAGAGGAGATTTACATTTTAGAGAAGTTGGTTACATAGTTAAAATTTCGAACCTTTCCCTCGGGTTAAACTGCGGAGCTAGCGAATATAAAGATATTATATGGCCATTACCTTGTCGAAGAAATGCTTCCCGATGAAAGAGGCGCCTCCCGCCTCCTGCTTGACACACACACTAGGTTAGATAACGATAAATTGGCCTAGAGACGTGAAAATCCGCAGTTTATAAACCCTCGGGAAAAGTTCGAGACCTTTCATGAATAAATCAGCCACGCCCTCTCAGTTTATTGGTCAGTTTGAAAGGTTACACTCCAAATCGAAGGAGAAAGCAGTGATAGGCGGAAAATTAATTATAGAAATTAGGGATTGGCTCGATTCAACACTGGTGGAAAGAAAAAGTAAATATTGCCAACCCACAAAACTTATGAATACAAAATTTCTTTAACTCAAAGTTCTTTCACTTCGCACCAGGGTGCATGATCATAGTTTTTTAGCCGTGACCTCTGTTGAAGAAAGTCGCAACTTCTTGATAAATAGTAAACAAAACACGTAGAATTTCATACAGTACATGAAACTTCAAAATAACAAAATTTTCATTAGATTTCTGTAGCGACATCTTCTGAGTAACGGTTTAAGTAGGTCTAGTTTCAAGTTCACTGTTTCTCCTGTAGAGGAGTTCTTTTAGGCGCAAGATTTACATGCGCGGCTGTGGGGTGTACCTGCCGGTACAATTATTATTATTATTATTATTATTATTATTATTATTATTATTATTATTATTATTATTATTATTATTATTATTATTAAAATCCAAAGCTAGGGAAACAATAACTTGTGTTTCTGTAATTTCAGATGTTATCCATGCTAAGTTCATAAAATTAATTACCTTAATTTCTGGCATTTTCTACAAAGTATGTACACCAGTGGTTCTTAAACTGTGGTATGCGTGCCCCTAGGCGTGGGGTACGCGAGCAGCCTTCGGGGAAAAAAGGAAGAAAAATTGAAATATGGAGATAAATAAGAAGAAGGTTAAGTATGTATAAGCCCTACTGTATATGGAGCCACGCTTCGCTTGGAAGTTTCACCTCGACTATGACACATCAGCAAACTGTGTCACGCTAAGCAAGCATAACCATCCCGTTTAAATTTTGATGGTTCGCAACGTCATAAGTTCAGAATAAAAATAGAAACTTTTGAATCCTTATTTATTAATTTGATATTGAGGCTGATATCTAGCGTTCAGTGAAACTTTCATACAAACAGGGTACCCCGTGTTACTTTACTATCATAGTATTATACTGATGCAGTCACAAACTATTACATTTCTTGTGATGTTATAAAAATGCATTTCATTTTACAATCTCATCTTATTTATGATGTGTTTGTAAACGAATGGTTTAGGTACACTCAATTAAAATGTCTTTATAATTAGCTAGGTACTCATATTTTTTAAGCCTATCATTTAGGGATTTTTGGTGGAGGTACATTGAACATTTTGCCATGAATGAGGGGTACTATTTCATAATACACTAGTGTCCAAAAGTTAAGTACAATCATTAAATGAGGCCATACCGCCTGATAGGAATGTCAGACGGATTGCTGAACAAACGGAAGCTGAATCGCACACCATTTGTCACACAACCTGTCCAAAAAAGCAGTGTCAGAAAGGTTCTGATAGCTAAGGTACACCTTTGACAACAACTACCAAAACTTGGCATTGTCTTCCACAACAAAATATGCTGTTAATAGGGTGTATGGTTACCCCTAACGGGCACACATGCTTCGCAGCGACGTGGCATGCTCTCTATGTCTATCAGATGGTCTAAGAGCTCTTGTGGCAGTCGACTCCATTCGTCCGAAAGGGCAATGCGAAGGTCTTGGAAGGTCCTTGGTGGAGGCTGACGGGATGAAATTCGCCTCCCCAATGCATCCCAGGCATGCTCTATAG
The DNA here is from genome assembly GCF_040414725.1 of Anabrus simplex. Taxonomy (NCBI): domain Eukaryota; kingdom Metazoa; phylum Arthropoda; class Insecta; order Orthoptera; family Tettigoniidae; genus Anabrus; species Anabrus simplex. The sequence goes on along the minus strand of NC_090265.1, from coordinate 411,665,383 downwards.
GATTCAGATCCACAGACGTCGCTGGCCAGTCCATGCGATGAAAGTCTACCCCAGCCAGAAATTCATCCAGCAGAGCAGAAGTCTGGACCAACCGCACCTCTGAAGAGTCAAGCATGTGGTCTCAGTACCTCATCCCTGTATCTCCGAGCTTTAACAGTGTTCCTCGGACCACCCATGAAAATGTGCAGGTCCGTACGGCCATTCAACATGATGCCGCTCCACACCATGACGCCACCACCAGCATACTGGTCCCGTTCCACGATGTTCCTGTGGTTGCATCGGCTACCCGGTTCTCTCCAGATTAATGTGCGATGGGAATCGTTCTACAGACTGAAGCGGGATTCATCTGTAAAGAGCACATGCCTCCATTCATTCATGGTCCAGTTTCGATGTAAACAGTAAACGGGTCCGTCTCTGTGCTGCAGTGAGCGGGACGCACACCGCTCGACGTCGGGCAAACAGCCCTGCTGTTCTGAGCCTCCGGTACAAAGTTTTCCGGGAAACGGCAACCCCTGAGACGGCTGCAAGCTCCGCCGACAATTGTCTTGCAAGTGCACTCCGATTTCGTCGGGCGGTTAAGGCCAGATATTGGTCCTGCTGTGGGATGGTTTACCCTTGGTCGACCTGGTACTGCCTTACGACTAACATATCCTGTGTCTCAAAATCGTCTCCAAAGCCTGGAAATGATATTTTGTGGCACATTCAAGAATACGGCGACTTCGGTCTGTGTCTGGCCTGCTTCCAGGCGGCCGAGTATTCTATCCTGCAAAACGGAGTCCAAATGGCGTCGTTGTGCCATTATGTTGTCACATTCACCACGAGGCTATACTCCGCACACTAAATCAGGGCAACTACGACTGAGGGAATATGGGGCGCAGGCACTGGCTGTGTTTACCTTGCGGTTACGCCGCTAGGCAAATAAGGGAACACTCCTTTCCTATATAGAGCGAACACGTAAGGTTGGTAGGTGCATATGTCGTGTGATTTGTGGTGTATTTCCTGTTGCCCTGCTTACTCGTAACTTATGCTTAACTTTTGGACACTAGTGTACGTACTTTGAGAACCTGTCATGTACACTATACATTGTTTACTCTCAGAATATGTTAAGTGTTCAGGGGACAAATTATCATTTAGAAAAATACATTGAATTATCCGTTTAACTACCTACTTCCAGGTGACGCACTACTGCGTGTGTCTAACCCCTGTCCCGTTTCTCTGTGGAGTCGGAACTGAAGTGAGATGAATCTTCGTAGCGAGTTTTACGACCACATGCCCTTTCTAACGTCATTCTCATCAGAGGAGACAATGAGATGAAAGGTTTCGTCATGTTTCGGTGGATGGGTTCATGTTTGGTTGACTCACGCCTCTAATTCCTATCCGGGGTAATAGGACTGATCTGGTATCCAGAGACAGCTAGTAGTTGTAGGATTTTCTGCCACTGTGGGTGAGGGATTTGCTCTAGTGGATAGTAATGCTCGTGCCTATCGAGAAGAATGGTCAATCATTTCCTTGAAACGCATGGCATGCAGTGAATTGTGTGGCTGACGTATTCTGCGGATATGAGCTGTGTTGAACACGCATGGCGTAAACTGAAAAGAACAAATGCTCACCGTACTAGTTCTCCTGCTAACATTCAGAAACTGACTGAAGCTGTTATCCAAGAGTGGGATAATGTATCACAAACAAATTAGATTCTTAGGTGCTGAGTATGGCTCGTCGAATTCAAGCATATCTCAGGGCCCTAGGTGGCTATACACGGTACTGATCCGACACACAGTGAACGATAATCTTGTGTTCAAGACCCCACATGACCAACGTTGTAATTTTGTTGTGCTTCTGTTGCTTTTGCATAACTGTCTGCATGTTGTTCTTCTTTTATCTACCCTTCGTAATGTATAATGTACGAACAAGGCTCTTTGGTTTAAATCACTTTTAATTCAAAATATTTAGTTTAAATTAATTAATCATTTCAACTCGAAGATAAGAATATAGAGTCACTGGCAAATTAAATGCTCCATCACACATTATGGTATTATATTCTAAGAAATCGATTCACTAGTGTAGTTATTTCATTCAGAAATGTGTCTGGCTGCATGGCTAAATGTTTAGCGTGCTGTCCTTTGGTTCAGAGTCCCGGGTTCGATTCCCGACCGGATCGGGGATTTTAACCTTCATTCGTTAATTCCGATGGTATGCGGTCTGAGTGTATATGCCGTCATCATTGGATTTCATCATAGGGAGGGCCCCATCTTCATATACGGGCACGTCGCCTACACGCGTCAACTCGAAAGACCTGCACCAGGCCTCTTCGGAGGTCACACGCCATGATTATTACTATTATTATTATCATTATTATTATTATTATTATTATTGTTCAGAAATGTCGCTTCATTATTGCAATGTTAATAAACTAAGCACAAAATAATTATTAGGTTTCCCTTTTTACAATTTGCTTTACGTCATACCGACATAGATAGCTCTTATGATGACGATGGGACAGGAAAGGGAAGGAATTGATCGTGGCATTGATTAAGGTACAGCTTCAGCATTTGTCTTGTGTGAAAGTGGGGAAACCGCGGAAGACCATCTTCAGGGCTGCCGACAATGGACTTCGAACCCACTATCTCCGGAATGCAAGCTGACATCTACGTGATCCAAACCGCGCAGCCACTTGCTCAGTCAAAATAATAATAAATAATTTCGTGTTGCTATTTCTAGCCGAGTGCAGCCCTTCTAAGGCAGACCCTTCGATGAGAGCGGGCGGTATCTGCCATGTGTCGGTAACTGCGTGTTATTGCGGTGGAGGATAGTGTTATGTGTGGTGTATGAGTTGCAGGGATGTTGGGGACAGCACAAACGCCCAGCTCCCGGACCACTGGAATTAACCAATTAAGGTTAAAAACCCCGACCCGGCCGGGAATCGAACCCGTGACCCTCTGAACTGAAGGCCAGTACGCTGATCATTCAGCCAACGAGTCGGACAGTAAAAATAATTAGTGCCTATTACATAATAGTAATACCATACCTTTAAGAGGTGTACGAAAATCACTACAGATTTATGAATGATTTGAACATCAACAGATTATTTATTTTACGTCTCACCGACACAGATAGGTCTTATGGTGACGATGGGATGGGAAAGCCTAGGAGAGGGAAGGAAGCGGCGGTGGCCTTAATTAAGGTACAATCCCAGCATTTACCTGGTGTGAAAATGGGGAACCATGGAAAACCACCTTCAGGGCTGCCTACTCCTTTCCTTTCTCTCAAGGTCAGTTGATAGTTGTTGGCTGTGCCACACGATTGTTTCTTTGTAGTATAAGTTGGTCATTTTGACCCCTACCATACCAAATATATATCTGACTATTTTCCTAATTTCCTTTTGTTTTTTAACTGTAACTATGACTTCTGGAGCACTTGCAACCTGTTTTTTCTATATAATTTGCTCACATTGTATTATTTGGTTTAACTGTCATGGCCGTGAGTTTTTATGAAGAATTGGAAATTCAAGGTAATGTATTTCTCCAGAGGATGATGAAATGATATCCTCTAAAAGCTGAAGAACAGACGAGAAAATATTGATATTGAAAGTGATTGTGTCCGATGTGGAAGGTAGGAAACAGTGCTATATCTGCCCATGAAAGATGAACAGGAAAACAAAGGACTAATGTTAACTGTGGAAACTGCACTCTGAGACTATGCATAAACAGTGACCAAACTGAGCATTGTTGTACAGGAAAGGGCTTCGCTTTTAGCACAATCCAATAGTTATAATTCATTTGGTCACGTATTTTCAATTTATGTTTTGAAGAGTAAAATTAGTTTTCAACTTTGATTACTTCAGAAACTTACACTATGCTTTTTATGATAAAAGGTCCTAAAATATATATTTGGTCCATTTCTTAGGGGTGAGGGATTTTTATGGAGTATATTCTATCACTGACAATTATGAATAAATGACTAGTTAAGGACCAGTTATGCTATCATTTTACACCTGCTGTACATATTGTGAGGGTTAAACACTATTTCACTGTTCTGCTCTGTATAGTGTTTTCATTTTACACATCACTATTAAATCATTTAAGCAGAAACAGAAGCTTCGAAGCTTTCCCTGTGCTTAATTGATTATCTGAAAGTTAAATCCAATACCGAAATTATTGCCTTTTTTTTACCCAGCAGATAAGTTAAGAAATGAACTGGTGTTAGCCATGTTATATAATATGTATTTGAAGTTTTGTGTGGCGTGTCTGTCATTTGTATCTTCCAATTGGCATTAAGTTTCCAAATGTGAGAAAACATTTGAGAAATGTAATGAATGTAATTCAGAAACAACCACTTTGCTAATGCACGTTACAGAAAGTCTGTTTCCCCGAAACTCGTTCTTCCAAGTGAAGTGTGCTAGAATACCATGGTAGATTGTTGGAGACGTATCTCAAAGGCTGGCCAACTTTGTTATACATTTTTGAAAAAAATGTGATGCGATTGATAAAGTACGGCAAACACAAGTTCCTAATTTTGTATTAAAATGGAATGTGGAGTATATATTTAATAGTCTTGAAGTCTTGATGCTGGTCAGTGAAACAACAGTACTATTTCAGAATCAGATTGGGGGGTATGAAATCTGCCTCCGATTTAAACCATTCTCTTATGCTGGTTTATACAACTGTTATGTATATACATATCGGAAATGCAGTACTGTGATTATTAACTTTTTATTATTATTTTACTAATTCATATTACGTTAACGGGTAGTGTATTAAAGGCCCGTATAATTTGTCGAAGGCGATTTCCCCAAGTATACTTTTCTCTGTAAAATTAGCGTCTAGTTCCAAGATTTTAAAATTAATAATAATAATAATAATAATAATAATAATAATAATAATAATAATAATAATAATAATAATAATAATAATATAATAATAATGATAATAATAAATGCTAGTAGGTGAAATGTCTCATTATCGTAAAAGAGATTAAAGAAATTTCCAATTTCTCCTAGATGTTGGAGAGGAGGATGGCTCAGAAACATCTTATAGCATACTCACTGAGCAGTTATGGCGATTCTATTTGGTTTCAGACGAAGTTGTTCTCGGTTATCGATCACAAATTCTCTTCCCTTACGATCAATAACAGACAGAAATTCATAATAATAATAATAATAATAATAATAATAATATTAATAATAATAATAATAATAATAATAATAATAATAATAATAATAATAATGTTATTTGCTTTACGTCCCACTAACTAAATTTTTGGTCTTCGGAGACGCCGAGGTGCCGGAATTTAGTCCCGCGGGAGTTCTTTTACGTGCCAGTAAATCTACCGACACGAGGCTGACGTATTTGAGCACCTTCAAATACCACCGGACTGAGCCAGGATCGAACCTGCCACGTTGGGGTCAGAAGGCCAGCGCCTTAACCGTCTGAGCCACTCAGCCCGGCCAGAAATTCATAGTAACACTATACTACAGTTTAAGATGGGAACCTAAAGTGTAAAACCAATGTTATTCGTTGGAACATTTATAATATAAAAGTAAATAAATAATTGAATTCAATGGCACTTTCTCTTAAACCGAAGTACTCGTATGTGGATGAGTTATATTTATTTCGTTATTTATGTCAGATTAGTGAGCCCAGAGGGTTAAGTTTGATGCGTATGTTCATACTCCGACAGAAGGAAATTTATCACCTACGGCGAAGTCTATAAACTAACGCATCAAGATGGTATTTTATATCAGTGACAACACTCATGATGCCCTTCTCGAATTTCCTCTATCCCGAGTAATAAATTTCATTTTATTTCCCGTTGTAAACTTGGAAGTACGTAGTAGAGTGTCAATGTCTTGTAGAGAGCTCAGGTAAAAGAGGACATAAATGTTTCTCGTAGATGAATTTGTTTCCATCAACGTTACCTATTTCATTTTTTCATTTATGGTAAAGATGAAAACAAACTGTAAGAGAGGAACACAATACAGTACTCCAGGGATTCTTCTTTTATTTACGCTTTGTTCCTTGTGAACCTTAAGTGGAGTTGAGATGGTATATTACTCCTACAGGCTACCTAACATGTGACAGGCACTAACAACTGCTGCTCTTGGAGGCTCGGGTTCGATTCCAGGTATTGACATAAAATTAAGAAATGTAAGACTGGCAGGAGGGCTATTGTTTACTGTAGTTGAAAAGGTAGTCGGTCAAAAACTTGGGCTCATGATACGTCACAGGTCTTTTTTTCTCAGAGACAATTGAACCTTTAGATATACGGTTTGTTGTGGTCATCTTTTTTTTTTGCTAGTGGTTTTACATCGCACCGACACAGATAAGTCTTATGGCGACAACGGTAGAATAATATAATCTTCTTCTTCTTCTTCTTCTTCTACCGCTTTTCCCACACTTGTGGGGTCGCGGGTGCGAACTGTGGCGCACATGTGGATTTGGCCCTGTTTTACGGCCGGATGCCCTTTCTGACGCCAACCTCCTGTGGAAGGATGTAATCATTATTGCATGTTTTCTGTGGTGGTTGGAAGTGTAGTGTTTTGTCTGAATATGAAGAGGAAAGTGTTGGAACAAACACAAACACCACGTCCCCGAACCAGAAGGATTAATCAAACACTATTAAAATCCACGACCCTGCCGAAAATCGAACCCTGAACCCTCTTAACCGAAGGCCTAAACGCAGACCATTCAGCCAATGAGTCGGATATAATAATAATAATAATAATAATAATAATAATAATAATAATAATAATAATAATAATAATAATAATGTATCTGATGAAATATTTAATGTGAGCAATATGGTACAATACCGTATACTCAGTCTCTTTTTAGTGACTGTGTAGTTAGTACACACAGCTCACCTCCGTTAAGGGAATGCCTGAAGGGAGCTGCACCACCTCGGAACGAGGATACCAATTTACTTTACTATCTAAAGGTTCAAATTTTACCCCACAAGAGCTCGCATGTTAATTCCTCTGCAGTAGTTTGAAGAGTGGTGGTCAGTAAGAAGAAAAAAAAGTCCATTGCATTTCTCTAAGCCAGGGCCCCTCAGGGTGCATGCACTGGGCACGGTGCAAAAGACGACTTCGCTTGGCTGACCAGAGTGCAAACCCCCACTCCTTGATTTGGAGCAATAGCGCTGTCTCTCTCTTTCCCCACGCCTGTCTCGCTCGCTCCCCCTGTCCCCCTCTTCCTCACTTGCTCCGTAGCGCTCCAAATCCGAGCTGAGTTGAGCCAAGTTGAGCCGAGCTTAGCCGAGTAGCCCTGAGACGAAGCGTTGGTCCGAGCCGAGCCACAGGAACTCTGCGCCGCTGTTTGCACGCGTGAGATTTTGGGCGTTTGGGAGGCCCTGCTCTAAGCCATTATCCGCTCATTGTAGCAAAGGAAGAATCTCTTTAAGTTTGACTGCCCGCGATGCTTACAAATGTGATTTTAGATCGGTCATGTTTCGGTGTTATTGGTGTTTGGTTTCTCCTGTTTCTTTCACTCCAGAATTGCTCATTATACAGGGTGGAGAAAAATTCGCGGACAACCGTACTTCGGACATGAAGTCATATTGGTATAGCTGGACTGTGTAGCTCAGACGGCGGAACGCCGGCTTTCTGAGCTCTTATTGACAAGTTCGATCTTGGCTCAATCCGATGGTATTTGAAGAACACGCCAGCCTCGTTTCGCTAGATTTACCAGCACTTAAAAATATTCCCTAGGATGAGAGTGTGGTATCTAAGCATCTCTGTATACTCTAAATGCAGTTAATGTGACTATAATCGCTGACTACATAGCTGCTCCGAGGCTCAAGCACCCAACAGGAGATTTAGTAGGGGCTCGACACCCATTGGATTCATCTACACGAAAATACATTTTACTGCTAATAGAATGCAAATTTGAGCAGTTTACACATCTGAGATATTAAACTACCACTTACAACTACTTTCAACAATGGAAAAATAATATCCACAACCAGTTAGATTCAAAGTGCAGTATATCAAAAAACCGAATGAGTGAAGTTATTTCTGATTCGTAATGTCAAATAAGTTTTTTTTTTGCTAGTTGCTTTACGTCGCACCGACACAGATAGATCTTATGGCGACGATGGGACAGGAAAGGGCTAGGAGTGGGAAGGAAGCGGCCGTGGCCTTAATTAAGATACAGCCCCAGCATTTGCCTGGTGTGAAAATGGGAAACAACTGTAACCTTTCCAAGGCATCAGTACATGAACCAGTTACCATTGTTCATAAATATGACGTTAGAATGGAGCACCATCGGTGAGCTTCGAACTCAGCCCGGTTTGTCGAAGCCTCACCCTCCCCTACTGGAATAGTTCGCTAGCCGAGTCGGTATCGCATTTTCGGGTCTGTGGACTGTCCGATGGGGCGGTAAGTCCTTTAGTAATAGTCTCTATAGTAGGGGGAAAAGTTAACTATGAGAGGAATACCATTTCATTACTAATGAAAAGAGAGACAATATCTTGTATAACAAATTTTACTTATACTAGTGAAACACATTATTTACATGGGTATGCCATACAAACACCTTACATATAGTAACTTGGGTGATCTTGACGTTTAAATGTTCGGTAGTCCCTTTCTACACTTCATTATACGTTTAAATATTCAAACTTAAGAAGGCGTTCCCTCTTGGGTTATTTACACTATCTCAGATTTAGAGAGGCGTTTTCTCTCTAATTATTTCACTTTACACTTACACTAATCACTTTACACACAAATCTATTCAACATAGGCATACCCAGCTGTAATTCTGTTTGTTTGTCGAAAAATAATATATTCAACTTGCATCAAATTATGATATAAGTTTGCTAGTATCGTATGAACTGAAATAGGCAATTTACACTCCCAATCCTTTGAAAGTCGCGTTACAACACTACCTTAAGTTAAACGTTGCCAAATATGCAGTATGATAAACACGCTCATTTCATTAGGATTTTTATCAATACATATATCAGGACATTATTTACACAACGATGTTACCTATGGACAAGCATTTAGCGACTTCAATACCAGACATCATAAACAAAGTATTATAGCACTACCTGCAACAAATGGACAAGAATATATACATTTCACATACACACAATGGGCCGCAGGTGGCCTTATTTACCTGCCGCTTGTGACATTAAACTTTACTGTATCCTGCAATGAACTCAGGACCTTCTGAGACAGGGTATATCTGACCTGGAATTCCCTATACGCTGTGAATAATTAAAGAAATAAATTGCAGGGATCCTTCATTTAATGCTCATTTGGAATCTCTGCGACGTTGGCTCTATTTAAATTAACACGCGTAATCTTTGTACCGAAAAGGAAAGAAACTCGCCACTTGTATCTGTTTACTTTCAATGTAGAAAACACTTCTCTTCGTCCCTACAGCCAGGCTCGTAAATCTATTCAGTTGATAGCCTTCCAAGACCCATTTCTAAAGGGCGGCCACTGGGCCGTCTTCATACAATGACTCCGCGGTAAACGACCTTGCTTTTTTTTTTCAAGCCACTATGGCCTCACATTCAATATCGGCTATGTCCGGCCGTAATTAACATATTCACAACACGAGATCCACTTCGTGTACATTACTAAAGAGTTCCAAGGGAACTTAACATTTTCATTTCACACTATATATTATGGCTACAGCCTGTTCACCCATTTCATTTCTCCTCTCGGTACATTGACTACGATGCAGATTTATTGATGATCTCCTGCCACCAGGGTCCAAATTAACTTGCGTATTCGCGAACTAATTAGCGATGTAAGATATATACCCCAATCTGATGCTCCATTCGTTGTTCCAGCAGTTTAATTTCTAGTAAGGAGGATTTCCTAAGAGCTTGTGAAGTACAAAAAAATCAGTTACTGAGATATATTTGAGAACTCCTATTGGCTGTAGAAAGATGATAACTGGAGTCGTTTACGTAGAATATTTAAGCCCTTCTACTTGACAGTACTTCACGCATAATTAATCTGAGGTCCTTAAATTTACGTCATGCATTATCAAACCCTTGTAAAAAAATGGAAGTAAAGTATGGTCGTTCCCAAACCATGAAGAAAGTATTCTATAAAAGACCCAAATAAAAATGAAATTATAATTATTATCCCTCTGAAATGGCGTGCTTGCAGTCTACGTTATATCTAAGTGAAAAATTTACATATTTACAATGGGACACGACCTTCAAAGAAATAAATACTTGGAAATGTACTCAGCCTTCTGGATACCACGTTCACAGCTTTACAGGAGGGCACTCCATGGATTTAGACTGCTTGCATCACGTCATCGACGATGTGAAGACCCATGATGACTTCCTGGCAGGTCATACACATGACAGCGACGTTCCAGACGTTCTCGGCTACCAGGCGAAATTCCGGCAAACAGCTAGATGACTCGTTCACTCCGATACACAGGCAAAATTCTGGCATTCAACTGGACGTCGGCGTTCACTCCGGCGTTCACGTAGACATGTAAATGAGGGGAAATTATCTCAAGTGAATGCGTTAGTTTATCACACACCACAATTTGAACATATGGTTGGATTTGCTCAATAGCACGAGCATTCCAACCCAATGTCGGTAATGTCCCAGAAGCCCGACATTAATCCCTTCTCATTTATCTATTCTTCTTGTAGGCAGCGATTATAGGCCCAGAAATTTCACTAGCTTCCCTAGAAACGACAGTGGTTAGGCCACTAATGTATTAGCATTCTCGTATTCATGATACTAGTTAAGGCCTGTTCTAATGCACTTAGCCGTAAGTCGAGCTCTCAACTGTACTATGGATTATTTTAACCTGGCGCTGTCCTCAATTAGGTCTACACTGAGCCGTTCACTGACTTTCTTGGTAATTCATATTGATATCAAGCACGTTCGCTCCACCCACTTCGCTAAGTAAGTCCCTATATATGTTAACTGAGCCGCATTAACTTAGACACATAGGAGGCTCGATGTACGACCTTTTCTACACACGGACATCGGTTATTACGGTTTCTTACCGTTCCTATTTATTAATTTGCGGCACACTGTACACGATAACATCTCACTCAGAGGGTGATTATTTCCACATACTCACAGACTTTAATGAATCACTGTATTACACTGCTCAAATTACAAGATTATTTCTTCACAAACGACTCACACACAAACCACGACGAAATACTACCGTACTGGCGCTACATTGCAAATGCACTGGGTAGTGTCTCCTCCTCAGCTCATGAATATATAGGCGCGCTACGCTAGAGACCCGAATGCTGAGGGTGGGGGAAAAAATGCAATCCTTTCTCACACATTGGTCCGTTAATACGCAACGTACAGTGACGAACAGGATATCAAAATGTAGCTCTTGTATTCCCATCTCCACTGAGTGACTGTTATTAAAATAACTTCGTAGGTTTTGAAGCAATCTTAAAAGCGTCCTTTAGTCTCTGGCGGTGAATGATGACGAGCACAGGGGATTCCTTGTGTTCCTTGGCACGGTTAGGGTCCAACATCTGTTAGTCATTAAGACGCGCCCTTGTTTACAGCGTAGTTACCGCTCTGTCAGTTAAGTAGAGCACTTCTCGGTCCCATAATTATGCGTAAAATTCCCTGATTCAAATGAATGTTTGCGCCTAATTATCCATTGGGTATTTTGCGATTTATGAAAATTAACAGAAATAAAACAGTTGAATGCGTTAAGTTGGCAGTGGTGAATAAGCGAGGAAAACAGGGTATAATGTTAGTTTTCACGTTGGATCTACTCTCTGGGCTCAGCTAGTGACCTAGATTCTTTGTCACGTGATAACGCGTATCGTTTCATCTCGCTTGCGGTGGGAGTGAGAAAACTTCCCGTACAAGCGCTCTTGCACCGCCTTGCTGCTAATTACCAGCAACTAGAGCTGGGTCGCGCGACTCTGGATATTGCAACTCGAGTCCTGGAGCGGGCAGAAAAATTCTAACTTGGGCAGTTTTTATCGTAGAATAACGCGGAAAACGGCATATTCCATCTCCTGGATATCATGACATACCATAGGTGACGTTGTGAACGGTCACACCACGTAAAACCCTTTTTAGGGCTGCCGACAGTGGGGTTCGAACCTACTATCTCCCGAACAAATAAGTATTTGAAACTTCAATTACAGTATGTAACTGTAAAGTTCTGGCAAGTAAACAGTTTTGTTGCTGTTTCGTGGACCCGTCAGCATTAGTTAAAAGCTTCAAGTAGTGGTGTTTATTATGAAGTAGGTTATAGACTCTCTAATACAGAGTGTTATAGTGTTGAAAATGAGCGAATTATTGCGTTATTTACATATTCAGAATGGGTAAATTCGTGATAAAGTTGCAGAAAATGGGAAATAATGATAGAAATACACACTGGTAAGAAACCGTAGTGCCTGCAAACCAGTGATTGAAAAAAATTAACAAACTGTAGAATTTTCAGGTAAAACAAGGACCTATAAGTAAGAACAAGTTAAGTGTTTTTAAAAACCATGGAAATTATTATACCAGAAGCAAAATTATTAGGGAATTTCCCTCCTAAAACTGAAAATAATTTACTGAATCTTTCATTTATGTTTAGTGATTTATTTGATGAATGCCAAAGTGTGAAACCCATTGGAAAAATGAAAAGTTGGTGCCTATGAATGTGAGGTAAAGTGAAACATTAATCATGTTCGTACAAACAGAATTTTGAAGTTTTACTAGGCACTTATGTGTTGACCTCTATAACAAGGAGACCAGTCAACACTGAAAATTTTCGTTTATTTCTCTCTCCCTCCCTCTCTCTCTCTTCCTAAATTTTATAGATTTTTTATTCTCCTTCTCCACTCCGCCCTGTCGATAATACCATTCTCGGAGTGTTTGGCTTGTCACATGTCCCACCACCCACTCACCTCATTTTGGGTGGACCTCCGGGTCTCTATCCAGGTACGGATAGGCCTACCACCGTGTTCCCGAAGTAATCAGAGGGTTTTCTTCAAACACGCCCAAAGTAGCGCAGTCTCTTTTCTTGCGATGTCACGTACGCCAAGGCGGACTTGCATTCACTCCTTGTGATTTCTGTCGCTTCTTGCAACGCCGTATATTCACTTCAACACCCTCATTTCGGTCGTCTGGATTGCTCAAATGTAGCTCTGTGTCATGGTTCAGGGCTCCCTAACAGCGGTCAAGACCAGCCTAAAGATGGCCTTGTGTACCAGTATTTTCATCTGGGCAGACATTCTTTTGTCACATACGATACCAGTTACTTCCCGCCATTTGAACCAAGCGGCAGCAACGCAATGCTGAATGTAGTCAACTTTTCCTGAGGAATAAGCCATGTTACTGAGGTATCCGTATTGGTCACACCTGGTAACTTATTGTCCATCGATCGCAATTGGATCTTCCTGAGCATCTGCTGTATTGCATGACATGTACCGGGTCTTGTGAACAGTTAACTTAAAGCCGCCAGTTTGTAACTGCTGTTTCCAATCCAGAAGATACCCTACTCGTACGTCGTGTGTGCGTGGATAAAAGTTCGTTGTGCTTTAGTCTTGGCATCTTCATTACGTATATCTAGAAATAGACAGAATAAAAACGGGCTCACTACCAAACGTTGGTTTATCCTTCGGTTACTGCTATCGGTTTTGTGACTCTCTCTGGAGTTGTAATGGTTTCCTTACTTCCGTACACATATCAGCTATGACGTCCGGCTCCATGGCTAAATGGTTAGCGTGCTGGCCTTTGGTCACAGGGGTCCCGGGTTCGATTCCCGGCAGGGTCGGGAATTTTAACCTGAATTGGTTAATTTCGCTGGCACGGGGGCTGGGTGTATGTGTCGTCTTCATCACCATTTTATCCTCATCACGGCGCGCAGGTCACCTACGGGTGTCAAATCGAAAGACCTGCATCTGGCGAGCCGAACTTTGTCCTCGGACACTCCCGGCACTAAAAGCCATACGCCATTTCATTTCATCAGCTATGACGTTAATTTATTTCTCGGGGATATTTTTCTTTCGAAAGCTCGACAAGAATACGTCTCTTGTGACGTCTCTTGTGACGCGTTCAAGACGTATTATTTCCATGTCCAGAAAGACAGTGTATTTTTCACGGCATTTTTCAGTGTGATGTTAAGGTAAATTGACACGCCGTGCTCTGGGTCGTATGAACCTTTCTAACCGCCGTTTGCATTCCAGAAGAACCTGATGTTTCCGTTCATACCAACATTAATTTGTGCTCGGTGTCATGGAGATGTGCTTCTCGGCAAATTTTCCTTCACTCTGTGTAAAACATTTATAACTGAATGTCTAACGGCCGCTATAAATAAGTTACTACTTTCAGTATCATCTCCACTCAGTCACTTGGCTGATAAAATAAAGTGTAAGCATATTTTCTGTTGGTGACGCGTTCCCTGGCTGGGTGGTATTGTAAATTATTTTATTTAATTTTATTACGGGAGAGAGAGACGTGATGAAATCGAGTGAGGGAGGGCGATACTTCAAGACGCGGTCTTGCCATAACCAAACGAAGGTACACACAGCTTTACGACTACACAGCTCGAATATCACAGATTTATGACTTCAAAGGACAGCGTCAAGTTTATGATAAACGTGACACAACAGCCACGTCTGTGAACTTTCATATTTACCTGGACACTTCACACTCAGCGAGTGGGTGGGAGAAGTTATAAATTGTATAGACAAGTTAAAGTGGCTTGTTGCTATCGATAGCTGTACAAGTTAGAGATAAGACAATGTGCAGGACGTTCTGCTGCCACCGAGCTCGATAGCTGCAGTCGCTTAAGTGCGGCCAGTATCCAGTATTCGGGAGATTGTGGGTTCGAATGCCACTGTCGGCAGCCCTGAAGATGATTTTCCGTGGTTTCCCATTTTCACACCAGGCAAATGCTGGGGCTGTACCTTAATTAAGGCCATGGCTGCACCTCCTGTCCCATCGTCGCCATAAGACTTATCTGTGTCGGTGTGACGTAAAGGAACTTGCAAAAAAAAAGAGTTTTGCTGCTGCCGCATGCAATCTTGGTCAGAGTCTGTTATTATGCTACATCAGTGGTATTAGCGTACCCCAAGGTCCGATTGTTTTTACCTTCTTACTCCCGAAGTAACGAGTATATTGCGGTTATACCAGAAATAACAAATGATTGTTGCTAGTTGCTAAATAATATTAACTATGATCATCATCTTCGAAGCTTTCGCTTGCTCAGGGTCCCGGTACGCTCTGGGAAGGCAGTATTATTGGACCTTTACTTTTTATATATAGGCCTATCAATGATATATGTAAAGAAGTGGAATCAGAGATAAGGCTTTTTGCGGATGATGTTATTCTGTACAGAGTAATAAGTAAGTTACAAGATTGTGACCAATTGCAAAATGACCTCGATAATGTTGTGAGATGGACAATAGGCATTGGTATGAGGATAAACGGGGTTAAAAGTCAGGTTTTGAGTTTCACAAATAGGAAAAAGTCCTTTCCGTTTTAATTACTGCGTTGATGGGGGTGAAAGTTCTCTTTGGGGATCATTGTAAGTATCTAGGTGTTAATATAAGGAAAGATTTTCGTTAGGGTAATCACATAAATATGATTGTAAATAAAGGGTACAGATCTCTTCACATGGTTGAGGGTATTTAGGGTTTGTAGTAAGGATGTAAAGGAGAAGGCATATAAATCTCTGTTAAGACCCCAACTAGAGTATGGTTCCAGTGTATGGGACCCTCACCAGGATTATTTGATTCAAGAACTGGAAAAAACCCAAAGAAAAGCAGCTCGATTTGTTCTGGGTGATTTCCGACAAAAGAGTAGCTTTACAAAAATGTTGCAAAGTTTGGGCTGGGAAGACTTGGGAGAAAGGAGACGAGCTGCTCGAGTAAGTGGTATGTTCCGAGCTGTCAGTGGAGAGATGGCGTGGAATGACATCAGTAACGAATAAGTGTGAATGGTGTCTTTAAAAGTAGGAAAGATCACAACATGAAGATAAAGTTGGAATTCAAGAGGACAAATTGGGGCAAATATTCATTCATAGGAAGGGAAGTTGGGGACTGGAATAACTTACCAAGGGAGTTGTTCAATAAATATCAGTTTCTTTGAAAACATTTAAGAAAAGGCTAGGAAAACAACAGATAAGGAATCTGCCACCTGGGCGACTGCCCTAAATGCAGATCCGTATTGATTGATTGATTGATTGATTGATTGATTGACTGATTGCTTGATTGATTGATTGATTGATTGATTGATTGATTGATTGATTGATTGATTGATTGATTGATTGATTGATTGATTGATTGATTGATTGATTGATTGATTGATTGATTGATTGATTGATTGATTGATTGATTGATTGATTGATTGATTGATTGATTGAGGCATGAAATATTTGTAGCTGGGAATTAAAGGTCGCATGCCCTTCCTGATACCATGGGATTTTCAACTGAAACTCCCACCCCACTAACATCAGGAATCAAACGACGGTCGCTGGGATGACAGGCAAGCAGATAAGTCTCTACACCATCATGTTCCCCAATAACAACAGCAATATATATATATATATATATATCATCGCTGGGCAAAATAAAGCTCGTAACTCCTTTGGAGTAATGTTTACAGAAGCAGCCCAAAACTGAGCGGTCAGCATTGGCCGGAGAACTATTCCTGGCATTTTCATTGCTTAGTGATAGCACAGTTATTCGATCTTAGGAGTCTTCTGTTCGCTTCTCAGGCAATGCAGAAAACCTTCACAAGACAGATGGAGAAACGTGGTTTTCTCGTGAGTGGAATTACGAGGTTTTATTGCTTAGCAACAATATCATTATATACTAGTAGAATTATTAACGCTGCGATTACTATTGTACTATACAAACTGCTACTTAAAAAAGTAAAGTGAATGAGTGTATTTCGAAACAAAAAATTGAAAAAGAGCAATGTAGCGTAAGTAAGCATTTTTACACACCTAGTCAATGGAAGGTACAAACTGACAAATATTTTAGAACGATTACTTCGAAAAGTGTACACTATGTAGGTAGACAAGAAAAACGCTAAGTGAAAACAAGATTGTTTTGAAAAGAAGCAGCTTCAGCTAATTTGTGAAGTGCTCGCTGAAAACACTTAGAAATCACGATAAATTTGCGTACTCCTTGAGACAACTCCGCGCACCCCTAGTGGTACTCGTACCGCACTGCTCTACATGACACTTGATACTGAGGAAACCTGTGAAAGTAGAAGTCATTATTTAAAAAATCGCACATATGTTATAAGTGGCGGTGATCATTGTTTTAAGAGGGAGGACAACCGGACTCTCAACAATAATCAGAGGAAAGAGAGAAGAGCTCCGACACTTTTACAAGTGAAGGTATAGGCGAAAGGAAGGGAAGGCCCAGAAAAAGCACGAGAATGAAAGATACCGTTGGCCTCGCAAATCGGGGTAGGACCAAGGGTGGTCAGACAGGAGCGTGACAAAATTACAACAGAACAGAATAGAATATCCCATCCTCTAGTTCCGGATTACCAGGAACTGGAGAGAGAATAATCGTTTATTGCAATCCAAATTATTTTGATACATGCATGGTTTTGTTGAAAATAATTTACCTATTACTACTTTAAATAATACAATTACGCTTATTCACTATTTACACCCATCTCTAAATTGTAGTTTATAAGATTTTATTTTTTATTTTGTCCTAGACGTTAACATTGTCATAGTCTAGGACAACATATATCATACCCCCTATTAATTTGTATTAGTGCAAATATTTATTTGTGTCACTAGTCTGAATAGTGTTATCCTTAGCTTACAATACAAACCAAAACCCGATGGAACTACAGCCCTTGAAGGGCCTTGGCCTACCAAGCGACCGCTGCTAAGCCCGAAGGCCTGCAGATTGCGAGGTGTCGTGTGGTCAGCACGACGAATCCTCTCGGCCGTTATTCTTGGTTTTCTCGACCGGAGTCGCTATCTCACCGTCAGATAGCTCCTCAATTCTAATCACGCAGGCTGAGTGGACCTCTAACCAGTCCTCACGTCCAGGTGAAAGTCCCTGACCTGGCCGGGAATCGAACCCGAGGCCTCCGGGTAAGAGGCAGGCACGCTACTCCTACACCACGGGACCGGCCTTGGCTTACAATAGATATTATGAATTAACTTAAATGACTGTATGAATGAATGATTGAATGAATGAATTGCCTGATTGTATTGTATTCATGCATGCATGAGTGATGAGTTCATCCTGACACAAGTAAGGGGAAACAATGCTAGAATATGTTACTAGAACCGTTGTCGCCAGCCCACGCTCTCAGTTTCGGAGCCCCTGGTCCCTCTTGTATTGGCCGGGCAGGGTATACCGTGGATAAATTCTACATCCCCCACCAATACGATTTTCCAGAGTTTTTTCTCGATCAAAAGCGATAGCGTTATCACCAGTCGCGTATTTCATTCGTGTACTTTGCCGTGGTCATAGTAACCACAAACTATTCAGTGGGAAAAACAAGCCTATTTATAGACTGCAGGATGAATCTCTCCTTTACGGGGAGGTGACTTGCACGATGATAACAAGAACTATGGCCCAATACCCTACTACTGTTCGTTAATTGCAGTTTATCAAAGTTGGGGGGGGGGGGGTACGTGCATCTGGTGGCGTTACCTCTAGCGAGCGACGCAGATCTACTCAACTTGGAGTCTAGATTGACGTCGTTCCTCGCCTGACCCAGCGTAGTCCGTGCTGCACGAGACGCTCTCATCAACAGTCTGCCCACAGACTGTAGCACGAAAAGGTCTCGTACACTCCCGCTGTTCACACTTGCGCTATATGTTATGTGTGTTACAAAGGGCAGACAATGGTCTAGTGTCATCGAAAGTAGAGCTGGATGCGCAATTGCTGTCTTAACAGCATAAAGTTGTAGTACTAAAATGATAGTGAACTGGATTGTATATCTAGGTTTTGTCATCTTCCTTACCACCTTCTGAATCATCTCCTAGCTTTTCGCGGTAGTGAGGAGATTAACCTTGTATATTATATGTTCCTTTTATATACTTCTGCATTTGAAACACTTTAGGATATTGTCTTATTCTTATTCCTGGCGTTTTTCCAACTACTTGGGGGCTGGGTTGAGGCCAGTTTTACGGTCGGATGCCTTTCCTGACGCTAACCCTTTTTGGAGGGACGTGTTTACAATTACTTTTTTCTGTAGTGGTTTGTAGTGTAATGTGTTGTATGTTGAAAAAATGTGTTTTAAGACGAACAAAATACCCAATCTCCGAGGTAGAGGAATTAACAATATGCAGTTCAAATCCGCGACCCGACCAGGAATCGTATCCAGGGCCCTCGGTACTATTTTTTCCAATGGGCATACTTGGGAACACGCTTCCTCAACCGTTAGGCTTTGATCTTTGCCCAGTGGTGCATCTTCTCCCGCTGTAGCCCCTTACTAAAGAATACCTCTCTTCTCGAAAACCACGGACTATCCTCAGAATCTGTCTCAAAACAACGTATTCCAGCTCCTGTTCTCCTGTGCCCTACTCAGTCTCCATCAGCCAGGTGGTACAGACATTCAGGCTGCCGAAATAGGTACTAGAATGTGAAAATGGGCACTGTCAAAAGTGGTATATATTTGCTACTGACTAGTTAACTATTTACAATTTAAATGATCTCCTGAACAAAGTTCAACAAGTGTTTTACTATATTTGGAAGTGCCAGTCTGGTATTGAAACTGTACTGAAAATAATGAAACAACTTACACTCCATCTACGTTGCAGTTGACTACCGTGTATTATTCAAGGATTTCTGGCGTAAATTTATGCCTCGTTTGAGTCGTAATATTTCTAATTCGAGAGAATGTCCTTTAACCCTCACAGGATCTGATCGGGCAATACTTAAACAAAGCAATTTCCCACTGATCACAGCCGTAATGTCGTGACTGAAGCAGATTTACGTATCCCCAGTAAGGATTCCTTTGCAGAAACTTTCTGGATTTTGTCGAGGAGGCCTCGCCCATAATGTCCAGGAAATTCACCCAGGCCAGTTCCTGTATTCCACACCAGCTCTCCTGTCTTCGCTAGCAGCAGCTCCTTAGCCTCCAGCGATGTCGTAGATGGCAGTGAACCAAAATATCGCCACTCCGTAAAAGGAAAAGTACAACCATATTCTAACAGTGTCGAAGAAGAAAAGAAATATCTACCCTATTCATCACAAGAAATTGCCATTTATTTGTTCATGTGACCGCGGGTCTCCACATTTACTGGATGTAGCAGAACACGAAGAGTACCGGTACCTCATTGTCTGAGAGCTGTTCCGATAAGTCCTCTCTTACTCCCTTCGACCAACGAGATATGTCGAAAGAAGAAATGTTTTAGGCACTTAATAGAAATGTATCGCAAAATAGGCATTAATGGTCAAAATAGTCTTTTATAGGCACTGACAAATGTTTTAATCGTATTATTATTATTATTATTATTATTATTATTATTATTATTATTATTATTATTATTATTATTATTATTATTATTGAGCTAACATATTTCATTTGTTATATATTTAATGAGACGCCAGGTGGTCGGAATTTAGCCATGTATACGTTTTCTAACGTGCCGAAAACCAACGAATAGGAGTTGTAGAATTCAAAAACCTTCCCCTGATCTTAAGTGGAACAGAGTCCACTATCCTACATAAAAATTCTATTCTAAATGAAATATTACACCGTTACTACATTTAATGTTTTACTCTCTCAAATTAAGCCTTTATTAATGCAATGCAATGTTGGGGGTAGTTGGAATATTCTATCTTTTCCTTGTTAAAATGGCAAATTTATGATCCTGTATCTGTGAATCCTTTGAAGAAAGAACTTCTAAATATTTATACTGTATCTGTATTTGACGTCTATTTAAGTTCTCTGAACCAGAATTACGTGGTATGTATGGTATGAAAAACATTTATGATTTCCTTTTCTTGTTTCTTGTTGTTTAAAGGGCCTAACATTTGGGTCATTGGCCATGATTTCCTTTTGACGTGATGCTGCACCCTTGAGAGCTCAAAATGATGGGTGCAATACATCTCTAACTGCGGTCCAATATTAGGATGTCATTCCAGAAAATCGGCTAACACTTTTGACGGGAATGCGTCTGAAACTAACATCAGTACTAGGGTGTCAACTCAGAAAGTCGACTGACACTTTTAATGTTTGCTCTCTCAGGTAAAGCGGAACCAATTTATGTACCGTAGCTCGTATAAACAGCAGCCTATTTACGTACCATAGCTCATCTAATGAGGAGCCTGGCTCCTTGGCTGAGTGGTCAGTTCAGAGGGCCCCGAGTTCGATTTCTGATCGGGACAAGAATTCATTCTTTTCATTCGGAAACTGGAAGTTTGAGTTCGTCTTAGTACACTTCGCTTTATCCACATATAGCCTAACATTAGCAATTGTACTCGTGCTTCGCTACGGTATTTTACATTGTATACGGATTTTTACGTAAATTACTGTACACTCAGTGAGTAAAATGATATTAAATATCATGTCTCTTAACGCTATTCGAGAAAGACCACGGGGAGGATCCCATACTTTGAAATGAAATGGCGTATGGCGTTTAGTGCCGGGAGTGTCCGAGGACATGTTCGGCTCGCCAGGTGCAGGTCTTTCGATTTGACACCCGTAGGTGACCTGCGCGTCGTGATGAGGATGAAATGTTGATGAAAACGACACATACACCCAACCCCAGTGCCAGTGAAATTAACCAATGATGGTTAAAATTCCCGACCCTGCCGAGAATCTAACCCGGGACCCCTGTGACCAAAGGCCAGCACGCTAACCATTTAGCCATGGAGCCGGACCCCATACATTGATTCCGATGTAAGGTGCGCGTTGGGGAGTTTCTACCATACCGGCAGGCTCACTTGCCTACTGCCATTCACAATGGAGATTGGGAGTTTTTATTACAAGGACAAGCCCCTTTTCCTAATGCCGGCCACAATTGAGTTGGGGAGATTTGATTATAATCGAGAAATGCAGCTTTATCTGACGTATAAGGGATCGAGATACGGCAAAATGTCACAGGGCGAAAGTTGTAGATATCTCCAAATTGAGCTGCGATTGTGCTATCTGTTTTGTGATACGACTTAGACTTTAGCCACCAATTACCCTGAAACGAAGGTCTGCAACGTCATTAAAATTGCCTCCAAATTTCGATATTTTTCGGGGCCAAAAAGTTACACAATTGAACATCTTGGAATGTTTTCTCAAACGAGAGAGAGTCCAGTTTTGGGATTGGCATTCGCACACATACCGAGAAATTAAGGAGGAAAATAATGCAGTTTAAATTTTTGACATTAACTGAAGATAAGGTAATAACTGAGGGCAGCCGTATACGATAAATATGAAAATACCAAGTGGACCTATTGAAAAAATGGAATGTCCCTCACTAAATTGTGACGATATGAGTTACTGATTTTGAGAGAACTGTAACAGAGGAGAACTTTAGGTGCATGGATTCTTAGATAAGAAGATAATTTATGTTGTTATTACTTAAGCCCAACGAGGCAAGGCAGAGGCAAGAAATTAAAGCAGAAAACGGAAGTAGAAGAGTATAGCAAATGCTAGAAAACACTTTACGGTTTGAAATAACGGGCTACACTCCGCGGTACTGTTGAAATACACTAGTGTCTAAAAGTTAAGCATAAGTTACTAGTAAGCAGGGCAACAGAAAATAGACTACAAATCGCACGACATATGCGCCTACCAACCTTACGTGTTCGCTCTGTATAGGAAAGGAGTGTTCCCTGCTTTGACTAGCGGCGTAACCGCGAGGTAAACACAACCAGTGCCTGCGTCCCACATTCCCTCAGTCGTGTTTGCCATGTTATAGTGTGCGGAGTGTAGCCCCCTGGTGAACGTGACAACATTGGAAGGAGATTTGAGGTCTAGACGTGACACAGGAATCGAAGAAGAATATTATCAACTTTTAATGTACAACAACGTTCAGCACTTCCATTTGAAACATCGTCTGTGGAGCACACGAGCCTCATCAGATGAGTTTCTCCTATATCTGCCAGTCCACTTTTTAAAGCAATTAGAAGTAGTACTACTGGACCACAAGGACGGCCACCGTATCAGTAACGAGATCTACGTACATAGGCCAGCTATCTTAATCATCTGTAATAACATACCAAAGACATTTGGCACCGTCAATTTGGCGATCATGAATCTCTCCCACGAGCCGTTGTGCAATATGAGGTCGTAAATAAGGTAAACTGATCGTAATCTCTCTTTATATGCACTTTTGAGATTAATTACATAACCAGTTGGCAATAAGACGCGTAATGATCGCTATATCACATGTAACGTCACTCACACTGCTATTAAATGCACCGAGATGATGACATCCCTCTTTGCTTCCGACCGTACAGCGTTACAAAATCACTGCTGTGATTAATATCTCTTCGAAAGCTTGCATTGGATCCATTCTAAAAGAGTATACTTGAGAAGTATCGTTTTAAACTCAGCAGTTTCGATCCTGGCTCAGTCTGGAGGTATTTGTAGGTACTCAAATACGTTAGCCTCGTGTCGGTAGGTTTACTGGCACATAAAAGAACTGCTGAGAAACTAAATTCCGGCACCTCAGTGTCTCCGAAAACCGTAAAAGTAGTTAGTGGAACGTAAAGCAAATATATTTATATATCGTTTTAAACCATGTTGTGACCACCCATGGACAAAATTGAGTCTTATCCAGTAAACAAGAAAAGCTATGTTACACACGTAGATTTAACGTTCCTCAAAAACGGGTACATGGAAAGACAAATGTTAAGATACTTTTAGTGTTTGGGTTTTCGGAGACACTAAGGTGCCGGAATTTAGTCTCTCAGCAGTTCTTTCAAGTGCCAGTAAACCTACCGACACGAGGCTAAACTCGTTACAGAAAAAAATCTGAAACGTACTTTTCATGAAATAGCAGTTCAACATGTGACGTCACACGCATACTCTGTTACAAGATGGCGCTGTGTTGACTCGCGCGCTCAGTTGGAGGTTAGTTGTTGTGAATACATCGCGGTCTGTTGTATAGAATAACAAATTTAATAATTGGAAAGAAAGACTTGATTAGGATAAGGCAAAAACGTGCAAATTTAATTTGAGACTTGTGCCGAGCAACTATCCCAGCACATTGTGCAATTCATTTATTAATCTTACTTTTACTCGTAAAAATACTCTTATTTTACATATCATAGACCCACAGAGTTATTACCCACATTCCAAGTGCACCACGTTCTGTTTAATAAAATATGTCTTTCATTTCCAATAAGTAGATCCCGGTTTATATGTAATATAAAAATGAGAAATGTGTAGCCTACATAAATATAGATCTAAAATTGACAAAATATGTAGTTAAATATGTAACTTAATATCTAAGTTTTTTGTGTGTATTCTTGTACACAGAAAAGGAAACAAAATCGAACAAAGCTAAAAGTGCAGAAGTTATTCAACCTCTAAATTTCATTTGGAGGCACAATTAATAACTAAATAGTTTTCCAAATTTTCTGCTGACATAGAATGTGGTTCATGGTGTGGGTTACTGTAGTCACGTCCTAGTTCGTGAACCATGGGCAACGGCTGAATGGCCTAGTAAGTGGTCCTGAGAGTCGGGATACCAGTTGATATGGAATGGGAGTGGGCATCTCGGACATATTCTGAGTCATAGCCCTCCTTGTTCTCAGGCGGCTAGGACTATACAATCTACTGGTGGTCCATAACCCGTTAGAGAAGAGATCCTCACTTGGACTATGTGTAAGTAGGGTAGCATCCTGCTTCATGAATTTACCGAGCTCAGAACACTTTAAGCAAGCCTCGGACCTATGGGAGTAACGGAGTCCCAGTCCCATTTGACAGTCGAGGGACTCCTTGGAAACTACTTGGCAAACAAAATGAAATTCGATAGGGAGCTATTAATATTAATGGGGCTTATGGAAGAAAGAAAGTAGAACTTGCTGAGTCATCTAAGAGGATGCATCTGGATGTGCTGGGAGTAAGTGATATTCGGATAAGGGGAGATAACGAGGAAGAGAATACCATTGCACGCAAAATAGTTTCTGTTAGGCACGTAAATGAGCGAATGATGTGGGTAGATTTGTCAGTTGGAGGAATAAGGACGAGAATTGTCTCAGTGTATTCACCATGTGAGGTTGCAGATGAGGATGAAATTGGCAAGTTTTATGAAGCATTGAATGACATCGTGGTCAGGGTCAACAGCAAAGATGGAATGGTGCTAATGGGCGATTTCAATGCGAGAGTTGGAAATAGAACTGAAGGATATGAAAGGGTGATTGGTTAACGTGGGGAAGATATGGAAGCTAATGGGAATGGGAAGCGTTTGCTGGACTTCTGTGCTAGTATGGGTTTAGCAGTTACGAATACATTCTTCAAGCATAAGGCTATTCACCGCTACACATGGGAAGCTAGGGGTACCAGAACCATAATTGACTATATCTTAACCGACTTGGAATTCAGGAAATATATTAGGAATCTACGAGCTTTCCGGGGATATTTCGATGATACAGACCATTATCTGATCTGTAGTGAACTAAGTATCTCTAGGCCTAGGGTAAAGAAAGTGAAATCTGTCTGCAAACGAATAAGGGTAGAAAATCTCCAGGACGAGGAAATTAGACAGACGTACATGGATATGATTAGTGAGAAGTTTCGAACAGTAGACAGTAAGAAGGTTCAGGATATAGAAAGAGAATGGGTGGCATACAGGTATCCTGTAGTAGAATCAGCAAGGGAATGCCTAGGAACAACTGTGTGTAAAGATGGGAAAAGGCGAACATCTTGGTGGAATGATGAAATGAGAGCAGCTTGTAAGCGTAAAAAGAAGGCTTATCAGAAATGGCTCCAAACAAGGGCTGAGGCACACAGGGATTTGTATGTAGATGAAAGAAACAGAGCGAAACATATAGTTGTTGAATCCAAAAAGAAGTCGTGGGAAGATTTTGTTAATAACCTGGAAAGGCTAGATCAAGCAGCAGGGAAACCCTTCTGGACAGTAATAATCTTAGGAAGGGAGGATAAAAAGAAATGAACATTTTGAGTAATTCAGGTGAACTCATAATAGATCCCAGGGAATCATTGTAGAGGTGGAGGGAATATTTTGAACATCTTCTCAACATAAAAGGAAATTCCCCTTATGGTGTTGCGAACAGCCAAGCACCTGGGGAGGAGGAAGATAATGATGGTGAAATTACGTTTGTGGAAGTGGAAAGGATGGTAAATAAACTCCATTGTCATAAAGCAGCAGGAATACATTAATTTAGACCTGAAATGGTGAAGTATAGTGGAAAGTTAGGGATGAAATGGCTTCATAGAGTAGTAAGATTAGCATGGAGTGTTGGTAAGGTACCTTCAAATTGGACAAAAGCAGTAATTGCATCTATCTATAACCAAGGGAACAGGAAGGATTGCAACAACTATCGAGGTATCTCATTGATTAGTATACCAGGCAAAGTATTCACTGGCATCTTGGAAGGGAGGGTGCGATCAGTCGTTGAGAGGAAGTTGGATGAAAACCAGTGTGGTTTCAGACCACAGAGGGGCTGTCAGGATCAGACTTTGAGTATACACCAGGAAATTGAAAAATGCTACGAGAGAAATAGGCTGCTGTGTTTATGTTTCGTAGATCTAGAGAAAACATATGACAGGGTACCGAGGAAAAATATGTTCGCCATACTGGGGGACTATGGAATTAAAGGTAGATTATTAAAATCAAAGGCATTTATGTTGACAATTGGGCTTCAGTGAGAATCGATGGTAGAATGAGTTCTTGGTTCAGGGTACTTACAGGGGTTAGACAAGGCTGTAATCTTTCACCTCTGCTGTTCGTAATTTACATGGATCATCTGCTGAAAGGTATAAAATATCAGGGAGGGATTCAGTTAGGTGGAAATGTAGTAAGCAATCTGGCCTATGCTGACGACTTGGTCTTAATGGCAGATTGTGCCGAAAACCTGCAGTCTAATATCTTAGAACTTGAAAATAGATGTAATGAGTATGGTATGAAAATTAGCCTTTCGAAGACTAAATTGATGTCAGTAGGTACGAAATTCAACAGAATCGAATGTCAGATTGGTGATACAAAGCTAGAACAGGTGGATAATTTCAAGTATTTAGGTTGTGTGCTCTCCCAGAATGGTTATATAGTGAGAGAGATTGAATCAAGGTGTAGTAAAACTAATGCAGTGAGCTCGCAGTTGCGATCAACAGTATTCTGTAAGAAGGAAGTCAGCTCTCAGACGAAACTATTTTTACATCGGTCTGTTTTCAGACCAACTTTGCTTTACGGGAGCGAAATCTGGGTGGACTTAGGATATCTTATTCGTAAGTTAGAAGTAACAGACATGAAAGTAACGAGAATGATTGCTGGTACAAACAGGTGGGAACAATGGCAGCTGGGTGCTCGGAAAGGATATAAAGTTTAATTTAGGAATGAACTCGATGGATGAAGCTGTACGCATAAACCGTGTTCGGTGGTGGGGTCATGTGAGGCGAATGGGGGAGGATAGGTTACCTAGGAGGATAATGGACTCTGGTATAGAGGGTAAGAAAAGCAGAGGTAGACCAAGACGACGATGGTTAGACTCAGTTTCTAACGATTTAAGGGGTATAGAACTAAATTAGGCCACAGCACTAGATGCAAATAGAGGATTGTGGCGAGGTTTAGTAACTTCACAGAGGCTTGCAGACTGAACGCTGAAAGGCATAACAGTCTATAATGTTTATGTATGTATGTATGTATGTATGTATGTATGTATGTATGTATGTGTAATATATTTATGTATCGAATGTCTTTTGTCTGTTAGGATGGTCTTGTATATAAAAGGCGGCCTTTCAACTTCACTGTAGTCATTGGCGCTTATTTCAAATTGCCCGCCAAAGAAATATTTAATTGTAGACTTGCTCAAGCAAGGAAAGTCGTTATTCAGAAGAAATTTGATCTCATCAAATGCAAATATGCTTGTTAGAAAATTTGTTTCTGAAGACTTTTGTGTGGGGTGTAGCCCTTTATGGAAGTGAAGCATGGGCAATAACCGACGAAGAAAGAAAGAAAGAAAGAAAGAAAGAAAGAAAGAAAGAAAGAAAGAAAAAGAAAAGGCGCTTTTTGACATATGGCATTAAACCGAGGACTGGCGAAAGGATCACAAAAGAAGAGTCACTAAATCGGAGAGGAGAACAATGTGACAAAGTTTGTGCAAAGGATGCTTAATACGCACAGCTGGAGATACCCAAGATTCGCACCGTCAACATAGCTAAGGGATGCGATTCTTTGACCGGATATCTCACTTTAAATTATTAAATTATTTTTACTTGTTAGAGACGTACAGGCTTTAATAACTACATTCAAGTGTTTAATTAGAAAACTTAAATCGTTGTAAAATTCATTAAAAAGTTGGTTTCCTTTCAATTGAGCTATATCCTTCGAAATATTTAAAATATGTAATATTTATCAATTATTTTTAAATTCAGGATCAGCAACAGCATAACGCCGAATTACAAAGGTTGAGCTATGTACAGTAGGTAGTAATCTAAAATGAAAGGTATATAAATATTTACAAAGTACGCAATAAAACTGTACAATCATATATAATACATATTTACATAAACACCGACATTAACAATGGAAAATACATTTACTGTAAATACAGGAGCAAAACAAGAAAGGACAAAAAGGAAAATTAAGTTATATGAGAAATATCATGACAGAAGGAAGGAAACGTTACGAAGATGTCTAGGTTCTTGTTTGATAAATAAGGTATTAAGCATTGCTGGAATACGTACAGGAAGGGGCCTCTGGGTGAGAGAAAGCCGGGAGTAAGGAATATGGATAAGGTCTTCATTATGGTACTACGGGATGGGACGTGGAGGGAGAATAAGTAAACTAAATCTGGAGACCTAAATAGACCATTAGCTGCTTTGTATAGCAGCTTTAGGTCGGCTACTTTCCTCCGAGCAGGAGTTTCAGTTTCCCAAGCACTTGGATAGTGCTTAAATTGCGACATGCAGGGACCCTGGTTCTGACGAAAGCACAGAAAAAGGATTGTACACGGTCAAGGTGGCTGATATTTACTATGCATTGAAATAAGTAAAAATATGTAACTTTAAACGTCTTTTAGTGTGATTCGTCGACATTTTAGTTTTTCGTGTGTGTACGAAACAGAATATGTAATTGGATGTAACCCGCGCTCTACCAATGACCCTCAAAGGTCGGCGGCCGTTACAATAGTGACAGCCTACCGCCAATTTTTCATCTAGAGTATACAATATTTCGTATAAAAACGTTTACAACAACGTTCCACAGTTTAAGTGTGTACCTCTATGTCTAGCAGTCAGTATCGTTTCTTGATACGGGGTCGGGGATGAGGTGAGATGTTCTTACCGCTGGATGCCCTTTCCGTCGCAGGAACTAATGACACTGGATAGAGTGGTGTAAGGAATCAGCTGTGGCTTATGAACAGGAACTGCTCCGGTATTTTCCTGGGTGTGATGAGGATAACGGATAGCGGGGTTCGTACCTACTCGTTCCCCCGAATTCAGAGCTTGGCTCCATAGCCGTAGCGCGGTCTCTCCACTCGGAAGTTCCATAATTGGAGTAATTTATGTATGTAATTGTAAAAATTCCTATTACCATACTGTACGGATCAAATCGTATTATATCCGCAGTGTTTACCCGATTTTGGAAAATTCTATTCTGAAATTATTTCATTTTCCTTGGTTTTTCAGTGTATGTATAACCTAGAACATTTACTGCTACGTGCTAGGTTTGTCTGTAATGAGTGTTTCGTTTCTCTAGTAAAATTTCGTTCAGTGGAGATGCAGCAATCCTCCTCATTTGTTGATCCCGCTTGTTTCTGTTTACTTCTTGAATCTCTTTCACACTATTCGGTTTTCTCGGAATGTAATTCCACCTCCGTAGTGTAACGGTTAGTACTATTAGCTGTCATCCTCGGAGGCCTGGGTTTGATTCACGATACTGCTAGAGATTTAAGACTGGCAGGAGGGCTGGTTTGTGGTTAAAGTGGTAGATGCAGCTCATCTTCTGACACAGGATGTGCTGGAAAACAGTTGCACCACCTTGGAACGAGGATACGAGCTCACTTTTCTTTTCACATGGTCCAGCAATCAGGGGCGTATTCTCCTTGAATGCAAGGCATTCATTGCATGCGTTATGATAATGTAAAGAACTGTCTGAAGTACGATTTTAAGTTGTTTCAAATCAAATATTAACGATTTAATCTCTCAGAAGTTCAAAAGTTACGCGCAACTGTACTAGTTCCGTTGCTTGACTACGTGTGGTGCTGGTGTAGTCTCGCCATCGATTCCACTCGAGAAAGAAAGAGACAGCAAACGGAGGAGTTAAGGATGTAAGGCATTCAATTTTAAAATTGCATTCGGTGGCAGACATAGTTCTGAAACCCTCCGAATGATGTCGCTGCAATTGAAACTTGGCCAGACTGTCACCCTATACACGTGCTACCGTCTGCCATCTGTTAGCAACTTGGAGAAAGTCGCATGTCCAAGTTTACACCTAACGGGACCCACGGATTACCCCCCAGCGAGAACCCAATGTGATGAAACTGACCAGCCACTGGGGTGACTTACCTCCAGTGCTTGAGTTCTGGCTGACTAGTGAGTTCACACATTGTGTGTTTTGCTGATTAGTGAGTTCATTATGTGTGCTCTTCCTGTGCAATTCCTCGTTTTCGGTGGTTTATTATATTTTATGCCTATGTGGTATTAACGATGGATGAGTCTAAAACGGATATAATTGTAAATCTGGTTGAAAAGCCATTTGCTGGCCGTTCGTTTGATGAAAAGATTAAAATAGTTAAAGCCGGGAGACCTATACCTTCCCTCGCAAATTTAAAAACGGATAACAAGAATTGTGTTCGTACGTTCAATCCAGACTCTTACAGTAAAACTGTTTGGCTCTGCGGCTCTGAGTCACTAAAAAAAAAAAAAATTCTGTTGGCCTTGCGTATTGTTTGTTGCTGAAAATTCCCCTTGGAACAGCAAGAAACGTGGATATGCAGATCTAAACAATCTGCACACTGCTATTGCGCGGCACAAGAAATCAGATTGTCATATCCACGCATGGATATCCTTAGGTACCTTTGGAAAAACTAGGATAGATTTGCAGTTGGATAAGCAGAAGCAGGAAAATGTTCTAAGGCACAACGAAGCCGTTAAGAAAAATAGGGAAATTCTGAAACGGCTGACTGCGGTGACATGCTTTTTGGGAAAGCAAGAGTTACCATTCCGTGGGCACAATGAGGCTAGTGAATCCAACAACAGAGGGAATTACATAGAACTAATTAAATTGTTAGCCGAGTTTGATGAAAAATTAGACAGTCACTTCACAACAGCGAGTGTGTTTATAGGGCTCTCTCCACTCATTCAGAAAGATTTAATTCAAAGCATCTGCACCGTAATGACCGCTGAAATAGAGATTCAGGTTGGGGAAGCTAAATTCGTAGGCATTATGATCGATGAGACTTCTGATGTTTCGAACTTTTCGCAGTTACCTATTGTCCTCAGATACGTTCATGATGGTGATGTTGTTGAAAGATTTGTTGGTTTCTATAATGTGAGTTCTGATAGGACAGCGAATGCATTGGCGAGACTTGCGATTGAGTGTCTGGATAATTTTGACTGCCGCGAAAAATTAGTTGCGCAGACTTTCGATGGAGCGGCGGTGCTTGCAGGTCAGCTGAATGGTGTGCAAGCTAAATTAAAAGAAGTAGTTCCTGAGGCTGTATTTACCCACTGCTACGCTCATAAGCTTAATTTAGTCTTCTCTCAAGCCGTATCATGTACAAAATAATGTCGTATATTCTTCGCAACGATGAGTGGCTTTGCGACATTTTTTAGTAATTCTTCTAAGAGAACTAACCTGCTGGACAGTGTCCTCAAGAAAAGGTTTCCTAAACCAGCTCCAACAAGGTGGAACTATTCTAGCCGTTTAGTACAGACCATCGCGGAATATCGTGCTTCTCTCCAAGAACTTTACGAAAGCATTTTGGAGGAACCTGGGAACTGGGATAACAATACAATTAATGAGGCAAGCGGGTTTCTCGCGAAGTTAATAGAATTTCAGTTCAATTTTCTTCTCAATGTTTTTAATGAATCATTTTCATTGACTGGCGTTACATATAACATCCTTCAATATAAGACACTAGACATGGCATATTGGACCGGAGAAGTGAGTTCTTTAGAAACTAAAGTATCTATAATGCGAAACAGTGGATTTGCTAACATCTGGGAGAGGACAGAAGAGAAATTTGATCCACCAAGGAAGAGAAGAAAGGAAGAAACTTCATTTTCGGTTAAAGATGAGTATAAGAGGGTTTGCCTGGAAATACATATTATTCTAGCACAGTTAAAATATCGCTTTCGTTCATTAGGAGATCTGTACTTCATTGAAATGCTTGATTGTAAGAAATTTTCAATTTTTTCTGTCGATTTTCCTGAAGAGCAATTCTGTAAATTGAT
The DNA here is from genome assembly GCF_040414725.1 of Anabrus simplex. NCBI lineage: Eukaryota > Metazoa > Arthropoda > Insecta > Orthoptera > Tettigoniidae > Anabrus > Anabrus simplex. Next base: position 411,632,907 of record NC_090265.1, on the reverse strand, counting down.
TGAAGTTTATGGAAAATATTTTGATATAGTACGACTTAAATCCAAATTGAGGGCAATGTTCACTTCTGAACACTTCAAAGATAAGACTGTGGCTCAAATCTAGAAATTCCTATTGACTAGTGGTCTCCATAGCGGTCTTCCCGAACTTTATAAGTTGTGCACATTGATTACAACTATTCCCGCTACATCATCATCTGTAGAACACTATTTCTCGGCTCTAAAGCGAATAAAATCTTTCGCCCGCAATTCTCAAGGTCAAAGTCGTCTCTCTGCATTAGGAATGATGTCTATAGAGAAGGACCTTCTTGTTGAGATGAAAACACGTGAGGACTTCTACGGTGACGTCACCAAGGAATTCTGCAAAAAGAATCGCAGAGTCGAGTTCACCTACATGTAATTAGGGCGAGTAGTATTAAAATTTACTTAATACATTGTGTTACTGCATGGTTACTAGTTGCATGCCTCGGTGGAGATTCCAGGATACGCCACTGCCGGCAATGCACTAAAGTAACCAAGCCATTATTCAGTTTCCATCATCATCTACATTTTTTTTTACAACGTTGTAGTCATTTATTGTATCCATCCCAAACTCTTCCGAAACATTCAATAGCGACTGTCGCTCAATTGAGTAGTATGCTTTTGTCAAGTCCACAAGAATTTGTCCATTTTACGATACATTTTTCTCCATACCCACATTTCAAAAGGTTTAGTCCGTGCACAGTTTATGGGTTTCAATGTCCATGTTTCAGCACTGTACAAAAGAACTGGGAAGAAAAGAATTCTTAATCATTTTAACTTTATGCCTTTATTTGTAGATGATCGCTCCTACTGTCGCAACTCTCTCCAGCATATCCTACAACGAATTTCAGCAGCAGAATTTCCATCACTGTCGATCATTGACCCCAATAAATAATAATAATCGTATGGCCTCAGCTACCGTGTGCAGACATTTCAATTTGACGCCATCTGGCTGTCTGCTCGTCAATTTCGAGGTTCCGATTTACTCTAGGCCCCCACTAGATGGCAGACCGAGTAAACCGAAACTCTCTTGGGCGTCTATGGCTGAGATTTAATGAATTTTGTCGGGTAAACACCAAATGTGTCACCAGAGATCTTTTACATGCCGACAATAAATTGACCCCAAATATATAGGTTTATCAACTCAATGAGACTGCAATAAGCTACTTGATTGCGGCAATCGATCACCATAATTTACCGACTCGTAGAGGAACTGTGGAATTTGACTCCTCGGCCTCTCAAAAGCTATAAAAGTAGTAAATGGGACTTATAACCAATAACGTAATTCTTATATTTAAGTTGGAAGTTACGGCGGACAACTGTCTACTTCTCCACTTGAATCAAAATATTCTGCCTAACAATAAATTGGTCGTTTTTTATTGACATAATTTTCTGAATACTTACTTCACTGGCTTATAAATCATATTTCAACCAGTATCTAAGGACAGACAAGCAACCAGCAGGGATATTCAAACAGAAATTCGACTTTTCACTTCTTTCTGCGGAGAGAAAAATACCTGTCAATCACAACGAAGTTCTGAACGCTTCACACGTTGGCTACTTTGCATCTTGGGAGGCACTTCACTTCAATGAGTAACAGAATCGCATTAAGCCGACTACTCACTTCCTCACAGTAAGAGCCGTTTCAAAAAATTTGCCCTTTTCCGTAAGGGAAAATTCACTGATAAGAAATGGTTGTGAGGAAAACAAGTTTTAAAATAATTTTTAGAATGAGCTGTAATTTTTCTGTATAAACTTGATCATTTGAAGAATATGTAAATACGTGACGAACAGATTCCTGATGGTGTGACAACGCGCATTTCCTCCTCCATACGGAGATCGTATCATCCTGCCACTCACCCGGCTCCTTACCTGCAGGTATATCCCGGACATCATATACACGGTCCTAAGCCCGCATGAAGGAGGAGGGTGAATGGTTAATAATTGAGCCTCGGGGAGTGCACTGATACCGGAGAAGTGGAAATATTAAAACCCAGATTATACTTAAGCTGTCAGAATATATTTCAGCACTAACAGAAATTTCTACTCGATCGGGGAGTATGTGCAGGGCGAGAGGTAGGGCTAGCAACTCTGGCACAGTTGGATGAATTTTTATTTTTTATTTTTACAATTGGCTTTACGTCGCACGAACGTAGACAGGTCTTTTGGCGACGATCGGATAGGAAAGGCCTAGGAGTGGGAAGGAAGTGGCCGTGGCCTTAATTAAGGTACAGCCCCACCATTTGCCTGGTATGAAAATGGGAAACGTGGAAAACCATCTTCAGGGCTGCCGACAGTAGGGTTCGAACCCACTATCTCCCAGATGCAAGATCACAATTGCGCGCTCCTAACCGCATGGCTAACTCGCCCGGTGTGACGAATGAATGGGAAAGTGAATCACTGTATGAATGGTGAATGAATATACGAGTTAGAGACTGGATAAATGATTGCATGCCCAGCGAGTGGCAGCGCGGTTTAGGTCACGTAGCTGTCAGCTTGCATTCGGGAGATAGTGGGTTCGAACCTCACTCTTGGCAGCCCTGAAGAAAGTTTATTTTCTATAAGCATGGCCATCTGGAGTTCCCACTTTGGGTACTTTCATTTCTAGCCAAGCCCTGCATGTTCTATAAATTTGAGCGAAATAGGTGGTGACGAGTAAGGAATGCCCCCTTGTGAGAGCTGTTTGAGGGTCTGAGGGGCTGACTGGGTGTAGGAAAACCTAGTTGCACGGTGGTAATTATTGTGGTAGTTTGTGAGCCGCTTCTTCACCATTCACTTTGATAATGATAACATTCCCTGTCGGGGGTATGCCAGATAACTCTTCCTTTGTTAAGCGAGCAGACCGGAATTCGGGTTTATGGTTGGTTAGAAGAAATAAGTGGGTACCTTGTGGGCGAGGTTGTATCGAGCGAACGGAAATGATGGGGCACTGTTCTTGGGGAAGTGGTGGGTATTCGGCATCCAAAGGACTTGACAGTAGTTGGTGTCGATTCCATGTTGAGTTGTAATGGTAGTTTGCGGTGGTGATACATCCTCGGCCGTCAGCGCGTGGCTGGTTCAACTCTAGGTGGGTTATAAGGCGCTGTGTGCTTATATATGTTACGCCGGGAATATATTGGGCAGGAAGAGATGTTTGACACTTGATTGTATTTTGCACATAAGAGTACATTAGTACCGAACGATATGCTATAGCAACTGGTTAGGCTGCAGATTGACCGGGGTATAAGGTGGTGGTACAAGCGGTAGTAGGGGTCAGTCTGTAAGCCTCTTGAAACCGCCTCAACAAACCCGTACTTACAACTAGCTCTTTGCCCTCGTTTTTGAATGATCAAGAATTGTGTCTAATCATCGCCTTGATCTCCCTCTACTTCTCTTACTTTCCATGACCGAGCTCATTATTCTCCTAGGTAGCCTGTCCTACTTCATTCACCACACACGACTCTACCACCGGAGCCGATTTATACGCACGACTAAATCTAACGACTTTATTCCTAACAGCCTTCAACTCCTCATTTCGAATACTCTCGTGTCCTTGCCCTCTTGTTTGTACACGGAGCTCGATAGCTGCAGTTGATAAAAAAATGCGCTCAGTATCCAATATTCGGGAACCCCACTGTCGGCAGCCCTCAAGATGGTTTTCCATGGTTCCCATTTTCTCAATTAAGACCACGGCCGCTTCCTTTCCTATCCCATCGTCGCCATGTCGGTGTGACGTAAAGAAACTTGTAAAAATAAAGAACTTCTTTTTAGCAGCAATCATGCCTGATATGTTCATAACCTCCAGCTTAATTGGCCATCGGACAGAGCGATGTAGGAATAATTCTAACAGAATACTAATGATTGCACTTGCAAGCTCAAACGTTAGCTTTTCTTGTCCTATAAAAGAGGCCTTCAGTGGTGTCTTAACGACTCGCTGGCTGCCAGCGTCTTGGGAAGGTGTGGCAGTCCAGCTGACAAACCATTAACTGCCACACTGGAGCGAAACGTTGGTAATTTTACAATTGAAAAAGGGTTCGAATATCTTAAAGGTTTCCTTCTGGGAAGTTAAATTTATGATAACGACGATGATTATTCTTATTCTTATACCGAGCTCGATAGATGTAGTCGCTTAAGTGCGGCCAGTATCCAGTATTCGGGAGATAGTAGGTTCGAACCCCACTATCGGCAGCCCTGAAGACGGTTTTCCGTAGTTTCCCATTTTCACACCAGGCAAATGCCGGGGATGTACCTTAATTAAGGCCACGGCCGCTTCCTTCCTACTCCTAGCCCTTTCCTATCCCATCGTCGCCATAAGACCTATCTGTGTTGGTGCGACGTAAAGCAACCTGCAAAAAAAAAAAATTATTCTTATTCTTATTCTTATTAAAGCTATTGCGTTCATGTCAATGAATACGATTTAAGAGCTTCTAATATTTGTGTGTGGTGCCAAAACAAGCAACAGGAGAATTGCCTTCTCCAAAACGGCTACGCCTGCTACCGAATTAGCTGAATTGTATTTACTTTACTCACTTTTTGTGCCTCTTGTAGCGCAAAAACGTAACCCTAGTTGTGAAAGAGCTTTAAACACGCATCGTGGTTAGCAATAAGTGGGGTTAATAGATAGGTACTGCCTCCGAGTCACGCACGAGTCATGTCAGCGCATGCGCTCAACAAATTTGACTACCGGTAGTTTAAAAAAAGTGTTATAACTGAACTAATCATCGACGATAAGACTATACGCAGCTGATGTGTGTAAGCAAGCTTGTAGTTTTACATGACTGTTGATATCGTGATCGTAGCCACGAGACCTACAGTTTTACGAGGAATTCTAACCACAGACACGTGGCATTCCATTTTTTTAAATCCTTCGTGCATTGGCTGGAATTTGAACCGACTAAGAATAGAATGTAATAGTAAAATTACGTCACGTGTAAAGTAATTAAGGATGAGGATCACTGGCAACAGTTATTAATATAATAATAATAATAATAATACTAATAATAATAATAATAATAATAATAATAATGCAGCTCCCTCGCTGAATGGTCAACGTCGAAGCCTTAGCTTCAGAGGGTCCTGGGTTTAATTCCCAAACGTTTCAGGGATTTAATTGAGTCTGGTTAATATCTGTGACTCTGGGACTGGGACTAGTGCACATCGCACTAGCAACCATCATAGAAACACTCAGTACATCCCGCCACATACTGTCCTGTTTACGTTGGCCATGAATCAGGACCAAGTCCGCTTGTGCGACACAGTTTGCATTCGTAACCCCACCACTTTGTGGGACTTCCTTATCTTATCGTATGGGTTTTTAGTGCCGAATGTGTCCGAGGACATGATCGGCTCGCTTGGTGCAATGGGCAGCTTGCGCGCCTTTATGTGGGATGATTATGATAATGAGGTAGGAAAATGCAAACTACAGTGATTAGGCTACCGGGGGAATTGGCCGTGCGGTTAGGGGCGCGCGACTATGACCTTGCATACGAGAGATAGTGGGTTCGAATCCCACTGTCGGCAGCTCGGCTGAATGATCCAGTGACCTTCCGTTCAAAGTGCTTCGGGTTCGATTTCCAGCCGGATTGGCGATTACATCCGCATGTGGTTAATTCCTTTTCTTCGGGGCTGAGCGTGTTCGTCTTAATGAACATCTCTATTTACACACACCGTATCACCTTACCAACTACCACAAAAACACGCAGTAGTAAATACTTCCTATATAGCAGTCTAAGTTTGCCGTCAAGAAAGGCAATGCCGTAAAACTAGACTTACCGGGCGAGCTGGCCGTGCGGTTAGGATCGCGCAGCTGTAAGCTTGCATCCGGGAGGTACTGGGTTCGAATCCCATTGTCAGCAGTCCTGAAGATGGTTTTCCGTGGTTTCCCATTTTCACACCAGGCAAATGCTGGGGCTGCACCTTAATTAAGGCCGTGGCAGTTTCCTTCCAACTCCTAGGGCTTTTTCCCCGTCGCCATAACAGCTACCTGTGTTGGTGCGACATAAAGCCACTAGCAAAAAAAAACAAAACAAATAGAACACTGGACTTAATCAACGCATATTACCGACTCAAAGTAATTACTAAAAGACCAGGAAGAGGAAGAAGAAGAAAAGGAGGACTGCCTAGTGGAAGTGGTAGGGATGTGCTCGGATCACCTGGAAAGACGTGGGTTCGATTTCTCGTCAGGAAGTCGAAAGAATTAGAAAGGACAATTTACACCCTGAGATTCCCTCGGCTTACACCAAAACTGAGAACCAGATTAATTGCTGTGGATAAAAGTGGGCGGCTATAGAGCAAACTACTCTATCCCACTTAGTACTGAGGGTACGGACAGTGGAAGCCTTTACCTTCCACTCCTCCAGGGCCTTCATAACCTATCTGGAGATAGTTTTGCTTTCTTCAGTAATCACTCTGGATAATGTATATTACTGTCTTGATAATTCTCTAGAGAAGAGATAATAGTGTAAAAGACAAACTATAGTGAATACTCGTTATTTAAATCGGATGGTTGAAAATTGGGTCGAATTATCAGCAGAAGTCATAGAGAGTTTCCAGAAAAATGTTGGTCTTTTTATGTTCTTGCTATACGTTTTATGTCACGCCGACACAGACAGGTATTATGGTGGCGAGGGATAGGACAAGGCTACTACTGCGAAGGATGCAACCGTGGCCTTAGTTAAGGTACAGTCCCAACATTAGTCTGGCATGAATATGGAAACCACGGAAAACCACGAGGAACCATCTTCAGAGTTGCCGACATTCGAGGTCGAACTCCGTAATTGTATGTATGTACCGACCGAGATTGTTGCACGGTTCGGGCCGTGTAACTGTTAATTTGCCTTCGGGGGATGGCGTATTCGAACACCACTGTCGGCAACTCTCAGAATCAATCAATCAATCAATCAATCAATCAATCAATCAATCAATCAATCAATCAATCAATCAATCAATCAATCAATCAATCAATCAATCAATCAATCAATCAATCAATCAATCAATCAATCAATCAATCAATCAATCAATCAATCAATCAATCAATAAATAAATAAATAAATAAATAAATAAATAAATAAATAAATCAATACTGATCTGCATTTAGGGCAGTCGACCAGCTGGCAGATTCTCTATCTGTTGTTTTCCTAACCTTTTCCTAAATGATTGCAAATAAATTGGAAATTTATTGAACATCTCCCGAGGTAAGTTATTCCGATCCGTAACTCCCCTTCCTATAAACGAATATTTGCCCCAATTTGTCCTCTTGAATTCCAACTTTATCTTCATTTTGTGATCTTTCCTACTTTTAAAGACACCATTCACACTTATTCGTCTACTGATGTCCTCCCACGCCATCTCTCCACTGACAGCGGGGAACATACCACTTAGACGAGCAGCTCGTCTCCTTTCTCCCAAGTCTTCCCAGCCCAAACTATGCAACATTTTTGTAACGCTTCTCTTTTGTCGGAAATCACTCAGAACAAATCGAGCTGCTTTACTTTGGATTTTTCTAGTTCTTGAATCAACACTGGAACCATACTCTAGTTGGGGTCTTACCAGATACTTATTTACCCCCTCCTTTACATCCTTACTACAACCCCTAAATACCCTCATAACCATGAGCAGAGATCTGTACCCTTTATTTACAATCATATTTATGTGATTACCCCAATGAAGATCTTTCCTTATGTTGAGACCTAGGTATTTACAATGATCCCCAAAGAGAACTTTCACCCCATCAACGCAGTAATTAAAACTGAGAGGACTTTTGCTACCTGACTTTTAACCCCGTTTATCATCATACTATTGCCTACTGTACATCTCACAACATCGAGGTCATTTTGCAGTTGCTCACGATCTTGTTACTTATTTATTACTATGTACAGAATAACAACATCTGCAAAAAGCCTTATCTCAGATTCCACTTCTTTACACATATCTTTGATATATATAAGAAAACAATGCCTTGATGGCAGGACCTAGTGTTTACAAAGCACTATGTCTTCTGGTATGGGCTAGAGAAATGTTGTTACTTTCATTGATCTGTCTCTGTCTTATCCTTGGCTTTGACAATATGAAAGTGACTGAGGTATGAGCAATGCTAGTAATGCCATTCCTTGTACAGCCAGTCCCTGCTACGAATGATATGAAAATGTTGCTCATAAGGTCGGTCGGTGCATGCATTTCAGTGGGCTTGGCGGTCTGATATGATATGTAATAGCAACTTCTGGCTCAGTGAGGAAAGCAACGGGTAACTACTATAACGTGCTCCAAATTTTTCTACTATTCTACGTGATTCTACGTCTGCTACGCTCGACATGCTGCTACTAACCTCTGTGTGTGTGCTCTCTTCGCCCGTCCAGTTCGTACTGTTCGTGCTGTTGCCCTCCCTCCTTTCCTCCCCTACCGCCTCGCTGTGCAATGTGTACCTTCTGCTCTCGTCTTTTCTGGACGTTTCCATCGGAATATAAATAAGGCCTGCTCTGGGCTCGATCGGCGAGTTGGATGAAGAAGACGACTTGTGTGGAGGGAGGACTTTCTTTTATTTGCGCTAGCGGCTGGTCCGTGTGCAATGATTTTTAAAAAATGGTGTTTATTGTTCATGATTGAAGCTCAAGGACTGCTGGACGGGTGAGCGAACTTTAAATTTATATTCCCTTGCCATACTTGAATTTCTTTTTAAAGCTGCACTTCCTTATTTCATCATGCCGAAACGGCTGCTAATGACTGTTCACGCTAAAAATATTGCTAGTCTGAGCTGTTGACAGTGGTGTTTTTCTTGGAACTGCATCACGATCCTTTTTCAAAATTTGGCTTTCTATTACGTGAATAATTGGTGTGATATGAACCATTGGATTCTAAAAGACTTGGTGAACAAACGCAAGAATAGGACTAATTGTATTCATATTAACGCCTAGCTTCTGTTCGAAATTTTGAATTCTATTAATGCTTGTAGGTTCTATCTTTCCTAATTCCTGTTGCCAGCCTTAGGTACTGTTCTTTTGCACGTCCTTCCCTTTTTCCCCACGTTCCTGTCCCGGGTTTTTTCTTTTCTTCTACTTTTGCGATTGTACAGTGGCCTAATGCCTTTTTAAATTCTCTTAAAATTTTTGTATTAATGGGTAATATCCGTTTACCGTTTTGTAGGATACTCCCAATGAAAACTATTGTAAAATTCATCTTGTTTTGAGTCTAGCTGTTTTTAAATAGCAAATAGTGTTGTTAAATTGTCGTCCCATTTATTTTTTGAAAATCAGAAGTATCTAATCTTTAAAATATTGTTGGTTTCTTTAATTATTTGTTTCACTTTCTTTGGCTTAAAAAAATCCTTCTTGGTGTTTGTGGTAATATATTATTATTATGAAATAACTGTTCCTTCTTTTTCCCTGATTTTTATCACACGCATTTCCATGTCCTTTAATTATCTGTACTTACCTCGGGTCCCTCTGAAAAAATGGACACAGTAAAATGCTTCCCTATGCGCTCTGCTAAAACCCTTCACTTTGAAATTGGAATCTGAGTACTTGTACACGTATGGATTTTTCTGGAGAGCTGTAAATCTTTTTCGTGGCATGCCATACTTGCATAGACTGCTGTTTGTTTATGTTACTGCGTTAGTCGGACTAGTGTCCAAGTTCATGACTTAGTTAAAATTCTTCTATGATCGTGTTTGTTTTGTTGGTATATTGACTTACCATTTCCACTCTGGTGTATTGAGAGATTATTCTGAGTGTACATACTTACTCAAATACGACATCATAACCATACCCAAACAAAAATAATTAACGTCACACTACCTCACTCCTCATTTCCCTAGTACGCCTCTTCAGTGATGCCTAGGCCATCTATGACAGCTGAAGGCAGAGCTGTTGAGGATCCAACCAGCCTTAGGGCTGAAGACTGAACATACATACATACAAGGAAACATAAAGGTCCAATAATACTGCCTTGAGGAATTCCCCAGGGTCTTGTGCAGTTTCCCTTTCCACAACAGCTGTACCATGACCGTGGGTCACTTCCTTTCCAGTCCTATTCCATCGACGCCATAAGAACTGTCTAATTCGGTGCGACGCAGAAGCAATAGAAAAAAATGTCGGCTATGTATGCGCTCAGATTGTAATCTTTCTGTTGCTTATTATTTTACTCATCTGAGACCCAGCAGCACCTGACCAGGCTTCCTATTTTATTAATTTTCTCTTTGTCAAGATTTAAGTGGCAGTCTCTCAGTTCTCTGTCGACCTGTAAGTGTAATATTCCTAAACAAGCTCAACATTTCCTTATTGCTGAAAGCCAGCGGCTAATTAACATCCCCAAGAATGTATAAAAAAGTGGTACTGAAAAGTGGGTGTAGCCCCCTGTGACAGGTGTGTAGTGAGGAAGCTACATGGGTGTGGCAAGGCACGCGTACAACAAGATAACCTCAATTCTCGGCGCATCTCATTCCTCAAGTGCAGGGAGGGCACTGGCCTTAAATCCAGCTCCTTAAAGAAATGGTGTCTTGGGCCAGCGAAGGGAGACTTTTGCTCTCGAGGTTAGGGTTCCGGTGTGTGGAGTGTTTTTCTGCTGAACATGTGTACCACGTCAAGAGTCTCACGTCTTATCTCAATTCTTCTTCTTTCTGGTTGGCACTTGATGTGGATTAGCCTCATTTTACGGCCAGGTGCTCTTCCTGATTCAAACTCCATAAGGAGGGTTTTATTGACTGTTGCTTGTTCTTGTTGTGGTTGATTGTGTGACTATGTTGTGTTCTTGTACATGAAAATAAATGTACTAAGACGACCGCAAACACCCGATTCTTGAGCTAGAGGAATTAACCATACGCATTTAAAATCCTCAGCCTAGCCGGGAATCGAACACAGGGACCGAAGGCTGCTGACCATTCAGCTAAGGAACCAGACTTTGAAGGTCTTATCTTAAACAATACTTTAATACCGGTAATAATAATAATAATAATAATAATAATAATAATAATAATAATAATAATAATAATAATAATAACTATATGCCATAGAAAGAAAGCCCTTTAAAATCCTATTACCTCTGCTCGGCGTTAAGTATGCATTTTTTAAAATTTCGTGTAACTATTTCTAGCCGGGTGCAGCCCTTGTAAGGCAGACCCTCCAATGAGAGTGGGCGGCATCTGCCATGTTGGGGACAGCACAAACACCCAGCCCCCGAGCCATTGGAATTAACCAATGAACGTTAAAATCCCCAACCCAGTCGGGAATCGAACCCGGGACCCTCTGAACCGAAGGCTAATACGCTGACCATTCAGCCAACGAGTCGGATATGTATGCAAATACCAGAAGCTAATGAGTCTTTACACGCATCCTATAAAACGGAGTACGGTACGAGGAAGTTGACGATAGCTTTGTCCCTATAAAAGTACGAACAGTAGTTAATCTGTGTCGTAGTGTACTGGCCAGGTGTTGGGCTCTATCTCGCCATCTCGCTTTGTTTGTGGACTTGTTCGCCGGATCCTGGTACGTGTTAATCCACGACGCTACATGACATAGCTGCTGATCTTCCTCTCACAACAACGTCTGCTGGACCTTGTTGTACAGTCTCCCCTCGCCGACAGCCAACAGTGGACCCTGAGTCATCAAAAGAACACGTACTAAATTCACCGACGATATTAGTATTAATAAATACATGCAATTGGTATCCTGGTATAATTTTTTATGGTAAACTTACATTCAATGATCATAGCAATACAATGGCAAAGAATGCAAACTAAATAATAGGAATTTTTGCAAGAAATTCGAGACCTTTTACCCAGCACTCTGTACTGAATAAATTATATGTTATCTTAGTAAGGTGCATATTGGAATATTCTGAAATAATTTGAAACTCGTATACAAAGCAACAAGTGAATGCTATTGAAATTGTACAAAACATATCCTACGTTATCTTTATTTCAAACATTTTAATAATTTGCACTTTAGACACATCGACCTAGCTATTGAGGAATATATTTAAATTTCCTTCAATGAAAACTAGACAGTCCTTAATGTCCATGAAAATACTAAGAAACATTTTAATAGGACTTTTTGATTCTTTGGGCCGGTCAAACCGCATTTCATTCCATGTTCTGCAAATAAGATCACGTCAGAACCAATTACTTCATGTTCAAACAAAAACATTGCATCAGTCAAATTCACCTTTCGTAAAAAACTGTAACAAAAGAAGTAGATTTATTCACCGAATCGGATAATGAATTCAATAAGAAACTAAAAGCGTGTCTTGACAATTTATAATTTTTTATAAGTCTTTCTTTCTGGTATTCATCATATTCCCCAGTGTACTCCTTTATGTTTTTAAAGTTTGTTTGTTTTTGTTTTGTTTTCGCTTTGAGTTACCATGGTGATTTCGTAGTGCATTTTTCATTTCAAATGTTTAAATGTAAATGGTATCATATCTAATGTTAATATGCATTTTTGTTTTATTTCGTTTTTGTTGATTTTTTGTTAAATTTTAACTTCATAGATATAGATTGATAATAATTGTACTTAATTGGATGTATAACATTTGTACTTCCAAATAAATAAATAATTCAATAAATAAATAAAACTTCAATAATATCTGCTTACAGTAACATTGTAGCGAAATTAAATTAAAATATATGGGTAACAAAAGCAAACTAATTACAGCATTAGCGTATATGGCTGTCCCGGGTGAACCAGTCCCATTTATTGGTGTATAGAATGCCAGTCCTAAACTAACTTGACACTAGGAGTGGATAACATTTCTCCGGACGTAATAAAATTATATATTATATATCATTATATCAAGAATAGAAAGTTTATGAAAATAGGAATAAAAGGGAAATGCATTAGACTATTAATAGTTACTTAAGAGTAATATAACATAATGATTAAAAGCAATCGCATCGAAATGCATACGAACTTACATGTATCGTAAAATAGTTTATAACAATACAGTCACTCAAAATTTGCGAAGTACATCATTTATAATATAATCGATTACAGCTAGCGTAGCATAATAATTACAAGATAATCACTTCAAAAGCTGCCTCTGTGGATCAGTGGTAAGGTGTTGGCCTCCGGATCCCAAGATAGCGGATTCAAACCCGACAGAGGTAGTCGGAATTTTGAAGGGCGGAAAAAGTCCATTCGACACTTCATGTGCTATGATGTCGGCATGTGATAGATCTCTGGTGACACATTTCGTGTTTACCCGACAAAATTCATTAAATCTCAGCCATAGACGCCTAAGAGAGTTTCAGGCCATCTAGTAGGCCTAGAATAAAACGGAACGTCGAAATTGACGAGTAGACAGATAGCGTCAAATCGAAATGTCTGCACACGGCATCTGAGGCCATACGATTCTTCTTCTTCTGATTATTATTCTTCTTCTTCTGCATTTTATTATTATTATTATTATTATTATTATTATTATTATTATTATTAGTATTAGTATTAGTATTATTAATTCAAATTTGTTGTCACAATATGTGGATGGCAGATTGAGAAAGAGCAAGCCCCCTATATACAGATTGAGTGGCACAGTGATTTACTGATTTAATTTATAACTACAACGAATGTCTGACTCGTTGGCTGAACGGTCAGCGTACTGTCCTTCGGTTCAGAGGGTCCCGGGTTCGATTCCCGGCCGGGTCTGGAATTTTAACCTTATTTGGTTAATTCCAATGGCACGGGGGCTGGGTGTATGTGTTGTCTTCATCATCATTTCATCCTCATCACGATGCGCAGGTCGCTTACGGGAGTCAAATAGAAAGACCTGCACCTGGCAAGCCGAACCCGTCATGGGATATCCCGGCACTAAAAGCCATACCACATTTCATTTCAATACAACGAATAGGCTATAAACACAAATATAAACTTATGTCCTCGTTCTAAAGTGGTGCGGTCCTATTCAGGCACAGACCCAAGTGAGGTGAGCTGTATGTACCTTCTTAACCTCGTATCAGTGCTACCAATCTTAAATTTCTGGCAGTGACAAGAAATGAACGTAGGCGTCCGCGGACGGTGGCTAATAGCTCTAACAGTTACAATACCGAGGTGGTTTAACGCCCCACTAACTACTTTCGGAGGACTCAAATTGCAGGAATCTGTTTACGTGCCAGTAAATCAACCGACATGAGACTGGCGTAATGAGCGACCTGAAGCATACTGGACTGAGGATCGAATCCGCTACCTTGGGCTCAGAAGGTCCTTGTAATATGTTCTATAAGTTAATCACAATCAGTATTCAGTGCTGAGGTAAAGTAAAATTTTCATAGCATGTCTCGTATGTCGCTGCACATTGAACGAAAAATTTCAAACCAGTGGTTTCTACTGTAAGTGAACTCTACAGAGAACACGTATCTTTAATCGCAATGCTGGAAGGCACGTTTCAGAACCAAATAAACTAATACCACTGACTTTTTCCAACAAAACGAAGAAAACTTGACGTTTTACGTGACTGTTGATGTCGTGAACATGACCATGGGATCTCCAGTTTCATGTGGAATCCAAACAATTGGGGCGTGACTATTCAGTTCTAAATTCCCACATGGACTGGCCGGAACAGTCGCTTTTGTGGGAAGTCAGTGACGATGCCTCTAGGCTATCAGACCCTCTTACCTTCCACCAAAGCAAATTTATCCTTGCTATAAGGCAATTGCTGACAGAAATAATACAAGATGTCACCAACATAAACTTCACGATAGCAGTGGGTCAATAACAAAACAAAATTAAACAGTACTGATATGGATAAATATTCGCTTATAGGAGGAGGAATTAGGGACTGGAATAATTTAACAATGGAAATGTTCGATAAATTTCAAACTTCCTTGAAATCATTTCAGAAAAGTTTAGATAAACAATTGATAAGGAGTCTTCACCTGGATGACAGTCCTAAATGCAGAGCAGTGATGACTGATAAATGTGTTGATTGTGCCTCGCTGCATTTCAGATCTATTAAAGTATGACATTTTGGAGTACATTGAACTGTCTAAACTTACATTATTCACCACTTTCGGACATTCAATGCTCATGTTTCAGTGCTACAGTTTTTCACGTGCCATTTAGGAGGGCTCTTTACCTTCAGTAGCCTGTACTTTGAAGGATATAAGTATAAAGGCATATCATTGTTCCTGAAGTAACAAGTTATATTTGTTACGCCGTATTTAACACAAATAGTACGTAAAATAATTTATAATTAATAGTATTGGTTTTTGCGTTCGCCTAACTAATTTTCACACCTGAACACATGGACAGGTGACTTCTGAACTCAGTTGTGTAGCGTGCTTACTCTCGCAATGGGACAAGCAGCCGTTCGTTATTGTATTAGGTTCGGCTTACTGGATTCGTGATATTGGACAAGGGCCACTTTGGAATCTTAGGACATATTCAGATGCAATTTTCAAGAGTTTTAGGGCATTTTGGTACTGGTGACGCACGTACAAAGCCATTCGTACCAAAGCATCATTTTTCATATTGGCGGACAAGGAACCTAATTCTTCCTGGACTTCATCACAGACTTCATTCCACCATCTGTGTTTTCTCTTCTTAGTGGTCAGGATTGCAGTATTGGTTACTTGCTGGATCTTAGAGGCGATGTCCGTCCAGTTATCAGATCGATGTTTTATTTTATAATTATTATGTATTTGTTATGTTTTGAACACTCTACCAAATATGGATATATTCCATACTTAACATACTTATTTAATTTGGATATGCATTTGTTGCACAGCATGGCCTATCTGTTCATTACAATCAAAGTTTCAATGAGAAGAACACCTATTCAATCCAGAGAGTATACATATATGTGTCCTTACGCTGATGTAACCAGCGCACTCACTCTTTTTTAAAATACATCACCGTATTCATTTTTTTTTCTTATTTGTTCAATGATTTATCTTAGTTTGGAATTTTTAATTCTTAGTACGCTCATTGGGAATAGCATCTCAAACTCCATGTGTGTTGCTCTGCTGATCTGTCCGGTCTCTCCAGCCTTCGCCGCCAAATAAATCCTCTCTCGTACAAATACGTCCGACAAGGCTCTCCTCGTTATCGTCATGTACACATTCCTGTCTACATTCTCCATGTAATGACAATGTGTAGTACGTGAGGCTGCGGCTACCATTACCCTTGGTAAATTAGCCGAGTCTTTGGACCGGTTCAGCGGTGAGTAAAAACCGTCATATCTCCTTTGACAGCAGCTGTCCTCTGTCCTTGTATGGTTACACAATTCATATCAATTAATATAAACTGCGCAAGAAACTTAAAATATATCAACTTGAAATAACTAATGAAGTGCCCCATTTATAACAGTAATGAGTAAATACAATATCAATGAATGTCCCAGTAGCTAAATGAGAGAATGCTATTATCAATAAAAATGCCAAATTCAGTTAATGGAAGCTGATAAACTAGTCTTTCTTGTTCCGACTGCAGCCAAAGTAGCGCATGAACATACAACCTTGATATTTCGCATGTGTAGTTGGTTGGAAACAAGCTCGCTGACAAAGGGGGAACTGTTCTATCCTTTTCTGGATCTTGGAAGATAAGTTTTTCTTCCTCTGTGAATCCTCGACAAGGTACAAGAGAGGAGGCAGCTAGCTATTGAGTCATATTAGGAAGCGATAGGTATTTATGGAAATTGATTGAGTCACTTGTGTATTTTAAATATTTGACGTCAGCAGAAATTCTTAGAAATTGAGTTATACTCTTGTGGAGATTTATGGAAATTGTAGAAAATGGATTATTTTGGATCAATACCACTAACCATAATTTCACATTTAATATGGAAATTTAATTTGACTGTAATAAACGTGCAGTAGGATTATACGTGCCACTGTGCTTGTAATCGATCCGAATATTACAAAACTTACAGAAAAGGAATCCAACACTCACATAAAAACTTTCCTTAGAATATTTTTCTGCGCAAACATATCGCGATATGAAACAAGGAAAGAATAAAGAAAGAAGTGTCATTGACCTTGGTGATAATTACAGACACCCCGATCTTTTCCCACCCTTGTTTGGTGAGAGTTGGCCATAAAAACCGGGCTGTGAAAAATAGCTGAGGACGGAAACTTTAACCAAATCTATACTCCAGCACATACCTCGAATATATAATTTTATACAATATACAAACACAAGCCATTGTGTTCATTATCAATAGACATATACAGGTGTTTCATCTTTAGGAATGTTTCTATACAAAACTTAAAAAATCCATTTAAACAACAGATCTTCACCGAGTAACAAACAGAATTTAAAATAAATCTCAGTGTGAGATTCGCTATAAGACTACTAATTCACGATTGAGTTCATATTTCGCTTTATCGCGATATCTCACGCTTCGTTTATTCACATACTAGCTGATGTACCCGTACTTCGCTACGGAATTCTAGCTTAAGTAGTGTACACATTGTGAGCAAGATTGTATGAAATTGCATAGCTCTTAACATTACCCTAGAAACGCGACGGCGAAGTCACCAAGCATCTTTTCTCATATGAAGACTGAGTTAGGTAATTTTCACTGTAATGGTAGGCCCGCTTGCATACCATCAGTCACAGTCAGGTTGGGGAGTTTTCAATATAATGATAGGCACTCACTCTCCACCTGCCTTTTTACATCCTCAGAAAGACTGTCTTAGTGGTTTTCCCAACTGAATTGAACATACATTTCAAAGACGTCAGTAAGAATAGCGCGATTAAAAGCAATGGTTTCATATTGTGCCCTTTTCAAGGCAAAAACTGCGGTGAACTTCTTCCTTCTTCTGTGCGCCGGCTGCTCCTGTAATAAATGACATGTAAATGATACTCACCGCTGCATGTAGACTCTTCTTCCTCAGTCGTGACCGTCCGTGTATCCCCGAAGATAGGCCACCCGTCGATCAAGGAGTGAGGAAGTGAAAAGATGGGGTAAACTAACTATAAATGACGGTACCCAAAGACTGAATTAAAATTTAAATAAAAGACTAATTTATTGAATAAAATGCAAAAAAATGCCAAACAAATGTAAATGAACTAGACTGGTGAAAAATGTAAACAAAAATGGAATAAATGAGATTAAGAAAAATTAAATATTGAGGATCTGCCTTACAATCACATCATTATCTGCCTGATAAACTGACTGAAGGTCAATCAAATTAATTAAAATATGCCAGACTATGTTGACACTGTCTCCAAGACGATGACGTGAATAAATACGAAAAACTCTGATCAGAAAATACTACCTCACTTGAAGTACAGAATTATATTACGCAGAAAAATATCTCTCAAATAAAGTTGAAAGTAATTGAATCATAATAAAGTAATTAGTTACGTCATCAAATCCACTGACTCTGAGGAGTTATCAAATCTTTAACACATGTGGCTCATTTGGGAAAGCACCCAACTTTAAAATAATCATGGACTGCACTAACCAAGTGTAACAAATAAGGAATAATTCGAAGAAAAACGACAGACATGAACATCACACTTCATTTGCCACGTGACCACTGTCTTATTCAAAACCTCGTGATTAAACAAAATCAATTATTGAAACATGAATCTGAGCGTTACAACCACTCATCTAATTATTTAAACTTCACTTGCTTGACTGTGATAGACGGGACTTCTAAAAGTAATCCAAATGATTAGGCCAAATGCCTCATGTTAACATTTCAAATGACAGCGATCCTTGTACATTAAAAATTTCTATTGAATTTGCCGCTAACTGCATTTCATTATGAATTCATTATTTGTGGTACCACCACTAGATGGAGGCAGATGCCATCTTATTTACCTCATTCATTGCGGCAGTTTTATACAATTGGTTTATTTAAGATCGCTTCATTTCTTAATAAAATGTAGTGGATTTTAAAAGGTTTGGTAATTACTGAATGCCTGGTATGAGCATACCACTACTATGGTTTTGACTGTGACCTAATCGATGATCCGTTAACCTAACACATGAAATCTTATTTACATAATTACATCTGTTAACGGAGAAACACTGCTCCAACAAAGAAAGTACAGAAATCAAAACTAGTCTATCTACACCTATCTATTTACATCAGATCAAATATAAGTAATTCACATACGATTACGTCCTAGAAATAAACGGTAATAAAGTACACTCAGAAAGGAAAACAAATAAGCAAAACTAGATCCCACCATCGCGGCCTACTGTAAATTAATAAGGATGGAATGCGCAAAATAAAATCGGAGTCTCCAGAAAAATATATCCCGCTGCGAGTAGCAAAAAAAATATTGCGAATTTGACGGCAATCTCTAACCTCAAACGACAAATGTCTGGCCATGATACTATTTAACCTTTATGGACAAAAATTACTGTTATTTCATGTCATCCATGACTATCAAAAAAAACCACATTGACTCGTCGCTCTGCTCACATGTACAATGGCTAGCATAATTTGCCGAGCATCTACTTTCCCTGGGATTATTTAAACAAATACAGGCTTCTGCCTACAATCATGACCCGTGTCGTAACACATTTAACACTCTTGGTTAAAATTATTCATTTCTCAAGTCTATTTACTCATTAATTCTCGACGTCATTATTATTCATTATTCTCACAATACGGCCTCGCTCGTATCCGGCGGGCGAAATATCTGTCGTACACACTACGATTTCTTACGACAGTTCATGACATGGTCCAAAAATCACATTTCCATTATCAACGTAGATCACCAGGGATATCACTCATCTAGCTCGATCTCTCGATCATTCTCTGCTTCACATATCACAAAATATCAGAGCTGACTCATCAATGGCTTCCTGGCACTCACTGTTTCTAAATAAAAAAAAATAACGAGATTGCCTCTCAAAACACAGATCTTGAAACATGTATAACCGCAACTACACAGAAATAAATACTCGCGTCTACCAAAAATCGTCGCAAAAATTCACGGGATAAGTACTACCCGAAACGGTCATCTGAAGGATGATTCCACAACATAAAACAAAGCTAAATGCGCAAAATAGCAAAATAAACATTAAAATCAGCGAGGCGGCGTCTACAAAATCAAAATTCCAACAGAAATGTGACTCAAAACCAACGATCTAATAACATGATGAATATTAATTATATTATAAATCGGCATTGCACTCATAGATCAAATAACATAGCTTCCTAAATTGTCAAAGTGACATACTACAGAATAATCCATAACAAATACGCAAACACATTTACCTACACGAAATGCACAAATAACCCTAGCTGAAAGTGCAACATTATTATTATTGTTATTATTATTATTATTATTATTATTATTATTATTATTATTATTATTATTATTATTATTATTATAGTAGTTATGTATTATTATAATTAACATGTGAACTATTTACAATCCTACCTAACAGTCTAAACTACATTGATCATCGATTAGGCACGGTCCCACATTTATTTACATTATTCTATTGATGCTCATACCTGGGTGATGGAGGCATGCTGGCTCACCCTCCGGCCTCGGTCATGATGAATTAGAATTCCATCTTGAAGCTGATGTGGTATTCCAAATTTTCACACACGCAAATTTGACACATTTTTATCGTGCCGTTACACACGCTTACACTAACATAAAACACTCGCATTTCTCGCACTCCAGTGAAGGTTCGACGAGAGCACTGCCGACTCCTGTCGTGAAGTTGAAAGTCGTCTCCGCTACCTGCCTGAAAATCACCTGTTGGCCTGCACTCCGGTCTCTCAGCTTTTGTTTACATACAGCTTACCGAACATTAACCCCAACGGAACATAACTGTTTGCTCAAGGTCTACCACTGCGGCCTTCATTAAAGAAAAGTCATTCTCCTCCCTGTCTGCCTTTACTAGTTTCTCCCCGCAAACGTCTCGCTTGCCAAACAGTTTATTAAGTGGTAAAAGCAAACTAAATACAGTTTCCAATGTTGTGGAGAAATTTATGCTGATTTGTCCTCCCAAAATAAAGAATGAAGTAGCTTCCAAACAAATGTGAAACTACCCGTGGGTTAGAGAGGTTTTATGTAATTATGCTGAAAACATGGACTTGTTCCTCTCGACTCGTGATGTGAGTTCATTTAAGCCAAGTGTAGAAAGTGTAGCTCTTGCCTGTTATTTCTGCATAAATAGTAAAAGTTTGTTAAAGTGTTCATTTCTGAAATGTTACTCTCCCAAGTAAAATAATACATGGCTTTCTCAAAATGCCAACAAATGTCTCTAATCGCTTTCTTACCAGCCAAAGATAAAGCTGACTAACTGAATTAGCTGTCACACTCTGTCACACTGTCACTCTGAAGATTCACCGAGGATACTGAAGTTTCACTGTGACAACTGAAAAATCACTGAGAATTCAACACCCTGGTCGCTGGGGTTTTGTAATGAGTTCTCCCCCCACCTTGAAAATAGTTCCGTGGAAGGGATGTGGCGTAGTGATCTAGCCCGCGGGAGCGCTTTATCGTACATCCGTAGGTTAAAGTTTTCAAAATTTATGTACAAAACTTCCTAATTTCGATCTCACTTACATGTTATATTGCGCCGTGGGAAATGATCACAGGATAATCCACACGACGGCGCGCGTCACTGGTGTTATTTTCTTCCAGCGAATGGCTCCATCCCGCCATGACAGTTCATTCTCCTGGACAATACTAATATTCCGTGCGAAGTAAAATTCTATTAATTAGGCACTAATTAACCACAGATTCGCACTGATAAATTTCCAAATATTATAAAGAAGTCAGGACACTGTTTTTCACCACCACACCGGGCTTCAGATAGCGAAATACTGACTGTAGATTCCCGCTATGACAGTTCATTCAAATTTAGAATTTTGTGATTGGCTGAGACTTTCGCGCTCTTCGTAGCGTGGATGCTTGCATTTCCTCCCAAGGTTTGGCGGGTATTGTCGTTGTCCCATTGTCCTTGCTAAGTAGGTCAGGCCTCAACGCGTGATTTTCTCGTGAGAACCAAATAGAAAGTTGTCACTCCTAGGCGGTATCATAAAATTTATTGGATGGAGTACTCAGGGCGGTTTACAAGTTGGTCGTGCTCTAAGAAGAGTTTCGTGGATTTTCTTTGCCGTCAGACTGGCGCCAGAAGTTCCATTGCGACTGCTCGATTCACAGCCTATTGTAGTATCCCATATGCGAATTCAACTTTTAATTTGTAAATTAATTACGTAAATTCGCTTATGGGTGCAATATGAAATATTCGATCAAGTGAAAAACCACACATTTCCTCACTGTTAACGAACAGGGCTAATCTGCCGATCTAACAGTCCAAAGTTCCAGAGCTGGAATGACCAAGCCGCAGACAGCCGTGAGCCTTGAACATTCTTCGTCCCTTTTCGGCGGGGAGGGGTTCGAATAGTGGCGACTCCCAGGGCAAAAACTATGCCCTTTTACTAATCTGTTTCCTAGGAGTACCTGATGAGTCGGAAAGTATCAATTCAGTACACTGGCGGCGGAAAAATCTATCTGACTTGGAGGCAAATTTTTCTTCCAACGAAGAGGAGAAACACCCTCTCCACTTCTAATCTGGAATCAAATGAATGTAGAATTTAATACAAATAAACAGGAAGAAGCTTTTCTTAAGAAACGGCTCTTTTCAGGGTTGAATTTTGAGTTATTTAGTGAACTGTGGTGCTATAATTGATGCTGCTGATGATGCTTGTTGTTTTAAGGGGCCTAACATCGAAGGTCATCGGCCCCGGTGCTATAATTTGAAATAGGCCTAAATTGTTATTCTAGACCAGGCCATACTACTACTCTACTAAATGAGCCTCTGCCTTAAGTATGCCCACTGTTCATTCAAACAGCGCGTCCGAGTTGGGATCGAACAGCTGGAATACTATGATGAACCAGTGTTTTACGTACCAGCTGTATCAGAAAATATATGAACCGTAGGAATGGCATGCTAAATAAGAAAGTTTTCTAACTCCCCGGCTATTTCCCGCCAATATTCAGTCAGGCTATTATACTCTGTACGAAGCAGTAATCCCATCTATCGGAGTTGAGAGGCAACATAAAAGAACACCATAAACATTGGTCAATGTAATGTTATTGTTGATCAATGTTATGCGCTTTCGATATGGTAGTCTTTCACAGTTTTCTTTCGACTCTGAAATACCACTCTTACCATCGTCGGCACGGGAAAACTGAATAAAACATAAATGACCGGAAATTGTATTCTTTATAACTTTTATGTAGTACTTTTCGATAGGACGAATAACATAGGTATTCAAAAACTATATTTTAGGCGTCTTCTCCTAAGCTACAATTTCATCCAGGGTGAATAAAATTGTTTATAGCTTAGACTGTAGTTTACTGTTCCCCGACTCTATATACCGATTTTCATGATATTCTGTTAACCCATTTTCTCGTGGCTCGGTGTTGATATGGACTTAGAAACAAAAATACAAATTCACGAATATATGAGTTACCATAGCCGGTACGATAAAAATGTAATAAGACATAAATGGTCGGAAATTTAATTCTATATAACTCTGGTTATGTAGTATTTATCGATACGGCCACTAATAATATAATTATTTGAGAATTAAATGTTAGGCCTTCTTCTAAACTACCATTTCACTCAGCGTAAATTAAATAATTTATGACCTAGATTGTAGTGGCTCCTTCTCCGACTTTGTATACCAATTTTCAATGAGATAGGACCACTAATAATGTAAATATTTAAGAATTACGATTTAGGTCTCCTAAACTATCATTTCACTCAGCGTGAATAAAATCATTTATAGCCTAGATTTTAGCGACTTATTCCCCGACTTTGCATACTAAATTTTATTAAGGACCACTAATAACATAGATATTTGAAAATTAAATTGTAGGCCTAAAGATAGAGCTTAACAGTATCAATGAAATAGGCCTACAACAAACTGAAATATGTAGTAGTTCACTGGGAGATTCAAGAAATTCTCGGAAGGAAGGAAGTAAAATTTTCATGTTTCGCATGTCTGTCCTAGAATGAGATTTGTTGCGAAAAGAAATTCTGAAAAGAATCATTATATATAATGTTATAATATCGCGTAGCTGAGACCTTGCATTCGGCAGCCTTGAGGATGGTTTCCCGTGAATTCCCATTTTCACACACAAAGCAAATTCTGTGGCTGTACATTAATTAAGGGTACGACCGATACTTTCCCATCCTTTCGTCGCCGGAAACCTTTGATTAGTTAGTGAACCGTTAAACCATTACAGAAAAATCAACCACACATACACGTATATCTACATCTTCATTATAGACTGTTGTGCCTTTAAGTGTTCAGTCGGAAAATCTCTGTCAATTAACTGCCCATCTCCACAATCCTTTCTTTTAAACTAGATATGTGATCATGATTTAAAACAGAGTACTGTATTAGTCTTCCTCTGCTCCTCTTACCCTCCGTACTTGAGTCCTTTCTTCTAGGTAAACTTCGTTCATGGATGTCAAAGTACAACTCCAGTCTACAACTACACTTAGTATGTTCGTAAGGAAATACTATAATACTTGTTCTGATTCCATTCGCATGCCGAATAAAACATGGAAATTGTAACTGTTATTCATAATGTATATTAACATTCCATTTAAAATTTCCAGTTACCTCTTATATAGTAATTCGGACTATCGAAGACAGGCTTAATTATTATTATCTAAATATATTCGGTCTAAATTAATCAGAAAATATCTTAAACATGTTCAACAAGAAAAAATGAAATGGCGTATGGCTTTAAGTGCCGGGAGTGTCCGAGCACATGTAGGTATTTCAATTTGACTCCCTTAGGCGACCTGCGCGTCGTAATGAGGATAAAATGATGATGAAGACGACACATACAACCAGTCCCCATGCCAGCGAAATTAACCAATTATGGTTAAAATTTCCGACCCTGCCGGGAATCGAACTCGGGACCCCTGTGGCCAAAGGCCAGCACGCTAACCATTTAGCCATGGAGCCGGACGTGTTCAACAAGATATAGGAAGATATGAGGAATCGAATAAATTCAGAAGTCTGCAGCACAAAATGGAGGCGTCCTCACAGCGGGACGAACAGCCGAGCACTTCTACCACGTCTGTGGAGTCTGTGAACTGGGAGTCAGTTGTAGGTTACTTAATTTCTGGGGACCGCTTGCGGAATAAAAATCGATCTATTTCATTTATCTTGGAAAGACGTATTCTGGGCCATAAACCTTGAGATGGTGCTGCCGACACGGCCCCTTTGTTTTATTTTTGTATTTATACTTCATGTCCCTGCCTGCTGTCATTTCTTGATGGATACAGTACTTTTGCATCCATCTCTTGGCACAGGCCAGAGTAAAGTGTAGCTTCCACCGAAGTCCCAGTCAACATCCATGGCTGTGACAATATGGAAGCTGCTGGGGTATGGGTAGTGCTGAGTAATGACATTCAGAGCACGACTAGTGCATCTGAGTGTTAGGAAGGGTGCTACTCACAGGGTCAGTCGTGCTGCAATAGTACTTTCTGACCCAGTGAGGACAGCAATGGCAAACTACCTCACTCCTCATCTTGCCTAGTACGCCTCATTTTGGTGCTGCCATTGGTTTTTGGGGTTTCCTTATAACCGCATAACCTTTGGTGGTGCTATCTGAGGATCCAACCAGCCTCTGGGCTGATGACCTAACAGACAGACAGACAGACAGACACTTCATTTCCTTTGTTTATAACTGCCGTAAACTATTGTTGTAGTATTATGGATCCTTGCGGATAACCGACTGGAATAACCGCTATGATTATGGAGCCAAGCTCTGCATTCGGGGGACGAATGGGTTCGAACTCCTCTGACAGCCTTCTTCAGAATGCATTTCTGTGTTTCCCATTTTTACTTCCAGATAAATGCCGAGAAAGATCCTGTTCATAGGCCACCTCCTTACTCGGTTTCTTTCACCAAAATTAATTTCATCCGCATTAGCTCCTCAACTGAGGTTGGCGTCAGGAAGGGCATCTAACCATAAAACATGCCACAAAATTTAAGAAGTCACCTTTCCATGTGTTCATGTGTAAAAATTAGTTAGTGGAACGTAAAAAACCAATAACATTAATTATAAATTATTTTACGTAGTGTTTGTGTTAAATACGGCGTAACAATATAACTTATTTTTGCCTTTATACTTATAACCTCCAAAGTACAGGGTACTGAAGGTAAAGAGCTCTCCTAACTGGCGGATTTTTCTCAGTGCAACCTAACATTCAATTATAATTTTCAAATTAGCACAAGCATAATATGAGGTCTTCATAAGTCGAAAGTACAGACAAATTATCCTTAATTTATATTGTTGAAAATGAACACGATATTTGGCGTAGTTTCCTACTTTCATACAAGAAAAATGCCTAGACTGTACTTAAACAAATACTTTTAAGTCATAGCCCATTAGAATTACGTCACCAAAATCCATCGTATATATATTTAGTAATGGAATGCTCCGTTCCCGCGTCCAGCCCGGGTCGCAAAGAAATACTGACTAGCTCATTTCTTCATAAACTATCAAATTCCTATGTTCTTGAGGTTGTAGGTCCCGAAAGTAAAAGACGTTGGGTGCGCTCGACGTCTTGATTCGCATATATTAGTTTGGTGGACATCTCCATCTCGCAAATCAATCCTTACCGCTTCATAAAATTCTGTAATTCTTAACCTATGGATGTCTACAACTATTTACTTATCATAAGATATCATAAAAAGAGTGCATAAGTTTGTCTATAATCATTTATTAAATTAAAAAGAATCTTGAAATAAAATAAAATTGAAAAATTCGTGGAAATAATTCTCTCTCTTCTCCTAAGGTTAGTTAATTGATGAGGGAAATGTTCAAAGATATTGACATAAAATATAATAATATATTTACATTGTATTAAATTATATTTGCATTATTTCTGTTTGAAAGTAGAAAAATAATCTTGATATGCTTAGTAGCCTTATGTCATATTAAATTAAAATCACGTTCCAGTTCATCACTTTGTGTGCTTGAATAAAATAATTCCCTAAACTCTTTTAAAAATGATCACAACACTTTGCAGATCTATCCGAAAATTATCAGCCTATTTGCCTACATTTAAATATTAATATTTTATATTCATGCTTTTATATCATCATTGCTAATCATTGATACAAGAAAACATTAATATTCTTATTTATATTGAGGATGTCAGTGGCTCTCATATTCGGCAGTTGGGAAGAAAAAATAAATGATAAGTCATTCAGCACCATTTCGTTCTAAAATGATTATTACCATTACTACCATTACTAATAATTCATGTGAAATTGTTTCTCTTAAAGAAATAATTAAATTCTAAAAAATTTAAGTGCCAATTATTTATATCACGTACAAGGTATTACCGTGTAATCAGTGACTTACAACACCTTACTCGACATTATTTCCGATAAATATGTGGTCTGTCATCTAAGAAGACTTTTACAATCAGTATCTTGATCATCTAGTAATGGGTAATCTCTTCAATAACATTATTGAGATGAATAATTAAGCATTCTAACTCCATGTATTACAAAAAACATGACTGTGATCAAGAATTCAGGTTAGTGTTGGTTAATTCTGCTCAATCTTCCCTATATGGATTCATTTCGATGATCTACCAGTGCCTATCCGACATATGTAAGCTGTATGGATCATATTTAACGTTGGATGTGGAATACCGAAGGATGAATGCATGTCATGGAATTAAATATATGCATTCTTAACCTTAAATTGCGTCAGCTAACTCAATATCACCACTAAAATAAATCTATTTCTTCTCTCTCGACGAAATAATAAGCATCACCATCATTACTCTTCTTATTATACAACTATTCTTCATATACACATCATCTGTTTCATATCTTCATATCATATATCTTCCATTTCAAAAACTCTCATCTATACCTTAACTCGACGCATATGACTCATAACTATCATCTATTCAATTAAATATTCCCCTTTCTTCTTAATTCTCTTCGGATCCACTTCATATTACTCCTATGTATTCATATAATCCAAATATAACCTGTACATTGCACAGCATCACCTTCATTTCGTAACATAATACCCTAACTTAACCATTACATTAACCTGAATGTCGGTATACTACTCACAATTCAAGTAAATTAACCTCTTATTTATGATAGATAACATTACGAACGCATAATTAGGTTACCACTGTTCTAATACATCCTAGCCAAAGAATTGCTATTTTCAGTCAGATGACTACCTATTAACCTCCTACGCGATTTCACATATAAATCCACTCTTCTTGAGCTAATTCAACGTTAGCACTGCACAATTATTTGGTCATCATAATCAGAAATGGCACTTTTCAAAACAAAAACATATTTTCTTCCCTTCACTCCATCTATGTCGTGCTTATATGTACTGGGGCATCTAGTTAGATATGGCCGCTACATTCTTCCGGTCTCTGGGAAACTCATGGGCAGGTCATCCATCCTTCTCCGTCACTTCGGGTCATCTCTATCAACTCGGGTCATCATCATCGGACAGTCAGCCTTGGTCTTTTTGGTGCATGTTGCTGGACATCTCTTGCACAGATAGGACAAAAATATAAACAGACATGGTCAGTTTCGTCATCCTAATATGTTCAAAATCTCCTAACATGCATATATGTGTTGAAAAGAATGCTTTTCTAAGTTTAATCCAGCTAATATCTACCAGATTACCAGTATGTCTACCAAACTTCAGTTGTACAATCTGATTTAGGCTTCTATATATATCGCTTTTATTCCCGTGGCTTTTTATATATTTCTTGCCAGCGATCTTAAAGATTATCCGCTGCTCTTGTTCGGTGTTTCGTGGCGAAGTCTGTTACGTAATGTGTTCCAATAAGTCGCCTCAATTTCTTGGATTTTATTATATGACTCAGCGTAATACTTACATGGCTATCCGCTTTTCTTTCAATATTACTCCAAGTTTCTTTCTATTCAGACTTACGACTCGCAATATCCTCTTCTTCGCGTAGTAATACCGTCGTTCCGTGTAGCTTCAAGTGATTTTTCTTCTGGAATTTGTAATAACAATCTCATAACGGTCGCATATCCTTCTTTCTTTTTCACCGCCTTCTTGATACTAATTCTCGGCTTATTCCCGATATAAATACTATATTTTCGACATTAACGATTAAATTTGCGTGCCGTGTTTAATCTTCTCGCGGCATAGCGTCCATTTTAGTTCCAAACTGTTCATTAATGACAGTGAAATGGCAGAGAAATAATAGACTTTTCACGCTATTCCAAAGTTCAAAACACACAGATGAGAATTTCGTAAATTAAATAATATTATTGAGAGAATAGATAGTTCACAATAGTAAGCCAGACTAAATAACCAAATAATTAAATTAAGAGCATAGAAACCGAATACAATTTTACAGTACATATAATACAAATAATTATACAGTTTTGATTAGAGAGCTCCCAAAAAGAGAAAGTTGGATATCTTAATCGTCCATGCAATTGCCATAGATTTTGAGATGCAAGATTGCAGACTGTTGTCTCCCAGTAGTTGTTTAACGTGCCAGAACTCAATGACATGGGTCGTCACATTTAAAAATCCTCAAATGCAATGGAAATAAAATTCAAGGAAGGTTCGATGGTCACTCGATCTTGTTGCCGTTACATTAAAGGGCCAACGCCTTGATCACTTAGTTTGGTAGAGGGCTTCGATGAAAGCTGACTTATGATATAACTGGTGTTTGAAACCTGAAACACTAAGATTTTGAAAAATAAAGCCCATTATGTATGCAGATCGTACGTAGTTAACAATATATTAATCATTCGATTCAACCAAAACAACATACACAACACATAAATGTTACGGTCATTAAAGCAATCCATCAATCCATCCAATCCCCATTCATCACAGTAGCGTAGACAATAAAGCATTTATACCTACGACCATACGTTCCTGGAATTCAATACCGGATGAAATTAGAGTCATAATATCGCCAAGGCTATTTAAAAGAAAGTGTTTAATGTGGCACCTAAAATAAACTCAATAAAGACGGAGCGTGATAGGTAATAGCTTAGTTACTGGCTTCGCGTTAAGGTGGCCGTCGCTCGAATCCTTGCTTATGTATGACAGATGTTTGAAGTGAAAAGTCACGTCTCTAGGGCTCAAATATATTATTATTATTATTATTATTATTATTATTATTATTATTATTATTATTATTATTATTATTATATCGCTTTTCACACGCCATTGTGGGGTCGTTGGTGCGAACTGTGTCGAACGTGTAGATTTGTCTCTGTTTTACGGCTGGCTGCCCTTCCTGACGCCATCACAATATGGAGAGATGTATTCACTATTGCGTCTCTCTCTCTCTCTCTCTCTCTCTCTGTGTGTGTGTGTGTGTGTGTGTGAAGAGCGTATTGGAACAAATACAACAAGCCAAGGAGTCGTACTATAGTAGTTCAAATAAATTTCAGTACATTCACCATGATCTGGATAATACAGTATTTATAATGTCGATACAAACTTCCAACTTGCTAGGTCATGTGCAGTTTATTATATGTATGAGTTGGAATGTTATAATTTGGAAGATATGCTAAATACAGAACAAAAATGGCTAGCCGGACATCAATTGGGATCCGTACCTAACCTTCCGATTTCGCGTCGGATGTTCTACTAATTGAGTTATGGCGGCCTAGGTCATACCTGTTCTGTTCCAAATAAAATATTGCATGGTAATAATATTATATATATAGCGGAGTGATGTAATAAAGTTTGTCGAAATAACCCGAATATATTTGAACACTAGAGACGTGACTTTTCACTTCAAACATCTCTCACACATAAGCAAGGCTCTATATGCAGCGGAATGTCTCGCCGTGAACAAAAAAAGGCATGATGGAGAAATTGGAGGCCAAGGAAAGAAAGATTTTGAGAAAAGTCTTAGGTCCAGTCAAAGACAACGGCGAGTTTAGGAGACGGCACAACCAGGAGTTGTACTCGCATGTGAAGAAAATAACTGATGTGATGCGAAAAAGGAGGATTACTTTTTATGGACACATGGCCCGAATGAATTCAACACGGTTAACCAACCGCATTTTCACTTTCCTCCAAGAGAAAAAGGCAAAGGGGGCATAGTTCAGTGAGGTACAGAAAGATCTGCAGGAGATTGGGATCTCATTTGAAGATATCCAGGAGCGTGTCCCACTTCAGAAAAAACTCCAAGAACATCAGAGTTTCCTACGAAAGCCGAAGATGAAAACTGGAAAGGCATGGACGGAAGAACGAAAGGAGCAACACCGTATACGAATGAAGGAATACTGGACCAACATTAAAGCTCAAGGGAAACAGTTGGAATGACGTGGTCCTTAGTTGGCCGAAACGAAACAATAATAATAATAATAATAATAATAATAATAATAATAATAATACCGAGCTCGATAGCTGCAGTCGCTTAAGTGCGGCCAGTATCCAGTATTCGGGAGATAGTAGGTTCGAACCCCACTGTCGGCAGCCCTGAAAATGGTTTTCCGTGGTTTCCCATTTTCACACCAGGCAAATGATGGGGCTGTACCTTAATTAAGGCCACAGCCGCTTCCTTCCCAGTCCTAGCCCCTTCCTGTCCCATCGTCGCCGTAAGACCTATCTGTGTCGGTGCAACGTAAAACAACTAGCAAAAAAGTAATAATAATAATAATAATAATAATAATAATAATAATAATAATAATAATAATAATAATTGTTCCTGGATTTCCGTGGTTCACAGAGGAGTAAGAAGCGTGAGGGTCGAAGGGGTGGACAAGGAATTAACTATAGCATAACTTAACAACTTTCGAAATTTTATTTCTTTCCTTTTTTCCACTACTTTAAAATTGATAGATAGAAAATCTGAATGAATAATAACAATACTAATGAGCTCGTCAGGTCTAGAAATCACCAGGACTTTAAGTCTGAAAATCAGGCAGAAAATTTACAATTGTTAACGGTTTGGATGATTTGCATAGGAAAGAGCGTCATTGCTCTCGTTAGGTACAATATTTTACAAAGAGCACTGACTGGAAAACAGGTTGTAGGTTTTCATTTCACAACTAATTTCTAACACAAAACTGATATGGCAAAAACCAACTCCTTCTTCACCTCGCTATTGTTAACCAATTGGGATAATATTTGTTATAGAATCCAAAGACATCGAGAATGAAGAAATAGAGTTTCATTACAAGTTATAATTTATGTTATCAGATAGGGAATGAATGCTCGCCATGGTTGATGCTAAGGTAAGTAATGCTACCACTCAGACAACTTCAACAATGAAATGTTACATAGGCCTATGCGGCGCAATATCTAAAGACTTTAATTATTTGACACCCAAGTGGAGTGTTAAAGAAGGAACCTTAGAGTTTGGGTTGTAGAAGATACTTTTTTTGAAAGTATTTTGCATCTGTCATACAAACTTCCGATTAAGAAATAGCGGTTATTGCAAAGTGATAAGGTAATTTTAAGACGAAGGAAATTAAAACTTCAAGAAGACTTCAGAAATAAATTCGGACTGATAGTTGACGTACCAAATCCTTGATTTGGTAACACTAATGACGACAATCCTAGTCGAAGATTTTTCATGCACCCAGAAGCAGCTGCTGAAATAACAGGAAAAATTTTCGATCTCACATACCGCCTCAAAGTGATCCTGGGTGTAATATCAAGTACACATAAAATTCATATAGATACATTTACTCAACATGCAATGCCTGCTGCAGAGCTGTGTGTCCAGATATATCCATGGCATCCGATGACACCTACAGTTCACAAAATCCTCATCCATGTTCCTACATTGGTCAACAATGCTCTACTTCCAGTAGGTCAGCTGTCTGAAGAAGCCGCTGAAGTACGAAATATGTATTGTCGCTTGTATTGCGAACGATATGCAAGTAAGTTGTCCAGAGAATCATGTAACCTGGATGTGCTTAATCGACTTCTTCTATGTTCCGATCCTCTTTTGACTGGAATGAGGCTACTACCTAGAGAGAGGACAAAATCGTTTTTAAAAGAGACATTGGAGATGCTACTTCTACCAGCGCCAAGTGAGCCCACCACTGCAGATTCTGATGAATTCTCAGACGAAGAGGAGGAGTATGTACCTGCTGATGAGGAACCTTGGTTGTCATCATAACCCTTCAGATGTCGCAGGCATGACACACGGAGGGACAAAACGAGGTAAATTGTACACTTCTAGTAATTTATACCATTGTACTGCGACTCATGTACTTTAAGAATAATATAAAATTGTTTTACCCTGGGATGAATAATACAATACCAATAATTCAATCCATCAAAATGAAAACCATTTTCTTCTCCCTGCACATGCCCTCAGTTACTTACAATTCAAATAATTACACATAACGGAACGTCTAATTTCAGTTAAAGAACAAAAATAATTTTGGCCGCCTAAATCGGCAAAATATCCCGCTGTGCGACTGAGTATGTTACGGCGACGATGTAATAGGACAGGGGCAGGAGTGGGAAGGAAGTAATCGTGGCCTTAATTAAGGTAAACCATCAGGAGCCATCTTCAAATCTGTCTACAGTAGGGTTCGAAAACACAATCTCCAGAATGCACGATAACACTTACACGGCACGAACCACACAGCCAACTAGCTCGGATCGCTTATTATAATAATAATTTTTTTTTTTTGCTAGGGGCTTTACGTCGCACCGACACAGATAGGTCTTATGGCGACGATGGGATAGGAAAGGCCTAGGAGTTGGAAGGAAGCGGCCGTGGCCTTAATTAAGGTACAGCCCCAGCATTTGCCTGGTGTGAAAATGGGAAACCACGGAAAACCATTTTCAGGGCTGCCGATAGTGGGATTCGAACCTACTATCTCCCGGATGCAAGCTCACAGCCGCGCGCCTCTACGCGCACGGCCAACTCGCCCGGTAATAATAATTATTATAATTAAGTCTGCGAGCATAAACCTATTTGTCTCCAGTTGGTAGGGGCATTATAATAATAACAATAAGACAAAAAACCTCCGTACATGCCATGAAGGCCCTTGGAGGAGTGGAAGGTAAAGGCTTCCACCATTGTTAACCGCGACACATGATGGGGTAGAGTGGTTAGCTCTACGCTCGGCCGCCTTTGCCCCCAGGAATTAACCTGGTACTCATTTTTGGTGTAGGCTGAGTAAACCTCAGGGCCATATGCACCTCCAAAAGTGGAAATCTCGTTTCTTAAATGTTACGACTTGCTGACGGGGATTCGAACCCACGTCCTTCTGGGCGAACGGAGCACGCCGTTACCGCCTCCGCCAGGCAGCCCCTATAATAATAACAATAATGCTCAAAATTAAGTTTTATTGATTTTATCGATTACTGCTGCAGCTGCTCTTACCACATTCCTTACATTGCATGTTTCCGCCGCGACTCAGAAAATATTCCTCAACGTTTGCTTGTGTGGACATCCGCTCCTCGATATTGAAGCTGTTAAGGGGTATACGTACCTCGATATAATTTATAAGTTCCCGGAGTCGAACAGGTGACCTGCTCACGTACAATTGCTTATTGCGTGTGCTAGTTGCACATTCTTTTTTAATTCAAAATTGTCTTCTTCTTTTGTTGGCTCTCCGCCTAGCAAGCTGCACTTGTGCTGCTTGTTTTTGTTAATATTGTCGTCTGGAACGGAATTTTATTGGATTCTGCTTTTTTTCTTCCAACAAGACGTTATTGCGCGGTAATTAATTTCGAACGCTTTTTGTGAGGACGGTCACATTTGAACCTGATCTGTTTCCATGCCTGGCGGCGGGTTCTCACGACGGAGTGCGCGCTCGATCCTCGCTCAAGTATGAAAGAAGAAGTTCTGGACATCTTTTGCACGTCAAGAAATTTTTCTATGTTTACTGGAAAGAATAACAAAACTGTATTACTCTATCCGTACCTGTTGTAAATCTTATGAGCAACGTTACAGAGCAAGAGGACCTGGCTAACAACGAACTTAGCCCGTGCAATAGTGGCCTGCTAGGCAGTTATTTGTCCTGCCCGGTGTAAGAACCTGATATAAGAATTAATACAGTGGACGCCGCTTATTATAATCACTCTGGGACTCAGATAATTTACCGGCTGATAACAGTAGCCCGAAAAATAAAAATTGATAGGTAGCCTACTGTATTTATTCGTAACCTATATTTACTACAATGAAACACTGCTTCATAACCTACACGCACTACAATGAAACAGATACCGGTACACAGCACTGCAATACCGTTAACTGTTTTCAGCTATGTTTGCTTTTTGTTGTCCCTCAAAAGTCCATTAATATCTAGCGCCTATCTCATGTCAGCATTCGTTGGTGTTCGGGAAGTTTCGGCATCATCATCAGCAGCATGGCTATCTCATATCCAAGTCGTCATTGTCTGTTTCATATCAGTAATGA
Source organism: Anabrus simplex (assembly GCF_040414725.1). Lineage (NCBI taxonomy): Eukaryota > Metazoa > Arthropoda > Insecta > Orthoptera > Tettigoniidae > Anabrus > Anabrus simplex. Next base: position 411,597,573 of record NC_090265.1, on the reverse strand, counting down.
TGCCCTCATCAATATTCATCCATTCCTAAAATTCATCTTCCGTTAAGCCTGTTGGACAAAGTTCAACATCTTCGTCTACTTCTGTTAACTCTCCTAAAAATCCCCCATACCGCAAACAGTTCCTTATTGTATGTGCTGAGACATTATCCCATGACATGGCTAGAAGATACAGGGCATCGAGAAGGCTGCTTGTTTTGGCAAGGGTATTGGCACTAGTTTCATGTGAGTCCTCTATGTTTTCTAAAATTCTTGTGCGCATTTCATGGCGATAATACGCTTTCATGGTGCGAATGATTCCTAGATCGCATGGTTGAATTAATGAAGTCGTATTCGCCGGTAAGGAAACCTCATTGATGTTCTTGAGCTCACAATTCACAATGTGTGCTGCACAGTTGTCAACCAGCAAAACTATTTTACGGCCCAGCATATTGTCCCATTTCAGTAGCCATTCTTTGAAAATCAGGGCAGTCATCCATGCATTAGAATTGGAATGATAGTCGACTGGAAACTTATTGATGCCTTTAAAGCAATGTGGGTTCTTACTTTTCCCAATCACTAACAGACATACTCGCACAACATAAAAGTCGTACTCGTTCCTTGGAGGTTTTACAGCCTTTAGCACTTTCATATTTGAAGAAGTGTGCTCAGGTAAGGCGCGATAATAGTCGCATACTTGAGAACGAAATATTTTTTTTTTTTGCTAGGGGCTTTACGTCGCACCGACACAGATAGGTCTTATGGCGACGATGGGATAGGAAAGGCCTAGGAGTTGGAAGGAAGCGGCCGTGGCCTTAATTAAGGTACAGCCCCAGCATTTGCCTGGTGTGAAAATGGGAAACCAGGGAAAACCATCTTCAGGTCTGCCGATAGTGGGATTCGAACCTACTATCTCCCGGATGCAAGCTCACAGCCGCGCGCCTCTACGCGCACGGCCAACTCGCCCGGTGAACGAAATCCTTGAAAACAAATATGATAACATAAATCGAATTCATGATCACACTAAACGGAAGATTTTCTATGTTCTAGTATTTGTTCGTACGGGACTTCATAAAAATGATTATATAATACGGTTGATAACATTATCCGTGATTACAATAAACGCCGTCCACTGTATTCAAAAAGTACTGACAGAAAGACAATTTATATATACAGGATGAAGTGAAATTCGTGCACTCGGGCGTCGCAGCGCGACTCCTCACATGCCAGCAATAAAAAAATGTCTCACAAAAGTTCGGCCTACGGGAATATCCGGGAGAAAAAGGACTTTGAAGAGTGGCAATCTGGCAACACTGTAACCACACGTAGGTTAACTACCTCTGTCAGCACATATTAGTCGTTCTGTACAGTGGGTGTAGTGGATAGACTTTTGGGTTACCATGCAGGAGGTCGAGGGAGTCGATCCTCGTTTGAGGCGTATGTTTTCTATTATGTAGATAAATGTAGTCCAGGTGGTATGGTATCTGGCATTTTAATCGTCAACAACGATTGCAGCGGGTCCTCTAGAAACCATTTGCACTTATATACTACGATCCTAGAAATGAACGAACATTCGTTGTCATTGGTCAGCTTTGAAAGACGCCCTTTCCACGTCGTGGGCGTGAATTTATTCGCACCACTTCATCTACTAGATGCATTACAACGTGTTCAGCGTTACTACATTTTGTAGGTGTAGGATACATGTGACCTAAGAAACGGTGTCTTACTGTATTGCAGTATGTAATGTCCGATGGAAATTTGCAAATAAAAAAGTGCGCCTCAACCCACCCCCGGAGGTCCGGGTTCGATTCCCGGCTCTGCCACGAAATTTGAAAAGGGTACGAGGACTGGAACGGGGTCCATTCAGCCTCGGGAGGTCAACTGAGTAGAGATGGGTTCGATTCCCACCTCAGCCATCCTACAAGTGGTTTTCCGTGGTTTCCCACTTCTCCTCCAGGCAAATGCCAGGATGGCACTTAACTTAAGGCCACGGCCGCTTCCTTCCCTCTTCCTTGCCTGTCCCATCCAATCTTCCCATCCCTCCACAAGGCCCCTGTTCAGCATAGCAGGTGAGGCCGCCTGGGCGAGGTACTGGTTATCCTCCCCAGTTGTATCCCCAGACCCAGAGTCTGAATCTCCAGGACACTATCCTTGAGGCGGTAGAGGTGGGATCCCTCGCTGAGTCCGAGGGAAAAACCGACCCTGGAGGGTAAACAGATTACGAACGAACGAACAATATAATAGAGCTTCCGGATAAATTATATTAATTACCCTTCCATTAGGAGCTAAAATATACAGTGTGTTTGCCATTCTAGCTCTTGATCAACTCATATACAGTTGACGATGAGAGAAGCACAGTTTCCGATGCTCGAGTTCTACAACTTTAAGCGATTGTCCTTGTGTCTTGTTGATGTGCATATCGAAACTCAATCAAATGGGGGAAATGCAGACATCGAAATTGAAACGGTATATCCGAAGAGATCATTTGAATCCGAGGAATGAATATAATATGATCTTTATTTTTTACTACACCCGCGGCATAATCAGTCATGATGGTGGCTTCAATATATTCGGCATCAGATTTTTGACTGAGAGTCTTATTTCTTTGCAGAGGGAAGGAGGATTCATATTCCTGAGAGCGATAATCAGTGCCACAATCATCCACTCCAACATGTTCGCGGTACTCTAGGTGACTCCAAGTTGTTCAGAAGCTCTGTAGTGTAGTTGACAGCCTCATCTGTATTACATGCTGTGTCGATAAACTTGAAAATTTGTAGAACATCGGCTAATTTTGTAAAAGTCGCTTGTTGATGACGTTGTCAACTTTCTTGGAGCAAGAATTTCTCCTTGACATAGCCGTGCGTGATCGGTGAAATGCTGTACCGACTTATGAACAACTTTCAGATCACTGCGTGCCGTAGAATTGGCTGTGCATCGCACAAATACACAGAAACCCTTCCGGATAACATACGGATTCATTTGGCTCCTCGTGTCGGGGAACGAAAATGGCTCCCTACGCCGTAGATTTAAAATGGCTCCCTGACTTGTATTGACCATCTTATGTAGGCGTACGTTTCCTAGCGAGGGTGAATCTATGCCGGTGGCAGCACGTTGGATTGCCATAACCCAATACACGTTTTCCGAAATAAAAGCACACACACAGGGGGCTGTATATCTGACATCAGCAAGTTCATAAAGGGCAGCCATGTTTCGAGTTGTCAAAAGAAAGCGAGTTGGCACGGGAACATATGATAAGATCACAGGGAGACTGTACGTGGTGACTGAACGTTATAAATTTGTAAGAAGAGAAAAGTTAGATTCTCACCTTCAAGAATGCCGGGCGTATGCTCACCTTATGACTGCACTAATCGGAGTGCCTTGTGCTTGTGCATTGGTTTGATGTAGGCCTATTTCAGTCAAACATCCACCAAGTATGCTAAATACGGTATTTTACTGCAGTTTGTGAAATTTATGAAGTGTTTATTCTAGATGTCAGTCACATTAATACACTGACTGACAGAGCAAATGCAACACCAAGAAGGATTGGTCAGAACTTTATGCCAATTGCAGGGTAGACTGACGTCACTGAGGTATGCTCATGATGTGAAATGCGCCGCTGTGCTGCGCACGTAGCGAACGATAAATGGGACACGGCGTTGGCGAATGGCCCACTTCGTACCGTGATTTCTCAGCCGACAGTCATTGTAGAACGTGTTGTCGTGTGCCACAGGACACGTGTATAGCTAAGAATGCCAGGCCGCCGTCAACGGAGGCATTTCCAGCAGACAGACGACTTTACGAGGGGTATGGTGATCGGGCTGAGAAAGGCAGGTTGGTCGCTTCGTCAAATCGCAGCCGATACCCATAAGGATGTGTCCACGGTGCAGCGCCTGTGGCGAAGATGGTTGGCGCAGGGACATGTGGCACGTGCGAGGGGTCCAGGCGCAGCCCGAGTGACGTCAGCACGCGAGGATCGGCGCATCCGCCGCCAAGCGGTGGCAGCCCCGCACGCCACGTCAACCGCCATTCTTCAGCATGTGCAAGACACCCTGGCTGTTCCAATATCGACCAGAACAATTTCCCGTCGATTGGTTGAAGGAGGCCTGCACTCCCGGCGCCCGCTCAGAAGACTACCATTGACTCCACAGCATAGACGTGCACGCCTGGCATGGTGCCGGGCTAGAGCGACTTGGATGAGGGAATGGCGGAACGTCGCGTTCTCCGATGAGTCACGCTTCTGTTCTGTCAGTGATAGTCACCGCAGACGAGTGTGGCGTCGGCGTGGAGAAAGGTCAAATCCGGCAGTAACTGTGGAGCGCCCTACCGCTAGACAACGCGGCATCATGGTTTGGGGCGCTATTGCGTATGATTCCACGTCACCTCTAGTGCGTATTCAAGGCACGTTAAATGCCCACCGCTACGTGCAGCATGTGCTGCGGCCGGTGGCACTCCCGTACCTTCAGGGGCTGCCCAATGCTCTGTTTCAGCAGGATAATGCCCGCCCACACACTGCTCGCATCTCCCAACAGGCTCTACGAGGTGTACAGATGCTTCCGTGGCCAGCGTACTCTCCGGATCTCTCACCAATCGAACACGTGTGGGATCTCATTGGACGCAGTTTGCAAACTCTGCCCCAGCCTCGTACGGACGACCAACTGTGGCAAATGGTTGACAGAGAATGGAGAACCATCCCTCAGGACACTATCCGCACTCTTATTGACTCTGTACCTCGACGTGTTTCTGCGTGCATCGCCGCTCGCGGTGGTCCTACATCCTACTGAGTCGATGCCGTGCGCATTGTGTAACCTGCATATCGGTTTGAAATAAACATTAATTATTCATCCGTGCCGTCTCTGCTTTTTCCCCAACTTTCACCCCTTTCGAACCACTCCTCCTTGGCGTTGCATTGTCACTGTCAGTCAGTGTATTTAAAATAAGGCTGCACATCATAATGGATAACTTTCAAGGTTATATTTCAGCTAGTAATCCCAATATGTTAAGGTAATTTGACAAAATGATATGTCCCCTACATTGTAATAAAGCACAACGTTAAACAATTACAGTGGTACTCATGGGAATGCAATACGTTTAAAAACATGATCAGAACGAGGTGGTTCTTGTTTTAAATTTCGCACTATCACTTCGAAGGTTTCGGCAAGGGAGGAATGGGAAATGGCTAGGATTGGGAAGGTAGCTGTCGTGGTCTTAATTAAGTTACAGCCCCAGCATTTGCCTGATGAGAAAATGGAAAACTACGGGAAAACATCTTCAGAGCTGCCGTCGGTGGGATTGGAACCCACTATTTCCCGAATGCAAGGTCACAGGTAGCGCGACCCTAACCGTACGGCCAACTCGCTCGGTGGAGGAATGAGGTTGTAACCTATCGTAGATTCCTTCCATTTTAAGGATTTCCGTCCTAAATATTCATTTATATCGACGTATTATGTTATTGTAATTTACACTTAACAACAGCCGAGCATGGTAACGCTCTTGATCCGATTTGGCGGTCAGTTCATATGTCACTTTTTGACGATTTTCCTTCGATACCTTTCGAACTACCCTAAAATTAGCTGATCGTGATGTTGGCCTCGCGCCGCAACTTGGATCAAGTGGCGGTATTCGCAACATATTATTATTAATGCTCTAAGCTTTCTGCTAACGGTCTTTAATTTTGCACCTGTGATTTTATAACGCATATTTTCAATATTTTTTGTCATTCGAGAGCCACGTCCCCTTGCTTACTAGACCACTGGAAACGTGGCGGACGTTCGTACAATAAAGTTCAGCAAGACCGTATTTCCGCCCTTGTCTCTATGTTGTTCTAGCTCGTTGCATTCACTGCAGGAAGATATGTTTCATTTCATTCCCACTTCCAGTTTCTGAGGGAGGGATTACCCGCCGTTTTGCCTGTCTCCATGTGGCTCATTGTTGTGGTTTGCTGATAACACGTAGAACAGTTCAATGAGAATTTCACACACGTGTACAGAAAGATACCACAGCCTTTTAAATTGCGCTATAATTTGTGTATTTTTTTCTTGCTGTAGTTTCTTAGATGTTAAGCTTTTCGTTACTTATTTTTGTTACCTTCTGTAAGTACTTGTGTAACAACCTGTGCTATTTGTTGCAGCGTAGGATATGTGTACGGTATTCCGTGCCTATTGTAAGAGGCCACTAAAAGGGGTAAAGCTAGGCTCAAAACTTGAGACTACAGAGTCCCTAGCCATGTCTAACATTGCTTCCATGTACTTCTACCAGCTTTACCACTTTCATCATTCTATCGGACCTCACTTAGTCAACGCATGTAGTCTTCCGAACCAGGCAGTACTAAGCTTGCGAGACCTAGACCTTTAATTTTCATAGCTCCCTAAACACAAATATTTATGCCATTTCTTACTCTGATCCGACCCCAACGTTGTTAGGTTTGTGAGACTTAGGGAGTGGACTTGGCCCAGTTTTATGACCGAATGCCCTTAATGACACCAACCCTGTGTAGAAGAATGTATTGAATAATTACGTGTTTCTGCAGTGGTTGGAAGTGTGCTATGCTGTGTGTGTAATTTGAAGTTCTGAAACAGAACCCAATGAACTAAATAATACTATTATTGATTTTATGTTCTAATAACTACTTTTAAAGTTTTCGGAGACGCCGAGGTGGCGTAATTTTGTCCCGCAGCAATTGTTTTAGGTGCCAGTAAATCTATCACCTTGAGACTTCTTACCTGAGCAAATTGAAATATCGCTTGTACTGTCTGAGGTAAACAAGCTCGACTCGCAGCTGAATAGCCATTACGCTGGTTACTGAGTCATAAAGTGCTCATCTCAACGGTATTATTGAATTACATGCATTTATTATTATTATTATTATTATTATTATTATTATTATTATTATTTGATCTGTTTTGCACTGCTCATATCTTGGTATTTCTCTTTGTATTGTAATCCCTTAGCAGTCCTTTTAATGCGACGCATTACGAATCGCCTAATTGAATTTATTTATTTATTTATTTACCATACCGTTATTTATGCATAATTTTCACCTTTTACGCTTTCTCAAAGACCATATTCCAGAACAAAGCAACTTTCTTCAGACCCTGTCTACGGTAGACTCACAGAAAAAAAGCGTTTGTTTACCTATAGGCCTATTTTTCATGCCGTTGTGAGAACACATCTTTAGATCTCTCCGTTCCCTGAATTTGGCCACGCATCGCACACGTACAAACAAATATTTACGGATATCATGTACTGTCTGATTATGGCTCCTCGTGTATGGGACCGCAAATGGCTTGCTACACCATGGACTTACAATTGCTCCTTGACTTGTATTACCTATCCTCGCTGGCGTAGCAGGGGGAGAGGTGATACTCCCACGTGGCGCGTCCCAGGTGGCGGATAGGGAGGGTCCTAACCGGCTTGCCGGCGGACTTGAGGGAAATAAAATACCTCCCGCGGACCAAACATACAACCCCCTGTGGGTGGGGGACGCAGACGAAGAATACACCCACGGTGTAAGAGGCGACTAAAAGGGGCGACCAAGGGATGATTGTCTTGCAACCATGAAACTACTTGTGATTAGTACCACCACGCAGAGAACATCATGGGTCGCATTTACTTGCGCGTAGTACCACTGTATTAGGTACTAAATAGGTTTGTGATTAGTACCACCATATGAGCAGGACCATGGGATGAAAGCTACCATGGTTCTTCCTTGCCTGTGATTATTACCCACTATATGAGGAACACCACGGGATAGTGCAGGTCCCTGTGGTTAGTACTCTTACGTGATGAACACCATAGGGTTGCGTTGCCTGTAAATGTGAGAAAAACCATAGGTCTGCATTATATGTCGAATTTCATAACCTGAAAGTAGTACCATAATGTGTGGAATACCGCGAGTCTCTGTTACTTTTGATTAGTACCGCTACGTGACAAATATCATGGTTCTACTTTCCTAGCGATAAGTACCATTATGAGGGGCCGATAACTTGGATTTTGGACCCCCTTTAGAGTGCAAGCATCATTGATTCAGTGTTATGCTATAGCAGCAGTCCCTTGGTCAGTAATTCTATTGTTTACGTCAGTTTCTGTGAATGTAAGGCATTGCGGGTCGCATTCACTGATTGTTTTAAATTCATCTCCAACCATTCATTCTTCGTCCTCACGTTTTGAATTCTGGACAGTGGAGAATTTTGGACTTTTAATTTGTCACTCCATTTCGTCTCATTTAGTACCATTAGGGGCCGATGACCTGGATGTTAGGCCCCTTTAAACAACAAGCATCATCATCATCATCAGTATTAACTATATTATGTACGTTGTCTAGCGACAGTGAATCTATGCATTTAATCTTCGTGACAGCACGTTGGGTTGTCATATCCCAATACACGTATTCCGATGGTTTTTCGTTCATAACTCACCAATGAGAGTGAAAATGAAAAATCCCGCTTCGTGGTACATTCGGACCCCCTTCCATCTACCTATGTTCAAAATTTCAGATTTCTGCGTGCTGTAGATTTTGCTGGGCATCGCGCACGCGAAAAACACACACAAACACTTCCTTTATTATTATAGATATATTTATACCTCGGATTTTTAGGTGGTAGTAGGTTAGAATGCAAAGTTATTTGGTTTGTAGGAGGTGTCATGCAACCCATTGTACCACAATGTAGGAAGAGTAGCATAAATTCAAGGAGTTCTATAGGCTGTACCCCTAATATCTATGCAAATCGCATAGCATAACCGTTGTACAGTGTAGGGTATACTTGTTATTGGCTTAAGTAAGTTTGCATTCTAAGCTATCAGTGCCTAATAATCCGGACTCTAGATATATTATAATCCCTATTCTGTCGGTCATTCGCAGTGATATTAAGAAAACGAGAAGGTTTCAACTGTTAACATTACCAGTTATAGTTTATTATGCAACTTTACAAGAAAATACGTTTCTGTCAGAGAAGTTATTGTTACATATTCGAAATGATGCCTTAGGTACACAGTTACATCTAGCGGCATGAGTTCGAACTACAGGGTAGCGCACGAAATGTCATACATCGGAAATGTTTTACAAAATGTGTAAACCTGGGCTCACACCCATGTCCTTTCGTGAACAGAAACCTTACTTCATGCGTGACCCGACAGGTAGCACCACATGTCGCGCATGCGTATCGGCTGCCAGTTATACAGCATGGCGAGCAAAGGGAGATTGACGCGTGAACAGAAGGTGAAGATAGCGTTGTTTTATGCTGAAACAAGAGTTTAGTTCGGACCCAGGAAAGGTTTCGTGTTCATTTCCGTACTCGGTGGGCTCGTTGCCGGCAGACGGTATACAGACTGGCCAGGCAAATTGAAACAGACGGCAACGTACTCGAGAGAAAACGGCCCCGCCTCAAGCCGGTCCGCTCGCCGGAGAAGAATGTTGCTGCTGTGAGAGCGGCTGTGGCTCGGAGCCCCTCCAAATCCACCGGAACTGCATCTGTTCAGCTGGGCATTTCTCGTCGGTCAATTCAGAGAATACTGCAGTCTGACCTTAACGTGTTTCCATACAAAATGACAAATGTTCTGGACTTCCTGAATGAACATTTCAGGCCCCCTGTGATGTCCCATCGATATCCCGAGCGTTTTCAGAGCGGCTCAATCTGGCCACCGCATAGCCCCGATCTCAATCCCTGCGACTTCTCCCTGTGGAGATACTTGAAGGAGACGATCTACCGCCGTAAACCAGAAAATGTACAGCAATTGCAAGCGGCCATTGTGACTTCTTTCCGAGGGTTGAGTGAGGATTTGTGTCGTAGAGTGATCGCGAACATGCAGGTTCGTCTCGAAGCTGTTGTACACCAAGAAGGTGGACATATTGAACATGTCCTACACACGGACTAACCATGCACATGTCAGTGAATGTTGTAACGCCATTGTGTATTCAATATGTTGTATACTACATTTTCTATAAACAGTTTCCATTGTATGATATTTCGTGCGCCAACCTGTACGTACATCCTGACTTATGTTGCCTTCCACAGATAGGTTTATATCGATAAAACGGGAACGTTTGAGAGAAACTGGTACCAGTCATGGGTTACAAGAACAATGCCATGATGACCAACATATTTGAATTGTTCAGTGAAAAATAATATATTTCAGTGAAATTAATGAATCATTCTTTTCATTCGATAAATAATATGAGAGAGTTCAGCACACCCAGTGGCCATCGTCGTTGAGGTGGAAAATCTGTATGGTCTGACATCGTGGTTAGCCAGTTCGAGTCCCGTTCGTTGAAAAATACTTTTATTACCATCAGAATGTTGGTCGACAGGGTAGGGGAGGTGGTGTTATACAATTTCTAATCACTATAGAGCATGCCAAAAGTCTAGATTTAATTCCAAACCCCTCCGCAGTAAGTTACTCATATGGAGTGAGGGCAAATGACACTGTTGATGGTGATTCAGTTTGGGCAGTTGTATGTAGTTTTCTCAAGAGTACGCAGATCCATAGACGTCAAAGTACAACTCTGAACTACAACTGCGCTCAATATGGTTTGTAAGGAAATACTACTATACCTGTTTTGATTCCATTCGAACGTCGTATAAAACCTGAAAAGTGTAACTTTTATTCATAACATAGGTCCTATATTAATAGTTCATTTAGTCCAATTACTTTGTAGATGGTAATTTCGACTGTAGAAGGGAGGCTTATATCTTTCTATCTTTCTTAAACTGTTTACCCTTCAGGGTTGGTTTTTCGCTGGGACTCAGCGAGGGATCCCATCTCTACCACCACAAGAGCAGTGTCCTGGAGCGTGAGACATTGTGTCGGAAATACAACTGGGGAGGATGACCAGTGCCTCACCTGCTATTCTGAACAGGGGCCTTGGTGGGTATAGGAAGATTGGAAGGGATAGACAAGGAAGAGGAAAAGAAGCGGCCGTGGCCTTAAGTTAGGTACCATCCCGGCATTTGCCTGGAGGAGAAGTGGGAAACCACGGAGAACCACTTCCAGGATGGATGAAGTGGGAATCGAACCCACTTTTACTCAGTTGACCTCCCGAAGCTGAGTAGACCCCGTTCCAGCCCTCGTACCACTTTTCAAATCTCGTGACAGAGCCGGAAATCGAACTCGGACCTCCAGGGGTGGCAGCTAATCACACTAGCCACTGCACCTCAGAGGCGGAGGGAAGACTTATATACTAGTATATATATAATTGTATCGAGCTATATGGCATTAATTCCCTCCTAAAAGAGAGAGAACACGTTACAGTAGGAAATAAGTGCACAAGCGTTGAAGTTATCTTTTAAAAATGTTTTAAGCAGTACAGCTGGTGTTGAAAATGCATCTTAATATTTTGTTTATATATCATCATAACAATTGTTTTCCAAGTGTGAGTTTTTAGCCGGCTGGACTTCAAGTGTATTTACGGCCACATAAGGGCGAACACCTAGCTGTTAGAAGAGGATGAAAGGCCACTGTACGTCAACAGACGCAGGATTGACACGTAACACGCACTTCGACCTCCTGGTGAGTGATTGACCCACGGCTAGAGAATGAATCATCTTTCAATACATTTCACGTTATCGAGAGCTACTTGTCGGATTTTGAAAATAATCACACCCCTGAATTTGCAGTGTCTACAACTCTGATACTAGGTGTAGAGAGCAGTGTAGTTGCACTTAAAACTAATGTTAGTACCGTTGTCTCGGCAGGTATTGATTGACACTCGGGAAAATCACTGAAGATCCGTACAAGCCCTCACGCAGCATTACTAAAAGTGAAAACATACTTTTATATCTTTAACAGTTTATTATTAGCTGACCCACCCAGTACGTATATTATCCAGTTTCTCTGTCCACTGTACAGAGAAGTATACTACAAATGCTAGGTCTGAGAAGCTATTTTTTTATGAAAATTGTTTCTACCCGCACGGGTGCACTAATAATTGCTGACCGAAAATTTCCAAAGAAAAAACAGGACATTATTGCCTTGAAATTACCAAAGGTGTCATTCCTATTGTAAGGACTTCATAGTTCGTAAATATTGTCTTAGTTTTAAGAAAACTTACCTAGGCAGTTTGGAATTTAGAATTCGCTAGGAACTGGGGGTAAAACAGGGGTTTCCAAAGAAGTGTACTGCATTATAGACTTTCAGCATTAAGTTTGCAAGCCACACTGAAATAACTAAGCACATCCACAATCCTCTATTTGCAAATAGCACTGTGACCTCTTGTAGCTCCACGCTTCTTCACTAAATACTTAAAAAACTGAGCCTAATAATAATCACCTTGCTCTCTCTCTCTTTACTTAACACTCCATGGCCGAGTCCGTTCTCCTACGTTAACTATCCTGCTTCATTCGCCACATATGATCTCGCAGTCTAAGTTGAGTTAACTTAGCCTTTATCTCCTCGATCACCTTCCTGCCATTGTTCTCACCTGTTTGCACCAGCAATCATCCTCGCTGCTTTCATGACTTTTACTTTTAAAAGAGCAAGTGAAAATCTTTACTCGCCATGCCATTGTTGCTGGCCCATACAGCAAAGTCGGTCTGGAAACAGACCGTTGTAGAGATAGTTTTCCTCTGACTGCTCACTTCTTTCTTACCGAATACACTAATTTACAAGGGGTAGATATCTGATATGACGTTTCCTGTATCTAGTGCAGTTTTTCATGCTGATTTCAAATCTGAAAATCGTTTTTCTCTATCACGTTAGGTTTTGAAGATGTTGACAAAGTTTTGCTTTGTATGGAACAGCGTTTTAATTGTTTTTAGTAATTTTTCATACAAAGTCGAAGATTGTCATTTGCTTCTCCTTTATGTTCAGTGACAGTGGATATTATGGTGTCCAGAGGTTGCATAAATTCACCAGATCTCTTTTGCTATGTTGGCGGCTATGTAACAGACAAATCCCATAAGCGTCACTAATCTTAGCTAGAGGCATCACTCAATTAGTACTCCACATAAAAATCACTGTTCTAGTGAAACTTCTGTCTGTGAGTTGTTTTCCTGGATACAGAGTTAAAAATACGTAAAGGGTTGATGTATATCTGAAGAACTGTGGGTGATAGAGGCAAATGGTTTGCATATGTTGAATTAATATGTTTCAGTTGTCTTAGAACGCTTGTTGGATACCAAGATATCCACCGAAATTCCTTTTTTGTTTGTTGATCATAACTGCTAGCTCACTGCATTACGTTGCTGTATCTTGATTTTCACTTTGTATAGTCTACTACTTGAAATGATTCCCCTGTTCCACTTTCGATTCCCCATCTGGCATTCAACCCTCTTAGGTTTCTTAACTACTAAAATCACTTTACTCTTTGGAAAGACGAAGAAAAAACAAATACATATGAATAATAAATTCTGAAAGACTGGAATACCTTAGGAAGTTCTAAGTTTTTTGCAAGTAGCCCCTGATGAGTAAGGGTGCAGACATACACTGACCTAAAATGTCTACGGGGATCCGAACAAAGGAGGTTTTCTAAAAAATCTGTAATTGTATTAGTCCTTTCCAACGTCGTATAAAGTTCATACCTTGCATTAGGAGCCTCACAGAAGTACGAGTGAGATATAACACTAGACTCAACTGGGGCTACAGGCTCCACGCACATTCTCTACAATATCAGGTGGCCAGCGAGTTCGATGTAACTCCCCTGTCACAAGGCAAACGCACAAAAAGTGATTCTTCTGTTTCAGTTTCGCCGATCCCTTAATTAAGATCTTTCACTTGGCTTGAATTTGGTTAATGACTTCTCCTTCTTCTTCTTCTTCTTCTTCTTCTTCTACTTCTGATACCGCGCTCGATAGCTGCAGTCGCTTAAGTGCGGCCAGTATGCAGTATTCGGGATATAGTGGGTTCGAACCCCACTGTCGGTAGCCTTGAATATGGTTTTCCGTGGTTTCCCATTTTCACACCAGGTAGAGCTGTACCTTAATTAAGGCCTCGGCCACTTCCTTCCCACTCCTAGCCCGTTCCTGTCCAGTCGTCGCCATAAGACCTATCGGTGTCGGTGCGACGTAAAGCAACATGTAAAAAAAAATTATTTCCTCTTCCCTCAACGTTTTGGAGTTAGCACTGCACATAAATGGAGACCAGTTTTACACCCGGATGCACTTCCTGACGCCAACCCTACGTAGATTGTAATGGGCTGTAGCAATTTGGTAACTGACTGGCAATAAATAAATATATCGTGTTTTTCCAAGGATTATTATGCTGCTGCTGCTAATAATAATAATAATAATAATAATAATAATAATAATAATAATAATAATAATAATAATCCCATGGTTTTATCGACCGGCCTGCGGACTTTCTGAAGTGGTGCCATGTAGACGACCCGCTAACAAATTTCGACGATGCGATTGGGCTACTTTTCAGCAGCGAAAGTGAAACTCTTCTGCGGGGTTCCTATAGCAGAGTTAATGTTTGTCGAGTAAAGTTTAGTGCATCACCAGAGATGTTTAACAAAGCAACAACAATGACATGGCGAGCAAAGATTTTCTCTTGCTCTTCAAAAACGAATACCTGGGGCGTTATCTAACTCTCATGAGTCAGGCACCCTACCACTGGTCATCGAGGCAGCTTTAGCTTTTACATGAACGGAAATGTAACAGTTCCAAGTAAATGCTTCACATTTTTTCTCATTATATTGTATTTTGAAAAAAAAAAAATTGTTTCTGCTCAAGCGAACTTTACGATCAGCTGCCTTGTTTGGCGGGTTGTTCTTGTGTCCGAACCCGTCTAATTGCTACAGCCCATTACACATCGGTCCTGATCATCGCACAATTAATTTCATCATAGGACTCATACACTTGTAGTGACTCCATATAAACATCATATTGTTATAGACCACCTACATAGGAGAACTATTATAGATCCAATCGATTTCTATCTTCTTCCAATAAAGTACTAGACGTGCTTTATTTCGATCCTTGCTGCAATGAAGATGTGGGCATTTCTAGCAAAACAAAACTAAACCGGTAGACATTTATGAAGGCTTTATTTTAATCTTGAGCATTCCATTTGTTAGACCTACGCCTGTATAGACCAGAGGGTGTGGGTCATGATTATCCTTGTTTATGGTCTTGCTTGTTGCTCGACCTGCCAGACTGCCATTAGGCATTCCAGCGCACCAATTAGACATAACTGATTAGTCGTGGAACACGACGAGATAGATTTGCTAATGCAGAGTACACTTATTTCTTGTAAGTCACTACAATTATTAGCCATTCTGTTCGCGATAATTCACCCACACAACGTAACGACCTAACAGTATTAGAAACTCCTTCTGAAGCAGCAAATATTAAACACGTCTTCATCTCAACCCACAGAGTCACTTGGGCGATATAAGTTGTATTAGAGGATAGTTTATTTAATACCGAGCTCGATAGCTGCAGTCGCTTAAGTGCGGCCAGTATTCAGTATTCGGGAGACAGTAGGTTCGAACCCCACTGTCGGCAGCCCTGAAAATGGTTTTCCGTGGTTTCCCATTTTCACACCAGGCAAATTCTGGGGCTGTACCTTAATTAAGGCCACGGCCGCTTCCTTCCCACTCCTAGCCCTTCCCTGTCCCATCGTCGTCATAAGACTTACCTGTGTCGATGCAACGTA
The DNA here is from genome assembly GCF_040414725.1 of Anabrus simplex. NCBI lineage: Eukaryota > Metazoa > Arthropoda > Insecta > Orthoptera > Tettigoniidae > Anabrus > Anabrus simplex. The sequence continues at coordinate 411,582,009 of NC_090265.1, read as the reverse complement.
AAGCAAATAGCAAAAAAGTTTTTTTATTGTCTTAACGATAATTCTGTAAAATACGTGTATTATCTAAAACAATGTATACCAACTGTTTTGTATCGTTGTGCTTTATTATATTTACAATATATATTCACGTGTCACAGTAAATGTTTTGTTCCAAACTCATATTTCCTTAAATAAGGATGAATGGCGTCTTACTACGCTGACTAAAAGTATATATTTTGTGAAACACGATGAAAAATAACATTTCTGTAGATTTGTTCATTAAAATTCCATTAGCAAAACCCCTTCCAGAGACACACGGTAATAATAACATGGCTAAAACTGGACGATATAAATGGAAGATAAATCACATTGATCAGGGATTACCAAAGTGTGCTATATGCGATTTAATAACTAACTTGATATGACTGATATTAGATAAAATGCCTAGGCCCTATGCCGGCTGGACAAGGCCTATGAACCACAAGTTGCATTTTACTGTTGCACACTATGCATATCATATAACATTTCGTCTTACAAAGTAAGGTCGTATTGCTTATGCACGAAATACCTATGTCTCAATTTGCAGGCAATGCCAATGCCACACACTTCTTGGGACCTATTTTACAGCAAAAGGCTCAGTGCGTCAGAAGCATTTTCGTATACTGCAGGCCTATAGTAATGTACTGGCAGAGTAAGCAGTGTATGTAAGGATATGCGTGTGAATCTGTACATCACAGACCACTATTGCAAAGATGTGAGGGTCTTTTCTTCTTTTCCATATCTTACATCATTATATTTTGTCAGCGTAACAGGGTATATCCTAGTAGATAAGGTATAATTCTCACCCTTTCCAGTAGGATTTGCGCCCGGATTGCGTGTTATTTTGAAATTGCAAATCATTATTAAATGCTGAACTGATGCAATTTCAATTAATTGTATTGTATTTGTAAACTGTCACTTGATGTTTGATATTCTTTGAATTTATTTCCATCTTACCGAAATGTCCATTCTTTTCCATTTCATTTTGTTGTTGTTGAAAACATGTTGAGACTTTTGTTGCCTTTTATGAATGCCTTTCATACATCCTGATTAAATTAAAATGTACATATAATGTCGAGACCCGGACGGATGCAGATTTTCATATTAAACGGGAAGTTCGATGGAGAGATGTTCATTATTTTCTGCGTTCTTTGGTGGAATCGACTAGAGATCGATGTTGGGTCAAATGAAGTGAGATGAATAGATCTGATGTGCCCCGCACCCGGAAATGATCGGCTGTCAATGACCTGGCGGTCATAAATCAAAGCGGTTTACTCAGCTGGACAGGTGCAATTGTTAGCGATACAGGATGACACAATAATCGTGATCTGCCAGTAATTCATGAGGATGGAGCTCGCAATTAAAAGTGATTCTCTTTGTCTGAGCATGCATGCCCTTGGCAAACGTTGTGACCTATGAGAGTCAATTAATTATCAGGGATATACAACTCTCCACTTCAGAAGAAATCTCCTATGTTCACCAGCTACTTTCACTAAGTTCTTACTACTGATTAATGTTTTAAAGAGCCTAACAACAAAGTCATCGGCCAAGGTATTCTATTATTTCGGGAGGCAGACTTTTATGTAGGCTTTATTTTAATCTTGAACATTCCATTTGTTAGGCCTACGCCTGTATAGACCAGAGGGTGATAGTACGGTGTGGGTCATAATTATCCTTGTTTATAGCCTCGTGTCGGTAGATTAACTGGCATGTAAACGAAGTCCTGCGGCACAAAATTCTGGCACATCGGCGTCTCCAAAAACCATAACAATGTTGTTAGTGGGACGTAAAATTTTTTATTATTGTTATTATTATGCCTTTGCTGGCGGTACCTAATGTTTACAGTGCACTATGTGTTCTGGTATGGGCTAGAGCAATCTTGTTACTTTCATTGATCTGTCGCAGCTTTATCCTTGGCTTTGACAAAATGAAAGTGACTGAGGTATGAGTGATGCTAGTAATGCCATTCCTTCTGCAGCGAGTCCCTGCTATGAATGGTGTGAAAATATTGCTCATAGGGTCGGTTGGTGCATGCATTTCAGTGGGCTTGGCAGACTGATATGTAATAGCAACTTCTGGCTCGGTGAGGAAAGCAACGGGAAACTACCTCACTCCTCATTTCCCTAGTACGCCTCTTCAGTGATGCCTAGGCCATCTATGACAGCTGAAGGCAGAGCTGTTGAGGATCCAACCAGCCTTCGGGCTGAGGACTAAACATGCAACATTATTATTATTATTATTATTATTATTATTATTATTATTATTATTATTATTATTATTATTTTAATACGTTTACTGGGGTGAATAAACAATGCACTTTGATGAAGATTTTATGGTTAATCTAATTTCTAATTTTAAGGCTGATCATTTTACGACAAACTACTGCATAACATACAATGAGTTATTGATTGCTTTCATTTACATTTGAGTATAGACTGTCCCGAACTTTTATGCTGAACAATAATTCCACACTTGCTCAAGGTCTAAACGGTCGATCGGATGGCCGTCTTTCAATGACCTCCTTTACAAAAATCCTACCGCTCGACTTACTTTTTTTCGTAGATTTATGCTTCATATACCCAAACCTGCCTCGATAAATCCTCTATACAATGGTGAAATCCTAATCAAAATCCGTACTATGGTTCTCGAAATTAGCCCACACAAACGCAGACAGACACCTACCGGGGACTTTATAATACATATCGATTATGACCGAGTACAACTTGAAAAAAATGACAATCAAAAGGAAAAGGAAATAAAAAATAAAATACCTGCAGTTTGTGCAGGTTTGACGCGAAATGTCCACCTTGACCTTCCGCATACGTCTGAGTTCTATGCACTGTTGAATGTGACGATGATGACGATGCTTATTATTTAAAGAGGCCTAACATCTAAGGTCATCGTCCAGCTGTGGAATGTGTGGTGGATGTAATAGTATCGGATGATGCCTTACGTGTTATACATTTGCATCTTTTGAAGTTGTATTTTTGCAGACATATATTATAGCTTTTCTTATACAGAAATCGTCTTACAATGACAAAATGATACGTATTATTGGAACAGTAAATAATCTGATAATCACCTCCATGTCGTCATCGCTTTCTAGGCAAATAGATAAATAAATAAATTAATTAATTAATATTTGCTGAAGGTTCTCTATTAATTCCATCTCTCTGTCTTATTAGAACTGCAGCATTTCAGGTGAGAGAAGTTGGTATCTTCTTAGTCCTAGCGTATACCTCCTATGGACCCAGAGTCTGTTTACTAATGACCTTCTCAAGATCTGGAAAGGCCATGTAAATTAACCGGTTCCTTTTACGGTGTCGCTTCAAAAGAGGGCAGAAGGAGTAGATGGCACCTGTTGTCACACATTCATACTATTGGAGACGGTTTGTCGCAACCAGGCATCAATCTCGCGTTTAGAGATTTCAGTTGCGTGACACATTGGACGGTAGTTGTGCTGCACTTAGTAATTTCATCCCTAACCTTGGAATCGGTAGTGTAATGCTTACTATAATTCCTTGGAGGGTTGTGTTGTCAGTGGCGATCTTATTGAAGAGATCTGTTAACATTTATCTCCTCAGTTACCAAGCATCCACTGTATGCCTCGGCTGGGATATTGTCAGACCCAATAGCTGTACCATTCCCCATCTTTTGAATAACCTGAAGGACTGATCGAAGGAACAGGACCAAAACAGGATTGATGTTTGCTAACTGTGGATGCGGGAAAAAATCCATTGCAAACTGCGGAGAAATACTCCGTTCGGCCCAGCAGAGTGGCTGGCGAGTCTCAGAGGATTGTGTAATTAATCTCTTAAATTCTGATTCATCACTATCGACTACATATAACGATTATCCTGCCAGTAGGCAGTTGCTCCTGAGGTATGCCAGTTCCTAAATGCAGCTGTTTTCGATGTTGTGTCCTCTTGAGCGCCACTAATCCACCACCGCGATATAAGTAATGTTTGCATGCTTCAGCTGTATCGTTCTAATTCTTTATTCATCTTCATCTATTGTTCTTTCCTCTTCTTCTTACTATCATAATTCCTAGTGAGCGACGTGATCTGATTGGCAAGCGGCTTCCCACTAAGGTGCCGGCGCGGTGGTTCGAATTCTGACCAATACATACGAGATTTTCGGAAATGAAATATCACACGCACATGGTTCGCATTCTACGTAATAACTGGAGGTCCCGAGACTGTGATCACGATGTCAAGAGTCACGTAAAATCGGAAGATACAGCGAAGAGTCTCCTTTCAGGGGATGCTATTCTTCCGAAACTGTATGGGCTTTCCAAAATACATAAAGAAGGTGTTCCTCTTAGACCTATTGTTAATACGATTGGTTCCCCGACATATGCCCTTTCTAAATATTTAAGTAGTCTACTTAAACCACTCATGGGTAACACCCCTTCCTATATTAAGGATTCTACACACGTCATTGAGAAGTTAAAAACTATATCACTTCAGCCAGGTGATACCTTGGCGAGTCTCGACGTGGTGTCTCTATTTACGAGAGTACCTGTTGATGGTGTTATGTCTCTCATTAATGATATTTTTACTGAAGAGATCGCAAGGCGTTTCTATCACTGCATGACCTCCTCGTACTTTTTATGGAATGCGAAGTATTACGAACAGAAAGATGGTGTGGCCATGGGAAGTCCTTTCTCTCCTGTTGTGGCTAATTTCTTCATGGAAAACTTCGAAGAGAAAGCTTTGTCGTCGGCACCTTGCAAACCGAAGATCTGGTGGCGATATGTTGACGATACTTTCGTCGTATGGACGGGAGGTGAAGACAATCTTGGTCACTTTCTGGATCACCTTAATCGCCAGCACCCTTCCATTTGTTTCACCATGGAAATGGAATCTGATGACAAAATACCATGTTTAGATGTTCTCGTCACCAAGAAAGAGGATGGATCTTTAAGTCACATCGTTTATCGTAAGCCTACACACACCAATAGATATCTCCACGCAGATTCTCACCATCACCCTGCACAGAAACATGCTATCCTTACAACTCTGACTACCAGGGCCAGGAGGATTTGTGAAGTGTCGCTCTACAAGAGGAAATTAACATCTTGAGAACCACCTTTGAGAGCAATGGTTACAGCAGAGCTTTGATCGCAACGGTTCTGAAATCGACGCATAATCGGACGTCTGTTAAGGAAAAAGATGTAAAAGGAACTGCTTACCTACCTTACATACAAAACACCGACGGATCGTATTGCTAAAATCTTACGTAGGTACCATGTACAAACTGTTTTTGCAACATCAATTAAGATTAGGCAACTCATGCGACCAACTAAGGATAGTTTGCTTAAATTGTCACAACCTGGTATCTACAGAGTTCCCTGTTCTTGTGGCAAGGCTTATATTGGGCAGACTTCGAGAACAGTATGTACTCACATCAAAGAACGTACCAAGTGTATCAGACTCAACCAACCTGATAAATCAGCTGTTGCTGATCATGCCTTAACACCTGGTCATGATGTCTTGTTCCAAGAAGTGGTTGTTCGTGCGCGTATAAAGCAATATCGCCCAAGAATCATCAGGGAGGCGGTTGTAATACGTAAACACCCAGATAATATCAACCGCGATACAGGCTACAACCTCAGTGAAACATGACTACCTATTACCAGAAATCGATAGCTGCAGTCGCATAAGTGCGGCCAGTATCCAGTATTCGGGAGATAGTGGGTTCGAACCCCACTGTCGCCAGACCTGAAGATGGTTTTCCGTGGTTTCCCACTTTCACACCAGGCAAATGCTGGGGCTGTACCTTAATTAAGGCCATGGCCCCTTCCTTCCCACTCCTAGCTCTTTCCTGTACCATCGTCGCCATAAGACCTAACTATGTCGGTGCGACGTAAAGCAACTAGCAAAAAAAATATCAGAACCATTAGAGAATGATGTTTTATCTGTTGCCATTCGTTGTCTCTAGCATAGGGCTGAAATGGCGTCCCTTTTACATCTTAGGGCACCATTTTAAGTTCCTTGTTGCTTTCTCCTAGCAACCTTTAATGCGTCGTTTCATTTCTCTGTTGTCTCCTGGTGAAGAGAGGCAAGGTTCCTTTTAAAACGCGTAGAGAGTGTTTATAATTAGTTAAACGGCATAAGCCCAAAATATACTTCATGAATATATTGATTTTTTGTCAACTCCATATTCCTCTAAAATGTTCAGCAGCGAAATTCTGTCTACTGAATGGTAGTCTTTTTTTAAGTCCGCAAAAACTATGACATAGTTTTTGTTCTTTGAAAGCCTGTCTCGTATTATAGTTTTCAGGTTTAGAAACTGTTCTGCACATGATATGCCTTTTATGAACCCATCTTGGTGTTCTCCAATTTGTTTGTCTATTATTGGTTCAATTCTATTATGGAGAGCTTTTGTCACTATTTTATATGTAACTGCTACTAGGAAGATTCCTCTGTAATGGTTCACATTATTATTATTATTATTATTATTATTATTATTATTATTATTATTATTATTATTATTATTATTATTATTATTATTATTATTATTATTATTATTATTATTATTATTATTATTATTATTTGATGTACGTCGCAACGACGCAGATAGGTCTTATGGCAACGATGGTATAGGAATGGCCTAGAAAGGAACAGGCCGTGGCCTTAGTTAATGTACTGCCCCAGCATTTGCCTTGTGTGAAAATGGGAATCGAACCCATTATCTCCCGGATGCAAGCTCACAACTGCGCACCGCGCAACCGCACGGCCAACTCGCTCGTTATTATTATTATTATTATTATTATTATTATTATTATTATTATTATTATTATTATTGAAATTCCACAGCCTTTTTCCAGTCATTCGACCGGGTCAAGAATGGAATGGATGAAGCCCCATCCAGCGGCGAGGATAGGAATTGTGCCGGCTGCCGAAGCCTGTCGCACTCTTCTGAGGCAATGATTAATGAAAGACAGATGAAATGAAATGATATTGGAGAGTGTTGCTGGAATTAAAAATGACAGGGAAAACCGTAATGCCCGGAGAGAAACCTGTTCCGCCTCCGCATTGTCCAGCACAAATCTCACATGGTGTCCGGGATTTGAACCACGGAACCCAGCGGTGAGAGGCCGGCGTGCTGCCGCCTGAGCCACGGAGGCTTCACCTATTATTATTATTATTATTATTATTATTATTATTATTATTATTATTATTATTATTATTATCGAAGCTTATACGTCATATCTTTGGAGCTACCGCGATTATCCAAGTCTTACCTGTTTGTTATTCAGGTGGGATACTGGGATATTCACTGTACCAACAAACTACTACTACTGTTACTACTAGTAGTAGGCTAGCAGTCTCCGTCAACATATTCTATTTAATCTTACTCGATCTGTTTACCATCGTCATATCCTAAGACGTGGGGATGAGTGAAGACTCAGGCAGGTCCAATCCAATTTGACAGCGATTGTACTTAAAAGGGGCTCGGACTGTAGAGGGGAACATAGGACCCCCCTCCCTGGCCGGATAACAAGCATATATCATTGCTGCATACCTGCTCCCTCCCCGGCCCCTTCTCTTCTTGTATTTGCATTCTTTCCATAGCCGTATCAATCATTTCTGGACGAGCGCGCGGTGGGAGCGATAAACACTATACACTCCTCGAGGAAGAAGTGATTTGAACAACAGATGTAGCAAAATACAATTAATGAAGAACTTGAAAGTCAAGGTATTTCGAAGAAACTGAAAAAAAAATAAAATCAATTTTCATAAAAACATCATGCGTAGAATTCGATTTTTAAAACAATGAAACGACATAAACATGTTAATGAAAAACATTATTTATAACATTCTAGTATCCGACTTCAACCACTCATTTTAGAGGAATTTTCTCTAGTCCCAGTATCAGTTACCCAAGGGAACGTGAAACTACCAGTCTATGGGCTGATGACTTTGAAGTTATATAGAACAATGGTTTATGATAACTATGACCGCAGCAGAGTACATGCATGTGCAATCCTTTTTTTCTATTCAATAACTAAACATAAGTTATCAATACGTAATTTTATTGCCAGGCTGAGTGGCTCAGGCGGTTGAAGCGTTCGTCTTCTGACCCCAACTTCGCAGGTTCGATACTGGCTCAGTCCGGCGGTATTTGAAGGTGATCAAATAAGTCAGCTTCGTGTCGGTAGATTTGCAGGCACGTTAAAAGAGCTCCAGCGAGACTAAATTCTGGCACATCGGCGTCTTCGAAAACCGTAAAAGTATTTAGTGCGACGTAAAAATAACATTATTTATCTAATTTTGTTTCATTTTCACGCACTAAAGGGAGTATGTTTTGAGTTTATAATAATAATAATAATAATAATAATAATAATAATAATAATAATAATACGTCACGAGACAGTTACGAGATTTTCTGACTTGTAACATGACAGCAACGTTGAGGAAACCAGTAACACAATAGATCGTGTTTGGATCTCTACTGTAAGGTTTAAACAACAGTACATCCGTTAAACAGTTCAAGCAAGGGGTCGGTTGTTTACTATGGCATCGACTTACGTCTTTTAAGTTAGCGGGCTTTGCTTATTTCAAGAGAACGATCAGGAATGTCATTTTAGTACTTGAAATGATTTCACTGCCTCCTGATGTATATTATCCTTCGTTGCATTTTCAGAAACAATTAATCTTACCCTAGAAAAAGACAAATATACAAGTAACACTCCCAGTAAGAATTATCCTTGCGACTAATTTCACGAAGGCTGAATGGCAAAGAAGCTTGACGCCAGGAATTTGAGTGGGAAGGGAGGGGGGAAACAACCTACGCTGGAACGAACTTTCTGTGGTGGGAAGGTGTAAGGGGTGAACCAGATACAATACTGTAATTAAACATTAGCTAACGCTACATTGTTTTAGTTCTTGGCATTTACGGTGTACGGATATTATCAAAGTAACCAAGATAGACTTGGTACTTGCACGTCTTGGTCGTCCGAGGGTAATTCCGAAATTCCAACTATTTAATCCTACAAAAATCTTAAGTTGCGTTGAATTGCTTTAAAACCATTTTTATTCCATAAAATTTCTTCGTAAACCCAACGGAGCTGTTTGTAACTTTTTTCCATGCTTCTTGAAAACCTCGCTGCATTCAGAGATTTTGAAGTGATGTGTACATGTAAAAGTATCCTTGAGTTGGTACATTATAGATTGAATGGAATACCTCCGGTACTTTCCCCAGTGTAAGTGTGCAGACAGATAGATAGACAGACAGACTCATTTTGTGCATTGGTCTTCAGTTAGTCTAAAACGTGAATATGAAACGCCAAACGTGGATTGAATTCGCAAAAATCAGACAAACTTTGAATTTTACATGCATATGGATGTCACGTGCATACAGAAACAGGTGTGAAGAAAGAAATAGAACTTTAAATTAAACATAAAAAATTGAAGGGTCAGGGGAAAAAGCAGGAGAGTCAATATTTGTACAATTTGAGAAAAAGCAACTTTTGTGCTTGACTTCCCTAGTTCTTTCCCCTAACAGCGAAATCCTTGAGTGCTGATTTCTTCTGACTAGCCTGCTTTTTTCATTTCCGACCTCTCAATAGATGCGCATGATCTCTCTGAAGCGGACTGTAACAATATCTCAATTTCGATGAAAAAGTGACTTACCTGGTTTTTTGCCCCCGACCCTCTTATAAGGTCATAATCAACGTTATTTATACGTTAAAGTTCGACAGATGTGTTTTATACGAACAGAGCGTACGTACTGTAAAATCAAAAGATTAGACTATTGGCGAAGATAGAGATAGCACGAGAAGCAACTGACAGAACAGGTGAGAGAAATTTTCAAGAGAGAGAGAAGGAAGAAGAGCTATGTATTTTCAGATCTTGTAGTGACCACTACATTAACATATCCATGTTTCAGTAAACTGTGTATTTCATTACTAATAACTGTGTATTGCTTAAAACTGATAAGGTTGTACAAGTTACTTTGCTTCCAACCAACGAGAACACTTGGCAGGTTACTTGTTGATCCCAGTGTTGATATCACCAAACAGCATCACACGTTATGCAGACGTTAACATTGTGTACACATTAGATGTAATGCTTAAATAATTTCTGACTGATCGTTAATGAACTATACTATGAAGTTACCGTTGTATGCCTCAAGGCTCCCTTCGGTCTACTTTATCGAGTTACAATACAAGCATACAAATAGAGTTCTTAGAGGTTATTTACCTCAGCATTCGTTTCTGTATGTGTCTGCCTATGTGTTGTGAATAATTCAACAAACGTAACATATGGTAGGTTGTTCATGACAGATCAGAAACTGTATTTCTGTAGGTTGATTTCTACATCTTAGATATACCAAGATAAATTGCGTAGTTATTAGTTCTGAAATGAACGAGTTCCTCGGACGAACATGTAATTGCGCTAACCACAGAAGGAAACAGTTTTCACAATCAAAAGACAAGGTCTTCCTTCGGAGAGAAGATGAGTTTTATTAAAATTGGTCACTACCTTATAGGTAAGCATTCGAATGTCATGTCCTCTTAATAAACAGAATAGAAAACACGTTCGGGAATGTTACTTCTCGTTCCATTGATCTCTAAATTAATGAAGCGATTCTTCAGCCTTTTCCAGAATAATAATAATAATAATGATAAAACCTATCATTCTAATACAAATTAAATTATATACCCTTGGCTAAATTAGGCTCAATCATACACACATCCTGCTGGTCAATTTACTCTGCAACATTAACACGATTTTCTAATGAAGGTATTATTTACACTGAATAAACAACATTTGAAGGAAATCCGGGTATACTTTCAGAAATGCTAGTTCTGAAATTAAACATATATCGAGTGAATTTATTTTCAGTAATGGAATATAACAAAGGAAGGTACTGAGAAGGGAATATTCCTGCTTACCAATCGTCTACATCATACCCGGTAGGTCCGTCCTCCACTTCGTTGATTATTATTTTATAGTATAAGTGTCCATTCCTTCTCAATGGCAGATATACAGCATATATTTTAGATTTTAAATGTTTGAGACAGAATTAAGATCACATTACTCAGTCACCAGTTATTTGTTTTTGTTGAAGTAGCATTAGAACTAGCAATAGAAAAAGGGAAGCAGGTATTGTAAGATGAGAAACGAGAACAGATTCCATGTGCACTTGCGCACAATGTTTATTATTTTGCCACGAAGGGCTAGTTGCCTCATAGAATTTTTAAAAATATTGTCTGCTGCTAGATGGTCTTCTTCAGGGAATTTTACGCCAACGAAAATTAACTGAGAATTTTTGAGATTTAGACTAGTATGAAACGATATTTTAAGCGACCACTTATTTATAGAATAAATGACCCGATATTTTACATTACTTTGATGAGTAATAATTACCCTCAAGGAAGATCAGTTATATGTTGATTTCATGAGGGCGAGAAAGAAGTCCGAGTGAGCCCTCCCTTGACAGAATAGGCAATGAATAGAACTTGATAAACCTTAATTAAGAAGTTGAAATGATATGCACTCTGCCTTCCATCTACTGAAATACTACTACATCAGTGGGGAACTGGCTCTGACTAATCTGAATAGACAGGTGTGAGGAACCTCTCGCGACTGACAATATAACCTCTCTGTGAGCAGCTAGACAATACCTAGTCTGTGGCTTAGCAGGTAGCCTGCCTCCGGGCAGTCTCTCAGCTGACGCACCCAGCAATAGCTTCTCTTAAATGACTTCTGTTTCTTAGCGTTTATGAATAGCAAATTAACAATTGAGAAAACTACTACGCATATGAGACTTAGTTTCAAGAGAAGCTTGTTTATTTGTCTGTCCTTTAATTTGAGGTATTTACCTGAGTTGACAGCAATGAGAGAGTTGCCTACGCAGTTTGAGTCAATCAATCAATCAATCAATCAATCAATCAATCAATCAATCAATCAATCAATCAATGAGCTGCTTTAGGGCTGTCACCCAGGTATTAGATTCTCTATCAGTTGTGTATCTAGTCTTTTCTTAAACGTTTCCAAAGAACTTGGAAATTTATCGAGCATTTTCCTTGATAAATTACCCAATCCCTTACTTCTCGTCCTATAAATTCATATTTTCCCCAGTTTTTCCTCTTGAATTCCAACATTATGTAATGTTGTGAATTTTCCTACTTTCAAAACCTCCGCTCAAGCTTATTCGTCTACTAATGTCATTTCACGCCATCTGTCCACTGACAACTTGGAACATACCACATAGACGAGCATCTCGTCTCCTTTCTCCCAAGTCGTCCCAGCCCAAAGTTTGCAAAATTTTTGTAACACTACTCCTTTGTAGGAAATCACCCAGAACAAATCGCGCTGCTTTTCTTTGGATTTTTTCCAGTTTTCGAATCAAGTAATCCTGGTGAGGAACCCATACACTGGAACAATACTCTAACAGCTCGATATATAAATAAATAAATAAATAAATAAATAAATAAATAAATAAATAAATAAATAAATAAATAAATAAATAAATAAATGTACATTTTATTATAATTATAACATATTATGTTATACCCTTCGGCGTTCAGCCTGCAAGCCTCTGTGAATGACCTAATCGGTAATCGCCGCCATAATCCTCTATTTTTAACTAGTTCTATGGCCTCGCTTAGTTCTCTCATCACCGGGCGAGTTGGCCGTGCGCGTAGAGGCGCGCGGCTGTGAGCTTGCATCCGGGAGATAGTAGGTTCGAATCCCACTATCGGCAGCCCTGAAGATGGTTTTCCGTGGTTTCCCATTTTCACACCAGGCAAATGCTGGGGCTGTACCTTAATTAAGGCCACGGCCGCTTCCTTCCAACTCCTAGGCCTTTCCTATCCCATCGTCGCCATAAGACCTATCTGTGTCGGTGCGACGTAAAGCCCCTAGCAAAAAAAAAAAAAAAAAACGTTCTCTCATCTTTAAATCGTTAGAAATTGCGTCTAACCATCGTCTTCTTAGTATCCCTCTACTCCTCTTACCCTCCATATAAATAAATAAATAAATAAATAAATAACATGCACTTGCCAAGATAAACAAAATTGGTATAATTAGAACAATCGATTTGGTTCATAAAACCTTGGTTTATTAATTTGACATGGATCACTTAGAACTGTCCGACTCCTTGGCTGAATGGTCAGCGTACTGGCCTTCGGTTCTGAGGGTCCCGGGTTCGATTCGCGGCCGGGTGGGCGATTTTAACATTCATTGGTTAATTCCAATGGCTCCGGGGCTGGGTGTGTGTGCTGTCCCCAACATCCCTCCAAGTCACATACCATACATAACACTATCCTCCACCGCAATAACACGCAGTTACCTTCACATGGCAGATACCGCCCACCCTCATCGGAGGGTCCGCCTTACAAGGGCTGAACCCGAATAGAAATTGCCACACGAAATTTAATTTGTACACAAAATTTGGGTTAGGTTTGGAGAGTACTTTAATACGAGTAATCACCATTAACTTACGCAGTGTTTATTACTTTCATATTCCAAGATGTAACTGAAGCATTTAATAAAAGCATCATAGATTCAAATTTAAACTTTTACCAACAGACTAGCAGACATGGAAAAGTGATTAAAAGTTCAAAACAGTTCAATATACATTAAAATGATCTTCATAGCAATAAACTGTAGACTTTTCCGATATATCACCAGCATTTCTCCGGATCGCCAAAATCCATTTCCTTCTAGTTTTACAGTCCTTTGGCATATTAATATTCTTATTTTCTTTTTTCGGTGGTATGCGATGTATTAGTGCACATCGTAACTATATAACATATACAACTTCTCTGCCTCGCTGTCTGCGCAAGATTCGTTTTAAGTCCAGAAAATATTATTCACGTTTAGAAATTGAACTTAACTTTACCAGACACTAGCATAACGGAGAAATACGTGAACTGTACCCTGTTTCTCAAAGCACGCTGTGTGTTATTTCGTCTGCTAAGACAGTCAACCTGGACGACCGTCAGATTAACAAGTCGCATACTTGCGTCACGTGACATATTCGTACTTTTATTTGGATTTTTATAATGTTTTGAGCTATTATTTCTACATTCTGACCACATTTTTGAATTCTGCATGCAATGTTGAATCAGTTTAGCACATTTTTAATTGAAACCCCGGACCACGTATGTTTGCTATTGCTCCGTATGCCTCTTTTAAAAATTTCAGAGGAAAGTGTATTACATTCCATATTTTATACGATATAGCAGGGCTGTCCTTCACATAAACAGAATTGTTATTTATAATTTCTCATAACATACAGCCGGAATTTAATTGTTTATCATTTTTTCTTGCTAGTTGCTTTACGTCGCACCGACACAGATAGGTATTATGGCGACGATGGGACAGGAAAGGGCTAGGAGTAGGAAGGAAGTGGCCGTGGCCTTAATTAAGATACAGCCCCAGCATTTGCCTGGTGTGAAAATGGGAAACCACGGAAAAACATTTTCAGGGCCGCCGACAGTGGGGTTCGAACCTACTATCTCCCGAATACTAGATACTGGCCGCAGTTAAGCGACTGCAGCTATCGAGCTCGGTTGTTTATAATCCGTGACCAACTGTGTAATTCAAACGGTCAGCATTAACACTAGATCTGTTTGATGTTACTTCTACGTCGCTGCATCCTGCACGCTACAGATGCTTTCCTCTTTCTCTGTAGTTGCGAGAAAGCAGTGCAAAGCGTGGTAACGTCACACAACTGAACTCTTCTTTACGGCGAGTATAAAGAGCGGAGTGAGCTTCCTGCCCTCTACTGTTATAGTATCAAAGGAGTATTTTGTCTCAGTTTAATTTAGTGTATCTAGCACAGTATCTATTATGAGTACCTCCATGCACTCATTCTTTTTGTTTTAGCGACTAAACATCGTACATTTACAAGGCCTTGAATGGAGGTCATTCTGATGAAATACGTCACACCATCAAAAGGCAGTGAGAATTTATTAGAAATGACTGCTTTAAAGGATAATCCGTCACGTACAGCTCCTCCATCTGTATGAAAGTTACTTCTTCTTCTTCTTCGTCTTCTTTGGGTGCCGTCTGCGTTAGTGAAGGTTGGCCACAATCGTGGCGAAGCTGGTTCGATCATTTGCTATCCTCCCTCAGGTCTTGACCACTCCGGCAAGTTTCCTCAGCCACGAGTGTCTTCTTCGACCTGGACTTCATCTCCCATCAATTTTCCCTTGAAAAATCAACTTTGAGATGGTATTTTTCGTTTCTGATGATATGTCCTAAGTATGGTGTCTTTATTTTCTAGATTATCCTGATTAGCTCTAGATCCTTCTTCATGCACTTCAGTACTCTGCACTTGCGACAGGTTCGGTCCATAAAATCCGCAGCATCCTTCGAAGGCTTTCATTCTCTTTATGGTGTAGTTTTTGAGTATCCATGTCTCAGCGCCGTACCGAACTACTGAACACACACAACATCTGACAATTTTCTATCTTACCTCTGGACTGAGGTTTAATCGCACAGTAGGTTTGTCATATTTACAAAGGTAGTGCGAGCCGTTTCTATTCGCACACGGATCTCTTTATCAGTGACCCAGCTTCCTAGGTACCTCAACTTGCGAACCTGTTCAGCTTGTCGCCCTTAAATGTTCAAGTGGATTTGTGTGCATGAGTTCTACCGACGGTCATAACCTTTATCTTTTCGGTGTTAATTCTAATAATAATAATAATAATAATAATAATAATAATAATAATAATAATAATAATAATGTTATTGGCTTTACGTCCCACTAACTATTTTTTACGGTTTTCGGAGACGGTGTTAATTCTGAGTTCAAGTGTATCACCTTTGGTCATTATCTTGTCTATCAGGCGTTGTAGAACCCCAGGACTGTCAACAAAATTTACAGTGACATCTGCGTACTTTAAGTTATTCATCAGCTTACAGTTAATCTTAATAGCATCTTCTGCCACTTGCAGTGCATCCTGGAATTGCTCAGACTATAAGTTAAACAATACTGGGGACAACAACCAACATTTTTTATTGGGATTACCTGCGCGTCACCGTGTTCAGTCCTTTTGCTGTTGATAGAGATTGCTGATGAAGGTCATGTCTTCATTGTCTATCCCTTTAGTGTTCAAAATTTGCATCAAATCGGAACGTTTGAAGCAATCGAATGCTTAAGCATAATCTATAAAGCCGGTGTAGACATCTTTTGTTTGGTCTCCGCAGTTTCACAAAAGCGTTAGTAGACTGAATGACTCGTGTACTAAAGCCCTTCCTCAAATTGTTCATCGCCTAGGACTATTTCACACTTCTTATGCATTTTATGTATTACTTTCAATAACAGTTGAAGAATTTGGCTCATGAGACTAATGAGTCTGATAGGGTTACATTTGTTGGCATTTTATTTCTTGGGGATCGCAATGAAAATTGACTTTAGCCACTCTACCGGAAGGTAGCCCAATTTGTACTTACTTTTGAATAATTCACCAATAAGTCAACACTGTCTTCATTAATCGCCTTTAGGATTTCAGGATGGATATCATTTGGAACGGCTCCTCTACCTGCTGTTAACAATGTTATGACCCTCACAGATGAGGATTTCTGGTCCGCGATCCATATTGTTATTTGTTGTAATAGTGTCAGTTCCATTTTCAAATGGGTTCCGTACGTTTTTCCACTTATTTCCAGATGGAAAGCAGGTTGTTCGCTTCATTCAAGAGAGAATCTTATGGGTGAGTTCTAAAATTACCCGTTACGTATTCGCCGTGTTTATGTAAGTTGAATAAATAATGTTAATTCTGTAGGTCCACAATTTCTTGACGTCTCCATCCACGCTTCCTTTGCTTCCCTTATTTTCCTGCTTATGGTTTTTCCTGATTTCACTCTATTTCCTCTGGTATACGTATTTGAGCCTCCATCGTAAGTTCATCAGATTCAAGATTTCTTCCGTCATCCAGCCCTTATTAGGCGAGTACTCAGTAGTTTCTCCGTTCCCCTGTGAGGGACTGTGCAGAACTCACAAGGGAACTGTCCATACTGTCATATCGAAATCGACAAAGAAATTTCGCAGAGACTATGAAGAGACCCATAAAATAGCGGTGTATAAAAATTTAGATGCCATTTCGAACTGGAAGGTTTCGCAATCTTGATACAAAATCTGTGTGACAACGCAGCTTATTGGACAACCCTTGCTTCTTGCTGGCTCGCGCGGCGCATAGTGGAGTGGAGTTGCAGTTGTGCTGGAGAGAGAGAGAGAATGACCTGGCAGGCACCAGGCGCCAAGTGTTGTTAAGGAACGAATGTGAAACAAAAATGAGGTGCGTTATCGTATAATAAAAACACAAATATTTTGGGTACCATGCACAACGAATATTCACATTGAGGCCACCTTCTTCACAGTTTTCTTTACTTGTTTGAACGCAATATTTTGCAAGTACTTCGAACTCGGGAGGTCTCTCCGTTGTATAATTGGTTGCGAACCATGAATATTTAATCATGTCCTTGAACCGTGGAGAAGAAAATTCAAAATTAATGAAGGACTGGATTTTCAGTATGCTGTTTCTCTGATAAAAATAAAACTGAAAGTCTTCACAAGTCGGCACAATATCTGTTAAGCGCCGATACAAAGCCTTCCACTCCCAGAAGAAAAACTTGTCCAAGGGCTGTATTTTTCCTGTAGTGCCGGGAGGAATCTGGAGAATTTCTATACTGATGCCTGGAGGAATGTCTTCAAGACAACTTTTATCACTGTAAGTAGTCCAGGAATTTAGCAATAGCAAACACTCTTCTTCCGCAAATGGGAAGAAGGATTCTTTAAATCAATACTTTAATTCTCTTTTCCCCATTTTCCCTGATATTGTGGCTGTTACAAATATATTTCTAGCATAAAAACATTTCTTTGGAAACTCTCGGCCCGAAAGTTCCAGTTACCTCCTGTAGTACCATGAATAATTTCCAGAAAAGAGTACCGACCATACTAATTGTAGGCATAATTGTGTACGAATGGGTGAGTGCACTAACTGATTGAGCAACTGTTTCAGTATGTTTCTCACCATCAAACGATAGAGTCCTTTTCGCTTTCATTTCGCGCACGAAACCACTCTGATCAGTATTGTACTGTATATTGAAGAAGGGGTGTAGTATAAAAATCGCTCTGTAGTTGCTTCCACTAATTTCTTTGCGACTTTATCTTTTTCATCTTCTTGCAGATACGTACGGGATACAAATTTCGTTATTCTTCTACTCCATATTCTGTACTTTTTCTTAAAACGACTCAATCAACTAGCACATATGCTGAAATTAGTTCTCCCCATTGCAATCTCTTTTGAAATTTCCAAGGGCCACAGTCGCAGATCTTCATCGCATACATTCCGCTTCAGTCTTCTTGCTTCTGTAAAGCGAGAAAATAATTTTATATGCATCAATTTCCTGTGCTCAATAGGGCTTACTGATATAGATTCTAATTGGTTCTTCCACCTGTACAGCTGTCGTAGTGACGTCACGTTACGGCAACTTTTGCGAACAGTGGTTAATGATGATTGCTTGACTGATGCTTGTTGTTTAAAGGGGCCTAACATCGAGGTCATCGGCCCAGTGGTTAATGA
The DNA here is from genome assembly GCF_040414725.1 of Anabrus simplex. Lineage (NCBI taxonomy): Eukaryota > Metazoa > Arthropoda > Insecta > Orthoptera > Tettigoniidae > Anabrus > Anabrus simplex. Next base: position 411,563,438 of record NC_090265.1, on the reverse strand, counting down.
AAGCCGCTTCTTACCCCCCTTATTTAAGCATGAATTTACAACTTTTCTCATGTACGCCAGATCTACAGTTTATTTCACTTTCTTCTGTGGACTGAAAGCATAGCTTGAACTAGTAGATTTGCTCTTCACTGGATTGACGGGGATCAGACTCGGAGCTCAAAATCGGATCCGTAACATATTTTGTTCCTGCCAATGGTGTGCTGCCTTCACTTTCAGATAATGCAGATGAGGTGTCGCTGCTTCCACTATCACTATTTCTCTCCAGACCCGACTCCGAGACGATGCTGGCACCCATGGGATGATTTTCAATTAGTTCCATCACATGTCGACCAATCTTTTTTTTTCTCGAAGTTATTTCACGGGAAAAGGAGAAACATTTCTCGCGGAAATAACGATAAGCATACTCTACAACATTAGCCGGATTCATTACTGCTCTTTCAAAGGAACATGTGTCAACTGGCTAGCTCAGGAAGCTCAAGGTAACCCGGTCGCTTCAGCTGGTCACCAGGGCTGTCCACGTCGAGCTATGCGCTAACGCGTGCAATTCTACTAGGCGTTTCCGTATCGGTTTCAGGACCTTATAGATAGAAATGGCAGCTGAAATTTGTACACTGCTTTTTTATAGACCCCTCATCCTCTCTACCAAATTGCATTGTCCATTTCGATATGACAGTATGGACAGTTCCCTTGTCAGTGCAGTGCTTCACTACACAATGTTAAATTACGATAATTCAAGTTGATAATACCCATCTTACGCAGTGCCAATACAAATTAGCATAGAACATAGGAAAACTTATAATCTCTTAGGTAAGGAACCTCAGAATTAGAAGTAATATGTCTGGTAGAATTCAACAGAAAACGCGACGAGAAACACATTCATAACGGACGCTAGGATCATTAGAAACTCTGAGATATTGTAGCTTTATGTCCTGTCACTTATATTATCCGAAATATGTTATTGGTTGGACAGATGAAGTACAAGTGACAGTAAGAAGGCAATAACTGTGTAAGACTATTAGTATCCTGTTGTAGCCCTTGCAAGACAGACCCTCAAACGAGGGTGGGGGGCATAATCCGTACATACGAATCTGCGTATTAGTGTGGTGTGAGAGTTGAAGAAATGTTGGAAAAGCCCTTATTCCCAGTCCCAGAGTGAAGGAAATTAACCGTTTACTATTTAATACCCACGACCAAGCCGGGAGTCGATCTCGGAATCCTGAGGCTCGAATGCCAGGACACTGATTAGTCAGCAACACACCATAACTAATCCAACAGTACGAATGAATATCTAAGTAGCACTGAATCGATAACATGCAAAGTTTCCATTAGATCTGTTGTTATTGACAGTAAAATCGCGTTATACTCGAAATATTCAAATTATAAGAATTATCATCTCAAAGAAAAACACTACTTTACTTCTAATTTGCAGTATGTATGTATGTATGTATGTATGTATGTATCGTTGAGTTCTCAGGCGGAAGGATCCCCAACAGTTCCATCATCAGCTGTCACACATACCTTAGGCGTCGCTGAGGAGGCGTGCCAACGAAATAAGTGAAATAAACCCCGTGTGGGTGGGGGACGCTGATGAAGAATACACCCACGGTATCCCCTGCCTGTCGTAAGAGGTGACTAAAAGGGGCGACCAAGGAATGATCGAATTAGAACCATCAGACTACTCGTAATTAGTACCATTACGCGGTGAACACCATGTGTCGCCCTTACTTGCGAGTTGTACCACTATGTTAGGCACACAATAGGTTTGTGATTAGTAGCAACAGAGTGTGAATCAGGATGGGGTTTACAGTACCCATGATTAATACCACTACATGCGGAACACCACGGGATAGTATGAATCCCTCTAATTACGAGTAGCCTAATACACCTATGTAAGGCACACCATATGTTTGCGTTGCCTGTAAGTGGCGCCGCAGTGTGAGAAACACGATAGGTCTGCGTTACATGCGCGTATTACAATACCTGTGAGTAGTACCATAATGTGTGGAATACCGCGAGTCTACGCTACTTTTGATTAGTACCGCAACATGACAAATACGAGGGCATATCAGAAAATAAGTTGCACTTCCCAGTTATGGCCATTTATTACACCACCTATACAACAGCAACACGACTATAACGACATACACTATAACGTCACTTTTCCACATAGTTTCCAAGAGACTCCAGACATTTCTGCGAACGCACAACCAACTCGTCGATGTCGGATGCATAGAAATTTCCTCCAGCATTCTGCAACCACTCGGAGACAGCAGCCTTCACCTCCTCATCGGTCTGGAAACGTCGACCACCGAGCTCCGTTTTGAGCTTACCGAACAGATGAAATTCACATGGCGCTAGGTCGGGACTGTAGGGTGAATGTTGCCAGACCTCCCACTTGAAACGCTGCAGCAGTTCTCTCGTTTGGCGGGCCTTGTGAGGTGTTGCGTTATCGTGCAATAAAATCACACTGGCGCTCAATTTCCCCCGGCGCTTCCCTTTAATCGCTTTACGCAACCGGTGCAACAATACGACGCCTCGTTCATCGTCGTTCCTTTCAGCATGAATTTCACGTGCAGCAAACCCTCCATGTCAAAGAACACTGTCGCCGTAACCTTACCGGCTGAAGGTTGAACCTTGGCCTTCTTTCGTTGTGGTGATGAGGGGTGCACCCATTGATGTTCGCTTCGTTTCGGGGGTGAAGTGGTGGACCCACGTTTCGTCTCCTGTGACAATTCGCCGCAGAAACTCGTTGCCGTCTGCGACATAGCGTTGCAAAAATGCCAGGGAGGATTGGAAACGTTGTCCCTTGTGCTCATCGGTGAGAAGACGTGGGACCCATCTTTGACACAGCTTATGATATCCAAGGTCCTCTTGAACAATGGGGAACACACTACCATACGACATGTTCAGCTGCGTCACGATTTCTCTCAGTTTAATGCGCCGGTTCTGTCTAATGATCGCATTCACACTGTTGACCTTTGCACGGGTCCTGGACGTTGCGGGCCTGCCTTCGCGATGGTTGTCCGTGATATCCGTGCGTCCGGCATCGAATTGCTGACACCACTTTACGATACCTTGCCGGAAAATGGCCCGCTTCCCATACACAGCACTAATGAATGTCCGTGCAATTCTTCGTTTTGGCCCATAGGAATCAGATTGTCACACGCACCTCATATTTGGAGTGAACGTCCAGTCGACGCGCCATTGCATTTAGCCGCTATTCACACAATACTAGACGAGACACCACAGCGACCTGCCTAACAGACGTGTGGGCAGTGTCTGTCCCTTTCTCCGCTGTGCCCACGTTTGCGACACACAGCGCGCTGCTGCGGCGCGTTAGTGCAACTAACCTTTTGATTCACCTACGTACCATGGTTCTACGTTATTAGCGATCAGTGCCATTACGAGGGCCCGAAGACCTGGATTTTGGCCCCCTTGAGATTATAATCATCATCGATTGAGGATTGTGCTTTAGAAGCAGTCCCTTGGTCAGTAATACTATTGTTTTGCGCTAGTTTCTAGGAATGTGGGGCGTTGGGAGTCAGATTCACTGATTGTTTTAATTTCATATTCATCGAATCATTCTTCGTCGTCACATTTTGAATTCTGGTCAGTGGATGATTTTGGCCTTTAAATGTTTAATCTCATTTCGTACCATTAGGGGCCGATTTCATAGATGTTAGGCCCATTTAAACAGCATGCATCATCATCAACGAGTGAAATAGTTTCCCTCTGCTCTCCATCCTAGGCCCGAATGTGCCGGTAAATATAATCACGTAGAGTGCATTGCAGTGTTAAATTATAAGGATAAGCACACTTGTCAATTTCATTACTGTTAGCGCTCCCTTCTTTTGAAATAAATGTGCGATAAAGGTAAAGTACTGTAATGCACGCACCGGTGGACTCTGTGAGTGATATGTTCCAGTAATTACGTGGAGATGATAAAGTGCCGGAATTTTGTCTCATGGGAGTTCTTTTACGTTCCAGTAAATCTACTAGATATTACTGACATATTTGAGTACTTACAAATACCACTGGACTGGGCCGGGATAAAACCAGACACTATGTGGTCAGTAAACTATCTTAACTTACTATTGAAACCACTCAGCTAGACGAATAATAATAATAATAATAATAATAATAATAATAAATTTTTTAACTTATTGACTGGTTCCTAAATGTGATTATACTATAAAAGTATTTACTTGCAGAAAATTTAATGGTATGATACTTGAAATAAGTTAAAACGACCAATAAACTATTCGATGTCGTAATTATTTGTATTTTATTTTTATCACATTCCTCGTTACTTTTATCGCACAGTTATTTCAAAAGAAGGGAGTGCTAATTATAATGAAAGTGGCAAGCGTGCTTAAACCTTATATTTTAAAACTGCAATGCACTATGTTTTGTTCACATACGGAGACGTGAATGCTCGGTGATGTGAGACTAAGATGCTAGGTGCGATAAGTAACCTGCACTACTCGGTTACGTAACTCGCGAGGTAACTAGATATCATATCCAGTGAGAAAGTATAATTTGTGTTGACTACTTGACGTTTTAACAATTTTTAGGCTGGGAGGATTAAATAAATTAGAGGAGAATGAAATATAATTAGTTTCTTCTCACTGACCTCGGAAGGTGCTGTCAACACACTACAGCAGCGTTCCTGTGCTCAGACTACTGTCTCTGAACTTGCTGAGCATACCGATGCACCACGAATTCGAATCAAATCAAAATAAAATCATGAAATAAAAAGAGCTAGAGTTCAGCTGCGGGCATGTGAACGAGAGAACTGCTCTTATCCTGGTATTTGAAATATTTCATAGCGAATCTAAGAAAAAGTAATCTTCCTGGGCAATGATAGAGCATCTGAGCAACTATTTCAGAGGTTTAGATCCTCAACTAGTGTATCTGATGAGCTCAATAAATGTGAACTGACAGTAAAACTCGCTTTTCCTGCTGAAAGTTTATTAATAAGAAAGTGCAATGTACACGAAAAATGCACTCCAATAACAACAAATTGTGATTTGCAAAATCATTGTTACAAGTAAGTTAATGTCATTTTAGATTCGCCCAAATACCCTGAATGGAACTCCACGGTGTTTTAAATTGCGGTTATATTGTGAAACCTACTTTATGGTGTATGGGGGTCATGAAACACTATGATCTGTCATGAAGTGGATGTCGATTTTTTGCACGAACACAATACGTACTCCCTTCACTTATAATGAAAATCTACAACATGTTTCCTGAAATGATAATGGAGAGTGTTGCTGGAATGAAAGGTGACAGGGAAAACCAGAGTGCCCGGAGAAAAACCTGTCCCACCTCCGCTTTGTCCAGCACAAATCTCACATGGAGAGACCGGGATTTGAACCACGGAACCCAGCGGTGAGAAGCCGACGCGCTGCCGCCTGAGCCACGGAGGCTGTTCTCTTCACTTACACTGTCGTTCGAAAGTAAAAATCGAATTGAAACAGGCATAACGAGCTCCGAGACTTTCGCCTGATTAAATATGGTTAAATCATTACGTTATATTATTTTCTCCCAGTTGATTCTGGGTGAAAATTGTGAGTTGCAGGGCCTCCTCTTTTTAATTTTCCTCATCCACTTTATCATTGTCAGCGATTATTATTATTATTATTATTATTATTATTATTATTATTATTATTATTATTATTATTATTATTATTATTATTATTATTATTATTAAGAAATACATCGCAATTGGGAAATACCCCGGTGGCAATTATCACTTAAAATAGTGTCATAATCAGGTAAAGTTAAAATATAATTACCCAACAACAACAACAATACAACAAGAAGTTCCCTGGAAATAAAATATTACAAGAAATACTACTAGTTTAACATTCTAAATCCAGCATCATCGTATATCTATAAATTCATGTATACATTATTGGAGGACGTTGTTTTCATACATCTTGTATAAATACCTACTATAATAGCAGATAAAAGAATGGCATTGAAATTACTAGCTCTGTCTTTATACACACAGAGTGTTTTAAAAACTAAGTTCTGAGCGACCCTACCGACGCACGGCAAGTACACAGAAGACATATCAACGAGATAATTCAATATTTTGAGAAAAACTATAGAACTGCGGTACCTGAGCGTATGGGGGAGGGGGAACAAGAACTTGTTCTCTTCGTTCCCTGACGATATTTATTTTATTTATTTATGTAACCATTTATATATCTATTTACGTATTTATTTATTTAATAATAACTATGTTATTTGCTTTATGTCCCACTAACTACCCTTTTACGGTTTTCGAAGACGCCGAGGTGCCGGAATTTAGTCCCGCGGTATTTGAGCCCCTTCAAATACCACCGGACTGAGCCAGGATCGAACCTGCCATGTTGGGGTCAGATGGCCAGCGCCTCAACCGTCTGAGCCACTCAGCCCGGCATTTATTTTTTACTGGTTGGTTGGTTGGTTGGTCGGTCGGTCGGTCGGTCCCATTACATCAAAGAGATAATAATACATATCGTCGTTGCCGGGATAAAACCTCCTATGTGATAATATTTTTGGAGGTATACTGACCCGCAGCACATAGCGAAAATTCCTTGACAAGATTCACGCAATATTGCACCTTAGATGACAGAATCTTACCGGCCAAATTTCTAAGCTAAAATATTTCACATAGGTGGTTTTGTCCCGGTAGCGACGATGTTTGCATACAATACATTGAAGAACTACAACAACTAAACTACACGTAAACTACAGTGTGTGGTCGCAGGATTAGACTGTCGAGGACCAAAACCTGGCCACTTCAAGAGCATTTGGTGTCGCCTTGAGCAGGTCTTCCGCTATACGTCCTGGGCATGCTCCACATTGCACAAAGTGTGCTGTGGTCTGCTCTTCTCCACATTCACACAAACTGCAATCTACACTGAACTCCCATTTCTTCAGGTTTGACTTGCATCTCGTGACACTTGAACGCAGTCTGTTGAATTACTTCCAAGTCACCCAGTCTGCCGTGTGACTAGGAGGGAAATGTTCATTTGGCAGCATGCAGCCGTTTCCATGCTGGTTCCTTGCCTGCTACTCTTTAATTTTTACTTGCAGTGACGTACCTGCAAGACCCTCAGTAGATCTTAAGAAGTGTCTTCTTGATTTGAGACGTCAGCAAGCTGGCTGATAACCAACCAGAGGATGGGCCTGAGATGTCATCCCCTTAATCTATTGTTCTCTCTCCTGGCAGATATTTATCGACGGATGTCGGGAGGTGCTATGCAGGCAAGAAATTTCCCGAGGTGTAGGATGCAGACACCCATTGATAATTCGGCATATCTTGTTCAGTGCTACATCCACGGTTTTGGCATGTCAGGATTTATGCCATACAGGCCAAGTGTACTCAGCTGCAGAATAGCACAGCGCAAGGGCAGATATCTTCACTAGATCTGGGTGTGCATCTCAAGCTGTTCCAGTCAACTTCCATACGATGTCATTTCTAGCGGCCACTTTCTGCTTGATTTTCGAGCAGTGCTTTAGGAATGTCAAAGCACGGTCAAGTGTAACTCCCAGATATTTGAAGTTACTGCAGTGTTCCAGTGGATTGCCTCCCTAATCGACTTTCAAAGTACGAAAAACCTGTCTATTCTTGAGATGGAAAGCATAAGTCTGCGTCTTAGATTGATCAGGTTTCGAGGTCACGTATTCTTTCATTTCTGTTATCAGTAATATCCAGAGTTGAGTTCTTGCTATATCAGAACTTTAAAAAATTATATTTTTATGAGGAATGTATAATATTACAGGTTTTCTCCTTATAATATCAGTCTCGGAGCCTTCCATTGGAGTGGGGATTAGGCCAGCTAGAGAACTATGTTGCTCGAGAGGAGGTAAAAATAACCACGCAAGTCGCTGCCGACCACGATATTGTAATTTGTGTAGACAAATCTTGCTTGGCCCTCAATGTGCTACTCATGCAACTGATCGGTTTGTTATTTTTGGTGGGGGTGGGTGGTGGTAGAGATAATAATTTGAATATACTATGAATCAGTACTGGAGAGCGATCAGTTTGACATGGCTATAAACAATTAGAATGGTTTACTAAGTAATTAGTATCTTCTCGCATTTCGAGACGTACTTCTATGGCTATAATAATACAATTTCAACTTCTTTACTTAACTAGCTTGAACCCGCAGTCTACCAATGTATACCAAGTTTTGCGAAGCTAAGGGATTGTGCCCTTTGAGTTTCGGAAAAATCATTAAGTGGAAGAGAAATTGTAGCTATTGCAGTTGAATGGATTTGAATAAACCTTGGGCAAACCTTCACTGTCAGAGATTAGACAGAAAATTCTGGTAGTTAATACTTCCGTATAACATTGAAACATCAGCTGATTATGGTTGAGTTGGTTTATTTGTTACTCAATAATTATTATATTTTCGAAAGTATAAAATTATTTGCAGTTTATTAATATTAGTTACGGTCTCTTTGCATGTAGATTCTGCCCCCACCACTATTTTAAATCAGGGATTCACGAACGAATTTGGTTCATAAGGGCGGAGACCTGAAAAAAGTAGCTATTAATTTGAGGGCTTCTTTATACACATGTCGTCTCTTGCACATTTTTGTAGAACCTTTATTTCTTTTACAATCAGTTTAACGTTGCACCGACAAAGATAAGTCGTATGGCGACGATGGAACAGGAAAGGGCTATGACTGGGAAGTAAGCGACCGTGACCTTATGTAAGGCCCATCCCCAGAATTTGCCTGGTGTGAAAAAGGGAGACCATGTAAAACCATATACGCGGCTGCCGACAGTGAGATTCGAACCCGCTATCTCCCAAATGTGAGTTGATAGCTACGTGACCAAACCCGCACAGCCACTTGCTCTGTAATTCTTACTCAGATAGTTTGTGAATATCTTCAACGGTTCAGGTTGCGTAAACTGAGGAAGTGTTCGCGTGAGATCAGTTCCTTCCAGTTGTTTCGCAGAAACCCTTACACTTGGCTTATTTTTATACAGTCCCATATTTAATACATGGATGCCTTTCTGAAGAGATGCTCCAGGAAACAGCGAAAACTGAAATTTAAAAAAATCCGTCTGACCGAGAGAGTTGTTTACGCGGTTTGGGTCACGCAGCAGAGAGCTTGAATTCGGGAGAAGGTGGGTTCGAATCCCACTGTCGGCAGCCCTGATGATAGTTTTCTGTTGTTTCCTATTTTTACATTAGGCTGATATGTACCATATTTAAGGCCACGGTTCGGTTCCTACCCGATTCTACGCCTTTCCTATCCCATAGTCCCATAGTCGCCAAAAGACCAGTTTGTGTCGGTGCGATGTAGAAAAATGTCGGGCGGTTCTCGAGTTACAACCGTAAGCCGTGGAATTATGAGCTTCAGGAATGCTCTTCTCGTGGCTAGCGCAAGGTTTCTACTGATAACAAACATATAAACTGGTATTGTTGGCGCAACTTTAAAGATGGGTACGGTATGTGGTTGTTTTGTAGAAATTATCCTCTGCAACTTACGCAAGTACTGCAGTTTTTGGATGTCTTTGACAGTTTAAGCAGCATCATTTTCTTCGAGCTGTTTCACAGAAACTGTTACCGTTTCGCTTCCTTTAATCACAGCTCCATACTTAATACACGGAAACTTCCCCGGGAGACAGCGAACAGCGAAAACCGCTTGAAAATCTGCCGAGTGGTTCTTAAGTTATAACCGAACACCCATACATACATATAGACGTTGAGTCATAAGGCGGATCAAATATAAACGGGAATTACTTTTTTTTACATATATTGCATCAACCAAAAAATTACACATATAGACATCACTTTTGTACATATCGTCCTGCCTTCGGTACACGTATGCGAAGCCCGTTGTGCACGAACTCTTCTGTACTTGCATCATCATCGAGCCGCAGCCCTCTTAAGTCTTGTTTGAGAGGTCCAAACAAATGGTAGTCGCAGGGCGATACATGTGGACTGTACGGAGGGTGTTCAAGATGTGTCAAGTGAATTTCCTCCAGTTATTTCCACGTTAAAGCGGTAGTATGTGGCCTTGCATTGTCATAGAGAAGAGTTACGTTTCGGATCAGTTGCCGGCACCGCTTGTTGCGATACACAGCTTTTGCTTCATCCAAAAGGCAACAGTAATAGGTTGCATTAATTGTCCTTTGCTCGTGAAGAAAATCCACCTGAAAACTCCCGTGGAGTCCCAGGAAACGGTTGCAAGCACCATTCCAGCAGATGGGCGTGTCTTGGCCTTAACCGGACCTGCTTCGTCTCTTCGACGCCACTCTGTGCTTGATTGCTTCGACTCTGGGGTGTAATGATACACCCAAGTTTCATCACAAGTCACAATACGACGTAAGAAATTCTCTCCTTCGTTGCGACGCAGGAATCTCTGACAAACTTGTTGGTTGAGGAGACGAGCAGCGCACCTGGCAGACAAGGGAGTTCATCTCGGATGATGGTTTGAACACTTCTGTAACTTATTCCTATGGATACAACAATTTGCGAAATTTTTATTCACCGATCTTCACCAATAACGTCACGAATGGCAACAATGTTGTCTGCAGTGATGCTTGTCCACGGTCTCCTTTCATGAGATTCATTTTCCACAGCTTCTCTTCCTGCCAAATTTTTTTTAGCCCACTCATACAGTCGAGTATGCGAAAATGTTTCTTCTCCAAACTACGAGCGGATATATCTCAAAATTTCGGAATGTTTGGTGCCCTGTTTTGCAAGAAATTTGATAATGATGCATTGCACAACAAACGTGTGCACCTCATGCTGACTCATGGAGAGCTGAAGTAGCCCAGCTCTCCACCGTCGTTCGCGCACGCAAACCCCTTCTCCAGACGCCCCCACCAACATCCTGACAAAGCCTCCACCTCAGAATTATTACTAACAGCAGCGGTATATTCAAATTCCCGCTTATATTTATATTTATATTTATATTTATATTTATATTTATATTTATATTTATATTTATATTTATATTTATATTTATATTTATATTTATATTTATATTTATATTTATATTTATATTTATATTTATATTTATACAGTAGCCTCCGTAGCTCAGACGGCAGCGCGTCGGCCTCTCACCACTAGATACCGTGGTTCAAATCCCGGTCACTCCATGTGTGATTTGTGCTGCACAAAGCGGAGGCGGGACAGGTTTTCCTCCGGGTACTCCGGTTTTCCCTGTCATTTTTAATTCCAGCAACTCTCTCCATTCTTATTTCATAGCATCTATCAGTCATTAATAAATCACTTTGGGAGTGGCGACCCCATCGTACTAATAGCCTATATCTGCTTCATTCATTACATCCCTGACCCGGTCATTGACTGGAAAACAGGTTGTAGGTTTTCATTTTCATTTATACAGTATGTGTAGAGACTGCACTATAAGCACTATATATATTTAAGTGAATGTCATCAGAGTGCGCTGAGGTATGTTTCACGACAGGAGTAAGAATAGAGAGCCCATCTTCCGCAGCTGTATTTTCACATTTACTCCACGAAATTTTTTATGTAACCTGGGTTATGACCTTTGGTCGAAGTGATCACAGTTAAAATTACACAAATTAGGCTACATAACTTACGAGACGGAAGGTGTTCTTAACTTACCATGTAAAGATTTTAAACTTCTTAGGTTGTGAACTCCGAGGTTATAAATGCAGCAGTTGTACAGTAGTACCGATGTCGTGCTAATCTCTTCAGCTCCATACGAAAATGGCAGCACAGTTCCTCCACTACGTAGTCTACACTTGGCCTGTACCTGTCGTTTCTTTCATCCACAGAACTCTGCAAGATAGTGACGGGTTGACTCCCATGCCTGATTGTGTTCCCAATCCTGTGTTCCTTCCTTTTCTCATGTACCGGTACTTTGTCAAGCACGGTGTCTCTCCTAATCTTCTCTGCAGGCCTACTTCGTTGCTCTGTCTGTCTTCTAAAACACGGGAATCACTTACGCAATACATAGCAATCACTCCGGGTACCTGACATTCCACTGGACTAGTTAAATGCGTATTTCACGGAACAGAACGTTCAGTCATACATACTTAACAGACCATATGTAGACAATGGCCCATCACTTGTCCTCCAAAGTGATCCGCTTTTCCTTTGGTACGGTCAGCACTAATGAATTTAAGAGAGTCTTGTGAAAATGAAAACCTGCAACCTGTTTTCCAGTCATTGACCGCGTCAGGGATGTAATGAATGAAGCATATATAGGCTATTAGTGCGATGGGGTCGCCACTCCCAAAGTGATTTATTAATGACTGATAGATGCTATGAAATAAGAATGGAGAGAGTTGTTGGAATCAAAAATGACAGGAAAAACCGGAGTACCCGGAGGAAAGCCTGTCCCGCCTCCCCTTTGTCCAGCACAAATCTCACATGGAGTGACCGGGATTTGAACCACAGTATCCAGCGGTCAGAGGCCGGCGCGCTGCCGTCTGAGCCACGGAGGTTCTAAGAGAGTCTTGTACCCTATTAACTGCAAGACAAGTGGTGTCAATGATAGTTTTATAACTTTCATACATAGTATGGCGTTATTCTCGCTCATATTTTTAATTCTTGCCTCAAGATTGGTTCATTATTAACACTTTGGAAGTTCGTAAATATAATTCCACTTTCTAAGACCTCCTATCCGATTACCGACCCATTTACATTCACACTGAACTCTGCCTACTCAGAAATACAGTATGTGGCTTGTTACCTGGTCGCCGTGGAGCAGTACAATTCAGTTTGTCCGTGTTTCTTCTCTGAGTAGCTTGACATACCCGATTTTCAACCTTTGATTCAAATAACTCAATTTCATAAAACTTCGTCTTACGAGGTATTCATTTTTATGTTCGTGAGAAGGACTATGTTTATTTTATTTTTTATACAGCTTGTTTTATGTCGCACGGACACATATAGGTCTTATAACGACGATGGGATAGGAAAGGGCTAGGAGTGGAAGGGAAGCGGTCGTGGCCTTAACTAAGGTACAGCCCCAGCATTTGCCTGGTGTTAAAATGGGAAACCACGGAAAACTATCTTCAGGGCTGCCGACAGTGGGGTTCGAACTCACCATCTCCCGGATGCAAGCTCACAGCCGTGCGCCCCTAACCACACGGTCAACTCGCCCGGTGGAATTAGTATGTAGAGCAGCAGTCTTCTTCACAATGTCTTTAATGACTAGTCCCAGATAAAATTAAGATTTTCTGATTCACAACAGTCCGTGCCAAGGTTAGGGGTTCGAACTCGGATGAACGCCGACATAACTGTAGAAGCAGGTTGTTACACGAAACTCTTCGTGTACATGCTGGTCACTAGATCGATCCTCAGCAGCGAGGACTTTTACGCAGAAATATTACTGTATACATACTCCATAATTTCTCTTTAGATCTTCATAGTATTCATCCAAGTTTCCCTTTCAAGTACACCCATAGAGCGGATATCATCGTGAGAAAATAAAACGACCCGAGAGATATGTCAGGTTATACCCAAGAAGAATTGCTCCATGTGAGAGCAATGTGGAGATGGAGGCAGATAGAACACCCTGGTTGGCACGGTAGCACAATGGTCGAGCGATGGATGGGCGACTCAGAGCGCGGACTCGTCTCCATTAATACACAGCCGGTAGAGAGCGCACACCCATCCGTTACCTGCCCGCCTCCAACCACCTCTCTTATATTTTATGACAACTTGAAGGTAAGAAGCCGCCGTCATATGGTAGTCGACAAAACTCCACTCTTGGAAATATACTAAGTGAGAATTATTTGAACCTTCCTAATCTTCAATGCCCTAATAACTATGGCCACAAATAATATCCGATGTGAAAGGAGAAAGATGTATACTTTGAAAAACACAAGCTGGTGAATTTAAACTGTGATTAGCTGCAGTATATATGGTTAATTGTAGTGGACTCTGCTTTCAGGGAATATCATTTTATTTTGAGATCTTACTCCTCCTCGAAGAGGTGAGTGACTAAGTTGTTAGTAGCTCCTCAGCTAGGTGGGCATATTTTGAATTCCAGTCATGCTAAACATAGCTTTATTCGGGAGATAGTGGGTTCGAATCCCACTGTCGGCAGCCCTGAAGATGGTTTTCCGTGGTTACCCATTTTCACACCAAGTAAATGCTGGAACTGCACCTTAATTAAGGCGACGGACGATTCCTTTCCACTCCTAGCCCTTTCTCCATCGTCGCCATAAGACCTATCTGTGTCGGTGCGACGTAAAGCAACTTGCACACATGGAACTTGACTTCCTAATGCTCCTGAACACACATAGAACTGTACTCTATTCTTACTGTAGTTTTCATTAAACGCTAAGCTTATTTACATTTTCATGCGAACTGGAAACTAATAATAAACAACATAATTGAAATAGTTGTATTTAAACACAACAAGTGAAATAATTAAAATATTCAGAGAAATTACTCTTGTTAATATAATATATTCAAGGAATCAGATGAAGATGGTTCTAAAATTTGTGGTTTGAAACGGAATAGATATTATAAGCTGTATAAAGTCAATCCAATTAATTATGAAAGGGTACATAGGTTTCTTCAGAGCTTGGAAATATATATGCACATAAATCAGTATATATTCATTTTATTGGCGGTTCAATGTCGCACCAACACAGGTATATTTGAATGACATTGGGTAGGAATAGCAGTGAATGTGGCCTGAAGTAAGAGCCCCGGCATTTGTCTGATGTAAAAAAGGAGAAATCGTGTAAAAGGAAAACATCCTCAAGTTTGCCGATGATGGGATTCGAGTCCATTATCTACTGAATACAAGTTTGCAGTTGCAGGGTATGTACTGGGGGTTGTTTGCTCGCTATTTAGAAGTTTGACATCTAATAGTGGACGTAAAGGATTTTGTAAATGTCACGAACTTGAATGAGTATAGTATGCAGAATCAACAGGTAATTTTATCTAGCTACGATTTTCTGAAGTCAGCTTGCAATATTACATGATATCAGAACAGAGTAACGTGAATTTCAATGAAGAGAGTCACGCTTGCTTTGAGTAGAAGTGAAACTGCATCCGTCTATTTGTAAAACTTGTGAATCCCTTGCTCATTCCTGGAGGACAGAAAAATATGAAATATAATTTTGATTCGTGAACAAATTTTATTCACTCCCCTAGCAATAAAATATTAAAAAATTGAACTGGTTTCTCGTTTTCTAAGTTGCAAGCTCTTCTTTGATTAGTTATGCTGTATATCCTTAAGGTAATATGCCTGAATATAACAAATATTTACCATTATTATTATTATTATTATTATTATTATTATTATTATTATTATTATTATTATTATTATTAAATACGAAGGGACGCGTTGTCATCGTGACGAATCTTCCCGGCCGTTATTCTTAGCCTGGGGCCGCTATATCACCGTCAGGTAGTTCCTCAGTTATTCCCAGTAGGCTGAGTGGACCTCGAATCAGCCCTCAGATCCAGATAAAATTCTCTGAACTGGCCGGTGATTGAACCCAGGGGACCGGCATAAGAGACAGGTGCGTTACCGTTGAACCACGGGGCCTGTATTATTATTATTATTATTATTATTATTATTATTATTATTATTATTATTATTATTATTATAGGGAAAGCTTCTGCTACCGTGCGCTGATATTTTCATTTGACGCCGTGCAGGCTGCTTTCTCGACGTACCGTTTTACTTTACTAGATGGCAGAGAAAGCAGAACTCTGATGGGCGACCTATGGGTGTTTTTAATTAATTATATTGAGTAAATACCAAATGCGTCACGGGAAATTGTTTTCATGCTAAAATCGTACGACACGGAGGTCAAATTGATTCTTTACCGCCCCTCAAAACTCTGACTTTCTCCATCAGGTTTGAACCCACGATCTTTTGATCTGTAGGCTGACACTGTACCACTGATCCACAGAAGAAACTGATCTTCTTGTTAAATGTCCTGATTTTTTGTATGCACTTTCATAAAATAAATCTAGAATGTAAAAATTAGTCATCTCCGCAGGCTGTGAAGTCATTTGAAGGACAGGATGGTAAATTCTACTTTCCGTAACATTGTTACTCGGTAATAAAAAGAGTTTAGTCCTATGCCTAGCCACCTTCGCGCCCAGGAATTAACCTGGTACTCTTTTCTGTTGTAGGCTGAGTGAATCTCCAGGACCATGTGCTTATGCAGAAGTCTCGTTTCAAAATTTCTTTCTTTCTTTTTTTAAATTTATTTTTTATAATTTTGCATGAGTTCACAAATTGCGACTTTGATAATTTCTTGTTATAATTTAATTATCATTATCTCCTCCCTTAAGAACTATTTCACGCGGAGAAATACATCAGTTTCTCCAAATATTATCAATACCTACCTTAAATAACACCCCATCCGTATAGCCTCGCAGTATTGATTGTAATGAAAGTAAGAACAGTAAACAATGTAGATTTTCGGAGTCATTACAATGAACTTTGTTAGAGATTATTTATCCAGTCATCCACTTCTAGCATTATTCATTTGCACGCTTCACTGCCTGTGGATATTGCCGTGTAATTTATCTCAGAGCATTTTGGTGAGGCAGATGTTCTCTGCGGAGTTCATATGTCTAGCCGACAAGGCCACTTTCTTTATCGCGATACCAAGCAAAGATATACAGAGATTTTAATGCTAGAATGGACAAGTAACCTGCATTATATAAATGTTACACAGTCAGAGGTAGAAAATCCTACTGCGAATAAGGCAATCTGTAGGCACGACAGATGCGATGTTAATAGGCCAGTAAACTGTTTATGAGCACTGTGTTCCAAGCCGATAATACAGCTAGAAGTTTTCCATGCAGTCCCATTCATCAGCTACTGACAGGGTGAGCAGCCTGTTAAATGTAGTGGCAGTATTATTTTTTTTGCTATTTTGCTTTACGTCGCACCGACACAGATAGGTCTTATGGCGACGCTGGGATAGGAAAAGGTTAGGAGTTGGAAGGAAGCGGCCGTGGCCTTAATTAAGGTACAGCCCCAGCATTTGCCTGGCATGACAATGGGAAACCACAGAAAACCATCTTCAGGGCTGCCGACAGTGGGATTCGAACCCACGATCTCCCGGATGCAAGCTCACAGCCGCGCGCCCCTAACCGCATGGCCAACTCGCCCGGTTGCTGTATTATTAGCACCCGAGATAATATATTTGATTCCTATTTTATCCTTCTGTTTGTGGTATTTAAATAGGATTTAGTAGTCGATGAGCTGGCATTTCAAGTGAACGAACACTCTAGAAAGAAGAGTCTCCATGTAAATTGAGAACCGAGGTCAATGTTTGATCACGAATTGATGATAATCTGTGATCATCGGCAATAATTCTCCGTTGAAATTAACCCCTAACTACTGATATTTGTTTCCCAGCCATCTCCCTTAACTTTCTTCTGATACGTGATAGCAACAATCAACAAATCATATTTTGCTGAGGAGGATTCTACTGAAAAATGGTTAAGAAGGTATAACAGGAACATTCGTCATGTTTACTCTCCAAAGAAGATAATAATCACACAAACTGTACGTTTGGAATGTCCAAGAAACTGTGCGTTAAGCACACTGTAAATAGGTAAATAATACTATGAAAACAGTAACGTCCGAGCTTAATCCCGTGGTACTTGATATTTGAGATAAGTGAAAGTTTCTGGAGAGGAGAGTGAATAAAGTCGTCTGTATATACTGTATAATAAAAATATTAATTTATATGATTGTGTCGTTTCATTTCCACAAGTAAGATATTCTACGCATTATGTTTTCAAACTTACTATGGCTATATATTTATCCGCAATATTTTCATAATTAACTTAAATAATGAACGCTGTTAATGCAAACATATTGGAATTTGAAAATATTGCTTTCATTTCAAAACCTGTTGCACAGCTATGCTAAAAGTAAGAAGAGGAAATAACTGTCTTCAAGAGAGACAAAGTTGATCTTTTGCAAATTTCCAGTGCCTGTGGACTTTACCGTGTAGTATATCTAGGAGTATTCTGGTAAGGCAGATGTTTATTTTACGATATTCTGCTTTTATTATTAACGTAGAATATATTTTTTCGAGGGCCCAGTTGGTCAAAAGCCAGACAAGGAAAGATTTATCGATAGCAGTATATCGCATGCGTATATTCTGTCGTGGTCACATCTGTTATAAACCGTTGTTACATAAGTAGTAGTTTTTTTGCTAGTTGCTTTACGTCGCACCGACACGGACAGATCTTAATGGCGACGATGCAACAGGAAAGTACTAGGAATGGGAAGGAAGCGGCCATGGCCTTAAGCAAGGTACAGCCCCAGCATTTGCCTGGTGTGAAAATGGGAAACAACGGAAAACCATTTTCAGGGCTGCCGATAGTGGGGTTCGAACCCACTATCTCCCGGATGCCAGCTCACAGCTGTGCGCTCCTAACCGCACGGCCAACTCGCCCGGTCGTTATTAAGTATAACCCCAGAATGTGAAAAATAAGCCTATTAGTATGTTTCTTTTATATATTTGTGCATTTTTTAAACACTGTTGGGGCAAATGATAATATTGTATATTAGAATAAAATAGTAATAGCAGTAATGAGCACATTGTTTTTTTTTTTTTTTTTTTTTTTTGCTAGTTGCTTTACGTAGCACCGACACAGATAGGTCTTATGGCGACGATGGGACAGGAAAGGGCTAGGAGTGGGAAGGAAGCGGCCGTGGCCTTAATTAAGGTACAGCCCCAGCATTGGCCTGGTGTGAAAATGGGAAACCACGGAAAACCATTTTCAGGGCTGCCGACAGTGGGGTTCGAACCTACTATCTCCCGAATACTGGATACTGGCCGCACTTCAGCGACTGCAGCTATCGAGCTCGGTGAACACTTTGTTAAATAGGTAAATAATTAAAACAATAACGTCCCATGGTACATAATACTTGGGATAAGTTAAAGCTTCTGTAAAGGAGAGTGTATATAAAAAGACAAAGACACCTCCGTAAGGCCGTGAAGGCCCTTGGAGGAGGGGAAGGTAAAGGCTTCCACCATTGTTAACCGCGGCACGTGATGGGGTAGAGTGGTTACCTCTACGCCCGGCCGCCTTTGCCCCCAGGAATTAACCTGGTACTCAGTTTTGGTGTAGGCTGAGTGAACCTCAGGGCCGTATGCACCTTCGGAAGTGGAAATCTCGTTTCTTAAATTTTACGACTTCCTGACGGGGATTCGAACCCACGTCCTTCCGGGTGAACCGAGCACGCCTTTACCGCCTCGGCCAGGCAGCCCCTTGTGTATATATGTATAATAATTAAAAATGTTCATTTACATTATGGTGTTTCATTTTCACAAATAAGATATTCTACGCATTATGTTTTCAACCTGTTATTTTTACCTGCAACATATTATATAAAATACCTATTCCGTCTGTCATTCACAGCGATTATGAAAAAACGGGGCAGTTTTAGCAGTTGACATTTGCACCTGGTATATATTGTTGTCTCTCTTTTACAAGAAAAATGCTACAAAGCTCTCACAACCACGAATTTGGTACTTTTTAAAGAAAATTACGTGTTTGTAGCTTCGCTGTAGGTGGTTGCCAACGAGCATAGAATACAGCAACTTAAAGACGGCGACACGTATTGCATATGCATTCGCTGGCTGCGGCAAAGATTTGTGCCTGTCACCATGTTATCAAAACCGTCTGTGCCAGCCAACGAATACGATACGATAGAGTACTTCCCAAATGTGCAGCCATGTGATCGCCATATTGTTTGGGCTACAACATAGTAGACCGGTTGCTTCTGTTATTCATGAAGTTACTATGCTTGAAATAATTGCAAAAATTCAGTATTATTCTTTGAGTTTATTGAGATGTCGAAAAGAGTATCAACAAAAATGAAGGCATGGACATAAGGAAGAAATCAGAGATCTGCATGACGGGAAATTGAAAATGACAGTTAAATTAGCTGCAGAAGATTTGAACCAATTCTAATGACTTCCAATGTCAGCCTATGGCTGAAAAGTTTTTTAAAGCAAAAAAGGAATATAAATGCTGTGGGGTCAAACTATAGTGAATGGTTTCTAAAGCTCAGCAGTGGACAAGTATGCCAAACTGGCATTGAGATTTCACAAACCAAATTCCAAAAAATATTGTATTTGCATCCAAATGAGAATGCCTTCTTCACAAGTAGCAGAACCAATTAAAAACATCAACCAACAGGTTCTGAACATTCTGAAAGGTGAAAAAATAACTTACATTAGAACTGATTCCACCGAATGCGATGATGTTTATGAAGCAGTAAATTTAGTTTCCTTATCTCTCTTCATCCTCCAGACATGCCACCTCAAAAGATAGACATACAAGTTTTAAGCGTTCGGATACTGTTCCTCACTCTCTAATTGCTAATGCTGGTGTGTACAATGGAACGAGTTTGACTGTGCTAAAGTTAGACAAAAATATTATTCATGCAGAAATTCTGATGGGCTCATATTCAGAAAAATGTGTTTTATTTTTTTTAAAAAGGTTTGGAAATAGTGACATACCATTGGTTCTTGAGCGGAGGCAATTTCTTCTCAATTTAACTTTCTCTGTCACAGTACAAGAACAAATTTACCAAACTTTACATAGATTTGGGATGAATCTCTCCACTGCAGTGTTTACCCATGGATAACCATAGGCCTGTGTACTGTAGATTTCTCAAGAATTCGCATATCCATCTGCAACTACACTCAGTATGGTTCATAAGGAAATTTCATAATTCCTGACACGATTCTTTACAGTTTACATGTATGTAACACTAGCAAGATACCCGTGCTTCGCTACGGTATTATACTGAAATTTGTAATTGAATGCTTATTGTTTTAGATATATAATACGCCGAAATTCGCGATCTGACTCGTTTTCTAATAGATTACGGCAAGTTTCCTCCCATTTTCCAATCTTTCTTTCCAGCAATCGATTTCGTACTTCCTGGGCTAGGTCCAGGTATTTCACCCGGTCAGTTGGGTCCCTAAATCTTTGCCATCTTTTCCGATAAACATTTTAAATATGGATCAAATCCTTCAGAAGATCAGGCGTGCTGTCGTCTTGGATGCCTTGGCGGTACTGAACCCGCGCCCGGACTGTATTCTTAGTCATTACCTGTCCAGGACCCGTTTCCAGCGTGGTCCGCACATTTGACGACGGTCCAGAACATTATTATTATTATTATTATTATTATTATTATTATTATTATTATTATTATTATTATTATTATTATTATAGATGTTCTGGACCCCACAGTAAGATGCAAGACCGCTACTTGGCAGTAAATTACATCTGCTGCCATTGTCATTGTTGACAATGTGACCAGCACCATTGTCGGGCTGAGGCAAGTGTGCGGGATTACTGGCGATGCGATTGACGTACTTCCATGCATTATTGACCTTATTATAGAGGTGAACAATTTGACGGTCAATCTCATTCCTATCGTTTATTTCAAATGTGTTTAAATTTTTATTTATATGCCAGGAGAATCTACTGTAATCTAAGAACGTTCTCCGAAGGAAAAGCTGGCTGTCGAAAACGAACGCAGGAAAGATTAAAAATGATCGGTTTATGATCAGAGTAAGTACATCGAAAATCTACAGCCTGTTTCCGGTCATTCGACAGGGTCAGGAATGGAATGAATAAAGCCCCATCTATCGGCGACAATAGGAATTGTGTCGGCTGCCGAAGCACTCCTCTGGGGAAATGATCGATGAATGACAAATGAAATGAAATATTGGACAGTGTTGCTGGAATGAATGATGACAGGGAAAACCGGAGTTTCCGGAGAAAAACCTGTCCAGCCTCCGTTTTGTCCAGCACGAATGTCACATGGAGCGACCGGGATTTCAACCACGGAACCCAGCTGTGAAAGGCCGGCGCGCTGCCGCCTGAGCAACGGAGGCTCCTTATAAATACATTATGAACAGTAAAATCAATTGGTCTCACCTCCATTTACACCCCACCGCCGTTAAGTTTATTAACGCCCCCCCCAAAAAAATTAAAAGAAGGCGTGTTTCTTTACGTTTAGAGATTCCAAACGCCAATGTTCACGTCTATTACCTTCAGTTTTGAGATATAGCCTAAGTATCCCCATAAAAATAATTCACTTTTTTTCACTTCCTATCATGCCCCCTCCCCTCCCCCCGAAGTGAATTTTTCGGCAAAAAATACTTGTTTCTTTAATAGTAAAGGATCTTCTAAATACCAATTATCACGATTCTAACTTCTTCAATTTTTGATTTATGTGTCCTCATGAAAGGAATTCAAATCCTTTTTCACTCCCACCCCCCAAGATGATTTCACGCTTCCCCCAAAAACGCGTTTTTCTTTGTTTTAAAGGAGATCCAAATACCTATTTTCACGTCTGTAACAACTTTAGTTTTTATTAGATGTATGTATTCTCATACAATTAAGTCAATTAATTTTTAAATTCTTTCACCTACCCCCCTTCGTTGGATTTTCCGAGAATACGTGTTTCTTTACTTTTAAAGCAGATTCCAAATATCAAATTTCACGTATGTAACATCTTCATTTTTGAGATCAGTAGCCTAATTAATTAATTCAACACCATTTTCAGTCACTTTTACCCCCCCTCCACCCAAGTGGTATTTCCGAAAACTAAAAATACACGTTTCTTTATTTTTAATAGAGATAAAAAAACACAATTTTTCACATCTGTAACATGTTAAGTTTCTTGAGATATACTGTAGAAATTCTCATTTTAAAATTTCACCCCTTTTTAGTTCCCCTTAAGTGGAGTTTCCAAAAACAAATCACCTATTTTTATATACATTTACAGGAGATTCCAAATACCCACTTTTTACGTCTATAACATTTTACGTTTCTCAGATATTCTATAGATATAGTCTTTCAAAAAAATCACCCCAATTTCTCACTCCTGTTTAACCGCCATTAGTTGGATTTTCCGAAAAAAATACATGTTTCATTATTTTTAAAGGGGATTCCATATAAAAATTTTCAGTTCTGTAATATCTTCAGTTTCTGATATATATGTATCCTCATTAAAGGCATTCAACCCATTATTCACCCTTTTACACCCCTCCTATTGGGATTTACAGGAAACAAAAAAAATACGTGTTCCTTTACTTTTAAAGGAGATTTTAAATACCAATTTTTACATCTGTAAACTTTTAAGGTTTTAAGACGTAGACACACTCATTTTAAAAATTCACCCCTCTTTTCACCCCCGTTATTTGGATTTTCCAATAACGAAAAAATACCTGTCTTTATTTTTAAAGTAGATCCCAAATACCAATTTTCAGGTCTGTAATATCTTCAGGTTCTGAAATATAAGTAGCCTCATTAAAGGCATTCAACCATTTTTTCACTCTTTTCCACCCTTTCTATTGGGATTTTCCAAAAAGGAAAAATACATTTTTCTTTATTTTTAAAGGAGATTCTAAATACCAATTTTTACATCTATAAACTTTGAAGGTTTTGAGATATAGATACCCTCATTTTAAAAATTCACCCCCTTTTCACCCCCCGCATTAATTGGATTTTCCAAAAACAAAAAATACGTGTTCCTTTATTTTTAAAGGAGATCCCAAACACCAATTTTCAGATCTGTAATATCTTCAGTTTCTGAGAGATAAGTATCCTCATTAAAGGCATTCAACCCCTTTTTCACCCCTTTTCACCCCTCATATTGGGATTTTCCTAAAACAAAAAAAATCGTGTTTCTTTATTTTTAATTGAGATTCTAAATACTAATTTTTGCATCTGTAAACTTTCAAAGTTTTGAGATATTGATGCACTCATTTTAAAAATTCACCCCCTTTTCACCCTCCCATTAACTGGATTTTCCAAAAACAAAAAAATACGTGTTCCTTTATTTTTAAAAGAGATCATAAGTACCAATTTTCAGGTCTGTAATATCTTCAGTTTCTGAGATATAAGTACCGGTATCCTGATTAAAGGCATTCAACCCCTTTTTCACCCTTTTTCACCCTTTTTCATCCCTCCTATTGGGATTTTCCGAAAACAAAAAATACGTGTTTCCTTATTTTTAAAGAAGATTCTAAATACCAATTTTTACATCTGTAAACTTTTAAGGTTTTGAGATATAGATACACTCATTTTAAAATGTCATCCCCCTTTTCACCCCCTTAACGACGGAATATCCAAAAATCCTCTCTTAGCGAGCACTTACATCTTAACATGAATAAATCCCCAAAATTTCATTTCTTTATGTCCAGTAGTTTTGGCTCGGCGATGATGAATCAGTCAGGACAAGTTATTGTATATATATACTAGCAAGATACCCGTGCTTCGCTACGGTATTATACTGAAATTTATAATTGAATGCTTATCGTTTTATATATAACCCACCGATATTCGCGATCTGACTCGTTTTCTGAGAGATTCCGCCAAAATTCGCGATCTGACTCGTTTTCTGAGAGATTATCGCAACGTTCCTCCCATTTTTCAATCTTTTCTCCAGCAATCGATTTCGTACTTCCCGGGATAGGTCCAGGTATTCCATCCGGTCAGTTGGGTCCCTAAATCTTTGCCATCTTTTCCTATAAGCATTTTGAATGTGGATCAAATCCTTGAGGAGATGCGGCGTGGTGTCGTCTTGGGTGCCTTGGCGGTACTGAACCTCTACTTGGCGGTAAATTACATCTGCTGCCGTTGTCATTGATGACAGTATGACCAGCACCATTGTCGCCCGTAGGCAAGTGCGCAGGACTTCTGGCGATACGAATGACATACCTCCGTGCATTATTGACCTTATTACAGAGGTGAACAATTGCACGGTCAATCATATATCTATCGTTTATTTCAAATATGTTTAAATTTTTATTTATATGCCAGAAGAATCAACTGTAATCTAAGAAGGTTCTCCAAAGGAAAAGATGGCTCTTGAAAACGAACCCAGGAGAGATCAAAAATGATCGGTTTATGATCAGAATAAGTACACTGAAAATCCACAGCCTGTTTCCAGTTATTCAACCGGGTCAGGAATGGAATGAATAAGCCCTGCCGAAGCCTGTCGCACTCCACTGGGGCAATGATTAAATGAATGATAAATGAAATGAAATGATATTGGAGAGTGTTGCTGGAATGAATGACGACGGGGAAAACCGGAGTACCAGGAGAAAAACCTGTCCCGCCTCTGCTTTGTCCAGCACAAATCTCACATGGAGTGACCGGGATTTGAACCACGAAACCCAGCGGTGAGAAGCCAGCGCGCTGCCGCCTGAGCCACGGAGGCTCCTTATAAGAACAACAGGAACAGTAAAAGCAATTGGTCCCACCTCCGTTTTCACCCCACCGCTGTTAAGTTGACTTACAACCCCCCCCCCACCAAAAAAAAGAAAAGAGAAGGCGTGTTTCTTTATGTTTAAAGGAAATTCCAAATACCAATGTTTACGTGTGTTACCTTCAGTTTTGAGATATCAGTATTCCCATAAAAAAAATCACTATTTTCACTTACTTTCACACTCCCCGCCCCCTTAAGTGAATTTTCCGACAAAAAATACTTGTTTCTTTAATACTAAAGGATCTTCTAAATACCGATTATCTTCAGTTTTTGAGATAGGTGTCCTCATGAAACGAATTCAACTCCTTTTCACACTCGCCCCCAAAAATGATTCTCCGCCCCCCCCCCAAAACGCGTCATTTTATTTTTAAAGACCTAAATACCAATTTTCACGCCTGTAACAACCTTAGTTTTTATTAGATGTAAGCATCCTCATAGAATTAATTCAATAAATTTTTCAATTTTTCACCCCCCCCCCCCCTAACCATCATTGGATTTTCCGAGAATACCTCTTTCTTTACTTTAACAGGAGATTCCAAATACCAATTTTTACGTCTGCAACATTTTACGTTTCTGAGATATACTGTAGATATAGTCCTTCTAAAAATTCACCCCAATTTGTCACTCCTGTTTAACCCCCATTAATTAGACTTTCCAAAAACAAAAAATAAATGTTTCTGTATTTTAAAGGAGATTCCATATACTAACTGTCTGGCCTGTAATATCTTCAGTTTCTGAGATGTAAGTATCCTCATTAAAGACATTCAACCCCTTATTCACACTTTTCACCCCTCCTATTGGGATTTTCCGAAAACAAAAAAATACGTGTTCTTTTATTTTTAAAGGAGATTCTAAATATCAATTTTTACATCTGCAAACTTTTGAAGTTTTGAGGTACATATACACTCATTTTTAAAATATACCCCCCTTTCATCCCCCCCCCACTATTTGGATTTTCTAAAAACAAAAAAATACATGTTTCTTTATTTATAAAGGAGATCCCAAATACCGCTTTTCAGGTCTGTAACATCTTCAGTTTCTGTGAAATAAGGATCCTTATTAAAGGCATTAAACTACTTTTCACCCCTTTTCACCCATGCCATTGGGATTTTCCGAAAACAAAAAAATACGTGCTTCTTTATTTTGAAAGTAGATTCTAAGTACCAATTTTTACATCTGTAAACTTTGAAAGTTTTGATATACAGATACACTAATTTTAAAAATTTACCCCCCTTTCAACCCTCGACTATTTTGATTTTCCAAAAACAAATAGTACATGTTTCTTTATTTTTAAAGGAGATCCCAAATACCTTTTTTCAGGACTGTAATATCTTCAGTTTCTGAGATATGAGAATCCTCATTACAGGCATTCAACCCCTTTCCACACCTCCTATTAGGATTTTCCGAAAACAAAAGAAATACATGTTTATTTATTTTTAAAGGAGATTCTAAATACCAATTTTTACATCTGTAAACTTTTAAAGTTTTAAGATGTAGACACATTCATTTTAAAAATTCACCCCCCTTTTCACCCCCCCCCCCCATTATTTGGATTTTCCAGAAACAAAAAGATACCTGTTTCATTATTTTTAAAGTAGATCCCAAATACCAGTTTTTAGGTCTGTAATATCTTCAGGTACTGAAATATAAGTAGCCTCATTAAAGGCATTCAACCCATTTTCATATCGGGATTTTCCGAAAACAAAAAAATACGTGTTTCTTTATTTTTAAAGGAGATTCTAAATACAAATTTTTACATCTATAAACTTTAAAAGTTTTGAGATATAGATACACTCATTTTCAAAATTCACCCCCTTTCCACGCCCCCCATTAATTGGATTTTCCAAAAACAAAAGAATACGTGTTTCTTTATTTTTAAAGGAGATCCCAAACACCAATTTTCAGGTCTGTAATATTTTCGGTTTCTGAGATATAAGTATCGTCATTAAAGGCATTCAACCAATTTTTCACCCCTTCCATTGGGATTTTCCGAAAACAAAAAAATACGTGTTTCTTTATTTTTAAAAGAGATCAAGTGTACCTTTTCTCAGGTCTGTAATATCTTCAGTTTCTGAGATATAAGTACCGGTATCCTGATTAAAGGCATTCAACCCATTTTTCACCATTTTTCACCCCTCCTATTGGGATTTTCTGAAAACAAAAAAATACGTGTTTCCTTATTTTTAAGGAACATCCTAAATACCAATTTCTACATCTGTAAACTTTTAAAGTTTTGAGATATAGATACACTCATTTTAAAATTTCAACCCCCTTTTCACCCCCTTAGCGACGGAATATCCTAAAATCCTCTCTTAGCGAGCACTTACATCTTAATATGAATGTATTCACGAAATTTCATTTCTTTATGTCCAGTAGTTTTGGCTCGGCGATGATGAATCAGTCAGTCAGTCAGTCAGTCAGTCAGGACAAGTTATTTTATATATATAGATAGATGGAAAGTGTAACATTTATTCCTCAGATATATTAACATGTTTATTTGAAATTTCCAATTATATTTTACATACTAAGTTTGGCTGTCTAAGACAGTCTTACATACCAGTTATTTTTTAGACAGTCTGCTCTCTACAAATCTGATCTACTCAGACCGATGGTGTAGCTTTTGATCAAGTGGGTCCTCTGAGAAATATTTCTACGTTAATAAATAAATTAAATTAATAAGTGAATAAGTAAATAAATAAACTGTCCTCTTCCCGAGAGTACAGGACCTCTGAGTGCCATTCATACACTTAGAAAATTATGTGTATCTTATATGGACAGCATCGGCAGAAGTCGATGGCCGATTCGCGGCAGGCCAGGATGAATAGATGAATATGGCCGTACGTCACGTTGTCCGCTAGTTCACATACCTTACCGACAGACCCTCGTGATTGATGGCTGGACATTTCACGCTCCTTGTGTGAAGAGAAATGTGGCTTTTTCTGAAGCAATTCAACAAGAGAAGTTTCAACTTGCAAACTGCTGTAAGTAGCATAAACATAGACATTAGCATAAAATGTCTTCTATTCGCGGGACATCCATGCATATTTTAAACAATAAATACACATTTAAATGAAATAGTGCGACAAACAAGCTTGTTCTCTTACTATGGCTATATATTTATCTGCAATATTTTCATAATTAACTTGAATAATGAGCGCTGTTAATGCAAACATATTTGAATCTGAAAATATTGGTTTCATTTCCAAACCTGTTGCACAGCTATGCTAAAAGACATATTATTTCCGTGAAGGAACCACACTACCATACTTTTAGGTGAACAGAAGGAAAATGGTAATACTGACCTTATTAAACAGCACTCGGTATGTTTGATAAAATACTCGGACTATGAATATGTCATTCATTACTTGTCGGACAGGGCTGCACGCTCGTTAATAAAGCTATGCTACGTCATCTGTCATCCTACCACTGGTCTGGACTTGCTTTATTTATTATTGAGCTCCACAAGCAGCACCAACAGTACTAGACACGTCGTATCGAAATCCACCTTAGTACTGAATTGTAGCTCCCTCAGTGGATCAGTGGTAGAGTCAGTCTCCAGGTCCCGGGTTCGAACTAGGAAGAGGCAGTTGGGTTTTAGAAGGGCGGAAAGAGTCTATTCGGCCCGGGATGTCGTACGATATCTCTGGTGACATATCTCGTGTCACCGGGCGAGTTGGCCGTGTGCGTAGAGGCGCGCGGCTGTGCGCTTGCATCCGGGAGATAGTAGGTTCGAATCCCACTGTCGGCAGCCCTGAAAATGGTTTTCCGTGGTTTCCCATTTTCACACCAGGCAAATGCTGGGGCTGTACTTTAATTAAGGCCACGGCCGCTTCCTTCCAACTCCTAGGCCTTTCCTATCCCATCGTCGCCATAAGACCTATCTGTGTTGGTGCGACGTAAAGCCCCTAGCAAAAAAAAAAAAATTATCTCGTGTTTACCCGAGAAAATGAATTAAAACTCGGCCATTGATTGCCAAACATATTTTCTGTTTCCATGCCATCTGGTAGAGTGAAACGTAACCCCAAAATTTACGTATAGACAGCCTAAACAACATCCACTTAAAATCCTTGCACCTACAGTAGCATCTGAGCCTTATACGGTTTCAAGTACAGAATTAGGCTGGTAAGTATGACATTATTGCTGTTGTGGTTTTTATAACTGTTAATGATGCTAGTTATCTAGTTATTTTCTCATGATAGGATGGTAATATTAGATTGTGTACAAGTGCAGGAAGCGTTCCTTCATAACCTCTTCTGCCGAGTGCTTCTCGAGTACTTCACCAGCTTGTGGAAGATCAGATACATGCCTACGGAAACTGTGACGCAACATGTCACTCATAATGCATTTCCTTCACTCGCATATCGATTTATTCCCTGAGAATTGGGTTTCGTTTAGCGAGGAGCATGCTGAATGGCTTTACCAGGATATTTCTGTTATGGAACATCCATATAAGGAAATATTAAGTGGTTCAATGCTGGTAGCGGCAGGTGAAAAACACAATGCCTGTTATGAAACGAATGTTCGTCAACTAGGCTACGGTCCATTGCCGTGTATGAAGAACTTACAAGTACGAATAACTTTTAAAATCGAGACGGTATAGGTCCTTTTATTGGAATTTTAGACATAATTTCCATCAAATGCATAAAACTAAGCTATTCTGATGTTTGGTTTAAAAATTAAATTCTGATATCTACTTTTTTTGTTGCTATTTGCTTTACGTCGCACCGACACAGATATGTCTTATGGCGACGATGGGACAGGAAAGGCCTAGGAATTGGAAGGAAATGGCCGTGGCGTTACTTAAGTTACAGCCCCAGCATTTGCCTGGTGTGAAAATGGGAAACCACGGAAAACCATCTTCAGGGCTGCCGACAGTGGGGTTCGAACCCACTATCTCCCGATTACTGGATACTGGCCGCACTTAAGCGACTGCAGCTATCGAGCTCGGTCTGATATCTACTACTAACTTACTAAAGAGTCTAGCTATCGTGTATAATTACCAAATTCGGATCAAAATGTATGTCCAGGCACAGGACTGGATTGAGTCTGGAAGTGGAGGAAAGGGACGTTCATGTTGATCATTGAAAATTATGTTGGTAGGGAATCGGTCAGATCAAACTTGGCCGCCATGTTTTCTGAGGACACGTGTACCACGCGTACGATTGTAGAAGTCACCGGCTAGCTGAGGAGCCAATTCTCTACTATTATTATAAAGAGAGAACGTTCATGAATTTGTTTCTATTAATATCGGGATAGAGTTCAGTAATTCTGTACGCGGGAAGTACAGTACACCATATCATAAGAACACAATTTTACACAACAGAGGTTTAAAGTTTCTAGGTTTTGTTTTCACCGCTATATCGCTAGTTTTTAAGACCATTTACAACATAAAATGACGAATTATCATTTTTAATAAGGTAACTTAGGGAGATCCCGACATGAGGGAGAACTCGACACTTTTAAGCTTAGCGCCCCTGGTAACCACAGTACTCTACAGGTCGAACTAGTAACTACATGTATTGGAGCCGTAGGGTGTTGTGCTCATGGTGATCCTGGTAGCAGACGATTATCACCATAAATACAAGACATCTGAATAGTTGAAGGTGAGTATGTAAGTGATATATGATGTAAAAGTAACGTACTATAAGATAATGAGTAGTTTGTAGAACGAAATACGTAGATATGCGATATTTTTAAGGCAATGTTTGAGGTTAGGCGCACAAAGCACGTTTTGGAGAAGCGGCCATGTCATTTCCAAATCGCCAATCATTCAGCGTGGTAAGTGCTGCCACCTCTTGCCTGCCAATGTAACTCGGGGAGATGTCGACATGACAAGCGTGGGAGATCTCGACACTGTCATTTATCCGTACAATCCCGATATCCTCCAAGAAGACATTTTTGAATACGACCTTGTGCAAGACGAAAATGGTTCAAATCACGTACATGTTGGAGAAGATATTGCTGTCGAAACTAAGGCCAGTAGTCCTACATTATCACAGGAACATGAAGCCTCACCTGCATTTACACCTCCGAGTTGCTCAGTCCAGGAGTTATCTCCTGTTCCGATATTAAGACTCCTATCTGGAAAAGGAAGAGGAAGAAGAGTGCAAGAATCCGCCATGGTGACTTCTCAGGATTACCGACAAAAGTTAAGGAAGAGGAAACGCGTAAATGAACAGAATCCCTCAAATCTAAACAAAACAACGAGAACTCGGCGTGTTGGTAGTGGGGAAGCTAGTTCCTCAAGCAGTCTTAATTGCTCTGAGAATTACTGCGCAGTATGTGATGGCTATTTCTATGACGACAACCGAAATGAGGCATGGGTCCAGTGTAGTGGGGAATGCAGGAAATGGTTCCACGAGATGTGTGTAGAAAATGGAAACGACGAACAGTTTATATGTGCCCACTGTGTACAATAGCTGTGTAACTCTTCCGAGGTCCTACCTAGTGTCAGGTTCTCCCTAAGTGCGGGAGAAGTGGACATTTTTGCATCGTTCATTTATTTTCTAATTTACAATGATATGAAGTTTTATTTTTGGCCATAAATAATAGAAAACATACACTAACTGTCTACAAATTCACCAGGTAAAAATTGAACTATTTTGCAAATAAAGCATTATCAATATTACAGGTTTTTGCTTAGCGTGTCGAGATATCCCTAAATTACTATACATTAACCACTATTTAACCTAATCGGAAATTAATTAATATTGTTTATATAGTTCTGGCCAGGTCATTCTACTACGGTAATGGAATAGACCGTACAACCAGTGTTTCCACATCTAGTGTTGGGCAGTCGGAAGTGATCTGACAACCCAAAGCAGCCAACGGCTTCGGGCGGAAGAACCCATTTAGAAGGATGATGGTCCCTCATTGGAGGGAATGCCACTGAAAACCATCAGGTAGCGTCTCAACTCCAAGTTAGGGTTGGCTACCAACAGCTCCTTGTTTCCTACGTTACGGGTGGCTGGTTTAAAATCCAGCGACATATGAAGCGACACATCTTTTGAAGTACTTCTTCGTCGCATGAAATGGAAATTGTTTTCACCGCTATTTATGAAATTTTAAGGGTTAGGGCGTTTCCCATAAGCAACTCGTGTCATCCCCACCCGAACGACGTGAAAAATAGGCAAGGGCTACCCGTTCGCGGACAGAGCGGGCTAATGAAACGAGTCTCCTGTCTACGACTAGCCATCATGAATAGTGGAGCACTCGCTGGAAGAAACCGCGAGCTGGCAACGGTTTTGACCTTGAGAAAGCGCCGTCTCGGTATCACTTGTGTCCAGGAAACAAAATGTTAAGGATCAAAATAAAAAGACATAGGTGTTGGCTACATGATCCTCTATCATGGTAGAAAATCTGCCCGAAACGGTATTGTGATGGTAGTTCCTCAGAAAATTCCTGATGCCGTGGTTGAAGTCAATCGACTATAAGACCGTACAATAGAGGCCAGGATCGACTTGAATAGGACAGCTATACATATCATTGCTATGCACCGCAAAGTAGATGTCCTAATACGAAAAGGAAGAATTCTTGGAACAGTTAGCTGTTCATATTCAAACAATACCCCAGGAGAACATCTTGTTATTGATGGAGACCTGAATGGACATGATGGAGAAGCAATAGATGAGTATACCCAATGACTTAGTGGCCACGGATATAGGACACAAAATGATGAGGGATGCAAGATCTTAGACTTTGCTGAATCTGACGATTTGGTCAATGGCAACAGATTCTTTAATAAAAGGTCATCACACTGGTGAGAATTCCACTCATTTTGATTACTGGCTGGTACCCAGGTGCGACTTCAAGTAGGCATTAAATGCAAAAGTAATCCCATCATAATCCATTGCCCCATAACATCAACTGCTTGTTTTGGACGCTCTAGTTGGCCAGATAAAACCATCTTTGCCCCAGAATGCCAGTTCGGAAAGAATAAAGCAGTGGAAACTCTCCGAAAAAAATACATTTTCGTGTCAAAGCTCAGTACTTTTAATGTGAGCACAGATCAGACTGTAGAAACCATGTTTTCTCCGATCACTAATCAGATACATACGCCAGCAGCTGACAGTCTCAGAAAGACAAAATTAGGTGAACTCTTCCTGGAAAAACAGACTTGGTGGTGAAACGAAGAAGTACAGATGGCTGTCAAGACTAAGAAGGAGACCTATAAGACCTGGTGGGAAAAAAGATCACGATCAGTACAAGATCTTAAAGTCTGCCGCAAAACGCACTGTAGCCGCAACAAAACACTCGATAAGACAGAGGACACAAATACCATCTACCGTTTAAAAAACTTCCGGAACCGAACAACTGAAGATATTGGCCATAACTTACAAATTAAAGATTCCAACAACCATCTTATCCGAAACTCTCTATGTAGCTATTTTGGACCGTTGGGGGGACTACTACAAGTGTTTATGTAATGGAGAATTCCCACACCAACCGATTCCTTGTGGTGGTGCTGTTGCTGGACCTGTCCAGTCAATCAACATCCAGGAAGTATCACAAGCTCTGAGCAAGATGAAAAATGGAAAAGCAACTGGGCCAGAGACATATTATCTAAGGTTTGGAAGATACTAGGCCAGAGCGGAGCTGAAGTCTTTGTGGCCCTTTCCTATCACATTATTGCTGAAGAATATCCCCCAAACCCTACCTGTCGAGCACTACCGTACCGATATGGAAGGGTAAAGGGGACGTTAGCGAATGTTCAAACTACCACCCAATACGCATTCTCTGACATTCTGCCTACTCAATGAGGAGTATAGAGAGAAGACGGCACCTCTGCATCTGGCGTTTCTGGATCTGGAGAAACTTCCGAAAGGTTGCCACATGAACTTATCTGGAGGGTGCTCCGATCCCATGACTCCGAGAAGTCTATGTCCGATAGGTCCAAATTCTGTACCAGTATTGAACCCTTGAACTTACCATTCCATCGTTGGTCGGCCACGGCTGCTATAGTAGAACAATTTAGAACTCTTAAATCTTGGGTCGTTGCGGGAATAAATTCGGTCACGATCTTAACCAAACGATGGGGTTCAGAAGAAAGCCTAACTACTTGAAATGAGGAGCAAAAATGTGCTTACTAACTTTTATTTAAACTGAAAGAGCACGATAACATCGTTAATTTAATATGCATTCTTGCCACAAAACATAAAAACATTTAATTATTGATTTTTGAAAAGTTCCTAACACAGTCACATTACATAACGTCACTTCGTTTCTTCCAATGTCGAAGAGTTGCTTCAGAGAAGCTAATATGTTAGTGGACAGCGAAACTGAAAAACTGAAAAAGGGAAGACCTGAAAACCGGGCACCTATCATTCCAAACGAGAACTGAGAGTTAATCCACACGATCCGTGGAAAATCTGACTTTCAACAAGTAGAACGCCTGATTTTCTCTTAATTAAGGTTATCCACCAGTCAAATATCCTTCACGGATACGGAACATCCGCCGAATGGACCCTTAATCGAACCAAACTGACTATCAGTTGCTTTGGATAGGTTGCGAAATATTATGGGAAAGCATGGTGTTCACTACAAGTTAATGGCATCATTCACAATTGAAATAAAATTCCACCATGTATTTGTCATTCATGACACCCTTAAGTGATAAGGTACTCCCGATGCTAAACGTGCATCACCCAAACAGTTGTTCGGAAGGAACCAACAACAACATGATCCGAGAGGATCTTACGTTAAGTCGTTCTAAAGGAACAAAACTGCGAAATGCAGGAAACATTTACTAATCATGCATTTAGAAGAAATGCCAAACACTGAAGTTAATCAAAAAGTGAAAAGTCACTTGAAAATATTATTATTGAATCGATTTTCAGGTTAGAAATGGGTTTATTATGCTTAATAAATTTACCAGTCCACGCTAAAATTTACTACAATTTTAAGGAATTCTTTCCCTTGACAACAATGCTACCAGTACAGATCTCTCTATTTACTGTCTGTCCCAACACACTACTGGTAAAGTGATTACTTACTTATTCTAACTAAGAATAAGAATGAAAATACGACAAGGTGAAAATAATATAAATTACTGGCTGACGAATCGAAACCGCATTCGCAACTCAAGTCTCATTCTAAAACACTGAGTGTCAATATGCACACTATCAAACGAAAAACGGACGTCAAAACGAGAGAACAATAAAGTCCGTAAAAATAAATTAACATCTCGAAGTCATACAGCTTAACACGCATGAAGAAACACAGTAAAAATATTTAATCTAGATCGGGTCGATGTCCCACACTTGGACAGCCCTCGACTCGTCTGATAGCATCCCGTTATCTCAATGAGAGCTTCGCATAGACCCTCTACAATAAATCATATCGCACTGTAATGGCTACCTTCAACCAGGCCACTTCCACAAAAGAACAAACAAAAGGAACATCTTAACCGAGACTTGAGTGTGTACAGCTACCATCCCAGACCTATCGTCGGGCTCACTTGAAATCTGTACAACCTAAACCTAATCATTATGTACATGATGCCTTCCAAATCCTATCGTCGGGCGTGACCTAGGACGTCTCATCATCAATGACTCCAAAAATAAACACGTGACGTCCTAAATCTATCGTCGGGCGTCAAAGTGGGTCGTACTACGTCTCCCTTAACATATCAGGCGAAATGCAATTCTCAAACAACTCCAACAATATCACTGAATCTGGTCAGACAAAATACGCACGACGGAACCAACGTCTCTATTATCAACTGAATGCAAGTCGAAATACAGCAAGTGTCTACCTCTCGAAAAGTACAGTAAGTGTCTACATCATTATAATATGTGAACTCAAAAAATAAATAGACGTGACGAACGGTTCTCCACCTCGAACACAATCTCAGCCTGTGCACTGACGTGTTAGGGAAGCAAATTAAAATTCCCCACACACGTGTACCCTTTTTAGTGGACGCCTTCAAAATAATAATCATCACCATCGCATTCGAAATTCTCAGATCGCCTATCATCAATTCCAACCATCTTATCCATGACCTCCCCAATGAACAAATTAAATATAACCCAACCGTGTGTCCAAAGTGCTCTCTGATCCTGAAGATTGTTCGTTCTCTTATCATCCATGCGGGCTTTACGTAACATAGATCACTGGATGTGTACTACCCAGACTGTAACATTTTACAAGAGTCGTTTTCACTTGGAATCTTTCTATAAATTCACACCATAGTCGTCTCAAATTCGGATTGATTGCGGAAAACAATACAGCCTGTTTCACACAGCCTGTTTCTAAATACTTCCTCTACAAAAATACAACTTGTCTCAACACACTTTCTCCTCGCTTTATTTCAGCGGTACTACTTCTCTCTCATCTCCACGTACATATCAATCCATCGCTCTCAATCCCCTTTCCTTCACGACCCTTTTTCATACTTCGATCCCCTGGTGAAAACGACAACCATCATCAAACACATCTCTTACCTTACTATTATTAAGACTTTCGGACCTCAAGAATCCAAGAGCACACATCAACCTTTCGCAATTCAAGTATACACGATGTCTCACAATTTCCTTCCCATTAACGACTGCGACTCTAACAAATTTTATTGACATTATCTAAATATGCTTACGATCCTTGTAGAAATAACTGGTTAAATGTAATTTAACAGAGAAGAATTTCCTTATCCCGCGGTAAACATTATTATTATTATTATTATTATTATTATTATTATTATTATTATTATTATTAACCAGCGTTTCTAAATGCAACTGACACCTGAAATTACAATATTCGCCACGACAAATTTACACTTATAACGTTCACAAATCCGCACTTTGAATGATATCTCATCTCGACACAAAATTTTAAGCGTCGCATTTTACCGTTCTTGACATGAAATTTACACACTGAAATTTACACACGCTGACCAAAATTCACAACGCCTTTCGCCTGATAATTTTCGAATATCACCCGACAATCATCTGGAAATTTTGTTAGGACAGACAGTAACTAACTAACTAACTACAACATAATGTAAAATAGACAGACCTGCACATTGGTGACATTCTCAGCATTCTGATTACATCATCTCCAGCAACCTCGTACTTAACCACTCATTTTCACAGACAACATTGTCATTTTCAACATTTCACTCATCCAAACACTACCCTTCACACACACACGAGATTAAAATTACCATAAATAATGCACTTTCTTTGTAACTTGCACCACGAACTTCCCTCGTTCTGCAGTCGACTCTAACTGTCTGATGCGCCTCCCAGAGTGGTTTCTCTCCCCGTTGTTTCAACAAGAACAGGTGTTCGGCCGATAAGGGAGTAGAACTATTTTGAATCGCTTCCCCCAGACCTTCTTCACTTACAAGAGTACAGGAAATGATAAAAATAAATTCTGCTGTGTATTTTTCAACCAGCCTACACCTTCCCAGTTCGTCTGCAAACGTTCACAGCTTCTCCAATCACTTTTCTTCTTAACTAAATATATGGACTTTAGCCACGAGCATGTATTGAATTATTGTCGGTCAATCTGGCGCGAAATTCTAATGACGGCGGGCACAAGCTCCCGCGGCTTCAAGTTCCAGATCGACACTGAAAAATCTACGGTGGGGGGGTTTCTTTTATAATTTCCAGAAGGACGCTATCCCCTCTATGAGGCTTGGTTGTGAAATCTGCCAAATTTGCTTCTAATAGACCAATTTTGATAAGATTTGTCCCAGAACTCCGGACAGACTTGCACTTATGTTCGATGTTAATTTTATAATTTTCCTACACTCACAACACGAGAAATAAATTGTTTCTGCCCGTGCGTTTCGCGCGTTTTCTTCCTTCCATGACCTTGGCACGTGTAGCTAGTTCGCTGGTCTCACGCTACCATGTACTTGGGCTTAACTGCACTTAAAATTTCCCCTGATGTCTCTACCTTCACAGAGGGTGTATGAATAATTTTGCTTATTTATTTCATCCTTTACTATGTTATCAAAATCCCTCATTGTGCAGAATTCCATGGATTAAAATAATTGTCGGGCACTCGAGCTCCACCGAGGTGTCCCGGCAATCCACGAGCTCGCCGGGAAGGAAGAACCTCCCCACGCAACATCGGGCTCTTGGGAGCGCAAAATGGCTGCCCTCAAACATACAGTAGTTCCTGAATGCCAAATAAATATTTGAGAAAAATGAAAAATTTTCTCACCGTAGAATTATGGGTTCATAATCCTCCTACAACGACGAAATGTTTACCCAGAAAGGGGAAATATTTAAACAAATATATTCCTTCAAAATTCTAAATTGTACATGGGAATTTTGATACAAATGAACCATGATTCTACGTAAAATTTCCCAGCCGATCTCACTCTTGACGTAGGGCTCTGTTACTTTCACGTATTTCCCTGTTTTCTTCTTCCAACAATAGAATTGCGTTACAGATGTCATCAACAAAGTCTTCTCTTAAGAATGAACATTGTAAACATTCAGCGTCTTCCTCTTCTTTACTCCCACTGCTTGCCTGTCCTTGGAGTGGTGCCTCGACCTGTCTTCCTCTCGACGTGACGATCATATTTACGGGTTGTACTTCTTCTTCTTCTTCTTCTTCTTCTTCTTCGGTGACCATTTCCCCAGCTGGTAAGGCTGCGTCATCCTGTAGTGGAATTCTCTCTTCGGCTCTATGGTCAATCTGTAAATTTCTTGTTGGGTTGCGGTCATCATTTAATTGGGAGTTGCTCGAAGTCTGTTTCTTGATGTTACTGATGTTATGTGCGTCATTCGGTTGTCTCTCCTTCAGAATCTGGGATGAAAGACTCTGAACCTTTTCCTACTGGGAATTTGAAGTTGTTTTTCTTCTATCAAGAGTAGACATTGACTCCTGCTCAAAATCTGGCGCAAATGGGTTCAGACCGGAGTTTCGTTGGTCTTGCCTATGTGCCTTCTGGAATTCCAAACCTTCAGCCCCGAAACAATCGGTGTTGACGTCCTGGCGCTGTATAGCCCCCTGCCATTTTTTCCTTTCGTGGTCCTTCCTTAACCCGTCGGTGTACTGAACACGTTCACGGTACCGTTCATCCTCATCACGGCGGAAGTTCTGGGTTCGATTATTTCCCCAGTCCCTGCGGTTATTAAGTCCATTCCTGAAATTCCTCTGGTTTTCTCTGTCCCCATCGTATCGCCTCCAGTAAGGGTTCCTCCTTTGTGGATAATTCCCATTACCCCTACGTCTTTTCCAATCCTCATTTCGTGGATGCGAGGGTTCCCAGTTATTGCGAAACTCACGCCTCCGCTCAGTCGGCTGTGGTTTCCCCTGCTCAGGTGCCTCTGGACTTCCCTCTGGAACCTGGCTAACAGTGTTTACATGTTGCTCGTGTGATCGTCCCCCTCTGGGTGCTATTTGATTATGGGTATGATCCAATTGCCTAAGGATCATTTCTGCCTGCATAGGGGTCTCTACCTTTGATGCAATGAGCATCCTTTGTACTTCGGGAGGTAACTGCTTCTGGATGGCCTGTACCAACTCTTGCTCCGAGGGCGGCGCCTCAAGTTCTCTGAACTTTACCATTTGGGCAATAAAGTATTCACTGAACTTTGTAGGGCCTATTGCATTATACCGACGTGAGTATAGCTCTAATCTAAGACTCTGCTGAATTTCCGTACTCCAAAATTTATTGAGAAACGCCCTCTGGAATTCATCAAAGGTATCAAAGTGGTATCGGAAGCCTTTAAACCATAAAAGTGGTGCCCCCTCTAAATATCTTTCAGCTACCCTCAACTGACGTTCCTCAGGAATCTTGGCGTCCCGGATGTACTCCCTGAGATCCTTAAGGAACCCCTTCGGCGTGGTATGTGGACCTCCATTAAATTTCTTGGGCTGGTCCTCATGTAACTTGATCATGTTAATAACGTTGGTGACCCCTGAGCTTTGAGATCGACTGGTATCTATATTCGAGCTCTGACCGTTGCTATTCACATGACTGATATTTGGCAATTGACCACTGAGGTCAGAGTTAACAGCTGTCGAGGTTTGACTTAATACTTTGTCCACCTTGGACTGCATATCTACCACGCTGCTAATCCAACTGCTCACTTCGCTCTTAATGAACCCAACTTTCTTGTCTGTCTCTTCCTGGGCTGACGTGATTTCCCTTAAATCCTGTTCTATACTAATTTGCCTGTCATTGAATTCCCTGGTATGTTCAGTTTTCATTTCAACTAGCTCCTCTTGAATTTCTTTAATTAAAATTTCGGAGTCCTCATTAGCCGCTTGGAGTCTACTAATTGCTTCCTCATTAACTTGCAACAGTTTCTTCTCCATGGTTTCGGTTTTTGACAATACCTGACTCTCCAATTCCACACTAATTTTATCTACCTTGTTGTTCAGTGACTGAATGTCCGCAGATAATATTTGACGTTGTTCCTCTATTATGGTTAGCGTTTTCCCCTTTTCCTTATCACTGGAGATCCGCATCTCTACGATCTGTTGTGTAATGTCGTCCTTAAATTCAACCTGACTGTCAATCAGCTGTTTATGCGCCGCCTGGCTCTCCAGTAAATGCTTGTCAAGTTCCTTTCTCATCTCATCCTGACTATCACATAACCTATTGTACATGTCGTGGCTTTCGTCAAAACGCTTGTCCATATCGGTTTTTAAACTGTCATGGATTTTAGAAAATTGTTTATCAAAATCGTTCTTTAAACTGACCTGCACTTCCGCAAATTGTTTGTCAATTTCATCCCTAATTTCCACTCGGCTATCATCAAAACGCTGGTTGAGTTTACCTATCTCGCCCCTAACTTCCTCTTTAAGTTCGGTGCACATAGTGTGTGTCTCCTGAACTACGTTCTTCAATCCAGCCTTCAACTCATCACTAGACTCTTTACACCTAGCCTGGGTATCCTCAATACTACTCTTTAACTCGTCACTAGTGTCTTTCAAACTAGACTGTAACTCCTCCATTTTACTATTTAAATTCTCATTCTGGACTTTCGTGTCCTCCATCTTACTATCAAAACTCTCTAACATTTGCCCTTTCGTATCCTCCATCTTACTATCCAAACTGTCTATCTTACTATCCAACCTCTCATTATGAGCCTTCATGTCCTCTCTCAAACTCTCATTATGAACTTTCATGTCCTCCATCATCTGCTTTAGCAGATCCACGGTCACCTGACCTTCCATCTCACAATACCACAAAGAATACAATAATGAGTACGCTGGCTGTTGATGCAACCAGAATACTCCAAACTACTAAGGAAAGAATTCACTATCTACTGCGTTTTCACATACAAACGC
Source organism: Anabrus simplex (assembly GCF_040414725.1). NCBI lineage: Eukaryota > Metazoa > Arthropoda > Insecta > Orthoptera > Tettigoniidae > Anabrus > Anabrus simplex. The sequence goes on along the minus strand of NC_090265.1, from coordinate 411,521,924 downwards.
TATTATACTTTAATACCGAAACTGACAACATTCCAACAGTTGTCTCATAAAATTTTGTTTAGATGGCTGGTATCACAAACTTGTTTAATGAAAAGAACATTCTAAAGTTAATAAGTTACTCTGGATAAATATCCCAAATGGTTTCGCTTCCGTAAATTAAGTAAATAACGAACATGTTAACGCATAAACTTTGAATGTAATTCAGCGTTACCACTTCCAAAATTTATATTGGCAACATGACATAAGCTTCAATACAGCTTTAAATACTGGTTTCCTAAAATGCATTGTGACTGTTATTATTATTATTATTTACCAAGTAGTTACGCTCCTCGTTAAACGTGATAATATCTAGCACTCTCATTGGGCATAATTCGTTTAACTGTGGCTCAGCCATAGTTCTCACCCGCTTGCATTATTTATAATGTGGCTTAGGCCTCAACATTATTTTATATTTTCCTAACATTTGTTTTCAATGGATAATTTCATTATCGTTATCGTGGCATCGTATCGTTATCGTGACTTTGGGCTCCTCATCGTTATCGTGACATTAAGGCCCCAAAGTTGATGGCGCCACTTCTACTGAACCCTTGAACTTACCATTCCATCGTTGGTCGGCCACGGCTGCTATAGTAGAACAATTTAGAACTCTTAAATCTTGGGTCGTTGCGGGAATAAATTCGGTCACGATCTTAACCAAACGATGGGGTTCAGAAGAAAGCCTAACTACTTGAAATGAGGAGCAAAAATGTGCTTACTAACTTTTATTTAAACTGAAAGAGCACGATAACATCGTTAATTTAATATGCATTCTTGCCACAAAACATAAAAACATTTAATTATTGATTTTTGAAAAGTTCCTAACACAGTCACATTACATAACGTCACTTCGTTTCTTCCAATGTCGAAGAGTTGCTTCAGAGAAGCTAATATGTTAGTGGACAGCGAAACTGAAAAACTGAAAAAGGGAAGACCTGAAAACCGGGCACCTATCATTCCAAACGAGAACTGAGAGTTAATCCACACGATCCGTGGAAAATCTGACTTTCAACAAGTAGAACGCCTGATTTTCTCTTAATTAAGGTTATCCACCAGTCAAATATCCTTCACGGATACGGAACATCCGCCGAATGGACCCTTAATCGAACCAAACTGACTATCAGTTGCTTTGGATAGGTTGCGAAATATTATGGGAAAGCATGGTGTTCACTACAAGTTAATGGCATCATTCACAATTGAAATAAAATTCCACCATGTATTTGTCATTCATGACACCCTTAAGTGATAAGGTACTCCCGATGCTAAACGTGCATCACCCAAACAGTTGTTCGGAAGGAACCAACAACAACATGATCCGAGAGGATCTTACGTTAAGTCGTTCTAAAGGAACAAAACTGCGAAATGCAGGAAACATTTACTAATCATGCATTTAGAAGAAATGCCAAACACTGAAGTTAATCAAAAAGTGAAAAGTCACTTGAAAATATTATTATTGAATCGATTTTCAGGTTAGAAATGGGTTTATTATGCTTAATAAATTTACCAGTCCACGCTAAAATTTACTACAATTTTAAGGAATTCTTTCCCTTGACAACAATGCTACCAGTACAGATCTCTCTATTTACTGTCTGTCCCAACACACTACTGGTAAAGTGATTACTTACTTATTCTAACTAAGAATAAGAATGAAAATACGACAAGGTGAAAATAATATAAATTACTGGCTGACGAATCGAAACCGCATTCGCAACTCAAGTCTCATTCTAAAACACTGAGTGTCAATATGCACACTATCAAACGAAAAACGGACGTCAAAACGAGAGAACAATAAAGTCCGTAAAAATAAATTAACATCTCGAAGTCATACAGCTTAACACGCATGAAGAAACACAGTAAAAATATTTAATCTAGATCGGGTCGATGTCCCACACTTGGACAGCCCTCGACTCGTCTGATAGCATCCCGTTATCTCAATGAGAGCTTCGCATAGACCCTCTACAATAAATCATATCGCACTGTAATGGCTACCTTCAACCAGGCCACTTCCACAAAAGAACAAACAAAAGGAACATCTTAACCGAGACTTGAGTGTGTACAGCTACCATCCCAGACCTATCGTCGGGCTCACTTGAAATCTGTACAACCTAAACCTAATCATTATGTACATGATGCCTTCCAAATCCTATCGTCGGGCGTGACCTAGGACGTCTCATCATCAATGACTCCAAAAATAAACACGTGACGTCCTAAATCTATCGTCGGGCGTCAAAGTGGGTCGTACTACGTCTCCCTTAACATATCAGGCGAAATGCAATTCTCAAACAACTCCAACAATATCACTGAATCTGGTCAGACAAAATACGCACGACGGAACCAACGTCTCTATTATCAACTGAATGCAAGTCGAAATACAGCAAGTGTCTACCTCTCGAAAAGTACAGTAAGTGTCTACATCATTATAATATGTGAACTCAAAAAATAAATAGACGTGACGAACGGTTCTCCACCTCGAACACAATCTCAGCCTGTGCACTGACGTGTTAGGGAAGCAAATTAAAATTCCCCACACACGTGTACCCTTTTTAGTGGACGCCTTCAAAATAATAATCATCACCATCGCATTCGAAATTCTCAGATCGCCTATCATCAATTCCAACCATCTTATCCATGACCTCCCCAATGAACAAATTAAATATAACCCAACCGTGTGTCCAAAGTGCTCTCTGATCCTGAAGATTGTTCGTTCTCTTATCATCCATGCGGGCTTTACGTAACATAGATCACTGGATGTGTACTACCCAGACTGTAACATTTTACAAGAGTCGTTTTCACTTGGAATCTTTCTATAAATTCACACCATAGTCGTCTCAAATTCGGATTGATTGCGGAAAACAATACAGCCTGTTTCACACAGCCTGTTTCTAAATACTTCCTCTACAAAAATACAACTTGTCTCAACACACTTTCTCCTCGCTTTATTTCAGCGGTACTACTTCTCTCTCATCTCCACGTACATATCAATCCATCGCTCTCAATCCCCTTTCCTTCACGACCCTTTTTCATACTTCGATCCCCTGGTGAAAACGACAACCATCATCAAACACATCTCTTACCTTACTATTATTAAGACTTTCGGACCTCAAGAATCCAAGAGCACACATCAACCTTTCGCAATTCAAGTATACACGATGTCTCACAATTTCCTTCCCATTAACGACTGCGACTCTAACAAATTTTATTGACATTATCTAAATATGCTTACGATCCTTGTAGAAATAACTGGTTAAATGTAATTTAACAGAGAAGAATTTCCTTATCCCGCGGTAAACATTATTATTATTATTATTATTATTATTATTATTATTATTATTATTATTAACCAGCGTTTCTAAATGCAACTGACACCTGAAATTACAATATTCGCCACGACAAATTTACACTTATAACGTTCACAAATCCGCACTTTGAATGATATCTCATCTCGACACAAAATTTTAAGCGTCGCATTTTACCGTTCTTGACATGAAATTTACACACTGAAATTTACACACGCTGACCAAAATTCACAACGCCTTTCGCCTGATAATTTTCGAATATCACCCGACAATCATCTGGAAATTTTGTTAGGACAGACAGTAACTAACTAACTAACTACAACATAATGTAAAATAGACAGACCTGCACATTGGTGACATTCTCAGCATTCTGATTACATCATCTCCAGCAACCTCGTACTTAACCACTCATTTTCACAGACAACATTGTCATTTTCAACATTTCACTCATCCAAACACTACCCTTCACACACACACGAGATTAAAATTACCATAAATAATGCACTTTCTTTGTAACTTGCACCACGAACTTCCCTCGTTCTGCAGTCGACTCTAACTGTCTGATGCGCCTCCCAGAGTGGTTTCTCTCCCCGTTGTTTCAACAAGAACAGGTGTTCGGCCGATAAGGGAGTAGAACTATTTTGAATCGCTTCCCCCAGACCTTCTTCACTTACAAGAGTACAGGAAATGATAAAAATAAATTCTGCTGTGTATTTTTCAACCAGCCTACACCTTCCCAGTTCGTCTGCAAACGTTCACAGCTTCTCCAATCACTTTTCTTCTTAACTAAATATATGGACTTTAGCCACGAGCATGTATTGAATTATTGTCGGTCAATCTGGCGCGAAATTCTAATGACGGCGGGCACAAGCTCCCGCGGCTTCAAGTTCCAGATCGACACTGAAAAATCTACGGTGGGGGGGTTTCTTTTATAATTTCCAGAAGGACGCTATCCCCTCTATGAGGCTTGGTTGTGAAATCTGCCAAATTTGCTTCTAATAGACCAATTTTGATAAGATTTGTCCCAGAACTCCGGACAGACTTGCACTTATGTTCGATGTTAATTTTATAATTTTCCTACACTCACAACACGAGAAATAAATTGTTTCTGCCCGTGCGTTTCGCGCGTTTTCTTCCTTCCATGACCTTGGCACGTGTAGCTAGTTCGCTGGTCTCACGCTACCATGTACTTGGGCTTAACTGCACTTAAAATTTCCCCTGATGTCTCTACCTTCACAGAGGGTGTATGAATAATTTTGCTTATTTATTTCATCCTTTACTATGTTATCAAAATCCCTCATTGTGCAGAATTCCATGGATTAAAATAATTGTCGGGCACTCGAGCTCCACCGAGGTGTCCCGGCAATCCACGAGCTCGCCGGGAAGGAAGAACCTCCCCACGCAACATCGGGCTCTTGGGAGCGCAAAATGGCTGCCCTCAAACATACAGTAGTTCCTGAATGCCAAATAAATATTTGAGAAAAATGAAAAATTTTCTCACCGTAGAATTATGGGTTCAGTATGTCACAAGTATGTTTCGTTGTCCATCAGGAACTCCGCCTTCAATTCCAATCAGTGTTGGTGTCCACCAAGGATATGTATTTTCGCCTCTGCTGTTCATCCTGTGTATGGACACAGTAACGTCAGACATCCAAACACCTCATGCATAGACAATTTTATATGCTCATGACGATTTCTTTGCGGATAAATCCTGTCAGAACTTAGAAGAAAGGATTCAGAAATAGAATGATTGCATTACTGTAAATGGCTGCGGCTCAACATTAAGAAAACCGACTACCTTGAACGTGTTCCACAAACGGATAGCACCATGTAGATTAACATTCAAGGTCTCGTTAAAACCACCCAGTTTAAATACCTCGGTTCCTACTTCAGATAGGATGACGAAATGCTTCCTGGTGCTTGATCACAAGTAAACTCAGCATTGTTGAAATGGTGGCAAGTCACCAGAGTTCTCTGTGACGAGAAAATACCCAATTATCTCAAGGGGAAAGTGTATGAATCCATGGTTAGACCAGTTGCACTTTATGGTTCAGAATGCTGGCGAGTCTCACTATGACATGAGCAAAGCCTCCATGGAATGAAAATAAAAATGCTCCGTTGGTCGTTAGGACTTACGAAACACGACCACGTCATAAATGACTGTGTCACATAACGGAAGGGGGTTTCACCAATTTCGGACAAAATAGGAGAAGCTCGCCTCAGATGGTATGAACATATCACGAGAAAACATCAATCAATTACTAAGACAGCTATCCGATACAATGCATGAGTTAATCGACTATGAGGCCTTACCAAGAAATGGTGGCTTGATCGTTTGAAGGAAGTCATGAAGGTCTTGGGTGTCAGACCTGATGATGCCCTCAAAAGAACCGAATGGAGAATGGCGTCGCGGGAAAATCGTCAAGAAGAAGGTGTATGTTGTACATACATTCGGATATATTTAAAACTGTATGACAAAGACCATTTCGATGGCCAACACCAAAACTTTATTCTTTCAACAAGAAATGTTAAATGGTAACAACTTTTCAACTTAAACCCTCAAATTGTAAAAAAGTGCTTATGTAGTATGATCCAATGAGGTGATCCACCTAATGTGTCGTCAATGGTAAAATGAATGGTACGCACTTTTCTCTTATAGAATGTTAAACTGAACCCTTGAACTTACCATTCCATCGTTGGTCGGCCACAGCTGCTGCAATAGAGCAATATTGAACTCTTAAATCTTGGGGTCGTAGCGGGTATATTTCGATCACGATCTTGACCAAACGATGGGGTTCAGAAAAGAGCCTAACTACTTGAAATGAGGAGCAAATATTTGCTTACTAACTTTTAGTAAATTATCAAAATGCAAAACTTTATGTTATAAAATCATTCATCAAAAATTTATTATTTAACATTTAAACGCAGTCACATTGCATTGCGTGATTGTTATCTTTTACATTTATCGAAGAACTTTCTTCGGAGGAAAGTAGAAATACCACAAATTAGTGGACAGCGAAAACTAGAAAAACAAAAATTAAACCTGAAAATCGGGCACCTTTTGATCCAAACGATAACTGAGAATTAATCCACACGATCCGTGGGAAATCTGACCTTCAACAAGTAGAATTCCAGATTTACATTTAATTAAGGCTATCCACCAGTCAAATACGCTGTCGGATATGGGAACACCCGCTGAATGGACCCTTAATCGAATCAAATGAACTATCAGTTGCTGTGGATAGGTTGCGAAATACTACTGGAAAGCATGGTGTTCACTACAAGTTAACAGCAGCAGTCACAATTAAAAATAAAATTCCACCATGTATTGTCATCTCGTGACACCCTTACGTTATGGAATAATCTCGATGCTGAAACATGCAACACGCAAACAGCTGTTCAGAAGGAACCAACAACAACCCGATCCGAGAGGATCTTACGTTACGTCGTTCTGAAGGAACTAAACTGCGAAATGCAGGAAACACTTATCCACCATGCGTTTAGAAGAAATGCTAAACACTGTAGTTAAAGAAAAAGTGGTAAATCACTTGAAAAATATTTTTATAAAACCAACTTTCAGGTTATAAACGGTTATGTTAAGTTTAATAACTTGCAAGTCCACCTGGTAAAACAATCTACGGAAATCTCTCCATTCGACAAATTCTGACTACCATTACAAATCCGTCTACTTATGTTTGTCCAAATAAACTAACTACAAGTTACTGATAGACCAAAGTGTGACCTACTATAAAATGAAAGGACGAAAATGGAAAATAAAATATATTCACAGCGGACGAATCGAAACCGCATTCGTAACTGAAGTCTCACATAAATAAGCTAAGTGTCCACACGGCACTATCAAAGCAACCGGACGTCTGAACGACAAATTAATTAAGTCAGAATAAAATTAAAATACTAAAGTTCAATGAACTCAAACGCGCGTGCCAAACAGCAGTAACAATCAATCTCCGTTAGCTCAGTATCCAATGCTGGACAACCCTCACGTTTATGCTACTAGTGGTTCCATAATCTTATGTAAACACCTTCTAGCTAGTAAGGATTGTGCCGAAACATGGCCTCAATATTACTTTGCTAACACTCTTCGTATTACATACACTACTGCAGACACTAACATCGTTCAAGTCACTTCGCAAAACACCTCACCTAAGACTTGACTATATACAGACGACACACTAATCCTGTTGTCGAGCCTACAGTGTCTACGCACCCTAACACACATCTATATACACACACACGCAGCATCCTAAACCTATCGTTGAGCGTAAATGGGGACATCTACTCATCAGTATAATCCTACGATACGCGTAACGTCCTAAATCTATTGTCGAGCGGAAACTGGGATGTCTACTCATCCTCTAAAATGTCAGGCGAAATCGTAACTTCAAACATAATTACCGATATTTAGCTTGAAACCTTGTCGAAACTATAGCACACAATGAAACGAATCTTTCCACGGAATGATGGCAAGTCTGGAAATGCAACCAAGTCCCTATCTCGTCAATAAAACGAAAAATGAGAATTAATAACGCGCGGTTACTCAATCCACAATTCAAACACGATCTCAGCATACCCAGTGAAGTTTGGAGAAAATAATAATAAATTCAGCACACGTCCAACTTTACGTGAATATCGCCAAACAACAATCATCACTATCGCAAAATCCACACTGTAATTCGAGTGTGAGGCCCAAAATCGCCTACCATCTCACTGTTCCAAACATCTCTATCCATGAACTATCCAGTGAAGCGAAATTCAATGAATCTACACATCCAAACTATCACTTAAAGAATGTCCAATATATCATCCCACAATGTTTCCGATTTAATGATAATCTCGTCTCGTAATATATGAAGATATACTGAATGGATATTTGTTACAACAGTTAAATAACCCCAACCGTATTTTCAGAATGCCCTTCTATTCTTGAGGTCGCTTACTTTAACATTCACTATGCTGACTTTACATAAATCGTCATTTGGATTTAGCTGCCAAGAGCTACAATCATCTACAAAAATTATTTATCACGGGGAGTTCTTGACTTGAAATCATAATGTGCGTCACAAAGCACTCACTCCGACTCTGACCATCATTCAACCAGTCAGCTGTTCCGGATTGCGAACGAAACCTCATATACAGCCTGCCTCAGAAATATCACATTTAATACACAGCCTGTCTCAAAAATTCTTCTCCATCGACAAATATAGCCTGACTCAAAAATACTTCTTCATCACCTACCATCACGGCGGCATTACTCATGAAATACAGGCTTCCTATGCCTTCAGCGTCTTGACAATTATTCTCTCAACATATCATTCCGACACAATCCATTTCTTCCTGTTTCAAAACCTTTCAAACCTTGATACTCCCATGATGAACAATTTTATAAGAATCTTTTCATTCGGACCTCAAGGACAAAATAACACACCGTGATTTCCTATATCACCAACATACACGGTATCACAAAAATTAACTTCCCACGAATAAATATAACTTTATCAGACTTCACTGGATTTGGGAAAATCGCAAATTCTACTCGACATTACTGTTGAATACATGTTTTAACATAGAAAAAATTTATCATGACGTAAATATTATTATTATTATTATTATTATTATTATTATTATTTCGACTAATTTTTTCTGAACTCATAGGATATTCGAAATTATTATATTCACCACGACTACATTATCGTTATCACATTCCTAACTTTAATCATTTCGAAAAATATCTCAAAGAATTTTAGCACATTATTTAAACTTCGCATTTTACAGTTTCTCAACGTGATTTTTACTGCTCTGAAAAGTTTCACGCGACGACCAGAAATATAACAATTTCGCCTGATCATTATTAAATACTAATTCGACACATGCACTGGAAAATTTTATTGGGACACACAAATTCTATCTACAACATTAATACAAAATATAGACAGACCTGCAACGTAGTCATCTTGGAGATTCTGGCTACATTTTAGCCAGCTGACCTCAGATTCAGCCACTCATGGTTGCAGAATACATCATATTCTTATAGATTACTTAAAAATACACAGATTTTACACTCGCTATTGATTAACAACACAAATGACGCACTTTCCTCGCTTTTTAGCATGTGGCGCACTTCCCTCTCTGCTGGCGACTGCAAACTGATTCCAGGGACTCTGTTCTCGTTCACCCCTAATAACCGGCCAGGTGTTTCGAAAGATAACAAAATCAGACCTGTCTCTGACTAGCCTCCAAACCTCCTTTGACATTTTCAAACACATAATGTAATAAAAGGAAATCAGCTACGTATTTTGAGTAGATATCTATGCCTTCACAGTTTTCGTCGGCGGAAGCTCAGGGAAATTTCTATCACCTTCAATTAAATACTCCACTTGAACCATTCCCACGAATATATAACATAAATTATTTTAAGACACAAATCCCGCACTTTCTTGTAGACGAGCGACGTGGGTTAAACCGCCCAGACCTTCAGATACACTGACTGACAGAGCAAATGCAACACCAAGGAGGAGTGGTTCGAAAGGGATGAAAGTCGGGGAAAAAACAGAGACGGCACGGACGAATAATTGATGTTTATTTCAAACCGATATGCAGGTTACACAATGCGCACGGCATCGACTTAGTAGGATGTAGGACCACCGCGAGCGGCGATGCACGCAGAAACACGTCGAGGTAGTGCGGATGGTGTCCTGAGGGATGGTTCTCCATTCTCTGTCAACCATTTGCCACAGTTGGTCGTCCGTACGAGGCTGGGGCAGAGTTTGCAAACGGCGTCCAATGAGATCCCACACGTGTTCGATTGGTGAGAGATCCGGAGAGTACGCTGGCCACGGAAGCATCTGTACACCTCGTAGAGCCTGTTGGGAGATGCGAGCAGTGTGTGGGCGGGCATTATCCTGCTGAAACAGAGCATTGGGCAGCCCCTGAAGGTACGGGAGTGCCACCGGCCGCAGCACATGCTGCACGTAGCGGTGGGCATTTAACGTGCCTTGAATACGCACTAGAGGTGACGTGGAATCATACGCAATAGCGCCCCAAACCATGATGCCGCGTTGTCTAGCGGTAGGGCGCTCCACAGTTACTGCCGGATTTGACCTTTCTCCACGCCGACGCCACACTCGTCTGCGGTGACTATCACTGACAGAACAGAAGCGTGACTCATCGGAGAACACGACGTTCCGCCATTCCCTCATCCAAGTCGCTCTAGCCCGGCACCATGCCAGGCGTGCACCTCTATGCTGTGGAGTCAATGGTAGTCTTCTGAGCGGACGCCGGGAGTGCAGGCCTCCTTCAACCAATCGACGGGAAATTGTTCTGGTCGATATTGGAACAGCCAGGGTGTCTTGCACATGCTGAAGAATGGCGGTTGACGTGGCGTGCGGGGCTGCCACCGCTTGGCGGCGGATGCGCCGATCCTCGCGTGCTGACATCACTCGGGCTGCGCCTGGACCCCTCGCACGTGCCACATGTCCCTGCGCCAACCATCTTCGCCACAGGCGCTGCACCGTGGACACATCCCTATGGGTATCGGCTGCGATTTGACGAAGCGACCAACCTGCCCTTCTCAGCCCGATCACCATACCCCTCGTAAAGTCGTCTGTCTGCTGGAAATGCCTCCGTTGACGGCGGCCTGGCATTCTTAGCTATACACGTGTCCTGTGGCACACGACAGCACGTTCTACAATGACTGTCGGCTGAGAAATCACGGTACGAAGTGGGCCATTCGCCAACGCCGTGTCCTATTTATCGTTCGCTACGTGCGCAGCACAGCGGCGCATTTCACATCATGAGCATACCTCAGTGACGTCAGTCTACCCTGCAATTGGCATAAAGTTCTGACCACTCCTTCTTGGTGTTGCATTTGCTCTGTCAGTCAGTGTATAATGTGTAAATGTGGGTGGAGGAGATTCCTTTTATACCCTCTGAGAGGACGCTACCCTGATTATGAAGCTTGGTGGTGCAATCTTCTAATTCCACATCCGCTGGACCAATCTTCTTGAAATTTATTCCACTAATTTAGACAGAATTATAATTCACTATGGTGTTATTTTTATATTTTGCCCATACTTACAACGGGCGTTATAAATTTATTTCTGACATGTAACTTCGCGCGTTTTCTTAGGAATTGACCTCGACACGTGCCGCAAATTCGCCAGTATGGACGCTAACTTCTCCCCAGGCTTAATTGCATTTATATTCACCCTGTGGATTCTATCTTCATGTAATGTTTATTAATAATTTTAGTCCTTTATTCCTGGATTAACCAGGTCGCCAAAATCTCTCGTTGTGAAGGTTTTTCCAAAATTGCTAAATTAGTCAGTACTCGATATCAACCGAAGTGTCTCGGCATTTCACGAGAGGGTGGCTCGCTCGCCACGGTGAGTTCTGTTCCCACGGAGGGAGCTAGAATCTTTAAATATAATATGGCTACTCTCAAAAAAGTTATTTGTAGCTGAAATAAATATCTGCATTTATTTATCACCGTAGAATTCTGGGCTCAATACTACACTGGAACATAAGAGTAGGGAGGCATGTCTGAAGATAAGTCACTTTGCTTTTAGGGTTATCCTCTTTTGCTATTGTATCCGCCCTCTTCAACTTATACCTCCCACACGCTTCTTCCAAGTGTTTATCGCACTTGGTCTTTAAATTACCCTTCTCAAGCTCTGACATGTAAACATTGACAATAGAGAAATGTAAATGTAAATAAACGTGATGTTTTAAATGTAAACCTTCACGTAATATATTGTATTGAAAAGGTGGATATTAACTTTCCCATTTCTCTATTGTGAATCTTGATTCAATACGAAACCTGAAGAATGAAATTCTTAATGTTAAATAATGTAAACATTGTGCATTATACCTCGGTCGCTGCAAAAGAGATGTACAGCGCTGTATGTTCATAATAAATTTACCTCCAAAATGCTTGGGATATAACGGGTTTTATCGATCAAGAAAGTTTTTACACGTGTAATATTATGACATGTTGCAGTATACATTTAAACAGAGCTCGCACAGATCTACAACAGTGCTATAATCCGATTTATACAATAAACTTGACATAGTGTAGTTTTCCTCCGAGGTACAGAATTCTTTCTCCATTAGAGAGTTTATTTCCATATGATTATAGTCTGTCTAGAGGGGAGAAAGAAGGGAAAGGTCAGATTAGACTTGCAGACAAGCCCCTGGAAGTAGTGGAAACGTTTAAATACCTGGGGAGTGAATTAATAGAGAATGCTCGACTGGATGCTGAGATTAGTAAAAGGATTCAAGCTGGAAGTTGTTTCTATCATAGTGTAAGAAACATGTTATGGGACAAAGATGTGCCAACGGAAGCAAAGGACACTATGTACAAGATGTATTACGTACCCATAACAACTTACGGAACAGAAACTTGGACAATGACAAAGAAGGATGAGAGTCGAATACAGGCAGCCGAAATGAATTTATTGAGGAGTATGATACAGAAGAGTAGAAGAGACAAAATAAGGAATAAGAAAATCCGGGAAGAAATTGGAGTGGAAAAAATGAATGATGGAATAGAGAAGAGTCGACTAAGATGGTTTCGGCACATAAAGCGAATGAGCGACGAAAGAATGCCAAAAAATGTGATGGAAATGCAAATCCAAGGAAGGAGAGGCCGTGGATGACCACGATTGAGATGGAAGGATACCATCCAACGCAGCATTATAGAAAGAAACCTGGACTGGGACACAGTGTTGGAGGAGGAGTGGTGGAAAAACCGAAGAAAGTGGAAAGGAACCTTATTTGCCCCTACCCGGGTACAGCTGGATAAAGGGAAATAATGATGATGATGATGATTATAGTCTATATGCAAATATGCTAGCTTATATAGGGACCAGAAATTTTTTTGAAGTACGAAAAATAGTTCGTCTGGGACCTCCAAAAGCGAATACGCTGGCTGAAATGAAAATATGGAGCTCACCAAAGGTAATTAGAACTCAGTTTTCTACAGAAACGTTCATGTGCATTTCTTCCTAACTCATAAACATTTTCGAGATCAAAATGCTTTCCTGTATTGTGGCGCATATTTTGTCCGATAAAAGTCGAACTAATGGGTAAACTGTTCGGCTTAGAAAAAGAAGCGTGCATACAGGATATAGAAGTACATTTTCTAGGAAAATGTCCAGGATTTTTCGTAACTGTAACGGTTTGCCAGAAAAATGCACTTTTACCATGTTGAAGGAGCCTTTCGATCCCGCGATCCAGATTGCTCTCACGTCAAGCACCGTGCAGCTGGATAATCTTTATTTGTATCCATTAGTGGAGCAAGTCAAGCGATCATTGCACTTTTTCACTCTGTGAGGGTTTGCGACGTAAGGCAGGGCAATGAAGGACAATGTGGAGCAAGCCAAAGGAAGTGTACGTCTGGGACCAGTGAATGAAAATACACTGCTTACTCTATTAGAAGTACAGATTCTAGTTTCTAGGCTATGTCTTTGGACGCCAGTTGACGTAATAGCCACGAGAATAGATAAAATTTGTCAAAAAGTGTAATCAGGGGTAAGTAATTATTGGACTGTTCACTATTGTTAATAGTGCACAAAACTAATTACGTATGACATCAATGTGGGTGGAGTCTTGGGAACTACTAGGGTAAAAGAACAAAAAAAAAGAAAGTCCCTCCTCACGCACATGCATTTCAATAATGCGTTAAGATTAAAATAATCATAATGGTCCCTCCAAGAAAATTTTCTGTAACTACAAATAAAAATGGAGACATTGTGAATCTTTGTCTGGTAATATTTTCTATCACTAATACCTTGCTGAAGCTCCCTAATGTTCCAAGGCTCCGATCACTACAAATTCCAATGAATAATAATAATAATAATAATAATAATAATAATAATAATAATAATAATGATAATAATAATAATAATAATAATAATAATAATAATTCAATTTGGTCCACCAATCCCTTATACATTTGATGTATGCAACCTGTAGTTTACAGAAACTTTCAAGTGCGAATGATAAGTAATGGTGCAGAACAATTTTTTGTATATAAAATGGTTAATTAAAAAGGAGAAACTCAAAAATGTCGATTCATATTCCTCTACAGACTAGTAAATCGATTCGTTAATACCAACGGTAATTTATTGATAGAAACTACTGAATTCATTAAACTATTACAGCTGCGAATAACACTTACGTTAGGACAGGAAATGTACACTTTCCCTATGAGCTGTACCATTTGGACTGTGAAGTTCCTGTCGAGTGTTGGCTTCGTCGTGCCTAAGGCAGCTAAAGCTCGCACTATTAGTATTACGGACTCATGCCGTGCAGAGACAGGCTCAAATTCGAAACCGTCCTTTTCTCGTCCCATCGATTACTGTAGGTAAGATATAGGCACAATGCTACGCATTGCCAAGGGATAGACTTTTATGTGGAAGTCTGTTTGTACTGGAGGTTTCGAAGCGCCGTTCTTGTGAAATCGTGATTCATCCGAAAAGAGGACTGTCGACACGGTAACTTTGTAGATTGCCCATTGACAAAATGCTACCGAAACAATGAAGTCAGATCTCGGAGCTCTTGATATTCTGTAACTGTCCATGGTAAGAGTGAAATACATTTTATGCAGTATTCGCATAACAGGTGACCGGTTGATGTTAGCCTATTGGACACGAGCCTTTGAACCAGCATGTGAGGTATACTAGACAGCATCTAAGAAAACCTATTCATTTTGACCGGACGTTACACAGCACCTCTAACAGAAGGTTTCCATACAAGTGCCCCAGTTACACACCCTCTCAAAAAATGGGCCTGTTTTAGAAGTATTGTGACAGTAATGACTCCTGTCATCTTTCTTAATTGATGAGTAATCAAAGTACTCGTCACTGGAATGTAGATTAGTAATAACAAGTATGTTCACTTCCTCTAGACGAGTGAATGAATAAGCCTTGTGACGTGTCATATTTTCACCGACCCAGAGTTTAGAGGTGTGTTATCGTCTCGTAGAAGACTTTCTGCCCGTTCTTTGGTAGAATGAAACTGTTAATATTGCTCAAAATAATCTGGATAGAACCTTAGATCTATTTTCAGATCTCAAAGATGACTGGTACCTTAACAATTCATCTACATGACGACATAATACGTTTCCACAGAAAACTCCCTCCTAATGTATTTTCCATCACGACATTTGATTTCTATGTCATATCTCTGAATCGCGTTTTGCAGCGTTCATTTAGTATCCTGTCACAACAGATCACTTCGTTTAATGACTAGATTGTGTTAGTGTTGTATATATAAAAAAATCACGCAATAAACAGCATGTCTATAGATTAATCCTTTTATCTTGGCGCAATATTCTATATAGTCGTTTCTTTTGTGTAAGTCTGTCTCTTTTGTTTACGTTGATGACATACACGTATCAACCTTAAAGACTATCAGTGTTAAATGAGTTACATTACTCATGGATTATAAGGGAATGGTAGACCACTCTGTATAGATATCAAGATACCACGTCGACAGTTTCTCTGAAGATTCAGTTGTCTCAAGTGCATTTACATTTATTAACCACGTAGTTCTGGTGACCACTGAAATAAACAGTATTACCATAAAATGCTTTAACTGAATATTCTTGAAAATATAAAATGTAGGTATACCTCAGCTATCTCGTGTGATTCCGAAAAGTGTCTCTAAGCAAAGGTAGACTTTAATTTTCTGCGCTCTAAGAGGCAAAACACCTGAAATTATTTTGAACTACCAGTCTGTCGACTATTGCTATGGGAGGAGTACTTTATAGGCTTACTAAAAGCGGTCCGTGATAGGTCGAAATGTTAATTGTCAGACACACATGACTAAACACACCATCAGAATACAGAAAGACGGAACAAGTACTGAGAATGCAAGAAATAAGGCATTGCAGTGGGGTAATCCAAGGGAAAAAATTCGAATGTGCAATATAAAGTGTCAGTCATTAAAATTAATGTCCCAGTCACAAGCGGAACTACCTATCTTTAATTATCTTTACAGCCAAGTTATATGTGATCCTTAAAGCAAATGGTGAAGATTGTTACCTTAATATGTTCGCTCCTTGGAACAGTAAGAAAGGTCATGTTGTAACAGGTTATTTCAATTTACAACATCTAGCAATTGCAGACTCAGATACGACGCAATTACTTTCGCACTAGCAAGATTTCAGCCTATGGGGAATAATAAAGGAAACCTCGTGCGCTGTGTGTTGCATTATCCTTGTTCAAAAAATTGGAAAGAGAAAAACATACCATTTTGAAGGTAAGCTGCTTAAGATGTCGCTAAGCACTTCAAACAGTGCTAACAAGTGGTAATTGTGTGGCAAACATCAGTTTCGTCGAGATTACGCGAGCTTAACACACAAGTCATAAGCCGTCATAGAATCAAGCGTTCAGAGAATCGTTCCCGTGTCATGGGGGTGAATGTGCTGATCCCATAAGATATACGAGTTCGAGTCGTCATTGAAACTTCCATTATTTTTCTTTTGATTTGGTTGATTAAGTAAAAAATAAATTGTTGATACTTTCGTTATCACTAATTTCATTTACTTTGACGAAGATATTTAACTCAGCTTACAATAACTTGTCTGTGTAACTTGTTCCTCCTTATATTTCAAAACAAACTATTAAGAGATGATCTTCACTTGAACGGCAGTGTTATGCGTAAGTTAGGAGGTTTGATTAGAAGCTTTATGGAGATGTACATAGACTAGGGAGCGGTGGTGAAACTACAGTGAGCTGGAAATCAGTTACTGTTAATTTGTAGAAGTGTGGTAAGGAAATGAATGGAATTGAGTAATTAAATAGATGTACAGTGTATTTGACTGACACTGTATTAGGGATTGAATCATGGCTAAAAAGTGATATTGTCGATGCTGAGAATTTCTTCCGAAACTGGATTGTTTATCGTAGAGCCTGGACAGATTCGATAGAAGGGGTGGAGGGAGGGTATTCGTATACTGGTGAAAGAATAATTTGTTAATCTATAGTAAAGTTAAGGATGAAAACATAATTTCTAAGTGTAAAGCTCATCTGTAAAGATAATAGGCAATTTGACTGTTTGTGGTATGCAGCCATAGAAGGACTGACGCTGACGTAGAATTATTCGATACGATAATCAGTTGTGTAGGAAACTATACGGAGAGGAATGTGTATGACAGAAAACATGAATAACAAACAGTGGATACGTCAATCTGGGAAGGGCAGCTGAATCAGGAAGTGATGGAACCAACTAGACGTGTCGCCGATAAAACCAGATTAGCTCTATAGAAAAACTGAAGTGATATCTGGTATAAGTGAACACGAAGCTGTTTTCGTCGTAGTTCAAAATAAATGCGATGGAAAGGACGATATTAAAAGTAGGCATATTCTTATTGTAAGTTTGTCAACCCTGAGGCTGGTTAGCATCAGTCCTTCGAGAGTTCCGGTCTTGTGCCAGTCTCTTAAGCTTCACGTAAGCTCCTGGCTCTGTAACTTCTTCCCTCTACAGAACCCTTCAAGATCGTATCCAGAAGATGTCCACGCCAGATCATGTCTCCAATCCAGATATTCCTGGTTGTCTTCATTTACTATGGCGTCTCTCCTATTATTCTCAGTACATCTTCGTTGCTACCTTTGTCTGTCCTGGATATCCTCAGCATTCTTCTGTAGCACCATACCTCGAATGCTTCGACTCTTCTTTTATTTTTATATTTTGCTAGGGGCTTTACGTCGCACCGACACAGATAGGTCTTATGGCGACGATGGGATAGGAAAGGCTTAGGAGTTGGAAGGAAACGGCCGTGGCCTTAATTAAGGTACAGCCCCAGCATTTGCCTGGTGTGAAAATGGGAAACCACGGAAAACCATTTTCAGGGCTGCCGATAGTGGGATTCGAACCTACTATCTCCCGGATGCAAGCTCACAGCCGCGCGCCTCTACGCGCACGGCCAACTCGCCCGGTACTCTTCTTTTATCTGTGACGCTTAGTGTCCAGGTCTCGGTTCACGCTCCACACGCATGTCTTGTCCATTTGCTTTCTTAGTCTCAATTTAGTTGTTGAGAGCTTTGCTTTCCTTTTGTTTAATTCTGCCTGATCTCTTTTACTTCTACTATCTGCTATAGTTTTGCTTCCTAAGTAAACACATGTTTCCCGTGCAGAGTTATTTCACTTTCAGTATTGTTACGTGCCAGTCTCTTGGTAGCCCCTTTCGCTACTTCCAGGAAGGGGCTGGTGACTCAAACGACCTGAGATCTCCCGGCCAGCATGTGTGGTGGGGCAGGACTTACCGTGTATTATTCTATTCGGCTGGCTTACGTGTGAGTTTCTTGGAGATTCAACGGGTACGTTCTGCCTCTAGCCGACTCACGAACATTCTGGCTCAAATCACTCGAGCTATAAAAATGGAGGCTAGCCGCGGACAGTCAGTCACAATTTGGCTCTGTGGTGAAGCCAGTGTTGGTGCTGGACTCCGTGGGGATGTCAGTGAGAGACTCAGTGTGTTAGAGTTCGGTGACTGTCACTAGTGTCCCACCGAGGTCTGAACTAGGAGCTGTGGTTGTGGTGTCTGAGAATCCGGTGAGTAGGTGGGCTGGAGACGACGGAACCGAAGACGTGTATTATCTGAGAGGAGTACCCTGTGGTTGTGTATTTCTGCGGAGTGAGGATCGCCACGAGTCAGCGAGGGGAGTCACTGTCGTGAGTGTGTTCATATTCGCTGTTGTGAGTATCGTCCTGCTGTCGAATACTGTTGAGCTGTTTAGTTGTTTACTGCATGCGACTGTGTGAATTACCGGACTGTCTCTGGAGTCGAACCAACGAACTGTCACCGTGTGTTGAGTCCTGTGTCCAGATCGAGCGGTCTACACACAGCTCCTGTATGAAGTGACAGGACTTGGGGAAGTGAAAGTAAGGATTAAGCGTTCCCAGGTACAGCAACGGGCCGTACGGCCTGCTGTGCCGTAGGGAAGGGAGAGAGACTTGTAATTAGTAAGTGTGGTCATTGGTAGTTGATTAGAATTGTATATATGTGTTTGTGTATTTATTGGGTCATCCTGAAATTAGAGTAATGAAACAGACGGAGTTGTATTCGTAACAGTGTGATGCCTACCTACGGCGAATATCCTTGTGTTGTAGGTATTAATTGTAATGCTGTATTTCATTAGAAAGGCACCGCCCCATTATTTCCAACATTGTCTTCAACTTCCCCACGTTCTCCGCAATTACCACAATGCCATCTGCAAACCTAAGCTCGTCTATTTTCTCTCCCTGGATCTCAATTCCTCCTCTTTGCACCAGTTTCCCTCTTATCTCACTTAGACCTTTCTGGAAGTACCCATTAAGTATTGGTGAGAAAGCATATTCCTGTATTACTCCACATGTCTGATAATAATGTTATTGGCTTTTTACATCTCACTAACTACTTTTAGGGTTTTCGCAGACGACACCCTATCTGATGATTGCATCGTGGTCATGTTCGCCACATCTCATCAACAGCCACTTCTCTGTAGAGACTTCAGATAACTCGTCTGTCCTTATATTTGACACCTGCTTCTCGTAGCATGTGAACAATTTGCACCACTCAACCTCGCCGAATGCTTCTTCTAGATCAACAGTTCCAACGTAGGCGTCCTCGCGCTTCCTTTGGCGTTTCTCCAGCCTCAACGAGATTATTGCTTCCCTCGCCCCTCTATCCTTCATGCAAACAAATTGTTCTTCAGCAATGAAGGTATCTACCTTAGACTCAATAAGATTATGACTGTTAGTATTTTAGAAACATGTGGCTTTAAAGTGGTGGTGCGGTATTGCACAAATTTCTTCACGGAGGCCCGTTTTGGTATTGGAACAAGTAGGCATTTCCTCAGGGTAACGGCCCCTATTACTAGTTTCCATTTGGCACGCTTTCATTGAAACACCCGTCCGACTCGTTGGTTGAATGGTCAGTGTACTGGCCTTCGGTTCAGAGGGTCCCGGGTTCGATTTCCGGCCGGGTCGTGGATTTTAACCATTGGTTAATCGCAATAGCTCGGCCGCTGGGTATTTGTGCTGTCCCCAACATCCCTGCAACTCATTACCACACATAACACTATCCTCCACCACAATAACATGCAGTTAACTACACATAGCATATGCCGCCCACCCTCATCGACATTCTTTATTCAGCCAGTCCCTGGGGATGAGGAATCAACATACTCAGGCCCTACTACACGCAATAAAATACTTGCACGCGTTTTTCCTGCTTCAAAATCAAAGGAACATGAACTTCCACGTTCAAAAATGTCTGCATCAACGTGCGCACATATCAGAATACGACATAGAGTTAAAAGATGAAACTCGGGATTTTCGAGGTGTCATACGGGACATTTTCTTCCGGAATAGGTGGCAACCAGTCCTGTACATAATGACTGGCAAGTTTCTTCTTCTTCTGTTCACGTATTTTCATAGAAGGATGCCGATCATCGTAACTATTTCTTCACGTATCAGAGTTGTCGTATAGCAGATGTCCAACCACTGTCGGATATTCAGAGTTGCCCGGTCTACCGAAATTTCAGATCTCCCGATTTTTGCAACACACCAGAAAACCCGAAAAAACAAAAACATCTCCCGAAAATTTCTTCTAATCCAAAGTTAAATTAAAATGTATGATAATGATGAATGGTACATAATATATTTGTGCCGGAAAACTTTTCCCTCGTTTCACTGCGTGACGTTTTGTCGATAACATTACTCGTCAGGTACTTCCCCGCATTCATTTTAAGCTCGAATTATCTAATCTCTCCCCTCTTACGGAACTCAAAACTCAGGCTTGACTGCATCATTTGAAGGGAAGTCCCCGACTCACATATAGAATATAAAGTGTGGAGCCTGCTACAACTTCAAAATTGGTAAATAATGTCTACGCTTGATGAATTACATCTACAGGACAAGTGAGGAAAAAGAGAAGAAGCAGAAGAAGCATAGAGTGGCCAGAAAGTATGGGTGAGTGAAATTGTATATATTTCTCATAATAACTTAACATGGCTATTGCATTCTTTAATTTAGCTATATTATAGCATTTCAGTGCTCGAGAAACAACCGAAAATTTCATTAAAATTCCCTACATTCTACCGATTTTTGCATTTGTAGTCCTGGCGACACTGCGGAGATTCCTCGTCTCACGTCCACTTTTCCCTTATATCCTGCCTTCTGTAATCGATTTTATCAGGCTGTATTCTTCATTTAGGAAGATATTTTTCTGCCTTTTTTGAGGGTTCAAATGCTTTTCCGGCACGACGGAAGACCCCTCGTTGGTGAATTGGTCTATCCATGGGATCTTGAACATTCTGCAATACATCCACGTTTCAAAGGCCTGCAGTCAGATCATTCAGTTCATCAACGAAGCCTTAAGTGTCCATCCTTCGACATCATAAAACAGCATCGATAACCCGTAACACTTCACAGGTCACGGATGCATGCAAGATGTTTTAGTTTCAGAGACACAAGTCTATGTGGATCTATATGACGTTGCTTCCTCACCCTAGGTATCTTAATACGTGAGAGTGGAAAACAGTCCAAGTTGACCACGAGAGGTCAGACAGGAAATTTAATGAGCTTGGCAAAAAAAGGTATAACAACTCCATACTCAGTGTGGTCACCATACAATACTTTCGCCGGGCAGGGTGGCTCAAAGGGTAAAGCGCTTGCTTTCTTGTCCAAGGTGACAGGCTTGATCCCTGTTCAGTCTAGCAGTATCGTGTCGGTAGAAATACAAAATTTCGGAACCACGGCGTCTCAGAAAATCCTAAAAGTATTGGGAAGTAAAACTAATAACTTTATGATGAAAAACTGAGAGTCCTTGGCATTGCAATTTTGTCATGACCACTTCTATATTATTATCCATAACAATTTCCACTTCGAGCACACTTTGGCATATTTGACGAAAAATGTCAAATTACCATTCCACTTGTTCAGGAGCTGATTGAGGTATTGTGCCTTCTGAGATAATTGGCCCGCGGGAAGCAGGCCGATTGGTAACTTGTATGATACCTCGTTTCGAAGCCAATGATGAGTTGAAAATGCCTACCTGGGTGTGTGTTTACGCTACGTGATTCATGAGATAAGAACACATGAGATTTGCATGCTATTATGTTGTTCCAGAAGCTAATGAACAGTTGAAGGACCGGGTCACTGGAACGTAATGCCCAGTCTGGACTTCATGCCTAGGGGCACGCTAGCTGTCCTCACTAGCCGGGTACAGAAGTACGCGTTTATTGCATTGTGATCTATGAGATGGAAAGTCCAAAGTCAAAATATCATGTTAAGCTTGTAGCAGAGAGTCAGTAACGTCAATCACTCATTACGATTAGTTTGCTTTTTAAATTTATTCTGAATTCTGTATGCTAAATAAGGGGTCGTGATGATTTCTATTGAGTCTCGATGGTGCATTGGATTTCCTGGGAATATGAAGCTTGTTATAAATGGCTTAAATCAGTGGTATTCAACAAGTAGTACGAATATCTTTGAAGGGAGACAAAATCATCACAGAGGGGAGTGCACCATTTTATTGTATTGAACAATTGAATTTAAACTCATGTTCTTTGGTTGAATGGTCATCGTAGTCGCCTTCTGTTCAGAAGGCCCTGGATTCGATTCCCGGACAAGTCAGGTACTTTAACTGAGTCCGGTGAATAATTTCTCTAGCACGGAGGCTGAGTGTTCGTGTTCGTCTTTTATCTTCACTTACATACAACACACCGCACTACTAACCACCACGAAAACACACAATAGTAATACACCCCTCCATATGGAGTTGGAGTCAGGAAAGGCATCCGACCCTAAAACTGAACTGCCAACCCCAGGCAAAGACCAGGAAATTTATTACATGCAAAAGCCCAGTAATAACTACAAGAATAAGAATAATTAAGAATAAGAAAACGAATAAGAGACTATTTAACTTGAAAAAATTAGTAATTTAGGAACACCAGCGCTTTCTTTTCTCTCTCCTTCATCCCCCTGTGGGTGGGGGCGGTAGAATAACACCCACGGTATCCCCTGCCTGTCGTAAGAGGCGACTAAAAGGGGCCCCAGGGGCTCTGAACTTTGGAGCGTGGGTTGGCGAATCGGGGCCCTCAGCTGAGTCCTGGCATTGCTTCCACTTACTTGTGCCAGGCTCCTCACCTTCATCTATCCTATCCGACCTCCCTTGGTCAACTCTTGTTCTTTTCCGACCCCGACGCTATTAGGTTTGCGAGGGCTAGGGAGTCTTTCATTTTCACGCCCTTCATGGCTCTTGTCTTTCTTTGACCGATATCTTCATATTTCGAAGTGTCGGATCCCTTCTATTTTTCCCTCTGATTAGTGTTTAATAGAGGATGGTTGCCTAGTTGTACTTCCTCTTAAAACAATCACCACCACCACTCTCTCCTCCACCTATGTTATTTGTGTATCTGGACATCTACAATAGTTACCATTTAATTTTCATTTCAATTTTCATTTTAATATTAATATTTAATATCATTTATAACGTGCATTTAACGTGACTATACATAATTTGACAGGTTCGTCGCCATAAGACCTACCTGTGTCGGCGCGACGTAAAGCCCCTAGCAAAAAAAAAAAAAAAAAAAAAATTGACAGGTTAAATATCTGTATTTTTCTTCTTCAAGATGACCACCATGTTCACCATCTTAGAAAGCAACACATATGAAAGGCAAAGTCCTGTTTATCCAACCATTTTCCTCTATATTCGGCTACTCTCATCGTCTTCCTAGAGTCCTTATATCTTATCTATTTCTTGAGATCTTTAAAGCACGACTTTAATAATAATGTTAGTTCCTTTACGTCACACTGACTACTTTTACTTTTTTCGGAGAAAGTATGACTTTGGTCTTGGTCTTTCTTACCCAGCACTTTCCCTCTAAACCTGTGAAGAATTTACTGTATCTCAGTACATGTTCTACTAATTTAATTTTTCTCCCTTCTTCGACGAATGCCATTTCTTCTTTTGTCTCTCTTAAAACATCCTGGTTCAAATTTCTTTCAGTGTGGCTTCCTCTGGTAATCCTCCACTACATCGACATTTCAGCTGCTTCCCAGGCGGTTCTTTCGTT
This sequence comes from Anabrus simplex, assembly GCF_040414725.1. Classification (NCBI taxonomy): domain Eukaryota; kingdom Metazoa; phylum Arthropoda; class Insecta; order Orthoptera; family Tettigoniidae; genus Anabrus; species Anabrus simplex. The sequence continues at coordinate 411,497,506 of NC_090265.1, read as the reverse complement.
CTTTCCAATTAGTCAGTTTCCACTTCCATGCAACTCCTGAGAGAAACAGAAGGATTCTGTAAACGACTTCTTTGAGGCGATACTTGTTAAGACAGCAGGGCATGCACCGGTTACATAGCATATTCCTTGTCAGTTGTTTCCCGATTTCACACCATGCATGCCGTAACTGTTAATATTTCTTATGCTCTGAAACATCTGTTCAACAATAACTACGCTTTTACTGACTTCTAGAGCTGTGTTTCTTAAACATTTTGATGGAATGGCCCCCTTTCTTCAAAATATGCATGTGGCTCCCTGAGGTGTTCAGGTGTGGTTTATCAAAAGTAAAATGAAAATATTTTACAAGGATCTAGAATACTACAAAATTTTTATAAATTAATAATCGACAGTGGTTATGGATACAGGAAGTGAAATGCATACATCAAAGAGAAAGACTTATGATTTATAGTACGCTGAGCGTGTTAACATGACGATGCATGTAGATGATATCTCAAAATCCTGACTGATCCCTTTAATGCTGTGAGGGCAACAGTGTGCATGGCATCCCCCAAATCTGTTTTTAATCATCCCCTGGCTCTGACCATAACGTTTTGAGGTGATATTTGTTAAGACAGCAGGGCATGCACGGGTTATGTAATATATTCCTTTCCTCTTTATCAACTTCTACTGCTTGTGTCGCATCACTCCGAATCTGACCGTTGGATCAATTATTATTTAACATTTCTTGTAAAATTATTGTGTGTTTTTATAATCTTTGTTCAAGAACATCAACAATGTCCTCTGCAGATAGAAGCGCAAAACATTTTTAAAATGTTTCGCCCCAGCCAGTTCCTTTCCTTTGAACATGCTGAAGGCATGCGTCACAAAATCAGGTAGTTAAGAATGCAATCTGTTTAACAGTTTCACCGCTGAACGCCTACGCTTATCCAAACTTCCGATAATGATGTTTATAAGAATCTCTTCCTTCAGTACTGTCAGATATCAATTTGTTGTCTTCACACGGTTCTCTCGTTTGTTTTCCCGAATGTTTCATGATAATTTCATTCATATTAGCATCTTGGAATTGTATAAAAGGATTTGTTTTCATGTCCCCTACCGAGCGAGTTGGCCATGCGGTTTGGGTCACGTACCTGTGAATTTGTATTCGGGAGGTAGTGAGTTCTACCCCACGGTCAGCAGCCCTAAGGATGATTGCCTGTTGTTTTCCAATGTACACCATGCATATCCTTAGTAAGGCCGAGGTCACTTCCTATCCTATCAACGCCGTAAGACCTGGCTGTGTCTTTGCGACAAAAAAAGGAAAACTAATAATAATGGAAGAAACACACGGCCCTTCCTTACTGTACTGAGGATCCCGGGTTGAGAAACGTTTCTCTCGAGTACATATCTTGTCCTAGGTGATAATTCTTCCAAAATAAAACGGTTTTACATGTTCAATTTTCAAATACCATACTTAATAATAGACCTATTTCACTGTCAATTATTTCTCACTGCTCAAAGTTTACTTTCTTTAGCACTGATATTCTGCTTTTACTGGAGCTTGCAGTACTATCAGCATACGATGTATTTCCTTTTCTGAGTATACAACTAATTTTAATTCCACTGACAAATCTTATCAAACGGATTGGTTCCACAATTATTTTCATTTCATATGAAGTCTCTCTCAGAATGTCGATTATTTCTTGAATCAACATGTTGAGTAAGTATGGGGAAAAGAAAGAGCCTTCTCTTGTTCTCTATTTTCTTTTCTTTTTTATTTATTTTTATTATCTGTTTAGTCACGTAGATACGCGTAATCATCTGTACCTTCCAGATCAATCTCCTTTTTCTTCTAGTCAATGACTACTTTCTGAACACTGTTACATTGAATTTAATGCGTCGGAAGCCTTTTATTCAAATCGACAGGTGCCACAATGCTTTTCCTATTCATATCCCACCTCGTTTTCAGTACCATTGGTAATGTAACCCTTGCTTCTGTACGTCCTCTCCCACGCCTGAAAACCAAAACCTTCCCTAAGGTGTAATATTACTGAGGCTAATAAACAAATGCTCTCCTCCATATTATTTTATTCCTTCTTATTATCGCTATCGGCATGAATAACAATGGGAGCTTCAAACCCTCTACTACTTACCATCAATCGTCTAAAATTTAAACTAGGTTAGCCTAGATGAGAATGATTTCATATTCTCCCTATGCACAGCGTTCGGCAATAGGTTTTCTGGGTAATATTCATAGACATCGCTGTATTGAAATATGATATGTTTATTTCACATGTAGATAAGATTACTGTATGTGACAAGTGTGAGGAACACTTTCACACGAACTGCCTCAAAAAATTTCACACACAGTGATAGATACGAGAAGAAGGTATTTTAGAACTGCATTTCCTTTCATTACAGACTGAAATGATTGCTTTTTCCTGCGCGAATTTAAATTTCCTTGATATTTACGTTATTTGTTTTCTGTTTGCGTATCATAACTGCTTTAATGTATATATGGCTAGTATCTGTCTCTAACTGGACAATTTTGAGATTTATCGTGCGTTTAAGGTTTAACTGTATTAATCCCAACCGCCCTCATTTTATAATAAGTTTATTATGGTATTTTCATAGGGCAAGATTACAATTTTATTTTTAGAATAGAATTTGTATCATTTATATCTGATTTGGTATTTTTTAAATTATAAATGTACACTACTTAATACTTACTCAGTTAATGAGATGGATGAACCTACGACAGTTCTTCAGTGTTTTAACTTATGCTTGTGAGCTTAAGTCTGAAATCAACACTTGCGTAAAGTCGATTTCTATACTTCGTTTTTCTATCAGTTACCGATGAAAACTCCTTCTCACATACCAATATACGTCGAAGCAAACTAAACTCCTCTCTTTTCATGTGTGATTATGAGTAGTATAATTGGACAGTTCTGCCGCCTCCGCCCGCGGGAAATTTGAATTCTGGCGGGAAATTTGAATTTTGGCGGGAGATTTGAATTTGCAAACAAAGCCACGTGCTTTTTGACAGCTGTCATCGACAACAACGCATCGCTAACCTCACTGCTGCCATCTTGACGGGCCTAAACCTCACTAGTGCCAACTTAACCTAACTAGCATGAGGTAAACAAACCCACGTGTTTTTTGACAGCCACGTGCTTTTTGACAGACAACAACGCATCGCTAACCTCAGTACTGCCATCTTGACGGGCCTAAACCTCAGTAGTGCCAACTTAACCTCACTAGCGCGAGGTAAACAAAGCCACGTGTTTTTGACAGCCACGTGCTTTTTGACAGATTTGTAAACAAAGCCACGTGCTTTTTGACAGCTGTCATCGACAACAACGCATCGCTAACCTCAGTACTGCCATCTTGACGGGAATAAACCTCGGTGGTACCAACTTAACCTAACTAGCTCGAGATAAACAAAGCCACGTGCTTTTTGACAGCCACGTGCTTTTTGACAGCTGTCATCCGCCATCTTTAAACTACAGAGCGCTGTGCTGCCCTCTTTAGATGTAAAATTCGTCACCTGTCATCGGCAGTGCTGCCATCTTAGCGGGCCTAAACCTTAGTGCTACCAACTTAACCTCACTAGCTCGAGATAAACAAATCCACGTGCTTTTTGACAGCCACGTGCTTTTTTGACAGCTGTCATCCGCCATCTTTAATCCATAGAGCACAGTGCTGCCCTCTTTAGCTAATTACCTTTGAAATGTGGTGGCGGATAATTTGAAAAATGCTTTTTGACAGCAGCCATCTTTGAGCGCCGTGCTACACTCTTTAGCTAGTTACCTTTGAAATGTGGTGGCAGGCAATTCCACATGACAGCAGTCATCTTTAATCAAGAGAGCACCGTGCTGCCCTCTATGTGGTGGCGGCAAATTGAAAAATTCTACATGCTCTTGTTTGGAAACAAACTCACGCGCCTTTTTGACAGCCGTCATCCGCCATCTTTAATCAACAGAGCACAGTGCTGTACTCTTTAGCTAGATACCTTTGAAATGTGGTGGCGGCAATTTGAAAAATTCTATGTGCTCTTGTTGGGAAACAAAGCCACGTGCTTTTTGACAGCTGTCATCCGCCATCTTTAATCAATAGAGCACTGTGCTGCTATCATGCGGGCAATTTCGTCAGCTGTCATCCGCCATCTTTAATCCAGAGAGAACAGTGCTGCACTCTATGTGGTGGCGGTAAATTCCATGTGCTTTACAAACCTATGTGCTTTTCTGACAGCTGTCATCCGCCATCTTTAATCCAGAGAGAACAGTGCTGCACTCTATGTGGTGGCGGCAAATTCCATGTGCTTTACAAACCCATGTGCTTTTCTGACAGCTGTCATCCGCCATCTTTAATCTAGAGAGAACAGTGCTGCACTCTATGTGGTGACGGCAAATTCCACGTGCTTTACAAACCTATGCGCTTTTCTGTCATCCACCATCTTTAATCTAGAGAGAACAGTGCTGCACTCTATGTGGTGGCGGCAAATTCTACGTGCTCTTATTTGGAAACAAATTCTACTCGCTCTTCAGCTGTCATCCACCATCTTTAATCAAGAGAGCACCGTGCTGCCCTCTTTGTGGTGGCGGATAATTTGAAAAAATTCTTTTCGACAAGCAGCCATCTTTAATCCAGAGAGAACAGTGCTGCCCTCTTTAGCTACTTACCTTTGAAGCGGTTAATTTGAAAAATTCTTTTCGACAAGCTGCCATCTTTAATCCAGAGAGAACAGTGCTGCCCTCTTTAGCTACTTACCTTTGAGGCGGTTAATTTGAAAAATTATATTTAACAAGCTGCCATCTTTAATCCAGAGAGAACAGTGCTGCCCTCTTTAGCTACTTACCTTTGAGGCGGTTAATTTGAAAAATTCTATTTAACAAGCTGCCATCTTTAATGAAAAGAGCATCGTGGTGCTATCTTGCGGGTAATATTTTACGTCACAGCTGTCATCCACCATCTTGCATTGCTAACCTTAGTGCTGCCCTCTTTAGCTACTTACCTTTGAAAAATAAAAAATCTATTTGACAAGCTGTCACCCGCCATCTTGCATCGCAAACCTCAGTGCAGCACTCTATGTGGTGGCGGATAACTTGAAAAAATCTTTTTGACAAGCAGCCATCTTTAATCAACAGAGCACCGTGCTGACATCTTTAGCTACCGCCATCTTACATCGCTTACCTCGCTGCTGCACTCTATGTGGTGGCGGTAAATTCGAACAAGTTTAATCACGCATCGGGAAAGCTAGAGTAAGCACGTGCTGCAGTGATGATGTCATTGTGCATGTTTAAACCCGTTCGTTGACTAAAAGCTTTAGTCTTCGAGAAACAGTGATAGAGTGTGGAGTGCAAACATGACGAAAACATTAATAGTTGATGTGCAAGGCTTTGAAGTAAACGGAAACAAATTTGTGTTTAAAGAGGTGGCTGTGTTAGATTGCAGTGTGTTGTGGGCACCAAAACTTGTTAGTTTAGTATTTAGTCCACCGTTCCCTTACTGTTTGCAAACAGATGAAGATAAAAAGCAGACTCAGTGGATTGAAAACAATTTAGGTTTGAAGTGGGGAGAAAAAGGAATACCTTATCGTTTTCTACCTTTAATGATGAATGCACATTTGTCAAGAGCAGATCTTGTTCTTTTAAGGGGTTGTGAAAAGAAAGAATGGTTGCGTGAGTTTCTACCATCATCATGTGAAGTTATCGACATGCATGAATTGGGGTGCCCATCATTTAAAACTCTTCCGAAAGAGCATAGCAGAGAAACAAGTAAACAGTCTTTACAACATGTAGGTATGCTCTTTGATTGGTTGTGTCGCAGTGCATGCCGGGAAGTGAACAACATATGTAAACTGCAGTGTCGAAATAACCTTAGTGTAAAAGAAACATTTGTAGAGTAAAGACATCATGTCATTTCTAACAGATACTAAGTGTAACGCAGTTGAAAAGGCGATCGTAAAGTTTTATGCATGCAAAAAGAAACTAAACACTTTTACTGAAGAAGAGTTAAATGCATTACCAAAGGCATTTTTGGTTAATGTAGCTGCGAATGCTGTAAAGAAGATTTGGGAAAAGGTGCCTCGTGAGTGGACTCAAGATCCTGTTTTGTCAGAGCTTCAAACGTGTAGTTTACATCATGAACACGTGAGTTTAGCTAGAAGACCTTCTGTGAGACAGTGCCGTACATGCCAACTAATTAAACTGTATCACGGACCTAAAACTAACGAGTTGTCTTCGCTTATAAACACTTATCATGGCTGTGGAGAGAGTAAACAAGGAAAGGGTGAAGAAACGTGCTGGGAGAAAGATGAGGAAGCATGTTGGGCGTGGACTCATCAATAGAGTGATTGATCTTCTTTTCTTCGTGCTTCATCTCCCCTGCGGCCCTAGAACACGTTCACCTGACACGTAGTTACATGCTGCCTGCATAGAGTATGTCGTGTAGCTGTTAAAATCTGCTTCGTAGAGTTATGCTGTGTGTGTGTGTGTGTGTGTGTGTGTGTGTGTGTGTGTTATTACCTAGTGCTTTAGCTGCTCAGAAGAATATAGCAGCACTTGTCGTTGTTGGTGTAATAAAACGAAAACTGAATGACAAGCGACCGTAAAATAAACAAAGGATAAAAATGTATATATTCTAAAATAAATATGAATTGTCAAAACATATTACAGGTGTTGTTTAATCCTACAGCATGTCCTAGTGACTTAGAAGAAAGGAAACGTAGAGGATTAAAAGAAAACACACATAAGATTTAAATTACATCCTCTTTATTAATCCATGAATTAAAGCTGTTATTAAAACCAAGCCATTTAACATACAGTTTATTGCCACGACGTCGAATAACACGTTCAACTAAATAGTGATCAGGATATTTTGTTTTCTGCAGTTCTTCGATGTAGAATCCTCCTTCAATAGGCTGTCCTCTGAGATCGCGAAGTAAATACGTAACTGGATTAGTAAGCTTAACACTTCTGATTTGAAAAATTTCAGTGCTCCAGTTAGGTGTGTATCCTTTTGCAAAGATAGACTTGTGTTTGCTGATGCGAACGAAATCACCTTCTTTAAAGCGATGGCGACGTGGATCAGCTGATTTAATTACAAGATGAATAGCATCTAGACGAGGTGTATTCTTTGTAACAAGACGTGGCTTTGTTCCGATAGTGCGATGAGGTGTATCGTTGTAGGTAGATAAAAGTCTAGGTAGTAGATCAATCCAACGATATGAACCTTGCGCTGTAAATTCTCGCCACATCATTGTTTTGAGTGTACGATTAAAGCGTTCTACAACACTTGCCTTGAGATTGCTGAACGTAGAGTAGTGTTGAATGCCAAGTAACTTGAGGTAAGAAGAAAAATCCTTGTTGTAAAACTCTTTACCTTGATCAGTTTGAAGAAGCCTTGGGCAGCGTTTCGATTCTTCAATAATATGTTTAAATGCTTCTTTAACTTGAGCTGCTGTTTTAGAACGCACGGGTTGTGCAAAAGCAAACTTTGAGTACACATCGATAACAGTAAGTAGATACTTATACCCCTTATTACTAGAGGCATATGGAATCATTTCTACTAAGTCTGCTTGCCAGAGATCATCTTTTCCTCGTGTAATAACGCGTCTGCGACAGTAGGTGCGACGTGCTGGTTTATGTAACTCATGTGCGATGTTTACCTTTACAGGTGAGATCTTCTCTTGACGAGCCATTACAAAATAATACCGGCATAACGTAGTTCTCTTTCTATTTCTAGAATTTCTGATCCGTGACCAGTGTGACCAGCCTCTTGTGATGCTCTTAAAAGTTGTAATCGTTCAACGAGTAAGTTTGGGTCATTCCAGTATCTTACATCCACATACGGCAACAAAGGCTTGTAGATAACGTCTAGACGACGTGCAGTCGGAAACAGCTTAGAAATAAACTCACGATACTTGTAACTCTTATTCGCATTTACAGCTTCTGTTCTCCTGTAATTACGTCGTGTTGCATCAGTAGCAAAAAGTATTGCTTTATACTTTTTAAGATCATCTTGTAAAATTATATCCTTGTCAGGTATTCGTGAGAAAAGAAGTTCTAAGAGTCCTTTCGTAGGTTTATAGGTAACACCTTTTACAATGAGTTTGTTGCTATTAATCTTAACATTTGAATTTCCTATCCGGAAACAGTCATCTTCGTAGCGAATACCGTAGGTAGTGTCAGTTTGTCCTGTAAAAAGTTTTTCTATATAAGGTGCAAAGAGAGATCCATAGGTATCTTGAATAAAAGTTCTAAACTGATTGCGATACTCTGGTGTAATCATAACCTCAGACAAAGATGGTAGATTTTTGCGTCGATGTAGTAGGTGTTTCAGCAATAACATCTGTAGTTAAAAACTCAACACGCTTAGATGGTGATGTATCATTAAGTTCTTCTTCTTCTTCTTCTTCTTCCTTATCTTCCTCTTGATCTACATCCTGCTTCTTCTCTTCAGTATCTTCTTCATGCTTTTCTTCTTCATGCTTCTCTTTATGATACGATGTTTGCATAGAAGCAAAACTTGAAGTAGACTGCGGTAATGAAGTAGAATTAAAAATTTCTTTGAGTGGTGTACTTAGTTGTGTTTTTTAAAATAAATCCGTGTCTGCTTGAATACGTTTAAGCTCTTTAAATTTCCGTCGAATATTGTTTCGAGCTTGGATGATATGTTTTGTGATCTCCTTGCTAGATGTTAACATGATGGTGGTTTTTAATCAAGTAGTTACTGCAATTCTGTGTTAATGCATATAAAATGATCGAAACCCATGCGATATCGTCCATGCTGTACATCACTTTCTTTATCAATAACTAAAAAGCTGTAACGGTGTAATGACCAACATTTAGCACACATACGTTTAAAGTCATCGAATGTCATATCAGTGTTAACATGATCGTTATACACATGTCGCATGTTGCGCTCATCTTGCCGAAAAAGCACAATAACATTTGCGTTGTCGCGTATCAACTGCTTAGGCACACGAGAATAGGTTTGGCACAAATAGATGCAATCAACATATTTATGCCGACCCATACTAAAGAATGCACGAATAACGTTTTACTGTTCTGTTGCAACATCATCAAAGATCATAAGAGAATTAGGAAGGACATCGTCTGGTGATGGTACTTGCTCATGTGAATTAAATTTAAAATATCTTATTCCATCTTTAACTAGATCGTGCATTACAGTTTGTAGAATAGTATATAGCGGTTGATAGAGTGACTTTGCGAAAACGTAAATATTCTCGAAGCGTACACCATTTACAGAAGTAATAAGTGTGAGTAAAAGTTTTGTTTTACCGCATCCCAACGGACCTGATATAATACATCGAACAGTAAAAGGAAACAACGTTCCATGACGTTTTCTTGTAGTTGTACTAGAACTAGGTAAGAGATGTGGTACAATGTCGGTAACAGGTAGCGTGTCTTGCTGCTTTATAATCTTCATGATAACTGAATCATAAAGTACGTAATAGTAATATATATATTAAACGAAACAAGAGGCAACGGTTAGTTTATGATTTGCTCTTGACTAGTAAAGTCGTGTCCAGCATGGTGAAACAACGATATCCAAACGACATGAAGAAGAAGAAGAGAGTAAAAACTGTTGGATGGAAAGATGTTATAAAGGCTGCGCAAAAAGCTATTCGAGGGGAATACAATCCTCGTGTAGCTATTACTAAGGCGTTACGCGCAGCAAGAGCGAGAATTTCTCCAAAGTGCAGAGCAATATTTAGTAAACGTGCGCGAATTATTCCTGTACCAAAACGAGGAGGATTTCTTCCTGCGCTGTTTGCTGGCTTAGCAGCTTTAGGGTCATTGCTAGGTGGTGCTAGTGCTGTAGCGAGAACTGTCAAAGCTGTAGAAGAAGCGAAACAACAGTTGAAAGAGAGTGAACGTCATAACAAGACGATGGAGGCAATTGCGTTACGAGGCAAAGGTGTGAACATGAAGCTAGCGCCATACAAGAAAGGGCTTGGTATCTACATTTCTCCAAAAAACGTCTACTGAATGCACTGCCATATCGAGCTCTAACGCATGATGAAGTTTTTACGTTTGCTAAACAACTAGGAATTCATTATTTTCGAGGAGTGTATATGCGCGATCAACTACCAGTACGCCCACGTGAACGTGAAAGTGCCGTAATTAACTTGGACGACAGTCGTGGACCTGGAACTCATTACGTTGCTTATGTAAAACGTAAATCTAAAGTATGGTATTTTGATAGCTATGGAGATTTACCTCCTCCTTTTGAGCTCATACGTTATTTCGGAAGCAGTGCAGACATTGTTTACAATAAAAACCGTGTGCAAAACTTTAATACACGCATGTGCGGACGATTATGTCTTATGTTCTTATATCAAACCCAGACAGTAGAGAAAGTGCATTAGTGTCTACGTGATGACGAACAGTGAAAGAACGTTTGCTGTACGTGGAGAAGGACCTGAAACAACCGTCTATTTTAATCCACCAATCGAACTTGGTTATCAGCCGCATAGTCTTGGACTAGTATCGTTTGAAAGCTACAATAAAATCTATAATGTGCGTGATGGTTTAAACAAGTTCTATTACGATGAGTATGTGCTAACACTACCCTCAGGTAGTTATACAGTAGATGATATTCACGACTATATTGAAAGTACGTTAATTGATCAGTTTGGGGAAGATAGTTTTAGTAATCATAATTACAAGTTCTCAATCACTATAAGCAACATTACACATAAATGTGTTATTGAATCATCATTTAAGATTGACTTCAAATCACAACCTGATTCGATTGGCCCACTGCTTGGATTTTCATCGAGGGAGCTCCTACCGAACGTACGTTACGAGTCTGATCAACCTATAAAACTCTTCGATGATTATAATGTGAACATTACTTGTAATATTATTACAGACTTGAATAGTAATCTACAACCTTCGCACGTCCTGCACGACTTCATTGTTACAGAGGAACGTGGATATACTATTTGTGAGAAACCAGCAGTAGTTCTTTATCATCCTGTGTCTGTAAAACACATTAGCAACATTACTCTTAGACTTGTAAATAAACATAATCAGCTTATTCATTTAGATCAGCACGCGTACGTAGCTTACAAACTACATCTTAAACCAGTATGAAAACCATCTATAAAACACGGTGTACATTCCGAAGACATACTACATGTGTGCAGAGACTCATCGAGTTAACAGATACCCATAAGCAGATACTCCAAGATTTGGGATATACACTACTACAACAAAATGGAAGAAATGCTAGACATTACGAATACAGTAGAAAGTCGTGAAGGTGTAGTACGAAGTGAGCTTCATTCCTATCAACCTTTTACGTTTGGATTAAATAACAATGATGAAATTCATTTTATTATTAATCAACAAGATGTTTACACCTTACCACACGAAAGCTACCTCTATATTGAAGGACGATTAGAAAAGTCTGATGGAAGTGGACCAAGCACTTCACAACTAAACAACCATGCTCTAGCTTTTCTCTTTTCTGAAGCGCGATATGAAGTAAATAATGTTGAAATAGATCGAACGAAGAATGTTGGTATTACAAGTGCAATGAAACTCTACCCTTCTTTCTGTGATGAAGAAAGTAATCTTTTGCGGATGGCTGGATGGTGTCCAAAAGCTACTAACAACTGGATGATTAATGAGGATGGAACTTTTACGGGTATGTTATCACTGAAACATATTTTTGGATTCGCAGAAGACTTTACACGTATTATAATCAACGCAAAACAAGAGCTTATTCTAATCCGTGATCGAAGTGATTACAATTCTCTTAAAGCAGTAGAAACACCTGTAGAATCGAAAATAACATTGCATCGTATACTGTGGCGGATTCCACATGTAACCTTATCTGATCGTGAAAAACTTCGATTGCTCAAGATTGTAGAAAATGATACACCATTACCTATACGTTTTAGAAGTTGGGAGCTGCATGAATATCCTGTGTTACCACCTACAAACAAGCATAGCTGGGCTGTTAAAACATCACGTTTTACTGAGAAGCCCTTGTACATTATTTTTGGATTTCAAACTAATCGTAAATTCAATCACGAAAAAGATAGCTCACTGTTTGATCACTGCAAATTAAGACACGTTAGACTATATCTCAACGGAATTACGTATCCCTACGAAAACATCGACATTAACTTTGAGAAAAATAAGTTTGGGATGCTCTATGACATGTTTTGTAAATTTCAATCATCGTATTATCAGAAAGAAGATCGTCCGCTATTTACACCTCAAGAATTTAAAAATAAAGCACCGATTGTAGTTATAGACTGCTCTTATCACGAAGAATCTATAAAAGAATCTCCAATTGATATTCGTTTAGAATTTGAAACATCTGAAAACATTCCTGCTAACACAGCAGCCTATTGTCTTATTATTCATATGAGTGATGTTACTTACCATCCGCTAACGAATATTGTTACGAGACTATAAATAAGAATAGATCTTTATCATTTTCATTAGTGTGTGCTTCGACATCGTACGCTATGGAACAAAACTGTAAATGTGCATGCTGTTTGCATGCTCATACGCAACATCTTATTTATGTTTCACGAGTGAGTGAGGCTATTAAGATGTTCTATAAACGTAGATCGTTGATGCCGAAACATCTTATTCAATACTTACCACCAGGATTTTTATATACGTACGCTGCCTCTTACGTACATAATTTTTGGGACATCCTTCCTCTACACAGTAAGATGTCAATCGAAGTAGCTTTATGCAGAACTTGTGAACGACATTACAAGCATCGAGGAGAAAATGGTGATGATGATTGGGATGGACCAAATCCGAGGATTGAACACTGTACACAGTGTATGAATGAACTTTCTCTAGTACCTCATGATGATGATGATTCCGAAAAGGAATAACAGCAAGGTAAGAAGTATATGATCTTCTCTGTAAAGCATAACATACTTAGTATAATATATTTCTAAATGCTTTGTTTAATTTGAATGTTGCAGGAGGCATTTCAGAAGCATACGTTGTTAAGAAGCACACTAACCTTGTCAGCAGCAAAAACGAACACTGTTGTAGTACATTTGTAAATAAATATTTGATCGCATTCAAAAAATGTTGTACTTATTGCATTGCTTTACACCGACTTACTCTTAAGAAAAACGATCAGGTCTAAACATGCACAATGACGTCATCACAACAGCACTTGCTTACTCTAGCTTTCCCGATGCATGTTTAAACTTGTTCGAATTTACCGCTACCACATTCCTTTACTTCGACTTACTCTTAAGAAAACGGACAAGTCTAAACATGCATGATGACGTCATCACTGCAGCACGTGCTTACTCTAGCTTTCCCGATGCGTGATTAAACTTGTTCGAATTTACCGCCACCACATAGAGTGCAGCAGCGAGGTAAGCGATGTAAGATGGCGGTAGCTAAAGATGTCAGCACGGTGCTCTGTTGATTAAAGATGGCTGCTTGTCAAAAAGATTTTTTCAAGTTATCCGCCACCACATAGAGTGCTGCACTGAGGTTTGCGATGCAAGATGGCGGGTGACAGCTTGTCAAATAGATTTTTTATTTTTCAAAGGTAAGTAGCTAAAGAGGGCAGCACTAAGGTTAGCAATGCAAGATGGTGGATGACAGCTGTGACGTAAAATATTACCCGCAAGATAGCACCACGATGCTCTTTTCATTAAAGATGGCAGCTTGTTAAATAGAATTTTTCAAATTAACCGCCTCAAAGGTAAGTAGCTAAAGAGGGCAGCACTGTTCTCTCTGGATTAAAGATGGCAGCTTGTTAAATATAATTTTTCAAATTAACCGCCTCAAAGGTAAGTAGCTAAAGAGGGCAGCACTGTTCTCTCTGGATTAAAGATGGCAGCTTGTCGAAAAGAATTTTTCAAATTAACCGCTTCAAAGGTAAGTAGCTAAAGAGGGCAGCACTGTTCTCTCTGGATTAAAGATGGCTGCTTGTCGAAAAGAATTTTTTCAAATTATCCGCCACCACAAAGAGGGCAGCACGGTGCTCTCTTGATTAAAGATGGTGGATGACAGCTGAAGAGCGAGTAGAATTTGTTTCCAAATAAGAGCACGTAGAATTTGCCGCCACCACATAGAGTGCAGCACTGTTCTCTCTAGATTAAAGATGGTGGATGACAGAAAAGCGCATAGGTTTGTAAAGCACGTGGAATTTGCCGTCACCACATAGAGTGCAGCACTGTTCTCTCTAGATTAAAGATGGCGGATGACAGCTGTCAGAAAAGCACATGGGTTTGTAAAGCACATGGAATTTGCCGCCACCACATAGAGTGCAGCACTGTTCTCTCTGGATTAAAGATGGCGGATGACAGCTGTCAGAAAAGCACATAGGTTTGTAAAGCACATGGAATTTACCGCCACCACATAGAGTGCAGCACTGTTCTCTCTGGATTAAAGATGGCGGATGACAGCTGACGAAATTGCCCGCATGATAGCAGCACAGTGCTCTATTGATTAAAGATGGCGGATGACAGCTGTCAAAAAAGCACGTGGCTTTGTTTCCCAACAAGAGCACATAGAATTTTTCAAATTGCCGCCTCCACATTTCAAAGGTATCTAGCTAAAGAGTACAGCACTGTGCTCTGTTGATTAAAGATGGCGGATGACGGCTGTCAAAAAAGCGCGTGAGTTTGTTTCCAAACAAGAGCATGTAGAATTTTTCAATTTGCCGCCACCACATAGAGGGCAGCACGGTGCTCTCTTGATTAAAGATGACTGCTGTCATGTGGAATTGCCTGCCACCACATTTCAAAGGTAACTAGCTAAAGAGTGTAGCACGGCGCTCAAAGATGGCTGCTGTCAAAAAGCATTTTTCAAATTATCCGCCACCACATTTCAAAGGTAAGTAGCTAAAGAGGGCAGCACTGTGCTCTATGGATTAAAGATGGCGGATGACAGCTGTCAAAAAAGCACGTGGCTGTCAAAAAGCACGTGGATTTGTTTATCTCGAGCTAGTGAGGTTAAGTTGGTAGCACTAAGGTTTAGGCCCGCCAAGATGGCAGCACTGCCGATGACAGGTGACGAATTTTACATATAAAGAGGGCAGCACAGCGCTCTGTAGTTTAAAGATGGCGGATGACAGCTGTCAAAAAGCACGTGGCTGTCAAAAAACACGTGGCTGTCAAAAAGCACGTGGATTTGTTTATCTCGAGCTAGTTAGGTTAAGTTGGTACCACCGAGGTTTATTCCCGTCAAGATGGCAGTACTGAGGTTAGCGATGCGTTGTTGTCGATGACAGCTGTCAAAAAGCACGTGGCTTTGTTTACAAATCTGTCAAAATGCACGTGGCTGTCAAAAACACGTGGCTTTGTTTACCTCGCGCTAGTGAGGTTAAGTTGGCACTACTGAGGTTTAGGCCCGTCAAGATGGCAGTACTGAGGTTAGCGATGCGTTGTTGTCTGTCAAAAAGCACGTGGCTGTCAAAAAACACGTGGGTTTGTTTACCTCATGCTAGTTAGGTTAAGTTGGCACTAGTGAGGTTTAGGCCCGTCAAGATGGCAGCAGTGAGGTTAGCGATGCGTTGTTGTCGATGACAGCTGTCAAAAAGCAAGTGGCTTTGTTTACAAATTCAAATCTCCCGCCAAAATTCAAATTTCCCGCCAAAATTCAAATTTCCCGCCAGAATTCAAATTTCCCGCGGGCGGAGGCGGCAGAACTGTCCAATTATACTACTATTATGGCCAGAAATATGCCCTTTCGAAGCAGAACGGTTGGCCCTATTAGCTGCCGTCTTTGGAGACCTGGGTTCAATTCCCGGTACTGCCACATTTTTAAGAATTGTAGGAGGGTTGGTATGTGCTTATAAAATTTACATGCAACTCTCCTACATTGGGGGTGTGCCTCTCACAACAGCTACACCACCTCGGGAGGACATGAATTTTTACTTTCTTATGTCCGGAAATTTACCGTATCCTCTGCGTTGAATTTCATTGTAAATATCCTTCAAGAGTTCAATTAACTGCTCTCTTTCATTCAACGGATGTTTTTTGTTTTCAACAACATGGTGGGAAGGATTGCGAATCTGTAAAAAGTCACAATTTATACTAGTTGGAAAATAATATTCACATAAATTGTTCAAAATAATTTCGAGATGGGTACATACGTCACTGCATAATTCTTTCTTAAAGGTGAGATCATTTCTCCAATAAAAGAGACTCTATGGTTCGAAATTGTGAACATTTACCCTCTTTTCCACAAATGACCCTAAACCAACTTTCTTTTCAAGTTCCTGTATATTTTCCTCATTGAGAACAGTCAAATAATTACCTTGAAGGCAGACAGAGATGTAATTCGTTTAGTTTTGAGAAGACTGAGAAATAGGCATGAACGTTTTAATTCAAAGAGCCTTGTGTGCCCCGTGCCCCCTGAGAGCCAGCGATCTTTATTGTGTAATATATGTTGTTTGTCCAGTAGCGACACGAAGAAGCTAGCCCCCCCCCCCTCCCGCCGCAATAATTAAAAATGGGCCCCTTGTTTCCTGATAAGAAAAGTTACAAGCTTATTTCGCAGTACAGGGTTGTATATTATTACAATGAATAACAACGGCACAACGGTAATAATAATAATAATAATAATAATAATAATAATAATAATAATAATAATAATAATAATAATATCTTTTAATTTTCAAATCCGAAGGAATTAAAGTAATACATTATATGGTACGAACAGACATATAAGAAATGCGTTTTACAATTATAGTAACCAAAACACGCTGGCCGTCACAAGATTAAGAAATAATATCGTTCATACGACCAAATAATTTACAACTCAACCGTCTATCGCAGGCCTATTTACCTACACTGACTGTCACTGCCGAGAGTTATAAACAGGCTCGACAACTTAAGTATTTAGAGTTTAGATAAGGAGGCTGTCTTTGTTATCGCATCTTCGCTGACTACTGGGTTCTCAGAACTGGCTAATTACTCCAAAACCTTGTTGATTGTTGTGAGTGGTAGCAAGGTATGGTTATTATTGGAACAGTTTGCGAAACCGACATTCTTTCAGAAATAACTACCGTACTCCTATTGATGAAAGAAGCTCTGCATTGCGGCGGTGAAGTTGGGAATAACCCTCTGTAATACAAATAATACTGTGTTATGTGCTGTAGCTTTATCAATATGTACTGAATTAAGAAACGGTCATGGGCCTCAGCATCGCGGGGTCTGCGGGGTCCTTAGCGCCGCCACTGTGTTTGTCCGCGCTACCCACATGCTACGTCAATTTATTAAGAATATTCTGCTATACAGAGATTGTGTCTTTAAAAAGTTGATAATTTTAGCGCCGCCCCTGCGAATTTAACCGGGAGTCCAAGTATTATTGGGAGCAATGGAAATCCCGTTACTTTGAGGTTCTCAACTATAGAGTGATTGGATGATTTTTCCGTCTTCCTCGGACAAATGCTCGGTTTTACCAATTTAATGTTCGGTCTCGCAGGACTACAAAGGGAAATCTCAAAGACCCGTTGTGGTCCACGGACCATACTGTGAGAAATGCTTTCCTGTATCATTTAATGATATAACTTTAGTGCTAGTTCCTAACGAATGAAGAACTGAAAATGTGAGTAGCCTTCATTACAACGTATTTTCGAAACAGAACGCAAGATATCACAGTATGCACATTTTTAATTTTTTAGCCAGAATGCTTTATTTGATTTTCCTACTGTGACATTAAATACAATCTACTTATGGTATCTGTAACGTTGAGGAATAGTCCAACCTCTCATTCTTGCTATACTCTTTCCGTACAAATTTAGTACTGTGCAATAGGTTCAATTCCACTTATGATTCATAGTCTCAGTTAATTGTTATTTTATTTGATTCGGATAACAACCTATTTTTCACAAATACTGGCTGAGCTAAATGGTTTATTTGCAGGCCAGATTTCCTCGACTTTCGTGACCCCTCCCTTCGTTCATCGAATTAATGGACCTCTTCCCTTTCCATTTTCAAAGGCCTAATAACCTGTGTGGTACGCCTAACGTACTTTAAGAAGAATCAACAACAGTTTTGTTTTGGGACACTGTGACCATACTATAGTCGTATGTAACGTTTTTTCATTCATCTAAACTGGTGTTTTCAGATAAAGTCGTCTCTGCTTAGGGTGTAAGGCACGTATTTCCCTGAGGTATCACAATCTATAAGCAGGAGGCGAAGGCCAATGTCGTCACGACAAGTTCAAGTGCTGTATTCCATAGATTAACACCTCCAATTTGAGAGGGGAATTTTTCTACCAGCTGCAATGACAAGTTACTCGTGGCTCGCTTGATTGAGGGGCGCACGAACTGCAACTTTGTTTCTGACCTGAGGGTATCCGGGTCGATTCTTCGGGATGAGCATTTTCACCAGCAGGACAGAAAATGGTGCAGTGAACCATTCTAATCATATAATATCTTACCGTGGCCGTATAATTCCACTCCCTTTGATCTGTGTTTCCGCCATATAGACTGAAAGGAAAGACAGCCTCCTTTCTGGATAGTTATATCTATAGTGTGAATTTTTATATTCTAATAAATGATATCTCGAGCTTATTTAATGGATTATCAGAGTCCGAGATCGTGTACGGTGTAAAAGATAGGATTTTACAAGACTGTATTCCTTTCTCTTCATGAACCCTGTCTACAGAACTATAAAATACCAATAGAATAATAACATGCATCCATGCTTCTTCATTATCGAATATTATGCCTTTCGGCGTTCAGTCCGCAAGCCTCTGTGAAATTACTAAAAGCCTCCACAATCATCTATTTGTAACTAGCTTTATTGCCTCGCTTAGTCCCATACCTCCTATCATTAAATCATTAGAAACTGAATCCAACCAACTTCATCTTAGTCTCCCTCTACTTCTTTCACCCTCCATGACCAGGTCCATTATCTCCTAGGTAACCAATCCTCCTCATTTTACCAATCACCTAAGCAGATTTATGGCCACAGCTTCGCCAATCGAGTTCATTCCTAACAGCCTTTACCTCCTCATTCCGAGTACCCTCCTGCTATTTTTCCGACCTGCTTGTACCAGCGATCATTCTCGCTACTCTCATGTCTGTTACGTCTACAACATGTTTTCCAGTCAATGACCGGGTCAGGGATGGAATGAATGAAGCCCCGAACTTGCGACGAGGATAGGAATTGTGCCGGCTGCCGAGGCCTGTCGCACTCCTCTGGGGCAATGATTAATGACTAGCAGATGAAATGACATGATAGTGGAGAGTGTTGCTGGAATGAACGATGACAGGAAAAACCGGAGTACCCGGAGAAAAACCTGTCCCGCCTCCGCTTTGTCCAGCAAAAGTCTTACATGGAGTGACCGGGATTTGAACCACGGTATCCAGCGGTGAGATCCCCCTGTGGGTGGGGGCGGTAGAATAGCATCCACGGTATCCTCTGCCTGTCGTAAGAGGCGACTAAAAGATGCCTCAGGGGCTCTGAACTTTGAGCGTGGGTTGACGAACACGGGGCCCTCAGCTGAGTCCTGGCATTGCTTCCACTTACTTGTGCCAGGCTCCTCACTTTCATCTATCCTATCCGACCTCCCTTGGTCAACTCTTGTTCTTTTCAGACCCCAACGGTATTACGTATGGAGGCCTAGGGAATTTTTCATTTTCATATCCTTCGTGGCCCTTGTCTTCCTTTGACCGATACCTTCATTTTTCGAAGTGTCGGACCACTTCCATTTTTTCTCTCTGGTTAGTGTTATATAGAGAATGATTGCGTAGTTGTACTTCCTCTTAAAACAATAATCACCGCCACCACCATCCAGCGGTGAGAGGCCGGCGCGCTGCTGCCTGAGCCACGGAGGCTCTTTGTTACGTCTAACTTATGAATAATATATCCTGAGTCCATCCAGCTTTCACTCCCGCAAAGTAAAGTTGGTCTGAAAACAGACTGGTGTAAAGATCATTCCGTTCGGGAGCTGATTTCCCTCTTACAGAATACCTTGTTGATCGCAACTGCGAGCTCACTGCATTAGCTTTACAGCACCTTGAATCAATCTCACTTACTATACTACCGTCCTGAGAAAACACACTTCCTAAATGCTTAAAATGATCACCGGGTGAGTTAGCCATGCGGTTAGGGGCACGCGGCTGTAAGCTTGCATCCGGGAGATAGTGGGTTCGAACCCCACTGTCGGCAGCCCTGAATATGGTTTTCCGTGGTTTCCCATTTTCACGCCAGGCAAATGCTAGGGCCATGGCCGCTTCCTTCCCACTCTTCGGCCTTTCCTATCCCATCGTCGCAATAAGACCTATCTGTGTCAGTGCGACGTAAAGCAAATAGCAAATAGCAAAAAAACAAAAACAAAAAAAAACGCTTCAAATAATCTACATATTCCAGCTTTGTATTCCCAACCTGACATTCATTTCTCTTAGGTTTGTTACTTACAAATATTAATTTAGATTTGGAAAGGCTAACTTCCATATCATACTCGTTGCACCAATTTTCAAGTTCCAAGACAATAAACTGAAGGCTTTCAGCACAGTATGCCATTAATATCAAGTCGTCGGCAGCTGTGAGTTTTCATTCGGGAGATAATGGGTTCGAATCCTAACATCAGCAGCCCAGAAGATGGTTTTCCGTGGACTCCCATTTTTACACCATGCAAATGCTGGGGCTGTACCTTAATTATGGCCACGATCACTACATTCAAAATTCCTCCGTCGCCGAAAAACTTCGATGTGCTAGTGCGACGTTAAACAAGTAGAAAAAGAAGTCGTCGGTGGAGGTAAAACTGCTTACTATATTTCCACCTAAGTGAATCCTTCCCTGCCACTTTATACATACTGTATCAGTAGATGGTCCATGTATATGACTAACACAGGTGAAAGATTATAACCTTGTCTTTCAACCAAGAACTCATTCCACCATCAATTCTCACTGCAGCCCAATTGTCAACATAAATGCCCTTCATTGCTCTTAATCATTTACCCTTAATCCATTCACCCCCCAGTGCGGCTATCAGGTTTTCCGTCGGTACTCTGTCATATGCCTTCTCTAGATCTACGAAACATAAATTCATCTCTGGCGCATACTGAAAATCTGATCCAGACAGCCCCTCTATGGTCTGAAACTACACTAGTTTTCATCCTATTTATTCTCAACCACTGATCGCACTCTCCCTTCCAGAATGCTAGTGAACACCTTGCCTGGTGTACTGATCGGTGAAATACCTCGAAACTGTTGCAGTCCTTGTTTCCTTTCTGCCGGGCTGAGTGGCTCAGACGGTTAAGGCGCTGGCCTTCTAACCCCAACTTGGCAGGTTCGATCCTGGCTTAGTCCGGTGGTATTTGAAGGTGCTCAAATACGACAGCCCCGTGTCGGTAGATTTACTGGCACGTTAAAGAACTCCTGCGGGACTAAATTCCGGCACCTCGGCGTCTCCGAAGACCTTAAAAAAGTAGTTAGTGGGACGTAAAACAAATAACATTATTATTATTGTTTCCTTTCTTTCTGCTTTCGTCCAGTCAGGAGGTACCTTACTACTGTTCCATGCCTATATTACTCTATGAAGCCATTTCATCCCTGCCTTCCCACTATATTTCACAAGTTTAGGTCTAAATTTATCTATTCCGCTATTTTATGATAATCAAGTTTATTGACTATCCTTTTTACTTCCCTAAGTGCGATTTCGCTAACATCATTGTCTAGCGTCCCATGACCTCGGTTGTTCACGCCGTCAGCGGAAAGATTTCCTTTTATAGGGAGAAGGTTTTCAAAACATTCCTTTCACCTGTCCAGTGATTCCTGGGATTTACTATTAGTTCAGCTGATTTATCCAGAACACTGTTCATCTTTTTTCTCTCCCTTTCCAAAATTATTACTGTCCAGAAAGGTTTCCCTACCGCTTGACCTAGCCTTTCCAGGTTATTACTGACATTTTTCATGACTTCTTCTTGGATTCAACAATTATTTGTTTCGCTCTGTTTCTTTCATCTACGTACAATTCCCTGTCTGTATCAGTCCTTGTTTGGAGCCACTTCGGATACGCCTTCCTTTTACGTTTAGAAGCTGCCCTCACTTCATCATTCCACAAAGATTTCACTTTTTCCCATCTTTATATAGAGTTGTTCCTAGGCATTCGTTCGCTGGTTCTGCTATAGCATCCATGTATGCCACCCACGGCATTGCCTATTGCTACTATTGCTACTATTACCACTACCAACCCTGTTGCCTCAGTTGTAGTATACAAGTATTTTAATTCGACGGAAAATAGCCATCTTTCATAGCAGCCCTTGCCTCAATTCTCGAATGTTAGGCTGATAACACTAATACGTCATAAGTTACAACTCCTTTGTTGTTGTTGTTGTTGTTGTTGTTGTTTGGTTCTGAGAAGTACCGTTTGTACTCATGATCACTGTTGTGATGTATCCTCTATTTGCTGGGATATCCGCAAGAAAATTTCTATTGGTCCAGCAGCCGATGTTGTTGCTTAGTTAGCACCACCCGAGGACCAAATGTAGGGCATTTTAAGGTTATACCTACGGGCGTAAAGCAACGATGACATCCATCATGCCAACTAGGAAAGAGGCTGGTTGAATTACAGTACAACATGCATAATGCCTGGAGGGAAGAGCGGGCTGCTTCAAACTCTGACCAGCTAGGGTTGATATCTGACCCCTGTGGGAAACTTAACTCTGAGCAAACCGGAAACACTTCCAAGCCGCTATGACCCAAACTCCACATTAAATTACACATTAAGTACCTAACTCACTCTACCCACCCGTAAACATAATCATCCTTGGCATCCTTCACCTCGATTTACATCAAGTTATACCTTCTCTTCTTTCTACCGTCAATCAACCTCTTACAATTGCAAACCAAAACAAATACCACATTTCAGATTCTCAACCACCTCTACAACCAAACACTCTTCACTTCAAATTACTCACAGTCAAATTCCACACTTAAATTCTGCTATTACGTCTACTCACTCTTAGCGACCTCCATTCCAAAAAATACCATCGAAATTAACAATCTCATATCCATCCACAACTAACTCATATCCTTCAACTAATCACTTTTCCTAATTACCTTAATTCCACTCAAAATTCACAATCATTACAAATTCTAAACATTTCAATAAATATAATCACAACCTAACTCCACACTTTCCAACCTCCTACTAGCACTCAGCCTCATCACATTAAATTCACTGATCATTACAACATCTCGAACCTCTCATACCACCAACTCACCCTTACATTAGCTTGCCCTTTCAACGTCTCAACCCTCTCGTCCACCAACTCATCAGTCACATATACTTTACTCTCCAAATCAATTCCAAATTTACCTTAGTTACATTCAAATCATTCACATATACTTTACCCTCCAAATCAATTCCAACTTACCTTAATTACACTCAAAACACTAAATATTTCAGTAAATATATACTTAACACTCCAAAACAACTCCAAATTACCTTATACTTTACTCTCCAAATCAATTCCAATTTACCTTTGTTACACTCAAATCATTAAACATTTCAATAAAATATCCACGAACCAACTCCACAATAATTCACTAGAACATCGAAATTCTCATCCCTCTCATGCCACCAACTCATTATTCACATAATCTCACTTTAATAATACATTTACCAAACTAATTAATACCTAACTCACTTACAAACACTACATGACTTTATTCTATCATCTACTGACTCTCTTTACTTAACTTTCTACTTCTCGTTACTACCTCCTCCTTTTTATCTTTCATTCCCCAGAGATCTTTTAGACTCATGATTATCTCTATCCTCAAAGTCTCCCCTTTACTAAATATCTCCTTAAACTCTTTCTGACTTTCGTGGAACTTCTTCATTTCACTTAAACAGCCCTAAAAATCCATCTCTCTTACCGGGCGAGTTGGCCGTGCGCGTAGAGGCGTGCGGCTGTGAGCTTGCATCCGGGAGATAGTAGGTTCGAATCCCACTATCGGCAGCCCTGAAAATGGTTTTCCGTGGTTTCCCATTTTCACACCAGGCAAATGCTGGGGCTGTACCTTAATTAAGGCCACGGCCGCTTCCTTCCAACTCCTAGGCCTTTCCTATCCCATCGTCGCCATAAGACCTATCTGTGTCGGAGCGACGTAAAGCCCCTAGCAAAAAAAAAAAAAAAAAAAAAAAAAAAAAAAAAATCCATCTCCTTACATGCTTCACTGATAGCGCTCCTGATTGCTGTCATAGGCGACCCCATTCCTTCTCTGTCAACCACTATCCTCTATTTATCACTATGTATGTATGATCACTCCATCACTGCGATCATCTCTCTTTCTCTCCTCTGCACTTGTCACATCTGAAACAGTTAATACGACCTCATTGGTCCCTGTTCCTCCCCTTTCCTCATGTCCACCTTCTCCGTGAAGGTTCCCCGCTACCAGCCTTTCTTCCACTCTCGTCCTTGTATCTTCATCCTGTTTCACTTTTTCTTCTAGTTCTAGAAGTTTTGTCACTAACCAAAATCTTATCCACCTGCCATTAGTCACTATTAATGGCTGTCCCCTAATGTAGGCTTTCAGTCCTTGGTGTTTGGCCCTCATCAAATGTTTTTAAGAACTTTCAAATTTTTGATCCCTTCACTTTCCATGTCTCTCTTAATCCAATGTTTTCACTATGGATGTTACCCGCATTTCTAATCACTATTTCGACCATCAAAGTAAATAACAGTTTCACTTTTATAAGCCTATTATCCTGCAGTTCACCTATTCTTTCCGCATCGTCTATATCAACTTCGCTAAAATTAATTTTCATTTTGCCCTGGAATAGCTCCACCACTTTATAAATTGTATTCACTTTGTCCTCTTTCTTGTCCTCCGGAACACCACATATAAATTTCTTTCTTCGATCTTGACTACTGGCCTCTACTTCTGATTTCACCTTCCTCTTCTAATTTTCTCATTTTCTCTCTTAGTGACGCAATTTCCTCTCCGTTGGTTCTCACTTTGGTTGTTGTATCGTCTGTTTTTTTCTGGAACCACTTCTTCATATTCTCGAACTCCTTCGTTTGCTCCTGTATCATGTTTTTAATTTGCTCAACCGGGCAAACTTCTTCTACCACCTCTTTTACCACCTTTCTAATTACTTCCACGTCTTCCCAGCTCATGCTTCCACTGGAAATCAGCCCGAGATTCAATTCCACTCCCCCGATAAATAGCATTACCGTAATCACCGCTGCTGCTAGCACCATCTCCCCCTTCATTCCCAGTTTTATCAAGCTTCCTCCATTTTTCGCTTCTTCTGTCTTCTTTCTCCCCTGCCATCTTCCTATAACTGCCCTGTATTGTTCTATACCAATTGTCTTCCTCAACACTCTTCGCTTCTCTCTTGCACTCCCCTCCAAGACTCTCCTCTCGCACTACCGGCACACTCTAGCCAGCACGACTGCTCTCGTCGGTTGCATAAGCTATAGTCCTCTACGTGTCAGGACGTACCCTAAGGGTGCAACCTTACCCTTTCTCCCCTGTAATATTAAGGTATTGATTTACAGTTACTTTTCTTGCTGTTGGGTATTTTGCAGGTCTTTTTCAGTGTCTCTAACCATACAGTTTAGGGACCCTACTTGCCGATACGACGTCTTACATTTACCGTTAACGTTCAATCACTGTTCTGGCGTGAATTGCCTGTTGCCACTGCATCGCCGTTAAAGTCACTAGTGATACATTTTGCGAGAATATTTATAGCATATTTTCTCTTTCTTTGGGATTGTAAATCTATTTGGCTAATACCAGGTAAGTAGAATTGTGGCATGTTCGGATAATGTATTTAATAACATAGTTTGTGTGAAATGATGAAAGTGCTCAAATACGCCAGTCTCATGTCTAGATCTACCGGTACATGGAATAACTTTTGCGGGACGAAATTTTGGCAGTAGAAATTATTATTGTTATTCTCAAATCCGCAGTGAACTTGAAAGCTGACCTAATTTCCGTTCACGGAGCTTGGCACATTCGTATTCCTACATGTTTCCTGATAAGCTTGAAGATATAACCAGCCTGCAGGCTGAAAATATGCCCAATAATCTCTCTCCTTACTGGTTGCCGGTGTTGAAGAGAGAAGGAAATGTTCGCGCAAAAGAAAGGGAAGTCATTGGATGTCTGGAACTTCCGAAAATCACACTGCAAAGACTTATTAAATAAATTGCATCGTTTAACACGCCCCTCTTTTCAAGAATATGGTTATAGTACGCCTATTGTATATTAAAATAAAGACAGATATATGTAACATTAATTTGAGTGAGAAAGTGTGTTTATTCACTTAATTCCTCATTGAGCGTGGAAATCGACTTAATTTTGAATATCTTGATTTATTTCATCTTAACTTTTATCATTTACTAGGGTAGGAAAACATTCATTATCGGTGTTTACATTGAGATTAGTTTGTTATGGTTATGTCTGGTGATTTTAATATGTAACCAGGCAGGTTGGCAGCAGTGATCAGCCATTACAAAAAAGAGAAAAGAAGAGCATCGGGCGGCGATATTTACTTTCTGGGGTATTGCCTTACGTGGCGATTACTATAAACTGTGGCCTGTGGGAAACTTGCTGGGTTCAACTTGCCAAGAAGGATCTGGGCTTCGTTGAACAGAGTGCGGACCGGTCTTGGAAGATGCAACTTCTCGCTCCACAAGTGAGGAAAAATTTCCAGCCCTCATTGGGACTGCGGTGACGCGGCTCAGACAGTCCACCATGTTGTTATTATGTGCCCACTTCGGAGCTTCCAGAGAGGATACCACGAACTTCACGCGGCAAGTGAAGAGCCAGTGAATTGGCTATGTGCTCTGGACATTAAATTATAAGTTATATTACCATCCATTGATCCTTTGTCCTATTGTTGTTCTATCTGCTTTAAGTGTACATAGTTTTAAGTGTATATAATTTATATAGTTTCTCTGTATCCTCTATATGCCATACGAAATAAATAAATAAATAAATAAATAAATAAATAAATAAATAAATAAATAAATAAATAAATAAATAAATAAATAAATAAATAAATAAATAAATAAGTTACAAGTTGTGAGCCGCCGGGGTAATTCTGTAGCATTAGGCCTATAAGAAAAATGTATCATCATTAGTCCTTGGCTCAGCTCCTTAAAGTTAGTCTCGTATAACCAATGTCTAGCGACCATCTTGCCTTGAGGGCCCCAGCACTAAGTTGCTGCGCGCGGCCGCCATCTTGCACATTAGCTCCTGCACCATTAGGCTCCCGTTTTACTCTACCAGACGACAGAGTGAACCCGGTGGCGGGTTGATGCATGTATCAATGCTAAAGGAGAACATTTTGAACATTTCAAATAAGAAATATTTCCGTGTGATATACTGATACGTTTTATTCCTGTGTGTTTCCTATGATTAACGTACCATGTAGAGTTGTAGGAAGTGAGTTCTAACATGGAAGTACAGCGTTTCCGGACCAGTATAACATTTTGTCTTCTGCTACATGAGAGAAGATGCCTTACCTTATTGTTACACCCTGTATGGCTGGAATGTACTTATTATCTGGCAAACGCCATATTAATGTCGCCAGAGATCTTTTACATGCCGACATAAATTTATATTTTTCTAAAATCCGAGTCCCTCCACCGCGTTTGAATCCGCGATCTTTCGATCTGGAGACTGACACTACCACTAATCCACAGAGGAAGCTAGTATATTTGATCATTTGAGTTGACGGAAACTGAGTCCAAATCCCACGTTGCGTGAGCGTGTATTCACAGTGGTATACCACGTTATTTCACAGGGAAGTAAAATACGGGGGTCTGTTCATTTATTAAGCTTCTGAATTCTCCCCGTATTAAGTGCCCACATTCTATATGTTTAAAACGTTCGGCCGTTGTCAACATTTCACTTAGACTTACGAGTATATGTTTGTACTATTTTATTGCACTGATTCCAGGCATAGAACTTACTTTGGCATACTTGCTCGAAATCTGATTTAAAACTTTGTTTAGTCTATCATAAGAGTAAGTCCCTTTCATACTCAGACAACACACTATACTACCAACCACCACAGAAACACGCAATAGTAATTACATGCCCCCATATAGGGTTGGCGTCAGGATGGGCATCCAGCCGTAAAACAGGGCCAAATTGCCATGTGCGCCATAGTTCGCACCCGTGACCCCACAGATGTGGGAAAAGCTGTAGAAAAAGAAGAATGAGAGCAAGTCCTAGTAGCCATACATCCTTGCCTCACATCTTTTTTTTTATCTTGGGGTAACCAGTTTTGATGTAAGTTGTTTGAACTTCTGTAAGTAGCAGTGGTAGAATGCATCTGCGGTATCCTCTACCCGCCGTAATAGGCGACTAAAAGAGGATAATAATAATAATAATGTTAATAATGTTATTTGTTTTACGTCCCACTAACTACTTTTTTTAAGATGTACAATAATATTGTACATCTTATTTCTCTATTCAATACGGAACAATAATGAAGTTTTTAACTTTAAATACTTTTTTTAAGGTCTTCGGAGACGCCGAGGTGCCGGAATTTAGTCCCGCAGGAGTTCTTTTACGTGCCAGTAAATCTACCGACACGGGGCTGTCGTATTTGAGCACCTTCAAATACCACCGGACTGAGCCAGGATCGAACCTGCCAAGTTGGGGTTAGAAGGCCAGCGCCTTAACCGTCTGAGCCACTCAGCCCGGCGCTAAAAGAGGAACCAAGGGCTCTCAGTTTGGGAGCGTAGATTGGCGGCCTAAGTTCCGCTGGCTGAATATGAAGTTGCTGCTTAGGCCAAATTCCACACTGTCACCATTCCTGCCCGACCACTGTTGATCAAGTCTGCTTCTTTTTCGACCCCGACGGTGTTAGTTTTGCGGGGCCAAATGAATCTTTCATTTGTATGTCCCTCCTGACCCTTCCCATTCTTTAGCCGATACCTCAATTCTTGGAAGCATCACATCTCTACCATTTCTTCCTCTGGTTAGTGTTAAGAGAGGATTGTCCAGTACAGCTTCTTGATGGTTTTATTCTCTACCATCAATACCAATGTTGTTTTTTTTTTTTATTTGCTTTACGTCGCACCGACACAGATCTTGTGGTGACGATGGTGCAGTAAGGGGCTAGGAGTGGGAAGGAAGCGGCCGTGGCCTTTATTAAGGTACATCCCCAGCATTTGTCTGGTGTGAAAATGGGAAACCACAGAAAACCATCTTCAGGGCTGCCGACAGTGGGGTTCGAACCCACGATCTCCCGAATACTGGATACTGGCCACACTTAAGCGACTGCAGCTATCGAGCTCGGTACCAATGTATTTGAGCTGACGTATAAGGGTATCTTGTGTCCGACTCATTGGCTGAATTGTCAGCGTTGAGGCCTTCGTTCAGAGGGTCCCGGGTTCGATGCCGGTCGCATCGGGGATTTTAATCGCCTCTGATTAATTCTTCTGGCCTGGGGATGGGGTGTTTGTGTTTGTCCCAACACTTTCCTCTTCATATTCAGACAACACACTACACTACCAACCACCACAGAAACACGCAATAGAGATTACATCCCTCCATATAGGGTTGACGTCAGGAAGGGCACCCGGCCGTAAAACAGAGCCAAATCAACATGTGCGACACAGGTGTGGGAAAAGCTGTAGAAAAGAAGAAGAAGAAGAAGATAAGGGTATCTTGTGTTATGTTGTGAAAAGCATAATTGTTATAAATTATTAAATTAATATCACTCAGTCATAGTACTTTTAGTGTATATGGCTCGTTCGCTGTAGCTGAAGACCGGCTATACCTAATATCGCAAGTCATAGAGGTGAAGAATACAACTGCTGAGCCGTGACGACGCACTTGGCCTGGCAGAGCTGTTCAACACATTACAACTTCCTTCTACGTTATCTATGATCACAAATATTATCCATACAGAAATCTTAGCTGTATGACTCTTGGAATTCTCGACTGTTCTTCCAATGAAAGCAACGGTAAAATTTTGATTTCTTCCGCTTTTAATAACCTAAGTGAACTTGGAATACTCCTATTTAAGATCTGCACAAAGGGTTCATGTAATTATATTCACCTTCACGTATATAATACAACGTTATTCAATAGCACCGATATACCTTCAGTTCTCTGCTTTTAAAATGTGTAATTCTTCATCTTCTTATCTTCTTCTTCTCTTCTTCCTTATGACTTTCTCCCCACTTAGTTTCGGGCTAAATATTTATACAAAACACATCATATTACCAACTGCCACAGAAGCACACAATAGTGATAACTTCTCTCCAAATTGGTTGGCGTAAGGAAGCGCATCCGGCCGTAAAACTTTTTCACCATCATTGATGCCGATGCCAGATAATTGGTAAAAGGGCCAAGAAGGAGAAGAAGTTATTATAACTAGCTATCACAAAAGACGTTTCGTGTAAGGATCGTAGGGTGGTAAACATCACAAATTTAAGATGGTGAATGGGCGAACGTTCTTGTTTTACGCGTCCGAATTATTCTAGTGGAACTTGATCAAAACACTTTCGTCGGAATTCTTTTACCTAAGTGATATGTCTAGTGCAGAGGAGTGTTATTCAAATTATAAAATCTGTAAGACAGAGAACTTTGTAACACCAATAGTTGTGTGTAGCAGACATTAAAATCATTAGCTTCCTAATACAATGTGTCTACTGTAAGAAATAATTCAATTGATCTCACATTCCACTTATGCAATCGTCATGAATCTTGGAAAATGTTAACATTTGTACCACACACTACCCATGCTCAATTTATACGACTGTCGTCCTATAAAATTCAAGCCAGGTTGAGTGTTCAGACAGTAGAAGCGCTGGGTTCCTATCTCCAAGTTGACAGATTCGAACCTGACAGTTTAGTAGTATTGAAGGTGCCCAAATACGCTAAATTCGTGTCGGTAGATTTTACGGCACGTAAAAGAGCTTGTGTGGCGTGAAATCCGGCACCTCGACGTCTCCCAAAACAATAAACATAGCAAGTAGGACGTAAAACTATTATTGTTGTTATTATATTGTTATTTTTGTTGTTATGATTGTTATTTTTGTTGTTGTTGTTGTTGTAAATTCAGAATAACGGAATTACATCGAATTACGAGAGATATCTCAGGATGTAATATTATAAATTTTCACATGTGGGTACCTTATACGATTGCCTTCACATTTTCTAGCCTGTTGCTCATCACTGTTTTAATTGCAGATGAGATCACGTGTATATTTTTTGACTCCGATATGTATATTTCTGGATCTAATCAAATAATTTTTTTTATGACAGGAGTTTCTTAAATGCAAGTGCATTTATGCTGTACAAATCGCAAATTCAATGTGTCTGCATTCGAATATTCGAATAAGTAGATACCCAGAAACATGCCAATGTAATTTCCAAGAGATATTAGTGGCGAACCCGTGTTAGTTTAAAATTATTATAACCATTAACAGACTATTAATTTATGTAGCTGTAAGCTATATAGCCCACATTATTGTTCTATTTTTTTAAATTTTGCTTTAAGTCGCACCGACACAAACAACGTACAGCCAGCATTTGCCTGGTGTGAAAATGAGAAACCACGAACAACCATCTTCAGGGCTGCCAACAGCGGGGTTCGAACCCACAATCTCCCGAAGGCAAGCTGACACCTACATGACTGGAACCACGCAACCACTAGCCAGTTATAAGACTTCAAAGCCCATACATCAAATCCACCTAGTTCTTCTAGCCTTTCTGCTAATTATTTGGAGTGAGCACTACATATTTAGTATAGTCTGACGGCTGGATGCCCTTCCTGACGTCAACTGTATGTTGAAAGTTATTAACTACTGCAAGTTCCGGTGGTGTTTGGCAGTGTGATGTGTTGTGTCAATATGAAGAGGAAACACGTATTAAGGTGAGCAAGAATACCTAGTCCTCGACACTAGGGGATTATCCAAACAGGGCTAAAATCTCCGACGCGATCGGGAGTCGAATCCGTGACCCTTTGAACCGAAGACTGCTACGCTGATCATGTAGTTAAGCAGTCGGACCATGTGTCAAATCACCCAACAGAATGATTCCACGATTGGGGTTTTGAACGACGTTCAGTAGCTGTATATATTGGAACTGTTATGAAGTAGTTGTTATGGAGTTTATTATAAACATAATCTAATAACAGCGTCTCTAGATCACAGACAGGTAGAGTTTTCCACTACTTGATCACGAGATAGTCGGGAAAAATTATTGGTACACGAATAGGTCTTATGGCGACGATGGGACAGGGAAGGGCTAGGAGTTGGAAGGAAGCGGCCGTGGCCTTAATTAAGGTACAGCCCCAGCATTTGCATGGTGTGAAAATGGGAAACCACGGAAAACCATCTTCAGGGCTGCCGACAGTGGGATTCGAACCCACTATCTCCCGGATGCAAGCTCACAGTCGCGCGCCCCTAACCGCACGGCCAACTCGCCCGGTAAAAAGTCAGAAGTAACGGTCATGAAAGTAGCGATAGTGATCGCCGGTACAAACAGATTGGAACAATGGTTGGAGATTAGTGGGAATGAGGAGATAAAGACCAACTTTGGAATGAACTTAATTGATGAAGCTGTGCGCATAAACCGGATTCATTGGTGGGATCATGTGAGGATGAGGATAGGTTACCTAAGAGAATGATAGAGTGGGTCTTGGAGGGTAAGAGAAGTAGAAGGAGACCAAGACGACGATGGTTAGAATCAGTTTCTAATGATTTAAAGATGAGAGTTATAGAACTAAACGGCGCCGCAGAACTAAGTTAAAAACAGAGGATAGTGAAGTAACTTCGCAGAGGCTTGCAGACTGAACGCTGAAAGGCTTAACAGACTAAATAAAGTATATACAGCATGTACCCCCGAGTCCGTTTAAAACTGTGTATACGTTTGGCATTCAAACATTTTACACTGTTTAATTGAATCCTATACACAGTGGTTTAGTTGGACCGGAACGGGCCGGAACGCCGTTCCGGAAAATATTTTGCCGCTTTAGAATGACGTAACATTTTTACATTCAGTAAGAACATCTTATAATCTATACATAGCGCTGAAACGTCATGGGTGTACGATGAGATCCACGCCGAAAAGAGAAATAGGCTGCTGGTTGCAAGATCAAGCGGACTTATTTTCATAAGCAGCATTGAACCCCTGTGCATATATTTAACCCACAACCATATGTCAAGTCATGGCTACGAAAGGGGAAACGTTCAGCTGATGAAACAACTTGTCGGAAACATAAGGCCGCTGATTTTAGACTAGACCATTTGGAAATTTCTGAATTAATAAGGTGAGTTCCTGTAAATATTTTGTTCCAACTACATCACTGCCTATACATATAAGTATAAATGCCGGGCTGAGTGGCTCAGGCAGTAGCTCAAGTTGGCGGGTTCGATCCCGGCTCAGTCCGGCGGTATCTGAACGTGCACAAATACGTCAGCCTCTTGCAGGTAGATTTTCCGACACGTAAAATAACTCCTACGGGATTAAATTCCGACAACTCGGCGTCTTCGAAAACCGTTAAGAGTAAACATTGGGACGTAAAACCAATGATATTATTATTATTATTATTATTATTATTATTATTATTATTATTATTATTATGTGTATGTTTAGTCCTCAGCCCGAAGGCTTGTTGGATTCTCAACAGCTCCGCCGTCAGCTGTCATAGATGGCCTAGGCATCACTGAAGAGGCGTGCTAGGGAAATGAGGAGTGAGGTAGTTTCCCGTTGCTTTCCTCACTGAGCCAGAGGTTGCTATTACATCTCAGTCTGCCAAGCCCACTGAAATGCATGCACCAACCAACCCTATGAGCAATATTTCCTTGCCATTCATAGCAGGGACTGCCTGCAGAAGGAATGGCATTACTAGCATCACTTTCATTTTGTCAAAGCCAAGGATAAAGCTGAGACAGATCAATGAAAGTAACAAAATTGCTCTAGCCCATACCAGAAGACATAGTGCACTGTAAACACTAGGTCCGCCAGCAAAGGCACTATTATTTACTATTAACTTAATTGTAGCCTAAACCATTTCAATCATTTAATAGAAAAAGTATTTCTAATTTCAAATTTGTAATATTATTAGAAACTGCAGTTACTGTTATACATTAAAGTAGACAAAAGTAGACGAAAATATTTATGTTAGACGAAAGATATAGGAGAGGACAAAAAAGTAATGAATTAAAATAACAGGGGGACGAAGTCGAAAGTGGACATATTTTCCGTGGACGAAACGTCTGGGAGTAGAGCACAATTTCTCAGACCATGTGCCTACAAAGGTTCTTCCTAAGACAGTCTGGCCCTAATGAACTAACTCCTCCCGAGCTTCTTCAAGGTTGAACTGAGTTCATCTTGATTTATCAACCCCTTACTTTTTCTGCATTTAATTTTATGAATAATTTATTAACGTTGCTTTAGTCGTCTTAAGATCAGGAGATTGAGGATTTCTTGACACCTGCATCTGCAAACAACGCATCTTAACTCGCCTATACTGACACATTACTGTATATGGTGAGTGCTATTTTGAAAATGACTATAAAAGTTATTTACAATCTATGAGAATAATGGAGGTGTCAGATGAGTAATTCTTTATTATACCTAATTTGCTGATAGGCTGAAAACATGCATTGTGAATATAATATCTGTGAGCATTTCTTTGAGTTTCTCAGCATATTTGATTCAGACTACATGAATCCGTAGGCATGCGTGCATGTATGTACAACCCGTGCCTTCCAGGTCGGCTCCAGAATAAATATAAATAGAATTTAAGAGAGCGTAAGTGCTCGGGAACTATGCCAGGAGTTTTACTTGCACGTTTACGGTGGAATTCTGACACTCCAATATCTCTTATGAAATCCAGAATAAATTACGGGACGTTAAACACATATTATGATACAATAACTCCGCGTCGTTGACTACCGGTACGTTAAGGAGCTCCTGGGAGACAAAATTATGAACATCTGCCGTTTCTTAAAACTGAAGGAATATTAAACAAATAACCTTAATAATAATAGTGGCTGGGGCGCGCTAGGATTCAGAACGCTATGACAAGCTGATTGTGAGGGCCGTGCACTTGAAAGGGCAGGCAAGCAAGCGGGCAGACAAGCAGCCTCACTTCGGATAACATGTCTTGTACCGCGCCATGCGCACGAGCTTGACGAACGAATGGACGGACAGTGTTAACGATGTCTGAAACTGATCTGAGCGTAGCCGCGACTCTTATCTCAATATGGCGGGTAATAAAATGAGAGCCTCTGCTTTAATATCCCTCGTTTTCTCTTCAGCCTAATTATTATTATTTTACTTCATTATCTTTATTGTTTTATATAAAATATAATTATGATAATGCATGTGATAATTTCGTAAGTGTTATCACTCTAGTTTTATCGTCCTAAGTTATCATAAACCCATTATCATCATCATTAAGGATTAAATTCAATACTAATACCATTAAATGTATTACTGTTGTTATTCGTGTAAGGATGCTGTGAGCCTTGGAAGAGAAAGAGAGGAGATGAAAGAGAAAGACGGAGAAAGAACGTGATTTTATCTCTGGGATCTCAACCTGCGATGTTCTTCTGTTGTTTTG
Source organism: Anabrus simplex (assembly GCF_040414725.1). NCBI lineage: Eukaryota > Metazoa > Arthropoda > Insecta > Orthoptera > Tettigoniidae > Anabrus > Anabrus simplex. The sequence continues at coordinate 411,461,978 of NC_090265.1, read as the reverse complement.
GAGGTCGAGCGAGCCGTACAGACAGACGGCTTTGGAATGTTAGTTGCGCGTTTGTCCGCCTAGGTGGTGTAGTAGTCTGCAAGCCCCCTGAAGCGATACCACTCTTGGGTAGCAGCAGGCTTAGCTTGCTTGCCAGCCACTAACCGGCTGTCTGTTGTTTCACTTCTCGATTGGACGTTGCGCAGCTCTGTTCAGTGTTATTATTGCTGTGTGAGCCTTTTTTAAGCATTGTTTTAAAGTGTTGTAAGAAAGAAGAAATAAAAACTCCGAAATAAAGAATAAAAAAATAACTCCGACTGAAATTATGATTCATAATCGTCAGTGGGGACTGTTTTAGTCATCTACACTTAAATTTAAAGTGAAGAGCATCATTATATTGTTGTTACTCTAAATGTGCCGTTCGTAGTTATTTTTTTAACCTGAAAAGAAGATGCTGTGAAATGTGTTTGTTTAAGAAATGTTTACACCCTCCTATTGTGACATACGTTGGTTGACATCTCAGTAACTACTAAAAATATAAAAGTGATTGTGATTTAAAATAATAATTGAAAATTAGCAAGATTTTACATTAAAATAATTTCATTCGCAAAGCAAAGATACGAAATTCGTGCACAAAACACTTGTTGATGTGCAGGGACACGGAAAGAATTAATAATAATAATAATAATAATAATAATTAATAGTAATAAATATCTCCTTTATCAAGCAGTCGATGAAACGGAAGTAGCTGAAGAACAGTATAAATAGTACTTACTGTTCTTCGCGAGAGATTTCTCTACTACAGCATGAAATTTTCCGAGGCAGAATACCTGTCCTGAAATGGACTGTCTATTAGATAAAGTCGTCAGTTGAAGCATGAGAAAAGTTCTTCAGTACTGAGGGCTAACATGAGTTTGAAGGAATCGTAGAAGACACAGATAAATCGCTTGCACGTCACGACTCACAGACAACCGGCCTGAGGAACTCGTCTGGACAAAATAAGCCTTTACAGTGCCTGAAACTGTGAGTACTAAATTAATCTTTTCACAACAGTCACTGTATTTTCACGCATTTTCACGCGCAATTTAATTAGCCGGTAAATTCTATTTTAATTCCCTCGGCGCGATTCTATTACATGCTTCATGACATGCTTAATTTATAGTTTCTAACGGACATGACAGCGAATATCTGAGATTTATCTTAAGAATAGTTACAACAAATTTTCGTTGAAAACGTTAAATCACTAAGCCTTCAATTGATATTATGTTATGGGCAGAAAACTGAACATGCTTGAAAACACAGTGACCGGGGCTTATTACTTCTTATGAGCTTTTAATACTTTACTATTATAACCTTCTTATGTTCCAGTGTTTTAGCCCAATTCTGATCGCCTAGAGATTATAAAAATTAAATACATTATATAGTGTGGTAAAAAGGTTATACGTTTTATACCTAAATCGTGTAGGCCTAAAATAAACGACACGAACTCCCAATTACTGATGCTGCTGGTAATAAAACGTGTGGCCATCTAACATGCAGTTCGTGTTTATGTAGTGGAATTCTTCCACTGTTGAATTCAATGGAAAATTGTAGTGGTCTGGGTGGGGGCATTTGGGAGGGGCTTTGATCCTTGTTGAAGCGTGAACGATACTGCCCACTTGTTAGCTTTGCTTCAGCGATGTCTAAACGATATTGTCTTGAGCATTTCATCCAGCATTGTCCACAAAACAGCACTTTTGAAGAATGTGCCTCAATAAAACAAATCTTTCAAGGAATTTAAAGAAGCTTTTAGTAATATGTTTAGTACCGTTTGGAGTCTTGATACACAATTATATTCATTGCATGTATGGAATAAACCTATAACTGTAATCACGCATTCAAAATGTCCTATTTAAATGTATGGAACATTGAAAGGAGCATTTTTCAACCGGTTTAACCGAAATACTTCAGAATATAGGCTGTAGTAGGAGGAGACTAATTCTTAAATTATGTAATCATGATTTTAAAATACGCTTTGGTATTATAATATTTCTGAATTATTGCAGGTATTTAATCTGCATACATAAAAACCCAGTCAGTTTTATTAGAAAATGTAAGCAAAATTCAACCTGAAAGTAAAAGTAAACTCGTGAAGATCTACCGATAACCGCGAACAAACCATGGAAATAGATAAAAATCCCACTGACGGCCAACCATATTTATTTATTGCGACTTTTCCTAACTTGAGATTGCCCTAATAACAAAGTATACAGTAAACGAAGAGAAACTTTAAAATTATTCGTAAGCAGTTGATTACAAAATGGTTGATTGGTATACTATTTTGACATGTGGTTTTATCAAAAAGTTTGTATTTGGATTGAATATTTCAAGACAGTTATTTCAACTTCCCTTATTAACACCTGGTCGAGGTTAAATGATTTTCAGAGGAGATGAATGGTTACATTTACCGTACTTTCCCACTGCATCAAAATGTTGAGATTGTACTTTCATCATGGCTACGACTACTTCCTTTCCAAACATAAACCTACAGTAATTGACTGCATAAGAAGCGAATTACAGATACATTATCGTAAAGAATTTCTACCTTCTGCATGATCACGATTAATGACGATAATATAATTCTCTAAAATAAAACAAGTTAAAATGATTTAATATCAGGGAAATGCAGGTCTTCAAAATCTGAACTTTCAATCAAGGGGAGTATACTACGTATTAATAATAATAATAATAATAATAATAATAATAATAATAATAATAATAATAATAATAATAATAATAATGCATTTACCCTCATTGTGAATTAAATGCTAAGGTAAAATGTATTTGGTTTCCGTTTAAGCAGATACATACACAGTATTAGAAACATACTTAACACTAAAGCTGAATATTAGTGGGGGAAGGGGGACAGACTCACTCTTCCGTTAGTGGGTGAGGTGGTAGGGGGTGCTTATAAGTGAACAGACCTCACATTCCGATATCTACGAGTGAAAAATCTAACTAAAATCAGGAGTATTTTTAATAACAAGGGTGCACAGTTTTGAATGTCATTCTACGGTCGGCAAAAATTTCAAAAATTTTAAGGAAATAGTTGGGGAGCAAGATAAAGCATATGAACTGTATTTTTATAGGCAAATATAATATACAAGCTGTACGGAAGAAAAGTGAATTAAGCTGTTCGTTCCTGAAGAGGCACAGAGAAATATCCTTCACACAACCTGTGTTGACGATAACATTGGTCAACAGATGATAACACGTCAATTAATAAAATCAGCAGAACAACGCGTTTAATAATTTAAAAATAACTGAAACTCGCTTCATAAAATAAGAATTGGTATATTTTAATGTCGCAACATCCTTAAAATCGTCATAGTGTACGTGTTTCATGCATGGAACACTGTTCCCTAATTTGGATGAAGTTGTCCTTTCTCCCCATGCTGTCCTCTCAGGTCAAATACTTCATATGTTTGCGGAGATGCTTTCACAGAATGTTTTAAGTGAAAGACAGTTGAAGAACACGCATATTCTCGCGTACGGTGACTTTAAAAGCTAATGGCAACATATACATCCACTGGTGCACTTAACGGTGTTTCTACCTCGATAAGTGCTCTTAATGTCGTGGACTGAAGAACAACACTCCATATTCCTCATGAAATTCCTGAATGATATTTTAAAATATTTAATTCCCAGGAGGAATTCACTTACGTAGATAAATGCATTTTATTGTTCTTATGTAGGGTTTTGTGCCCTGTGCTGTTATAGTTACATAAATATTATCTACCTTAATAGTTTTCAAAGAAGATTATCGTGATTCCATAGCCAATGAATAGAATATTATAGTAAATATTTTTATTCCTCTAAGTTAAATATAGAAATAAATAAGTCACCTGAATCTGAACCAGAGGATCTTCGATACTGATATCGCCAGAACACAGCACAAACCAGAAAACTAATGAAAATGCTGATTACTCCTTATGTAGGGTCGTGATAGCTTAGTGCTACTGTCACTAGCTTCTCATCAAAGCAGCCATGGTTCGAACCCCGGCCAATTCAATTGAAGTTTTGAAATGGAAAAGTCACATCCCCGTTGTTCGGATTCTACACGAATGTGGAGGTCACATGGCTGTTCCCCCTGTGGGTGGGGGCGGTAGAATAACACCCACGGTATCCCCTACCTATCATAAGAGGTGACTAAAAGGGGCCCCAGGGCTCTGAACTTTGGTGCGTGGGTTGGCGACCAAGTGTCCCTCAGCTGAGTCCTGGCATTGCTTCCACTTACTTGTGCCAGGTTCCTCACTTTCATATATCCTATCCGACCTTCCTCGGTCAACTCTTGTTCTTTTCCAACCCCTACGCTATTAGGTTTGCGAGGCCTAGGGAGTCTTCCATTTTTACGCCCTTCGTGCCCCTTGTCTCCCTTTGGCCGATATCTTCATTTTCCGAAAAGTGTCGGATCCCTTCCATTTTTTCCCTCTGATTAGTTGGTTGCCTAGATGCACTTCGTCTTAAAATAATCACCACCACCACCCTTGGCTGTGATTACTATATCAGTAGTCTCGTGAAATTACTGCTTACTTGATTTTACTCCTTCATTGTCCGCCTCTGTGGTGTAGTGGTTAGTGTGATTAGCTGCCACTCCCAGAGGCCCGGGTTCGATTCCCGGCTCTGCCACGAAATTTTAAAAGTGGTACGAGGGCTGAAACGAGGTCCCTTCTGCCTCGGGAGGTCAACTGAGTAGAAGGGGTTCCCACCTCAGCCATCCTCGAAGTGGTTTTCCGCGGTTTCCCACTTCTCCTCGACGTAAATACCGGGATGGTAGCTAACTTAAGGCTGCGGCCGCTTCGTTCCCTCTTCTTTGTGTATCCCACCCCATCTTCCCATCCCCACTCACTGGGCCCCTATTCAGCATAGCAGTTGAGGCAGCCTGGGTGAGGTACTGATCCTCCTCTCCAGTTGTATCCCCGACCCAAAGCCTCACGCTCCAGGACACTGCTCTTGAAGCGGTAGAGGTGGGATCCCTCGCTGAGTCCGACGGAAAAACCAACCCTGGAGTGTAAGCGGATTAAGAAAGACGTAAGGTATTCATTAATGACAATGAAACGTTATAATATCCAGAGAAAGTCAAACTGTTGAACAAGTTACTTCAAAATGCGTACGCCTATTTGATGGGATCATGAACGTGATTGAGGTACAGGTTACAAAAATATAGTCATTTTACCCTGAATGGTCTGCATAGTGGTCTTCGGTTCAGAGGGCACCGGGTTTGATTCCTTGCCGGGTCGCTCAAATGGTTAATTCCATCGGCCCAGGGACTGGGTATTTGTACTTCCCAACAATATCCCTGCAACTCACACACCACATGCAACACTACCCCCACTACAATAAGACGCAGTGTCCAATACACGGCAGATGGGTCTGCCTGATAGGGCTGCGCCAGGCTAGAAATAGTCACAATAAATTATTGTTACCCTTCACGAGAAAAAGCTTCCAATGAATTATTCTGTACCTCTTAATAATCCTCTTCCTCATTATTATCATCATAAGAATGGCCGCAGTTTGTTTAATTTTTTTTTTTTTTTTTATAAAGATGATTCTGGGATACCTTTAGAATATTATAATGCCTGTTAAATCAACCTCTGGCAAATGAAGTGAATGGATGTCATTTTCAGCGCTGTTTTCGTAGCACGCTTGCTTTGTAAGGTGACTCACGTATTGACGAATTTAGTGTTTAGGATAGCAACTATGCTCGAAGACGCGCGTTAACGCCTGTGTCAAAAAATGAAATCCCCTATGTAACAAATCTAACTGTCGTATCCATCTAGTTTACGTAAGTAATAATATTGTTAAGGTAAATTAATACTCATAAATGTTCATCTTTAATGATGTTACAAGACATATCTTTGTGACAAGCATTGAAATATGAATGCATAGTCTAATATTAGATTATCAATTATTTGGTTATTAAAAACAAGTTAGTTCTACAAAAGTTAAATATTTGTATTTTCCGATATTTATATTTTTAATATAGATATTTCCATTCTAGCTCTTATAAAATAATCGCGTCTCTAATCAGATTTTTTCATAAAAGTTTCACAGCTCTAACCAAACTACCGAAGATTTGTACCGCGATAGGCCGAACTTGTGTAGACAAAATAAATCGTAAATTTGTCTCACTTTTCTAAGAGACGGCTGGGATTGAACCTTGTACTCCTGGAAGCTCTATCTCAGCCTTCTACACATACCTCCGCATAAATCTGAAAGCAAACACCTCTGTCTCAAAAAACCGTAAATGTAGTTAGTGGGACTTGAAGCCAATAACATTAAGCACCTCTGCTGAAATCTGAGTAACTCACGAAGGTTACACACACACACACACACACACACACACACACACACACACACACGCGCGCGCACGCTCGCACACAAACACGCCATTATGGAGTACTTATGACCAAACATCTCCCAAAACCCGTATACTACAAACTTGCGCAATAACCGAAAGCAACTGCATTCATCATTTATCATCGCCAAATTTAGAGATTTAGAGAAGTAAAATGGGGTGTGCACGATGAAGTGGACTTTTTCTTTTACCGACAGACTTGTCAATATAAGAGATTGCAATATTGATGATATGGATGTTTGGATAGAGCCTCCGTGGCTCAGGCGGCAGCGTGCCGGCCTCTCACCGCTGGATACCGTGGTTCAAATCCCGGTCACTCCATGTGAGATTCCATCAACACTCTCCATTCACATTTCATTTCATCTATCAGTCATTTATCATTGCTCCAGAGGAGTGCGACAGGCTTCGGCAGCCTGCACATTTCCTATCCTCGCCGCTAGATGGGGCTTCATTCATTCCATCCCTGACCCGGTCAAATGACTGGAAACAGGCTGTGGATTTTCATTTTTTCATGGATGTTTGGATAAGCATTTGAAAAATAGTCTCCTAATAAATGTAACCCAAATAAACATTTTAAAAGTTTTCCAATTTCGGAACAAGGATTTCAGAATTCAATTGTCAGACCTGTAGTCTGTATTTTTCTTCACCATGCCTCCCCTAAATGAAAGCGGCAGCCAGTGACATTAGCATTTGTACAAGGAGTACAAGGTTCCATCCCAGCCGTCTCTTAGAAAAGTGAGACAAATTAACGATTTATTTTGTCTGCACAAGTTCGGCCTATCGCGGTACAAATCTTCGGTAGCTTGGGTAGAGCTGTGAATAGCCATTTCGAAGTTTGCCACTATGTCAGTCGAATTAAAGTTTAAATTTAACTTATAATACTCACGAAGTTCAGTGCAGAGAAATGTATAATTAATTGTTTTCATATGAAATTACTTTTTCCGTCACTGATCTGCTTAACCGAGTGAGTTTGCCCACGAAAAACCTACAGTCAACAAATTTAGAAATTTTTTGCATAGCCCTATCCATTATGAATGGCACTCATTTCTAGTTTCAGTAAAGGAAGAATATTGAGTAAGCTAGTGCCTATAATATTTTAATAATTTGACAAGGCAGTAATTAGGCCTGGAGTTTTGGAAAATATTGAACTAAAGAAGTATGATGAGAATCATGTGAATATAAAGCAGCTTTAATGAAGTGCAGTACGGGTGACCCCCATTCCCTCCCACACAGGTAAATCAGTTCCCCCCCATAAACGGATAGTCCTATTCCCTCCCACGAGGAATCTTAACCTTGAAAGTCATAGTCCAGTTCCCTCCCGAATCGAGCTGTATTGCATGCCTTCACAAATTGGAACACAAATTTCCGTCCCATTTATAGACTGAGGAATGACATGAATACAAATTAATATAATTTGTACTAATTTGTATTCGCCAGATTTAGAGATTTATTTTTATGCTTGTGTCAACCTGAAATTTCTTTAAGACTTCTATATAAGTATAAATATCTGGAAATACCGAATAAAACAGGAATGAAACTTCATATGAAAACTGTTACATTCGTTAGTAGTTAGATCCACAGAATAATATTCTAAGCTCATATAAATGGCGGAAATATTACATCTTCCACTATAAAATTGTCATACAAATACTGTAATCACAAAATTCTATTAGTTTGTCGGAAGATGGCATATTGGAAATGAAGACATCTGCAAATAGTCTCCTACCAAACCATCATCTAGAAAATTTAGCCCAAATTAACATCTTAAAAACTTTTCAGTTTCAGAAGAAGGCTTTTGGAATTCAGCTGTCAGGCCTGTAGTCCGTATTTTTCTCTACCATACCTGTCCTAAATGAAAGCGGCAGCCAGTGACATCAGCATTTGTAAATATTGCTCACACTGCACTGTGTACAGCGATTTCAAAGTCCGCAATTATGTAAGTGGAATTAAAGTTTCAATTTAGCTTACAACACTCATCCACTGAACGTGAAAATGCTATTTCATACGTAGCATATGCTCTGTTCCTGAGTAGCGTAAAGACTAATGGTATGCGATAGCCATTCTTAAAAACATACAAGCCGAACAACTGTAAGAAAAATCTTTTGTACAGCAGTGGAAAATTCATCAGTGTATACGAGCGTCATCTTACAGAGTAATTTAATATTTTCTAAACAAAAAAAAGTACAATGGTCTCTTGAGCTTCATCGTCTAGGAGAAACCGATGTCCTATTGCAGTTTTAATGTTCAAAAAACCTCTGCCACCGCGTACTTCTTGAACGTTCTTTGTAACAGACAGCCAAATTGACCTCCGAGTTCTATAAATCCCTTTCCTATTATTATTATTATTATTATTATTATTATTATTATTATTATTATTATTATTATTATTATTATTATTATTATTATGTCCGACTCGTTAGCTGAACGGTCAGCGTACTGGCCTTCGGTTCAGAGGGTCCCGGGTTCGATTCCCGGCCGGGTCGGGGATTTTAACCTTGATTGGTTAATTCCAATGACATGGGGGCTGGGTGTATGTGTTGTCTTCATCATTATTTCATCCTCATCACAACGCGCAGGTCGCCTAGAGGAGTCAAATAGAAAGACCTTCACCTGGCGAGCCGAAACCGTCCTGGGATATCCCGACACTAAAAGCCATACGACATTTCATTATTATTATTTTCCATAGGCGCTCTGAAATATCCTCAATGGCTTTGCGTTTAGCAGAGTTTCAAATTATGTCTCGATCTAAAGTACCATTTCTAGCAGTCATTATTATAATCAACATTTCTCTCTACCATTATTTCAGCACTCGAATCATTTTCTGGTTTTTCTGATACTTGTCCATCTTTTACTGTAATCTTTCAATGTCTTATGAAAACTTAATTTAAAACTTTTAGTAGCCTAAAATTAAATCATCCCCCTTCTCTAACATCGTTGACTAGACCAGACGTGGTACAAACTGGTCTAATGTGATGAATGACAAACCTAATAATGTTCACTTCACATGTACACAAATCAAATGCACAAGACGAGACGGCAGGGAACTGGGTTGTTCAAGTGTCTAAATAAAATGCGAATGGGAGGGAAGTAGAATGTTGTAATCTTTGGAACTTTTTCGTTCGAACGGGAATGACGCTGTGAAAAGTGCTCTTGGGAATTTATCCACACCCGTGCAGTTGAAGTAGTTTGTTTGGAAGAATGCGGTGTTCTTAGGCCTAAAATGTCATCGCCTCTCATATCAGATTAACGCCTAGCTTTTAACTGTACGGACTTGCATGCTAACGCATGGCTTAGATTCATTAACTACTTTCCCCCTCTGGTATGTACAACATACACCCCATACATTTTCTCTTTTTCAGTAAATTCTTTTCTTTACACGCCCGAAGAGCTCCCTAGTTGAGCTGATGGCCCGCCCCTCCTCGTTTGAGGAGAGGGAGTGAAATAACTTGTTTTCGCTTTTCGCTTCGCTTCGCTAACGCATGGCTTGTGTCTGATCGTGTAAATGAATTAACTTCATGAATGTCAGAAATTTACAGGACTCTGAAAAGCGGATAATACACCTTGGAGTCCTACGAAGTTATGTGCATGATGGGAGGAACAACAAACCGTAGACATTTTATGTAACAGTCAGAAAACGATTTTGAATATTACTGTAACATTGTACATTCAGAGGTGAGGCTAATATATCGATAACATAGTGGCGTTTTATATCTGTAGATCTCTTGATATTCAGTAGCTAATAGTAACTATTAACAATAAGCGCTCAGTCCATTTCAGTTACCTTTGGGTTCCGTGGATACATTCTGTTTCATTTTAGGAGTTGTCTGGGGTTTTAAACAGGGTGTATTTCCTAAATCCACGTACTTTCTACGTGAAAATTTCATTCCTCTCTTCTGAGGACCGAATGGCGGTCTTCAGGATGGAAATCCTGCAGCTAAACCACTGTGATACACTTTGCAATTGTTCTGAGTGGTTTCAGTATACTTAATCTAATGATGTGTCAACGCAAATTTTAACAAATGTTAATCAATTTTGACCACGAACAAAAATTTCCTCTAGGTCGTACAGTCTAGAAAGACAGACTTGGCGGAAAGCAGTCTAAATTGGCCATTGTGGTTAAGGAATATTTTATAATATCCGATATGCTTCTCTCAATAATACTGTATATAATATATTCTTAAAAAAGAACACCAGGAATCACCCGCATTGCAAAGAAATTGTTTTGGCATAAAAATAGAATATGATTAATTAAATTCTAAACCTGCTATAGTAATGATCATTGGCAAAGTGGTACAAATGGTTTGATTCACAATCAGAACAGCAAACATTTAATAGACTCGGAATATTGTATTTAAAAAAGTGAAAGATAGAAAAGGGATTGGTCAGATGATTCTCTGTAAAGGAACAGGGAAAATAATTCTGAACTCCTACCGAGAACATTGATCGGAATGAAAAGATGTTAAGATGTACTCAGGGGAGTCCAAAATCAACGAATTTACATTCAAAAAGATCCTAAAATTAACAAGCGACAACCCTGAGTTCGTATGACTGCTGTTTATTATTGTTTTACATTTTAATTATATTTTTAATTACATTTTTAATTAAATAGTTTAAAATGTTTCGTGTACTGGTTCCTGCATTTCCAATCTATAATTTAGTAAGAATTTGCAACATCGCTCTAAGTGAATTAATTTACTATGTGAATATTTTACATAGAGGAAACCCGTTATTAAACCTGAATGTTTTGCAACCCCACCATCGGTAGCCCTGAAGATTGTTTACTATTTGTACCTCAATTAACTATAGCTACGGCATCTACATTCTCATTCCTTTTGTATCCCAACCTACATGTGTCATTTCTGCGTTTAGCAACTAGAAATGTAATGAAAAATGAGTATGATTTTTACGTAAGCCTATTCAACAACGAAAGTAATGAATCATTGTGGCATTGTTTAAGACACATCGGATAAAATACAAAGGAAGAGAACCGGTATGGAGAAATGGAGTTCTCAGCATTTAAAGGAATGGTAATGTACCTTGTAGACGGAGTATGTGTAATGTTAAGGCTGTGCATGTAGGTGATCTTTGATTTCCACTTTCGAACAATTAAGTTAGACCTGTGTAATTCCCGAGCTAAGGACATGAAGTTGTCGCATTTACACACCATTAGAAACCACCAACCTCAGTCGGGATAAAATTCACTATCTTGGTAACAGAAAGAAAACCACAAATAACAAATGGAGAATAAACTATATGTCTTTGCCAGGGCCGTTTGAACCTGTATTATCAGGGCAGTGCGAACTGTTTGTCTGTAAATTCATACAATAATCATAACATCCCTCCGCCTCTTAACTGCTAACGCATTTTCCATTGCTCTAGAGTGTCTTAATAGTATCCCAGAATAGGCTAGTACTATTATGTGAAGATGATGACAATTTTTGTTTTAACGAGAAAGAGAATGAAATGTATTTTCTAGCAACAGCAACAGCAATAATAATAATAATAATAATATGGCCTCAGCCGCATTTGACTTGATGTAACTTAAGGTGCCTCCGTGTCAATTTCGACGCTTCATTGTACTCTATTACAGTATATGGCTGAAAATTTGATCTCTGTTGCCCGACTATGGCTGAGATGTTACTGAAATTATCGGGTAAACACTAAATTTGTAACCAGAGATTTATTCCTTGTTTTGACGGATAAATCGTAGGGCAACGTGAAATTAAAGAATTGTTGTAAAATTCCTATTCATCTGAAGCGTACTAGCTTTATTAAGCACAAAGAGCTAACATTTACGTAAAAATAAAAAGGAGCTTACCCATCCAACACCTACACTAACATCATATGAACAAATTTACCCTATTTCTCCGTTGTAAGAAAATATATCCCTAGTCTGAATTTTCAAGTCACCTAATCTTTTGAGAACTAGCTGCCATAACGACTATATCTCGCAATGTTTTTTAACTGCCACTATCATACCCTGCAGCATGTTTATTAGATACGAATTATACTTCAGAGAGAATAATACTGTTATCCGTTTACGTCCCATTAACTTTTTTATGGTTTTCTCCGACGGCGATGTGGTGGAATTTCGTCCCGCAAGAGTTCTTATACGGGCCAATATATCTAGCGACACCAGGCTAGCGTATTTCAGCACTTTCAAATACTATCGGACTGAGCCGGTTTCTAAACAAACTAGAGCTCTTACGGTTAATCAATGGTATTCATGGCATATAAATCTTGGATTCACAGTTGGACGACTATTCCACTGGAATATATTCGTGCGAAGGGTTTACAGATGTTGTCAATGGCATACAAGTGAGCATACTGATGGGAAGATAAAGCGAAAATTTTGCAGTACTTTTTTTGCTTTACGGAGTAGCTACATGATTCCTAGATTTTTTTTTAAGTTTAGTAAGTGATTCTCCCGTTGAATGTCTCAAGCAGACTGTTTCATAAAATTGGATTTCAGCACAGTGTCCTCTGTAGACCTACTGTCGTCGTTCAAATGCGTGAAGTTTGATCACAATCGTTTCCCGTAGCGTAATATTGAGCTTACGTCTTTTATTTCCTTTTAGTACTTCTTGCGTTGATCTGTACTTTTTTAAAGTGTGGCTTACTCTTTTACCTTCTGGCAGTTATCTTCAGTTAAGAAATCACCACCTTATTCTCTGTATGTTATTGATAAATGAATGTAATATAACCTTTCAAATGTCGAACACAAGTTAAATATGTATGAAGCACTATTACAAACCTGAAAACAATAAAACTATTAATTAACAATAGAATTAATTTATTTCGGAAAAACTTCCTCAGATTCTTTCAAATCACTTATTTGCATGCGTAGCCTATGTACTGTATGTACAATATCGTTTAGGTTATGCAAAATAATAATAATAATAATAATAATAATAATAATAATAATAATATAATAATAATAATAATAATAATGTTATTGGCTTTACGTCCCACTTTTAAAGTTTTCGGAGACGCCGAGGTACCGGAATTTAGTCCCACAGAAGTTCTTTTACCTGCCAGTAAATCTACTGACACGAGGCTGACGTATTTGAGCGACTTCATATACTATGGACTGAGCCAGGATCGAACCTGCCAAGTATGGGTCAGAAGGCCACCGCCTCAACTGTCTGTATGTGAAATGGTCTAAGTCGACATTGAAGAACATGGCTTCTATTTAAACAAAAACAAAATGTAATTCATAAACGTTCACGAATTTTGTACCGTATAATTATGTTTACGGATTAGGCACTTCAGTTTATTATATCGCGTCAAAAATCACATAGATAAAATCGTACTATTCCCTTGTTTGTAACACATTCGGCTAGCAGAGACATAATCTAGTATGTTATACATGTCAAATTCAAAAGAAGATAATCAAAAGAGAGTTTTGTTTCTTCACTTGGACTATTCTGTGACACGATTGAATTTTGCAGAATTCCGTTGAAGCGCTTCAGCCACACATGTTAGATATATACTTGTTAAATACCAGTACAGCAAGCATAATTGAATACGTGTATTAATTGAATTCTCCCTGAACATATGGGAACCTCATATATAATCAGTAAACAATTCGATATCTAGGTTATGTCTTTGCGAGCCGAATGTGTTCTAAACAAGCGATTGGCTCTAATTTTGTGAAGTTTTGATAGTTCGTGTATCAAAGTCGATAAAGGCTAAACTTTAGTGACGAACTTTCGATAGCATTTACGCACAATATTATTCACTTGAATTCCGTTTCATTTTAATGTAGAATACGCCTTTCCAGTGGACCTACTTGGTCAAAAACTATACACAGACAGCGTTATCAACAGTCATATACTGTAGCGCGTGGGTGTCATAGTGGCGTGGTCATAGTTACCGTAATGTATTGTTAAAGTATACCTTCGAGGTGCGAAAAATATGCTGGTTTATACTTTACATTTTTAGTTTGCCTATGTTAGGCACTTTAAACACCGTTAGAATATACTATTAATAGTAATAAGTATACACACATTGTAAATAGTTATGCGATATTAATAAAGTAATAATATCCGAGATTAATCCCTTGGTAGTTGATACTTGGGATAAGTGAAAGTTCTTTTGAAAGGGATTGAGTGAAGTCAGATAATAAAATATTGTGTTGTTGTTTGAGTCATCAGTCCATAGACTGGTTTGATGCAGCTCTCCATGCCACCCTATCATGTGCTAACCTTTTCATTTCTACGTAACTATTGCATCCTACATCTGCTCTGATCTGTTTGTCATATTCATACCTTGGTCTACCCCTACCGTTCTTACCACCTACACTTCCTTCTAAAACCAACTGAACAAGTCCTGGGTGTCTTAAGATGTGTCCTATCATTCTATCTCTTCTTCTCGTCAAATTTAGCCAAATCGATCTCCTCTCACCAATTCGATTCAGTATCTCTTCATTCGTGATTCGATCTATCCATCTCACCTTCAGCATTCTTCTGTAACACCACATTTCAAAAGCTTCTATTCTCTTTCTTTCTGAGCTAGTTATCGTCCATGCTTCACTTCCATACAATGCCACGCTCCACACGAAAGTCTTCAAAAACATCTTTCTAATTCCGATATCAATGTTTGAAGTGAGCAAATTTCTTTTCTTAAGAAAGCTCTTCCTTGCTTGTGCTAGTCTGCATTTTATGTCCTCCTTACTTCTGCCATCGTTAGTTATTTTACTACCCAAGTAACAATATTAATCTACTTCCTTTAAGACTTCGTTTCCTATTCTAATATTTCCTACATCACCTGCCTTCGTTCGACTGCACTCCAGACTAAATAAAATGTTTCATTTAAATGTTTTTGTCGCTTGATTGTTATATTAAAACATAATCTACGCATTATGCTTCCGTGAAAACCGTTTAAATTCTCTTGTTAAACATATTAATCCATTAGCATTCCGACATTCACTTTAATGTAGAATTCTCTCAAATCAAAGGAAACCGATTTTTTGATCAATTTTGCTCAAATAACTGATGCTGTCTACAAGAAAATCAGTGGCCAAAGAAAGTGAATCGTAGCTCACTGTCTATTAAAGAATGTTCAAATACGTCAGCTTACCGACACGTTCAAGAACTCTTGCAGGACAAAATTCCGGCACCTCGTATTCCCCCAAATTCGTAAAAGTAGTTAGTGGGATATAAAATTATTATTATTATTATTATTATTATTATTATTATTATTATTATTATTATTATTATTATTATTATTGTATTAAACGACATTAAATGAAATATTGCCAAGCCTGCCACGTGTCGTAGAGCATATACTACGCGATCTGGTGCCATTACTATTGAACTCAATTTCAAAGAGTACTTCCTCACTTGTATTCCTCACTCAAAATATTTCGCACAACTAGATATCCATTAGAGCGGTTGTGGAAATACCGTCTCTCAGTAGTAATTTGTCCACCGGTGGATGCTGCGAGATCTCGCTGCGTTCTGTACCCGTACGTTCAATTTCATCAGCCATAAATATTGCAAAATGTATTTTCCATTCATTTCACTAAAGTTTATCCATTATATTATTTTTTTAACAATTTTAGAACAGCTTCAAAGTTTCGGATCTGATTTTTAAAAGTATTATCTTCTGTTCTTCAACATTCCTGCCTCTGAGCCATTCCGATAACCTATGACATATTGATTGCTGGCGTTCATAAGGCTCATGCGGATATTTTAAGTAGGAACTCTATGAGATTATTAAACATTTAATGGCATTCAAATTAGCTAGAACTGAAGTAAAACCTTTAATTGGAAGATAATTAATATACACTTTTATTACTATTTATTTGATGGTTAACGTGCGTTTTATATAGCCCGTGTCTTCAAGTAAAATTTGTCTAATTCTCTCCTAATTCTACAATCTTCAGTTGCCTTGTTAATTTCACAAACAAATGCCATGTTCCCTTTAAGGTGTTTCACTTCGCTTGATAATCAGCATTCTCAAACATATATGCGTAGACACGTCTCATATCGTAGCTGCTGCAAGAAGCATGACAGAAACAGGCTTACCCTGGAGTGAATATTTGCAATTGAAAAGCCGTATTTGCCGTTAATTTGTTCAAGTATATTCGTACGTGAATGGCAAAGCTAATTTTCCGAGAAATTAAAGGCATATTTCTCCTGCAAAATAAGGACAGTATCTTCCCTTGTATTAATACTGCGCCTCTTAAAAGAGAGCAAGAATGTTATTTTGCGAATATTAACTTGTAAAATATATTCTTCTTCCTTAAAATACTCCAGTCACTTTGCAAATGACTTAAGAGTATCAGGGTATCACTCAGTGTAACGTCCGGCTCCATGGCTAGATGGTTAGCGTGCTGGCCTTTGGCCCAGAGAGTCCCGGGTTCGCTTCCCGCCAAGTTCGGGGATTTTAACCCATCTTCACAGACGCGCAGGTCGCCTATATGGTGTCAACTCGAAAGACCTGCATGAGGCTTCTTCGGAGGCCATACGCCATTATTACTCAACGTAAGAATACTTTATTTAAATACCGTAGGTACTGAAATTATGGGACGAAGTGCTCTGTTGCTGTTTAGCGAAACCCTATGATTTCATACGACGACATGCAGTATGGTATATCCACTTTGATAGTCCTATATATAATCTGAAAATTATAAATTCTTTCCTATGATTTCTCACTGAAAAACTAGCGAGCCGTGTTTGGAAGCTAGAAGACTCTAGCTCGAATCATGGGAGTATAAACCACTAGCAAATGTACCCGTGCTTCGCTACGGTATTCTACATTGTATACGGATATCGACGTAAATACTGTGCGTGCAGCAAATGAGATTGTTTTAAAATTGCATGTCTCTTAGCCTTATCCGAGAAATAGCATGGGGAGGTCCACATACGTTGTTTCCAATGTAAAGTGAGGGTTGCGGAGTTGTGATGATAACGCCAGGCTCACTTGCCTACTGTCATTCACAATCGAGTTGGCAAGTTTACATTATAATTGCAGGCCCCAATGCCTACTGCGCGATCACAATCGATTTGGGGAGTTTTAGTTACAATGGCAGACCCATTTCCTACTTTCAGACAGGTTACAGTTGAGGAGTTTTTATTATAATACCAGGCAACTTCCCTACCACCAGTCAAAATTGAGTTGTGCAGTTATCATTATAATGACAGTCCCTTTTTACTGCTGCTAGCCAGCTTACTGCCAGTCACACGGAATTAGTGAGTTTCCATGAAAATAGCAGGCCACTATGCCTAATGCTAGTCAAATTTTAGATTGGAACATTTGTTTATAATGGCGGGCACCCTGGCCTAGAGCCAAACACAATAGAGTAGGGGACTTTCGAACAAAACTGCATGATCCCTTGCCTTCTGCAAGACAAATGGAAAAGTGAATTATTCATTAAAATGGTAGGCCCTCCTTACTAATGCCAGTTACACAGGAGTTGGAGAAGGACCCCATTCCTACTGCCAGCAGTCAAAGTCGGTGTAGGGAGTACTGATTACAATAGCAGACACATCCTTTCTCGATCGCTACAAATCGACATCAATGAATATATACAGATGGACATACGAAAGTATATGAATGTTTACAATATTGCAGACCTTCATTTACAGATTAACTGCTGCTAAACGGTACGTCATATCGACAAAGGATTGTACCGTAAGGCGCAGTATTTAGCGATCTAAATGGCTGGTCCTATGATATTTTCTCGCATCTAATCTATTCGTGGGTCAGATTGAATCAGAAACGTTGAATAGGTTGAAATTTGTGTGAGATTATCTTACATTGCATTACTTTTCGGATAATTATGTGACATAGCATTTGGCTCACATATGGGTACTGGGTGGGCCAATGTTCGTGTAGAGTTTGATCATACTATCTTTCCTGTAAGTGATTGAAATGATGCACATGAGAAGAAAAGGTTTAGAAATTAATTTCCATTAAGGCAGGTAGATTTCCATTAAGTTTGGTTGTGTGTATTTTGAGGGAGTGCAAAATCACGGTTTCGGTTTCGTATAAACCCCCAATTAGTTCAGGGATTTAGAAACAATATTTGCCCTAAAACCTCCCCAAAGGATAGGTGGATTCTAAATATGAAGTTTGGTGGAAATATATCCAGTAGTTTTCAAGTTAGAGAAAGACAAACAGACCAAACAAACAAACAAACAAACAAACAAAGAAACAAACAAACTAACTAACTAACAGACACCAA
Organism: Anabrus simplex; assembly: GCF_040414725.1. Classification (NCBI taxonomy): domain Eukaryota; kingdom Metazoa; phylum Arthropoda; class Insecta; order Orthoptera; family Tettigoniidae; genus Anabrus; species Anabrus simplex. Next base: position 411,443,409 of record NC_090265.1, on the reverse strand, counting down.
GGAAACCTACCCTTGGACAGATGGATGCTATATATAAAATTTGGTTCAAATATCTTGTTAGTTTTCAAGTTGTAAGAAGTACGCTTTACACGCACCCGCTCTTGCGTTAAGTCCGCTGGGATTTGTACCGAAAAACGGTCCGTTAATATCTCCCTTACTAAATCCTGTTATCGAAATGATGCACATGAGAAAAAAAGGTTTAAAAATTAATTTTCATTAAGGCAGGTTGATTTCCATTAAGTTCGGTTGTGTATACTTTGAGGGAGTGCAAAATCACGGTTTCGGTTTCGTAAAAATCCCCACCCAGTTCAGGGATTTAGAAACGATATTTGCGCTAAAATCTACCCAAGGAGAGGTGGATTCTAAATATGAAGTTTGGTGGAAATATATATTTAGTAGTTTTCAAGTTATAGAAGGACAGACAAACAGACAAAGAGACTAACAGACAAACAGACACCAAAGCTAAAAGTGATGCAGATGGTCATTATTACACCTGAAACGGATAACTGTACGGAAATTTCGCCAAAATAATCAGTGTACAGACACACAGTTTGCGCTAAAACCTACCCAAGGACAGGTGGATTCCAAATATGAAGTTTGGTGGAAATATATCCAGTAGTATTCAAGTTATAGAAGGACAGACAAACAGACAAACAAACAGACAAACAGACACTAAAGATAAAAATGATGCAGATGGTCATTTTTACACCTGAAACGGATAACTGTACCGAAATTTCGCCAAAATAATCAATGTACAGACACACGGTCGTTACGATTTTATTTATATAGATGACGGATAAGCATGAGCAGATTGAACAGTGCAGACTTCCACTTCGAGATTCATATCTCCTAAACGGTTTATGATATTAAGAAACGGTTTGCGCCATCAGACGCCTCATTTATCGCTCTACATGTTTGTATCTAAACCATTTCCTCGTATCTCCCATATTAAGGGGGTAAATTGAGTTCAAATTTTGAATAGGGTGAAATTTGGGTGCATTTTTAACATTTTACATTACATTTTGCCTACTTATGTATAAGCTAGAAACATGAAATTTGGTACACATATGTCCCTTAATCGTGCCAGTGTGCGCACACAACGTGATGATCCTATCATTCTTATAAGTGTGTCAAACAATAAAATATACTTGTAAAAATCACCAAATTTACGAACAATCCAGAAATACGGCCAAATTTAACGTATAAGGGAGAGAGATACGACAAAATGTCACAGGACCAAAGTTGTAGATCACTCCGAATTGAAGGGACATTGTGCCATCCGTTTTGTGATACGACTTACCGTTTAGCCAAAAAAATAGCTCAAAAGGAATGTCTGCACAGTCATTAAAATTGCCTCCATATTTCGATATCCTTGGGGGTAAAAAGTGAAAAATTTGAACATCTTGGAATTTTCCCGTCGGTTAGAGACCAAAAGCTATAATTTCACCAAATTTCAATTGTCTACCTCGTCTCGCAGGTTGTGCCGCCATCTTGATTTGGGGGGATGGGGATAAAAATGAGGAAATTCCCGAAAATTTTTAAGCCCACGAAACCTATAGGTTATCGTTTTGGATATACTATACGACTGTGTTCTTATACTGAGCCCAAAATTTGAGCCCCCCCAGCGTGCCCCCTTCAGGGAATTTTGAGAATTTCCGATTTTTCTAGGGATCCTGGGGTCATCAGTTTCCCTCGTACCAAGTTTCAAATTTCTGAGATTTCTGGAAGTGCCTCATTAATTCACGTCTTTTTTCATTTTTAAATATTTATATATACATCGCTCCAGCCCGACTTGCTTTTATATATATAGATAGAAGATGACGGATAAGCATGAGCACGTTGAAAAGTGCAGACTTCCACTTCGAGATTCATATCTCCTAAACGGTTTATGATATTAAGAAACGGTTTGCGCCATCAGACGCCTCATTTATCGCTCTACATGTTTGTATCTAAACCATTTCCTCGTATCTCCCATATTAAGGGGGTAAATTGAGTTCAAATTTTGAATAGGGTGAAATTTGGGTGCATTTTTAACATTTTACATTACATTTTGCCTACTTATGTATAAGCTAGAATCATGAAATTTGGTACACATATGTCCCTTAATCGTGCCAATGTGCGCACACAACGTGATGATCCTATCATTCTTATAAGTGTGTCAAACAATAAAATATACTTGTAAAAATCACCAAATTTACGAACAATCCAGAAATACGGCCAAATTTAACGTATAAGGGAGAGAGATACGACAAAATGTCACAGGACCAAAGTTGTAGATCACTCCGAATTGAAGGGACATTGTGCCATCCGTTTTGTGATACGACTTACCGTTTAGCCAAAAAATAGCTCAAAAGGAATGTCTGCACAGTCATTAAAATTGCCTCCATATTTCGATATCCTTGCGGGTAAAAAGTGAAAAATTTGAACATCTTGGAATTTTGCCGTCGGTTAGAGACCATAAGCTATAATTTCACCAAATTTCAATTGTCTACCTCGTCTCGCAGGTTGTGCCGCCATCTTGATTTGGGGGGATGGGGGATAAAAATGAGGAAATTCCCGAAAATTTTTAAGCCCACGAAACCTATAGGTTATCGTTTTGGATATACTATACGACTGTGTTCTTATACTGAGCCCAAAATTTGAGCCCCCCAGCGTGCCCCCTTCAGGGAATTTTGAGAATTTCCGATTTTTCTAGGGATCCTGGGGTCATCAGTTTCCCTCGTACCAAGTTTCAAATTTCTGAGATTTCTGGAAGTGCCTCATTAATTCACGTCTTTTTTCATTTTTAAATATTTATATATACATCGCTCCAGCCCGACTTGCTTTTATATATATAGATAGAAGATGACGGATAAGCATGAGCACGTTGAAAAGTGCAGACTTCCACTTCGAGATTCATATCTCCTAAACGGTTTATGATATTAAGAAACGGTTTGCGCCATCAGACGCCTCATTTATAGCTCTACATGTTTGTATCTAAACCATTTCCTCGTATCTCCCATATTAAGGGGGTAAATTGAGTTCAAATTTTGAATAGGGTGAAATTTGGGTGCATTTTTAACATTTTACATTACATTTTGCCTACTTATGTATAAGCTAGAATCATGAAATTTGGTACACATATGTCCCTTAATCGTGCCAATGTGCGCACACAACGTGATGATCCTATCATTCTTATAAGTGTGTCAAACAATAAAATATACTTGTAAAAATCACCAAATTTACGAACAATCCAGAAATACGGCCAAATTTAACGTATAAGGGAGAGAGATACGACAAAATGTTACAGGACCAAAGTTGTAGATCACTCCGAATTGAAGGGACATTGTGCCATCCGTTTTGTGATACGACTTACCGTTTAGCCAAAAAATAGCTCAAAAGGAATATCTGCACAGTCATTAAAATTGCCTCCATATTTCGATATCCTTGGGGGTAAAAAGTGAAAAATTTGAACATCTTGGAATTTCCCCGTCGGTTAGAGACCAAAAGCTATAATTTCACCAAATTTCAATTGTCTACCTCGTCTCGCAGGTTGTGCCGCCATCTTGATTTGGGGGGATGGGGGATAAAAATGAGGAAATTCCCGAAAATTTTTAAGCCCACGAAACCTATAGGTTATCGTTTTGGATATACTATACGACTGTGTTCTTATACTGAGCCCAAAATTTGAGCCCCCCCAGCGTGCCCCCTTCAGGGAATTTTGAGAATTTCCGATTTTTCTAGGGATCCTGGGGTCATCAGTTTCCCTCGTACCAAGTTTCAAATTTCTGAGATTTCTGGAAGTGCCTCATTAATTCACGTCTTTTTTCATTTTTAAATATTTATATATACATCGCTCCAGCCCGACTTGCTTTTATATATATAGATTAATCTATCTAGAATAGTGTAAGGAGAAATCAGTCTCCACAGTCGTGTCTGGTACTCAATGATGATTTGAGACGAAAGGAGTAGTTACGGCTGGTTCATCTTCTTTACTCTTACATAATTTCACAATTCACCACTAAGAAAATTACAAAGGCGCGTCCTATTCATAAATAATGGTCATATAACCCACATTAATCACATTATAAGGCTCCTCTCCACAACATCTGTCTCTTTAATGGAGTAAAGATAGATTGTTTAAAATTTGAGGGGAAAAAAATAGAAAAAAATAGAAGAAATTCTATTGAGATCACCAGTACGCTGCTTCTCGGTAAGAAGAAGCTTTAATTTGTAATGAATCAAATGAACGATGAATTGTGAGGTCGTTGAATAGAGCTCCGATAACTGATTTTTGAGATAAACCTATAGAAGACAGCATGTGGTAAAGATCTTTAAGAGTTAAATATGAAATAAAAGCAAACTATTTTTAATTAAAATAGCTAATAGATGAAGTCTTACAGTAACTATTAAGTCTGCTAATCAGGAAATTATCATTAAGTAAACCATTATTTCAATAAGTCATAAAGGATAAAAATTGTATACATTGTAATGTGAACTTCTCATAACCTGCAAAACGAATCTTTATATTATTTAAATTAAAATAGAGCCTGATATCTATAGATTGACATGCTGTCGATATTTATAAAAAAAATATCGAAATAAGATAACTGCCAATAACTACAGAAATTACGTTTACTAAGAGATATACACGTCCTCATACGTTGAAAACGATACTCCGGTTATGCGTATATAGGGTGATCACAGAGGCAGAAGTACTGATATTGGAGACTATATGCAATAGTAACTAAAGTCCGATTCATTGGCTGAATGGTCAGCGTTGAGGCCTTTAATTAATTCTTCTGGCCCGGGGACTGGGTGTTTGTGTTTGTCCCAACACTTTCCTCTTCATATTCAGACAACACACTAGACTACCAACCACCACAGAAATACGCAATAGTGATTACATCCCTCCATATAGGGGTGGCATTAGGAAGGGCATCCGGTCGTAAAACAAAGCCAAATCCACATTTGCGGCACAGTTCGCACCCGCGACCCCACAAGCATGGGATGAAGGGCAGAGAAAGAAGAAGATACAATAGTAACTGAAAATTCCCATTCTACTGACGATGATATTAAATTATTTAATGAATTAACATGCAGAGGCATGCAAAATATTTTGTCTGATTTGAAGGGTGAGAGTGGAGGGACCTGCCTTTCTCAGGCGACAAATGCGCGCTGGGTTCACTTGGAAGGAAGCGTTTTCAATACATCGTCTAAAAATTTCTAAACGAGACTTCAACTTCTACAGAAGCATAGGCCTATGGACCCAGGGTTCAGTCAACCTACACCATATGTGAGTACCAGATTAATTCCTTCCAGGAGCCTTCATGGCCTGTGATTTTTGAGCAGTGTTTTGCTACATTACAGTCGAATTGTTATAAATATCGGAAAATATTCTGGAAATATATTAAAATATAAAATGATACGATATTTTAAATAATTGCCTTTAGAGAAACTCAATGATTTCATACGAGACATGCAGTATGGTATATCCACTTGGATAGTCCTACATATGATCTGAAAATGGTAAACTCTTCCCTATGGTTTCTCAGTGAAAGACTAGCCACCCGTGTGAGGAAGCTAGAATATTCTACTTCGAATCATGGGAGTGGACGTAAATATAGTGGACGAAATTTAGATGCTAACGCAGTTTGAGATTCAGAGTATACCTAGCGATTTGACCGTGTGGTTAGGGGCGCGCAGCTGTGAGCTTGCATTCGGGAGATGAGTTCGAACCCCACTGTCAGCAGCCCTGAAGGTGGTTTTCCGTTGTTTCCCATTTTCTCACCAGGCAAATGCTGCGGTGTACCTTATTTAAGCCCACGGCCACTTCTCTCCCACTCCTAGCCCTTTCCTATCCCATCGTCGCCGTAAGACCTATCTGTGTTAGCGCGACATAAACCAACTGTAAAAAAAATTCTGGGTATTGAACGCAACTCATTCTGGGTGATGCGTGTCGAATAATTCAGAGCAGAGTGTGTTCTAAAGAGATCACTAAAAACGTGGATATCCGTAAAACTTTAATAATTCTGTTTTAGAATTCTTAGTACTGCATTACATAAAAAAAGTCATATATTCATGTTTAATTATCTGTACCATCATTAGATTGTATGTGTCCGTGTGAGAAATGGTAACTGAGGACAGCCACGTTTTGAAATATTGCTAATTTCGTAAATAGGGAACAGAAAATAAGTAACCTATGCTAATATAACGTTTTGAGGTTTAACTGTCCGTAAATAATGACATAAACTTATTCATGAAATGGTCGTTCAAATGAAGCTATTCGCACGATTATAAATCATTAAAACAAGTCACGCCCGAGGAGGAAGTCGTTTACTTTGTACTTGATTTCTATAGAATGTATGCGTTGAAATGCTCCTAACATGATTTTTGTATCTTGTTTTGCTACATTGCAGTGGATTTCTCATAAATATTGGAAAATAGTCTCAAGGAATATTAAAATATGAAATAATAATATACAGTATTTGAAGTAATCTTCACAAACAGGAAAACAAACCCATGGCACACATACAGCCAAGGGCCTTCGCCTGCCAAGTCTACTACTGTCTATCCAAATGGTGTACAGGAATATTAGTGCATCACACGGAGAAAATGTTACTCCAGTTATGTATATATAGGGTGGTTGCAGAGACAGTATAATAGTATCTAAAACATCCATCCTACTGACGACGATTTTAGTGAAGCCAAAAGCATTTTAGTGGCAAATGTGAGTACATTATGGCAGAAGTGGTCGAACTGGGAGGTACGTGTCATTTAATTTTGATTTTGAATACTGAGATGCGTCAGGAGCAGAAAATGATCGTCAGCTTGTAGAATTTGCAAGGAGTGTTTCTATTCTACGATGATCTGATACAACCCGCTAGAGTGCACTCCGAACACTTTCAGAAGACTTAGGAGAATCTTATGGTTAGTCCAGATTTTTTGTGCCAAGTGATTTTTACCCATCCTCATTTCCGAAAAGTTACTGTTGCTCCAAATGTTCTAGTCAAGTCAAGTCACCTGTAAAATGCTGACTGAACTCGTGGAACAGAGTATGAAATGCAGAATGCATCGTCATGATGTTTACGTGATAATTATGGAATGCAGTGGAATTTGTGTTATGTTGATTTAAAGAAATTGGAATACCCTACCTCGCCAATGTAATAACTACTAAATCAATTTTTCATATCTGTGAAAAATCGCATCGAAAATTTTGGAATGTTGAGGAAAAATCCTTTTTCTCCCCCAGTCTCCGAAGACGGGTCCCAGTGTTCATTCTGGGTCATTGTAGGCCAGAAAATGGTGGGTTCTATTTGTCCTTTTCTGCCTCTTTCGACCTTTTTTAGGTCTTAACTGCTTCTTTGCAACTCCACCTTCTTTCGAGTACATTTTTATAGCCCATTTTAAACTCAAATCGTCATTAGTTCATCCATCACCTCTTAAATATATTTTGTGTAGTAAGAGAGGAAATGAAATTAAATGAAAAATTAAACTAATGCTTGATAAAATCATGGGTGTCAAATTGTGTGCAATATAAGTGAAATATTGAAAGGAGAAAATTTTGATGTGTTTTTTAAGAGGAAGATCTCACTTGCTTTCACTCATATATTTTTTACATTGTATGTCGCATACCACCAGAATTTTGAATTTTGAAACATTATATTCCTTCGTTAAATCTGTAATTGAAACTAAAATTATGAATGAATTTAGATTGCATTTTTACGTCCTTTTTTCCCCAGTTTTTAGGTCTTCTTATTCTTATTCTTCTTTATCTGTTTACCCTCCAGGGTTGTTTTTTCCCTCTGACTCAGCGAGGGACCCTACCTCTACCGCCTCAAGGACAGTGTCCTGGAGCTTCAGAATCTGGGTCGGGGGATACACCTGGGGAGGATGACCAGTACCTCGCCCAGGCGGCCTCACCTGCTATGCTGAACAGGGGCCTTGCGTGGGTATGGGAAGATTCGAAGGGATAGACAAGGAAGAGGGAAGGAAATTGCCGTGGCCTTTAGTTAGGTACCATCCCGGCATTTGCCTGGAGGAGAAGTGGGAAACCGCGGAAAACTATTTCCAGTATGGATGAGGTGGGAATCGAACCTACCTCTATTCAGTTGACCTCCCGAGGCTGAGTGGACCCCGTTCCAGAACTCGTACCACTTATCAAATTTCGTGGCAGAGCCGGGAATCGAACCCGGGCCTCCGGGGGTAGCAGCTAATCACACTAACCACTACACCACGGAGGCGGGCTTAGGTCTTTTTACAGGTATTTTTAGGCATTGTTTAGGTCTTCAACTTCCGAACCCTAGTTATAACTACTCCTGACAGCTACTGCTGGTACATTGGACGTGAATTAAATGACCTTTTTGGTTTGAATAATATACATTTTTTATTCATTCTGACACCAATAAGTGTTTGCCAAAGGACACAGAATAGCTCACAAGTTATTTGAAAATAATTGAATTGTTGGTTTCGTAAAGGAAATATCAATGAAATAGCAAATGTTTTCGGAATGAAATGGAGTATTTTGCTTTCCATGCAAATAGTTCCACATTATTGCCACCTATTTTATAACTGTGGTAACAATTTTGTCTTGCATATTTCGGTCCAGTCTTTACGATTGCCGCCATTGGACAACATTTTTCTCAAGTATGTATAATTCAGGTATTCGTTTACTATGACTTCGGTTCGGTGGTTTCTTTCAGTCCTTTTATATTACTGTACTCTTATAATTTGAATTTATTTTAAGAAATGAATATTTCAAAACGTTTATTTCTCCATTTTAGTACATTCCAGTTATTGTATATAGCAGAAATCGGCTTATTAACTTATAAACCAACTGTATTAGTAACTTTCAGCCATTTATCCGTAACGTATGATGACGTCATCCCACTTCATAGTTAGGACATCGCAATGTTATTGGTATCGTTGAAGTCACCACGTAACGTCTATTTTTCACTCACCAAAGAAAGAATGAATTGATCAAAGCAGATTTTTAATTTGCACCATGCGTTGCAACCAAGAACGAGTTAGTGTTCTGATCATAAAAGGGCACTCCATCTTAAACACAAGTGAATACTTTCTGTGTGCTGCAGTTAGAATTATGGAATATCCTGTTGTAATTTATTAGAAAGCATCTCGATGTGTATTCATTTGAAATACTGGCGGTGGACCTTATTTGGTTTGGTGTATTGAGTGTCCAAAGAACTCTTTTCAGTTCTTAATAACTGCAGAGAAGAAGGTTTGTTTTCTTTGCGTGTGGGTTTTTTCTTTCATTTCAACATGTATGCGTCTCATAGATGTATGAACATATAAAAAAGTGACCTATTTTTTTTAGAGCTTCCAGTTAAACCATATTGAGTAGGGCTTATGTAGAGTGCTTGCCTCTCCAACTCCTGAACAACCCACGTATAGTTGACGATGGGAGAAGCACGGTTTCCGAAGATCGAATCCTACAATTGTGAGCTATTGTTCTTTTGCCTTGTTGATGCACACAGCGAAACTCAAACGAACGGGGAACTGCAGAAGTCTATATTGAAACAGCATATTCGAAGGGATGGTTTTTGAATCCGAGGAATGAATACTACTTCACCCACGTCATGTCGAGTCATGATGGTGGCTTCATTAATATTCGGCATCTGTTTTTTAAGTGAGAGTCATGTGTCAATGCAGAGGAAAGGAGGATTCGTATTCCTGGGAAGGATAATCGCTGCCACAATCGGCTCGATGATGTTCGAGGATACTCCAGGTGACTCCGGGTTGTTCAAAAGCACTGTCGTGTAGTTGACAGCCTCATCTGTCGTGTCGATAGGCTTAAAGACTTGTAGAACACACGGTAGTTCTTGTCAAAGTTGCAATTTCATGACGTTGACAACTTCATTTCTTGGAGCATGGATTGTTCTTTTACACAGCCATGCGTGATCTGTAAAAATCTGTTCCAACCAAATCGTCGCTGCAAAACCTCGTATCCCACTCTATTCATTATTCTCCTTAAGACTGGTCACGCCTCCCAGCCACTTATGGGTATGCAGTCCATCAGAATAATTTTCGTTGAATGATGACGGGTAAACGAAAATGAACCTTAAAAACATTAAACTGTACAGTAGGAGTGAGTAAATACGTCATTCACAACATAGCGTACATTCCTTCAGCACGGTACAGTAAGGTTTAATTTTCTTTACACGTTGGCATAAGAACACAACGAAAATTGTTCTGATGGACTACATATCCTTATGTTTCTGGGAGGCGTGACCAGTCTTAAGGAGAGTAATGGATAGGAAGGGCATTATGGGATACGAGGTTTTGCCGGTGCAGCGGCGATATGTTAAAAGTTTCATATCTCTGCGTGCCGTAGATTTGGCTGAGCATTACACATATACACACACAGACATCACGGACTGGTTATGGCTCCTCGTGTCGGGGACCTAAAATGGCTTCCTGTATCATCGACTTAAAATGGCACCTTGACTGATATATGTGTGTTACTATTCCTTGTTTATTATTATCTATCTTATGTTCTATATGCTTCCTCTAAATAAAATAGTAACATAAGATTGAGTTAGTTGGAACGTAATACGGCTCACGTTTTATTGCTGGTTTAGCGAAATTGTCGTATTCGCTAAAATTTTGAGTGAATTAAATGAACTTCGTGTAAATATGGAACCTTACCCTTACATGCAAATTCCAGTCTCATTGCAACTAAAAGGTAAGAATGTGAATTAAATGAATATGGGGTAATTATGAAATAAATAAATAAATAAATAAATAAATAAATAAATAAATAAATAAATAAATAAATAAATAAATAAATAAATAAATAAATAAATAAATAAATAAATAAATAATTTAATACAACGACTAAAACTCAGTGTATATAATTAATGAAACCAGGACTTTACTTATATAAAGAATCATCTAAGAATTAGCCTGTATTAAAACATTCAGATATCTGCGTGCAGTAGATCTGGCTGGGCTTCGCAAAAATACACTCAGACAAGCACTGTCGGATATGACGGACTGATTATGGCTTCCCATGTCGGGGACCGAAAATGGCTTCCTACGCCATGGACTTAAAATGAACTTTGCCTAATGACAGTGAATCTGTACATTTTATCCTGGTTACAGCACGTTGGATTATCATATTCCAACTGACGTTTGTCTGCTGGTTTTTCGTTCATAACTCCCCAACGAACGCAAAAATTTTAAAAAACCGGCTACGAGGTGCAATTGGACCCCCTTCCATCCAACTGTATTAAAATGTTCAGATTTCTGCTTGCCGTAGGTTTGGTTGGGTATCGCAGACACACACACACACACACACACACACACTTCATTTTTTATTATTATACTAGCTGATGTACCCGTGCTTCGATACGGAATTCTACATTGTATGCAGAATTCTAGGTTAGGTAGTGTACACGTTGTGAGCAAGATTGTATTAAATTGGATAGCTCTTAACGTTACCCTAGAAACCCGACGGGGAAATCACCAAACGTCTTTTCTCATATGAAGACTGGGTTAGGGAATTTTCATTGCAATGGTAGGCCCGCTTTCCTACCATCAGTAACAATCAGGTTGAGGAGTTTTTGTTATAATGGCAGACGCTCACTCTCCACCTGCCTTTGACATCCTGAGAAAGACAGTCTTGTTGGCTTTCCCAACTGAAATGAACATAGGTCATTACAATGATGTCAGTAGGAATGGCACGATTAAAAGCAAAGCTTTCATATGAAATACTCGATCAAACGAAAAACCACAATTTTCTTACTTTTAACGAACAGTACTATGCTGCCGATCTAACAGTCCAAAGTTCCAGACCTGGAAGGACCAACCCGCACACAGCCATGATGCGTGAATACTGTCCCTCTTTTTTTTCCGGGGGGGGGGGGTGCGGGGTTGGAGTGTCGAATAGTGGAGAATCCCAGGGCAAAACCTTTGCCCTTTTACTAATCTGTTTACTAAGAGTACCCGATGAGTCGTTAAAATCTCAATTCACTACACTGGCGGCGGAAAAATCTATCTGACTTGGAGGCAAATTTTTCATCCAAGCCAGAGGAGAAACCTCCTCTCTTCACAGCTAATTTGGAATAAAATCAATATAGAATTTAATAAAAGTTAAGAGGAAGAAGCCCTTCTTATGTAACGACTCTTTTAAGGCTTGTATTTTGAGTTTATTAGTGAATTCTGGTACTATAATTTGGAATAGGCCTAGATTGTCATTTTAGACCAGGTCATACTACTATCAATAAGTGAGCCACCGCCTTAAGTGAGCACATGGCTCATTCAAGAAAGCGCGTCAGAGTAGGGATTGAATAGCTGGAATACTATGATGAAACAGTGTGTTACGTACCAGCAGTATCAGAAAATGTATGAACCAGAGGAATGGCATGCTAAGGAAGAAAGTTATCTAACTCCCCAGATATTTCCCGCCAATATTCAGTCAGGCTGTTATACTCGGTACGCAGCAGTAATCACATCTATCGTAGTTCAGTGGCAGCATAAGTGACAAATAATATCACAACAAACAATGGTCAATGTAACGTCATTGTTGATAAAATGTTATGCGCCTTCGATATTGTAGGCCTTCACATTTAGTTTTCTTCCGACTCTGAAATACCACTCTTATCATAGTCGGTACGGTACAACTGAATAAAGCTTAAATGATCAGAAATTATATTCTCTATAACTTTTGTTATTTATAAGTAGTACTTTTCGATAGGACCAATAACATAGGTATTTAAAAATTAAATTAAATTTTAGGCGCCTTCCCCTAAACTACAATTTTATCCAGGGTGAATAAAATTGTTTAGCCTATAGCTTAGACTGTAGTTTCTTATGCCCCGACTCTCTATACCGATTTTTATTAAATTCTCTTAGCCCATTTTCTCGTGGCTCGGCGTTGATATGGACTTAGCAACAAATATACAAATTAATTAATGTCTGTGTTCATAGCCGGTACGGTAAAAATGTATAAGAAATAAATGATCGGAAATTTAATTCTGTATAACTTCAGTTATGTAGTATTTAACGATAGGACCACTAATGATATAAATATTTGAGAATTAAATTTTAGGCCTTCCCCTAAACTACCATTTCACTCAATGTGAGTAAAGTAAGTTATAGCCTAGATTATAGAGGCTCATCCCCCTACTTTACATACCGATTTTCATTAAATTGTCTTTAGCCGTTTTCTCGTGATGTGTGTACATACATACAGACAGACAGACAGACAGACAGACAGACAGACAGACAGACAGACATTTCCTTGTTACTATGGACATGACTGATACAGAAATACCATTATTTTCAAATTCTGAGCAATGTACAGATCGATAGATAACATATCTAATCAGTGGTTGAAAGGAACGAAACTTTCGTCAAGTATGTTCTGTTGGAGGTGACATGTTTTTATCACTGTATGGCCTATAAAGAAATACACGTTTCTTTGACGTGCATGTTTCAATAACTGATTGCAATATAGGCCCATATTTGTCTCTTTTTATTAAAACACTAAACAGTAACAATATTTCCTTTTGTATGTTATACCCATAGTCTCCGTCGCTGGTGGATCATGTTATTTACGTGCTAGTTAAAGACGTTCTCGACAGCAAATTACAATAAAAAAGAAATATATTTAACAACAGTTACAACAGAATACTTCAATTAACGTTGAAAACCGACCGCTAATTAACGCTAATTATTTGTCACTAAGGAAAATAACGTGTATTTCCATTTTACAGTATCTTACAACCAGTTAAAACTATCCGTCCACACCTCCATTTGTAATCATACCATACTGATACTGAACGCTCTGAACATTCACCTCATGTTGTCCGGCTCCACGGCTAAATGGTTAGCGTGCTGTTCTTTGGTTACAGGGGTCCCGGGTTCGATTCCCGTCACAGTTGGGAATTTTAACCTTAATTGGTTAATTTCGCTGGTACGGGGGCTGGGTATTTGTGCCGTCTTCATCATCATTTCATCCTCGTCACGACGCGCAGGTCACCTACGGGATTCAAATTTAAAAAAAGACTTACTGTACATCTGGCGAGCCGAACATGTCGTGGGAGACATCACGACACCAACAGTTACATAAAACTATAAGCTTGCTTCCAAAATTATATGTATGTGTATATTTATTTAACATAGATCTTACATCAATATTATGGTAGAAACTTGCGTTCTGGACGAAGTTAAATAATAATAATAATAATAATAATAATAATAATAATAATAATAATAATAATAATAATAATAATAATAAGGGTGTATTCTGCTCGAAGGCAGGTCCGAACCTCCGCAGAGGTGTCCTGAGCCGGAGTTTACGTGCGGTAGGGTGACCAGTTCCTTTCCGCTCCTCCTTTCCCTTACCTCCACCAACAGCGCGTGGCAACCCATCCAAATCTTGACGACGCCCGATGTTGCTTAACTTCGGAGATCTCACGGGATCCGCTGTTTCAACACGGCTGCGGCCGTTGGCAGTAATAATAATAATAATAATAATAATAATAATAATAATAATAATAATAATAATAATAATAATAATAATAATAATAATAATAAATATCAAGTTAATTTGTGCTCTAAATTTACTGCACTTCAGATAAGGCCAGACCGTCGCTATTAACGTCCGTGAAGAAATATTTTAGTCTGTTTTCAAGTCAGAAGTGTGCATCTAATCGTTCAAGAAATGCAAAAACATAACAGACATTTATAATTATCAAAACGAAAGTTCATCGAGTTAGATTACCTTCCTTTGCTGAAGACCACGCTGTGGAGAGGGGAACAATAGTGAGAGACAGGATAAGTAAGAATCGCTAGGTTAGTGATCTCCTGGGAAGGATAATGAACAGGTTGACGGCACGTATTGATTCAACTGCGAAAAATGGTCTCTTCATTACAAGGTGTGCAAGTGTCAGTAAGATAGTTTAATCCTAAAATATCCATATTTTGGTCTTAATTGAAATATGAAACAAAAAAATTTAAACAGTTTTCTTGATATCATCGTGCGTAGAAAATATGTTTATAGCAATGAAGTGACACAAGCATGTAAGTGAAATCGTGATTTATACTACAGGATATTTTTATCCGAATTTACTCACTACATTTTGCAGTAGAGAAACTTTCAATTATTCCAAGTATCGAGTTCCTGAGGATTAAACTCGGACGTTATTATGTTATTAATGTTACGCACGGTAACTATTCACATTATGCTCAAATTACTGCTACTATTACTATTTTATTTGAATAGATAATTAATTCTTGTTCTAATAGCGTTTAAAATACACAAATAGATAAATAAAAGCTTTTATAAAATGGATTATTTTTCACGATCGGAAGTTATAATAAACAATGTTTTATAACTATGACCATGGCAGAGTACACACAAGATTTATACGGCTGTTCGTAACACTGTGTGTAGGTCCTTTAGACAAACGTATTCTAGTTAAATGAGATAGTTTACAAATAGGTGCACTGAAAATCAGGAATTTGGAAATAGTTTGTGAATAAACGGTATGTATTTCTATCGATGGTTAATACGATTTTCATTTTATAATACTCTTCAGAAAGCTTTGAATCAATACTGTCGAAAGGAATATATATACTATTAAAAATGTCCGGCTCCATGGCTAAATGGTTAGCGTGCTGGCCTTTGGTCACAGGGGTCCCGGGTTCGATTCCCGATAGGGTCGGGAATTTTAACCATAATTGGCTAATTTCGCTGGCCTGGGGATTGGGTGTATGTGTCGTCTTCATCATCATTTCATCCTCATCACGACACGTAGGTCGCCTACGGGCGTCAAATCGAAAGACCTGCATCTGGCCAGCCGAACTTGTCCTCGATCTCTCCCGGCACTAAAAGCCATACGCCATTTCATTTCATTTCATTACAAAAATGCTATTAATTTACAAAATCTAGAATATGGACTGAACCTTGCACACTTTCTGATACAAAAACTGAGTGATATTAGACCGAAGGCACTCAATAACAGGTGTTACGACCTTTTGCATCAATAACAACGTTCATCCTATTCGGCATGCTGGCAATTAAGGTGTCGATGTCATTGTGTGTGATTGTGTTCCATTCGACACGAAGATCTGCCCTAATCTGCACGGTTTGCTTGTTCTATGCCTCCTGTAGGGTGTTGGGGTCAGGGCTACGAGCTGACCAAACCGAGAGTGACGATTCCGGGATTCTACAGGAACGCTGACACGCATCGAAAGCATGAGGCTGCGCATTATCATGCATAAAAATGTTTATTTCCATATGAGGGACAAAAGGGATGACATGTTCGCGAAGATTCCCCTCGGTGTACCGATGTGCACCTGGTCAGTCCGGCCATGAAAACTAACGCCTCCCCGTATCATGCCGGAACCTCCTACATAAGCTGTTCTTGCTGAGAAGGTGCAGGTGATACGATGCACCCCAGGTCTTCTCCACATCCTCTTGTCTTCCATCCGGATATCTGAGATTGAACCTCAGTTCATCGGTTAAGAGGACACTGCTCCATTGCTGGTGCATCCAGTTTTGATGTTCTTGAGCACATCGCAGACGGGTCGCCTGTTGCTGACATGTCAAATCGGGGCATGTGAAAGTCCTTCATAAAAATAGAGCTGCCTCTTTGAGTCTTCTTCTCACTACTTCTGATGTCACGCACTTTCTTTAGGCGATTTCTAACCTCCACGGCTGTGATATGACGATCTCTTAGCAGCTGTAGAATTAAAAATCGATCACATCCGGCCCTTGTAGACCTAGGACGATCAAAACCAAGTTTCCTGCGAAAGGTGCGGTATTCCCGATGACTGCTCTGTGCACACTTGTTGATAATGTTCTTAGGACATCTGCAGCGTAGAGGAAGCTGCTCCCATCATCAATCAGTGTTACAGTTCTTGAAGCATCCTCCGGACCCTAAGCACATCTCTTTCATAGACCACAATCAGAACTATGTGGAATGCTTGTGCTATACGCACTAGGACCACCAAATACAGAAAACTGAACAACAACTAAGAATACGGAAACACAAAAAAAAGACGGTGAAATTACCATTAGGAAGTGAATTCATTTGACGCCTAGGGGAAACAATGGATGCTTTTTTCATTCTTTGCTCGTTAAATATATCCCATTCTGGTAACCAATGACGCAATTCCTCTCTACAAAGATGTAGTATAATAATTATGAGTATATATATAGCATGAATAATACCATTCTTGGACAATTAAAGGTGTTACGACCTTTTGCATCAATAACAACTTTCATCCTATTCGGCATGCTGACAATTAAGGTGTCGATGTCATTTTGTGTGATAGTGTTCCATTCGACACGAAGAGCTGCCCTAAGCTGCAAGGTTTGCTTGTTCCACTGTAATTCCTTACAGGAATCCAAGTGTTACGATTTTTTCGGGTTTAACCGTATTATTGTCTTTTTGTGCATAAAAGTTGGTCGTCGCAGAAGATCCTGCAGGTGGTAGGATTCCCCGTATCATCTGTTCGGCCACTAGATATCCGAATATCCTCCCATTTCGAGAACGTATAAAATTAAATATTTCTTTGTTCGGTTGAGTGTACCTTGTGTCCAGGTTACCAACGTTGGAGTATGCATTCGAAATGCGGCAACATGTAGGTAAGGTACATAAAAAACAACACGTTTTAACCCGGTAGAATATCGAAATAACTGAGGGGTCTCTTGTACGGAAGAATTAGCGTAAACCTTCTTGCGTTTCGTCCCGTCTTATGATCTTTCGTGATGATGTACTCGTTACCTTACTCTCTCATATACTTTTGTCCATTACTCACTTGCCAATAAAGTTACGTAGTCCTGTTATATCAGAAAAGTGATAAGCAGCGTTTACGGTAATTTGTAGCGGATATTTTGGTTTAAACTTCACGGAGGAGCGCTCTTTTATTGGCTAAGTGTAGATAAATACCCGTGTATTAACTAACCAAAAAATTACTATGATAATGTGTTCTTTCCTTTCGGTCATACGGTATTTGTACTCAAAGACTTAGACATTTTCAGCCGA
Source organism: Anabrus simplex (assembly GCF_040414725.1). Classification (NCBI taxonomy): domain Eukaryota; kingdom Metazoa; phylum Arthropoda; class Insecta; order Orthoptera; family Tettigoniidae; genus Anabrus; species Anabrus simplex. The sequence continues at coordinate 411,425,413 of NC_090265.1, read as the reverse complement.
TCACTTTTTGTGTCAAAAAATGTACAGAAAAACGACGTCTCCTTCCACTCTATTAGCTCAACTGATCTAGTACCATGTAGGTTTTACCTTGCTTAATCCGTGACTTAATGGTGAAATATCCTTAGATAATTACCGTGGAAATGATCAAATTTATGTACTAACTTTCATGTATACTCAGTGCACGTTTCTCTTCATCCGTGTTATCTGCGTAACTGTGACGGGGCGCTCTGACACCGTCATAATCAAGGCAAAAGAATAAATTCGAAATCTTGATCGTAACCATTCAGAAAGAAACGTGACGGGAAACATTTTATACATTAGCTAGTAGTTTTACATAGAATATAGATCGCATTGTAAAGTAACTGAGTGCCCATCATAGGTCTGACATTATTAGTATAAAAGTTAATAGATTTCTTTTTGTAAGTTTAAAAGTAGATTTTTAAGGTAGAATTTTGAATTTATGTAGAACTTGGGAATGATATATGAAGCTTTGAAATTTGGATTATAAACTAGGATTAGATACCCTATTATTGTGATTTTCTTTTTGTTAGTTGCTTGACGTCGCGCCGACACAGATAGGTGTTATGGCGACGATGGGACAGGGAAGGGCTGGGAGTGGGAAGGAAGCGGCCGTGGCCTTAATTAAGGTACAGCCCCAGCATTAGCCTGGTGTGAAAATGGGAAACCACGGAAAACCATCTTCAGGGCTGCCGACAGTGGGGTTCGAACCTACTATCTCCCGAATACTGGATACTGGCCGCACTTAAGCGACTGCAGCTATCGAGCTCAGTATTGTGATTATTAGAGGTGAAAATTGTTTCTAGGGACAAAACAATTATAACACCAAGTATTATGTCACTTGCGTGAGCACATTGATGGAATATAAATCGAAATTGTATGTAGGGATATTAGTCCTCAGTCATAATGGGCTAAGGTTCCACTTATTTAAGGGCCTTCATCTACGAAGATGGCTCTGTTTTTCCGCTATTATTATTATTATTATTATTATTATTATTATTATTATTATTAAGCAATGTCAGGAAGGAACCTAGGAGGATTTAATATCATGTCGGAAATAGAAAACTGGTAGATCATTTCAAGTATTTACGATTCAATATCTTCCTTCAGGATTGTAGGATAGTAGGTTAGATTGAATCAAGGTGCATCAAAGCTAATTCAGTGAGCTCGCAGATGCGATCTACAGTATTCTGTAAGAGAGAAGTCAGCTCCTGGACGAAACTATCTTTACACCGCTCTGTTTTCAGATCAATTTTGCTGTTCGGCAGTGAAAGACAGAAAGTTAGAGGTAACAGACAAGGAAGCAGCGAGAGTGATCGCTGGTACAAATAGCTGGAAACAATGGCATTACGGTACTCGGAATGAGAAGATAAAGGTTATGAAATGAAGGCGGTGGATGAAGCTGTGCGCATAAACTTGTTCTCCTGGTGGGTCATGTGAGCAGAATGGAGGAGGATAGGTTATCTAAGAGTATAGCAGACTTGATCGTGAAAGGTAAGAAAAATAGAGGGAGACCATGCTGACGATGGTTAGACTCGGTTTTCAACTATTTAAGAGGTATGGAATTAAAGAAGGCGAAAGAGCTAGTTGCAGTTCACAGGGGCTGGCAGACTGAACGCTAAAATTCATGGCAGTCTATAATAAATACGTATTTATATGTTATGTATGTATGTATGTATGTATGTATGTATGTATGTATATTACTATGGATTCCCTGACTTGCTTACATATGCCTACAAATTGTAATACATAGCATCTAAAAAGGGGATAGATACCTCTGTATATGAAATAATTTAGATGCGTTTTCGTAAAACTGAAAGTAGTGGAGGATGGGGTGACAAATCCCATTTACCGAGCTCGATAGCTGCAGTCGCTTAAGTGCGGCCAGTATCCAGTAATCGGGAGAACGTGGGTTCGAGTCCCACTGTCGGCAGCCTTGAAGATAGTTTTCCGTGGTTTCCCATTTTCACACCAGGCAAATGCCGGGGCTGTACCATAATTAAGGCCACGGCCGCTTCCTTCCAACTCCTAGGCCTTTCCTATCCCATCGTCGCCATAAGACCTATCTGTGTCAGTGCGACGTAAAGCAAATAGAAAAAGAAGAACAAATCCAATCAAATCGACACCTAGTAACCAAGATGGTTGTAAATCTAACGTATCCAATTGAATTGTGTTTCTTGTAAGGGTTTATCTTTCTTTCCGTCTTCATGCTTCTTGAAACTGAATATATTTTAGAACTATACTGACAAATGGTAATCAATTGATAGGAAAGGAAACAGAAATCAGGTATCAGCCTTAGGGGACTGTGGGTTTGAGCAAAGAGGGGATATGTTTAATGTACAAGTGCAAAAATAATTTACCTGCATTTCTTGCATGCATCATAAGAATCGAAGAAGAGTGAAGAAACCTTAATGTGTTTATAATTACGTGAAAAATAAGTGATTTTTCTCCTCTCTTCATTAAGTTCATTAGCGGCTGTTTGTAAACATTCTATAAATCATTACAGAGTGAGTGTTACTTTACGATGTAACAACTACATGCACGCAAGCCAAGGTCGTGCAACAGATCTTAATTCTTACAGTAAAGAAGAAACCACGCTCTCTTACGACCGGCCCTACAGGTGCGTCATGGCAGACTGGAATATTTTCTCCATTTCTGTTCTGATTAAGTACTGATTAGTACTGATTTTCATAAGTGATTTGCTGTTTACAGTCAGCCATTGACATCACGGCGATCATTCCCTGTGTGTGTTATTCAGATAATTGTAGTAGTAGTAGCTGCAATTTCTGTTAGTTACGGAAAGGACTTACGGAATCTCGTTCAAACATTTCCGTGTACTTAGTAAATCTCAGGGGCGACACCAATGTGATACGCGTCCAGAAATAAAAACTCGGGCTCTCTCAAATGCTGTTGTATATTTCCGAGGAGACTGTGGGGCCCCTTAAAGACCCGGGCCCGCCAGTATTGCAAGTCATTCAGACCCTAACGTTACGTCCCTAGTAGACCTACGTGTGTGCTGTAACCAGTAGCCTGTGTACTGTAACTGTCTTGTCTCTGTTGGTGGATTGTAATCATCTTGATAAACTCACGGCTTAATCCTTTGGTCTTGTTCTGTCTCTAGAACTACTTTTCTCCAAACTTGCCGTTTGTTTTATTGTGAATGCTTGTAAGTAACTGCGGCTATAACTGGAATAGAAGTGACAGTAGTCTTTATTATTGTTATTATTATTATTATTATTATTATTATTATTATTATTATTATTATTATTATTATTATTATTATTTTGCAAATTGCTTTACGTCGCACCGACATACATAGGTCTTATGGCGACGATGGAATAGGAAGGGGCTAGGAGTGGGAAGGAAGCGTCCGTGGCCTTAATTAAGGTACAGCCCCAGCATTTGCTGGTGTAAAAATGGGAAACCACGGAAAACCATCTTCAGGGCTGCCGACTGTGGAATTCGAACCCATTATCTCCCGATTACTGGATACTGGCCGCACTTAAGCGACTGCAGCTATCGAGCTCGGTATTATTATTATTATTATTATTATTATTATTATTATTATTATTATTATTATTATTATTATTATTATTACAGTGCATACATTGATACCGAACGGAGTGGCCGCGAGTGTTAACGCACTACGGCTATCGAGGCAAACTCTTCCATTGGGAGTCGATTCATCTCAAATCCATCCGTCAGCAGTCCTAAGAATGGTTTTCTGTGGTTTCCCATTTTCATTTCCAGGCAAATGCCGGAACAGTTCCTATTCATAGGCTATAGCCGTTCCCTTCCGCCTCCTTACCCGTTTCATTCACCATCATTCGTTTCATCTTCATTATTGGGAGATAGCCTAGTGGCAATGCCTGCTTACAGTAATATATCAAAATAAGAAATTTCCTTTTAACGAAAGAAAAATAGAAAATTTAAAAAAATGAAAGTAAGAAACAAAAATACATAACATTTAGAATATACAAGTAGTACAACATACCAATTAAACGCGATCGCATAGAAATTCAAACGAAATTCACAAAAAAGAATTATTTCCTTTCATGTAGCATAACATAATACGACGTACTCGCTCAGAAATACACTTAAAATGTACAAAATATAACTTACCATATGCGTAGCATAAAAGTTACAACGCATCCACGTGATGACTTTTTTTTTCCAATATTTTACCACGCCAAACACCATGGCACTACAGCCCTTGAAGGGCCTTGGCCTATCAAGAGACCGCTGCTCAGCCCGATGGCCTGCATATTACGAGGTGTCGTGTGGTCAGAACGACGAATCCTCTCGGCCGTTATTCTTGGCTTTCTAGACCGGGGCCGCTATCTCACCGTCAGATAGCTCCTCAATTCTAATCACGTAGGCTGAGTGGACCTCAAACTAGCCCTCAGGTCCAGGTAAAAATTCCTGACCTGGTCGGGAATCGAACCCAATATTTTACCACTACGATTTACAGTAGATTGAGTGGTGCAGTAAAATACTACTAGCTTAACATTGTAATTACAACTCACCTACTGTGTGCAAACATTTGAATTTGACATCATTTGATTGCTTCCTCGTTCCGTTTTATTCTAGACATACCAGTTGACAGAGTAAACCGAGTCACTCTTGGGCGTCTGAGGCTTAGTTTAAATGACTTTAGTCGGATAAACAGCAAATAATCCCTCCATATTGGGTTGGCGTCAAGAAGGGCATCCGGCCGTAAAAGAGGGCCAAATCCACATGTGCGACACAGTTCGCATCCGCAAACCCACAGGCGTGGGAAAAGCGGTAGAAAAAGAAGACGTCGGATAAACAGCAAATGTGTTACCAAAGATCTTTTTCATGCCGACTTCGTTTGACATGGAGTGTCGACTGGAACTTTTCCCGCGTTTCAAAAATCCGACTACCTCTGCCGCGTTTGAACCCGCTTTCATAGTATCCGGAGACCAACACTCTACCACTTATCCACAGTAGAAGCTGCCCTTTGCATTAGTAAATAAGTGTTCTTAAACTGGTGTAGTACTATAGAGACAGGAACGCCGCACACGATGTCCAAGGGTATATGAATATATATATGAATGAGACGGGCTGAGTGGCTCAGACGGTTGAGGCGCTGGCATTCTGACCTCAACTTGGCAGGTTCAATCCTAGCTCAGTCCGGTGGTATTTGAAGGTGCTCAAATACGTCAGCCTTGTATCGGTAGATTTACTGGCACATAAAGAACTCTTACGCGACAAACTTCCCGCACCTCAGCGTCTCCGAAAACCGTTAAAGTCGATAGTGGGACGTGAAACCAATAACGTTGTTAAATTCTTGTATGCAGCGCGTCCGTAAAGTGCGTATTACGTACTCGACAATCATCACCTCACTCAGTTATTTAGTTGCACTGCCGGTCAGATTGTTAGAATTACACCAGTGTTCAGTTTCATCGGTGTTTGATTTGCACAGACGGCCATAGCATTAATCGCCCTATTATTCTACCCCCATTTACAATAATGTTTTTACTCTATGAATTTTTACTGTAAATACTAAATAATAGAAACTACGCCTCATATTATTTACAGCTAATGAAGTATACTTTTTTTATTGGTCCGAACACGTCCTTGCTATTGACAAAACCTATAGGTCTACGTCAGGAATGTAGGTATAGCATACAGCCTCTCGAAAAGAGCTGGTTCGTGTCGGTCTAAATAGGCAAACTGTAAATAGGTCTACATTTTGAACATACTTTTTTTTTCTGGATATCTTATTTATTTCTTGTTTTTACGTTGCCTTACTATTACGGTGAAGTTGTCCGACTCGTTGGCTGAATGGTCAGCGTACTGACCTTCGGTTCAGAGGGTCGCGGGTTCGATTCCCGGCCGGGTTGGGGATTTTAACCTTCATTGGTTAATTCCAATGCTCGGGGGCTGGGTATTTGTGCTGTCCACAACATCCCTGCAACTCACATACCACACATAACACTATCCTCCACCACAATAACATACAGTTACGTACACATGGCAGATGCCGCCCACCTTCATCGGAGGGTCTGCCTTACAAGAGCTGCACTTGGCTAGAAATAGCCGCACGAAATTATTATACGGTGAAGTTGATCATCGGCGCATTTAAATAATATTTGGGGCCGTTCAGTCTTATGTAGTGCGTATAGAACACCCACATTACAGTACTTAAGTGGCTTTAGATGTCATCAAATTATGCCTACCAGTTCTCATTTTGTAAGAGAATTGTGATACTGGCGGTCGATTTCTTGCGTGCGAAGTAGCTGGTTTGCGAGGTGGGGTGCTGCTGCCGTAATTAGTGCCCACTAACGAATGTTGGCAGGTAGGTGAGGCCTCAAGTACGCTATGATAAATGATAATACATCATCAATTTATGACGTTACTTTATTAAGACAATGCCTCTTGAATGATTGATTGCGATATTAGCACTTGCTGTGGGTAATTAAAACATCATATTACAACGTTTATAACTTTTTAACATCTAGATGGGATCATAAATACGTTACAGAGATCTGTGACGCGATGTTTTGATTATTATGATCTTATGGCTGGGCTGAGTTCAATAAAGCCAAACTCGTGCGTATTACATAGCTGCGCTCTTTTAAATTAATGTTCCCACTTGGGCCGAGATATTGCTGCGATCGCTATGCTTGTTTTTATCACGAAGTTGGCCGGATATTGTTGAACGAACATCCTAACGCTAGTCGGGTTGACCGCGGGTCAACCATCAGACGCTTCCCACAGTGCAACATCATCTATGTTTACCAACCAATTAAGTTCACAGCATTTTAGTTTACTCTTAGATCGCAAAGTTCTTTATCATGATCATACTTGCACAGCCATTTTTAAGACTATTCTTATTGTCTTGAAAACAAAAAATCGAATGACAGGAAAACATTTATTATACATATTGCTAGTTAATGTCTGTTTTGTTGGGTTGTCCAACGGGGCTCCAAACTTCTCCCCTTCCCCTCCCACAACATTGAGCCTAGGTTATGCAAGGAATCATATAGCAAACATTTTGATTTCATGTTCAACTAAGGATAGGGTATCGAACTATCAACAAACTAGCGCTTAATAAGAATTTGGTATGGCGATGAGTCAAACACGGCAAAGAGAGGGATTTTGACCTATCAGGAATGTTCTATCCCGACATAGAGTCGAAAATGTGAAACCATCGGAAACGTCTCTCTCGACCAGTCGGTGAAATTCAGCATATAGACTTCAAAACAAGGATTTATTCAAAAGAAAGCAACTGTTGGTCTGGAAACATTGTCCAGTATTGCCAGCTGACTTACGGCTTTATTTATTTATTTATTTATTTATTTATTTATTTATTTATTTATTTATTTATTTATTTATTTATTTATTTATTTATTTATTTATTTATTTATTTATTACCAGGTAAGTTGGCCGTGCGGTTAGGGGCGCGCAGCTGTGAGCTTGCATCCGGGATATAGTGAATTCAAACCCACTGTCGGCAGCCCTGAAGATGGTTTTCCGTGGCTTCCCATTTCACAGCAGGCAAATGCTGGGGCTGTACCTTAATTAAGGCCACAGCAGCTTTCTTCCCACTTCCCTTTCCTACCCCATCGTCGCCATAAGACCTCTCTGTATCGGTGCGACGTAAAGCAACTAGCAAAAATAATATTTATTTATTTATTTATTTATTTATTTATTTATTTATTTATTTATTTATTTATTTATTTATTTATTTATTTATTTATTTATTTATTTATTTATTTATTTATTTATTTATTCTCGAATGTAAGTTGTATCTCTCGAATATCAGTCGGTGCACTCGTCAATGAAATTCAAATAAAGATGGAGATTTTACCTAAAATTTCCTTTCCAGTTTCAGACTGACTGATTCAGATGGTAGTGGGCTCGATCCCGGCTCAGTCCGGTGGTACTTGAAGGTATTAAAGACACACCGACCTCAAGTCGGTAGATTTACCAGCACATAAAAGTAGGCCTACTCCTGCGGGATAAAGTTCTTGGTCTTCAAAGTCTGAAAACCGTAAGAGAAGATAATAGTTCGTTAATTATTATATTATTATTATTATTATTATTATTATTATTATTATTATTATTATTATTATTATTATTATTATTATTATTATTATTATTATTATTATTATTTACTTAAATACTTTGTCATAATATGTTTCAAGGAAATTTGATTTGGTCTTTAATTTTCTTCAACACTAGTTCTCAGAACCTTTGTTACTACCAGTAGTATTGGCAATTATCAAATGTCATATTTATTTATTTATTTATTTATTTATTTATTTATTTATTTATTTATTTATTTATTTATTTATTTAATTTATTTATTTATTTATCTGAATCAAAGTGGTTTGCCAAAGCGACACAGAACAAAATAGATTTTTAGATGTTTAACAAAATAATCCGAGGGTTCGTTCTAATACTAATAATGAACGCATTGTACTATTGCAGGCATTTTGATATGACTCATCTAGACGACAATTTCGTCGTTCCGTTTTATCCTACCAGATGGCACAGGAACAGATATCTCTTTGGCGAACTGTGGCTGAGTTTTAATTTTGTCGGGTAAACACCAAATGTGTCACCAGAGATGTTTTACATGCCGACATCGTACGACATGGAGCGTCCAAAAATCTCCGCCGGGTTTGGACCTGCGATCTAGGGATCCGGAGGCCGACACTATATCCCTGATCCACAGAGGGTTCTCATACTACTACCAATTAGAAATTTTTACGATTGCCATACAATCCACCTACTATTCGTGGTCACAATATTGTCTCGAGCACGTCTTCCTAAGTCATGGGACGTTCTCCAGATAACAAAAAAGAAAAGTTCTCTTAAGCCCGGTTTCATCAACACATGTTAGTACTTAACAAGGTGTTAAATCATTTTAACATACGATTTAAGAAAATTTGCGTTCCATCAACAACTGTTAACATTAACAAATTTAAACTGCGTATTAAAGTTAACATCAGCCATTTCCAATGTTAAATGGCTAACATTAGCATTTAGCAACCTGTTCCAAAATGGCTGCTGTGAATCTCGCTTTCGATGCGGAATTGCTCTATTTAGATCTTTTACAAAACAATCCTGATCGAAGAAGAGTTCAGCGACGTAATGACTTTTGAAAATTTGACGGATGCGGAATTCATAGAAACAGGTTATCGAAAATAGTCGTTGCTAAGATTGTTGACGAAATTCGAGTGAGGTTAGAATATCCTACGAAGAGAAACTTAACCTCTTTCTCCAATGTTGCAGGTACTGATAATATTACGATTTTTTGCTACTGGTTATTTTCACATAATGGTCGGAGACAATGCTGGAATTTCTAAAGCCACTGTTAGTAGAGTTGTTTGACGAGTGTCTGCAGCAATAGCATCCATGAGGAGGAGGCATATAACATTACATTCCCTTCAGTCAGCGTCAGCAAATTATCCGCGACTTCTATGAAATAAGCCGTTTTCCTAGTGTTTGTTCTAGGTGCAATAGATTATACACATGAAAGAATCCAATCACCTGGAGGCAACTGGGCCGAAATATATCATAATCGGAGGGGATATTTCCCTGTTAATGGTGGCCATGATCGTTAAGGCGCTGAAGTCTAAAAACGGTCTAACACCGAGGTTAGCCGGTTCGAGTCCCGTTGGTCGAAAAAATTTTCACCATCAGAATGTTGGCCGGCAGGGTAGGGGAGGTGGTGGTATACAATTTCTAATCACTAGATTGCGTGCCAAAAGCCTGGATTAAATTCCAAAACTCTCCGCAGTGCTCATATGGAGTGAGGGCATATGACGCTGTTGATGGTGATTCGTCCGTCGGATGGGGACGTTAAGCCTTGAGCAGACCCCTTGGTGCTATTCGACAGGAATAGGCTATGCGCAGGCACCGGGTTTCACCCTCTCCCTACTATCATATATCACGTCATTCATTTCATCTCTCATTAACTCCTCTGATGAGGTTGACGTCAGGAAGGGCATCCGGTCATAAAAAACCGCCACGACAAATTCATCTCACCTCATACCCGACCCCGTAGGGAAACGGGACAAGGGTTGGACAAACAATGTTCAGGTGATTAATGAGCCTAACCTCCAAATCAGGGATATACTTGCTAGGTGGTCTGGTTCTGCACACGCCAATACAATATTTAATAACTCCCATATCGGAGCACAGTTTGAAGTTGGACAATTAACGAAGTGATTTTGTTAGGTGACAGTGGATACCCGCTAAAAAAGTATCTGTTAACCCCATTGAAACCATCGCGGACTTTCTCCCACGCCTCGTCCTTTTGTTTTATCGTCAAGCCATCCGTGTGCTTGCACTCAATAACTTATATACATTTACTAATTAATTCAATTAACAACTCTTTTTCGAAGGAGGAAAAATTAGAACTACGATTCCGTTTCACTTCTCGCGCCATATTTTACAGCTGTACGCAAACAAAAGCGCATCGGAGCGCGCTGTATAACAGCTTGTTCGTACCACTGCCTCCTTGATTCGCACCAGTTCGCAATATTGGGAGAGTTAACAGTCGATTAGTTAACATTTCACAAGAAAAGTTTGATGAAACGCAAGAAACCTAGCAAGATGTTAAAATTTTAACTCCGTATTAACTAACTACTTGTTAGTATATATTTAACATGTGTTGATGAAACCGGGCCTTAGAGTGGAATGCAGACCAGTCACCTTAACATTTGTTATTCTAGTTTAGTACCGTGCATATTTCTTTGATACGGTTTCGATCTAAGCTTCCAAGGGATGAAGAAGGGATCAAAACATGTAGAAACTGTGCACAATTATTTTGAAATGGCGCATGTATTATGGATTCACATTTTTTATGGAAGGTTAAGATTCCCTTCTGGTTTTCGTGTTTTGTAGTAATAAATCGTGCTTGTTTGGTGTCCACTCTGCTTGAACAAGTTGGCTCTCGCTGTAGGAATTGGCAAGCAAGGGTCTTACTACACCCCTTGACAGTGGTACATATATAACGTAGACGTCTGCACAACATACGGTTTTATTCCTGAAATGAACATCTATGTCTAGTAGAATGTTTGACGCTTCGTTTGCTTTCTGCTCACGGTTTCGCGTCTTCCCACTTGCCAATATCAGCTGTCCATACAGAATGGGTCGCCTCGTAGACTGTAGGTATTCTTCTCAGCTGCGAGACCCCACTCCACGTCCGATACACCGAACAGATCGCACCCGTTCCTTGATCGTATTCCGTGCAGACACCAGACAACACAACAATATATCTAACGCCAGCGTATTCCCAGAAACGCAATGAATAATGGGCATGCTGTACACTGGCTTGAAGTGCTCCTGTGTTTGTGAGCTTATTGTTCTCCTATCAGTTGAATGACGTCGTAGATGTTACTGTGTTACGGGTTCGAATCGCGGTGAGTCGTTCACATTTTATTATATCAATACACAGCTGCACCTGGAACTTCGCTTGGCTGACTACAATAGATATATTGTGCCCCTGAATTGATAATATCTTCATTTAACCGAGCACAATTCATTGATTCTCTTAGCTTAACTTATGATCTTCTTTAGGCACTGAGTTTAATTAATATGAATTGAAGGGTGTTAATTTGAAAAGAATAATATCCAATTATCTCTTTGAATACTGGATATCAAAAATTGAGAGATTTTATAAACTGATTTATTAACTTCTGTAATGTTAAGTTAAAATTGTTGCGAATATGGTTTGGAGTAAATATTCAAAGGATTTGCGTTAATAATCCCATAAAATTGAAATGATAAGGCGTACAGGTTTTGAAGGATTAAGGATGTTTAACGATACAAAATAAATTGCAGTAATCAGCGTAAATTGTAATACAAAACGTTGATTGGAATACGTCGATTAGTTAATCTACAAATTAGTTTAGGTTACCATTAAACCAGTGATTTCTTCCAAATACAGCCAATTTAGGTTTTGTAAATAGGTATGGCTGGTGTAGGGGTACCGTGCCTGCCTCTTACCCGGAGACTCCGGGTTCGATTCCCGGGCAGGTCATGGATTTTTACCTGGATCTGAGGGCTGGTTCGAGGTCTACTCAGCCTGCGTGATTAGAATTAAGGAGTTATCTGACGGTGAGGTAGCGGCCCCGGTCTAGGAAGCCAAGAATAACGGCCGAGAGGATTCGTCGTGCTGACCATAAGACACCTCGTAATCTGCAGACCTTCGGGCTGAGCAGCGGTCGCTTGGTAGGCCGTGAAATATGCACACTGCTCATTCCAATCAGTGCCTCAGAGTAGGGATTGAATAGCTCGAATGCTAAGTTGATCCACTATGTTATGTACCAGTAGTACCAGAAAATTTATGAACCAGAGGAATTGCATGCTTAAGAAGAAAGTTATCTAACTCCCCAGCTAATTCCCGCCAATATTCAGGCAGATTGATACACTCGGTACGACCGGGCGAATTGGCCGTGTGATTAGGGATACGCAGCTGTGAGGTTGCATCCGTGAAATAGTGGATTCGAACCCCACTGTCGGCAGCCCTGAAGACGGTGCTCCATAGCAAATGCTGGGGCTGTACCTTAATTAAGGCCAAGTCCGCTTCCTTCACACCCCTAGCCCTTTCCTATCTCATCGTTGCCATAAAACCTATTTGTGTCGGTGCGAAGTAAGGCAGATTAAAAGAAAAGACTCGGTACGCAGCAGTAATCCTATCTATCGGAAATGAGTGGCAACAGAACACAAAGCACATCACAACAAACAATGGTCAACGTAATGTTATTGTTGATAAATTTTATGAGCTTTCTGTATTGTAGGCCTTCACATTTAGTTTTCTTCCGACTCTGTGATATTAGGGCGTCTTATAAAATTATTTATAGCGTAGACTGTAGTTTCTTATTCTCAGACGTTACGTACGGATTTTCATTAAATCTTTTTTACCCATTTTCTCGTGACTCGGCGCTGATATGGACTTAGTAACAAAAATCCAAATTCACGAATATCTCTGTGATTATAGCCGGTACGGTAACAATGTATAATACATAGATGATCGGAAATTTAATACCGGCAATATATAACTACATAATTTCAGTAATATAGTATTTATCGATACGACCATTAATAACAATTATTTGGCAATTACATTTTAGGCCTTCCCCTAAACTACCATTTCACTCAACGCGAATAAAATAATTTATAGCTTACATTATAGCGAGTTATTTTCTGACATTGCAAACCGATTTTCATTAAGGTAGGACCACTAATAACACACATTTGAGAATTCCATTTTAGGCCTTCCACTAAACTATCATTTGTCTCAGCGTGAATACAATTATTTATGGTCTAGATTATAGCGTCGTATTCCCTGACTTCACCTACCGATTTTCGTTAAGATAGGACCATTAATAACATAAGTATTTGAGAATGAAATTTTAGGCCTTCCCCTAAACTACCATTTCACTCAACGCGTTAGTCAGCGTGAATAAAATTATTTTTGGCCTAGATTGTAGCGACTTATTCCCCGACTTTGCATACCGATTTTTATTAAATTCTCTTCAGCCGTTTTCTCGTGATGCGCTGATGGAGATGCCATGTTTCAACAGGAAAATGCGTACTGGTGGTTGAAGGAGCATTTCAGTGAAGTTACGACCATGGATTGGCCTTCCAGATCCCCCGATCTAAATCCAATCGAGCATTTATTGGATACTGTCGGTGCTGGTGTGTGCTCCATGAATCCCGCGCCAATTACAGAAGAGCAATTGTGGATGTCAGTGCAAGATGCGTGGGTCCAGATCCCTCCAGAACGATTGCAAGACCTTGTAGAGTCGATGCCTCAGCGTATTGCTCCCATTTTGAGGGCTCGCAGAGGAACAACACGTTATAAACAGTGTCTCCCCATGACTTTTGGCCATTCAGTGTATACTAATCAAACAATATACAGTATAGTCTAGTGCAGACGTCATCAGGTACTTGCTCTAGGGAGCCGGTGTTACTTGCTCTGCTCGGGACGGCTGTCAGTCACGTGACAAGAGAGCAGCGGACAGGCGGGTTGCATACCGTGGCGGTACTGTACTTGCCGCTCGGAAATGTTCCATATGAACAACAATGAAATATATATCGGTATATAAATAAATCATCTACGAGGAATTATCAAACATTATGATATAAATAGAGTTGAACAGGGTAATGTGAAATGTACGCACATCCTAGTAACGCTATGCTTTCCCGGCCTTCATATTTATCATACTTGTTGGAATGACATAAGGAACAACGACGCTGCAGACTAAATTTAATGTGATTCAATACTTTAATACATACTAAACATTTTGTGTGTTTTCTTGAAGTATCAATACACTTCTTCCCAAGAAGATTTGAAACTTGTTGGCGTCGATGACCTAGGCTGTACTGAACTCTCTTCCATAGTAAATGCAACATTTACCGACTAGGCTTGAACGTCGTGTGGTGTGAGGAAAAGGGCGGGAGCACACTACTGTCACCTCACGTGAGTTCACGCGTATCGTGTCGCAATCTAACCTGTCCAGAAAGATGTGGTATATATTTGCACCACTGACCTTCAGTGCCTACTACGTCATGCACTTCCCCTACTTACTCGCTAAGCTGCTCTCGTTCGTCAAGAGCGGGGAGCAAACTGGCTCCGAAGACATTTCGCTCTCGATTGACGATGCCTGGTCTAGTGCACAACCCGGCTATCAGCAAATGTTCGTAAGTACTGTGTTTAAAAATGTTATTTTCGGCCGTCTTCGCATGATATCGTATCAAACATAGAGACTGATAGGCAGACAGATAACCATTGAACTGAGCCTACGACAGATAAACATTGAACGGAATCTACTTTCGACTTGTGCACACCTAATCCGAGAAGAAAACAAAATATCAGGCAAAATGTTAACACCGAACAACTACAGCTTAAAACATAGCTCTGAATTAAGCTGACCATGGGCTGGTCCCACCGTCGGCTGTCCTGAAAATGGTTTTCCGTGGTTTTCCATCCTCTTCATTAAGGTACATGTCGGGGCAGTTCCTCGGCTGCTTCACACATCTCCGCACCTCAAATCACCGCAACACATCTCTTGTTCTGAGAGAGGGCATCCATCACCCTATAGGAGGCCAGCCGTACTCCATCAGGGTACATAATTAAAGCATATCAAAAAATATTATTATTATTTTGAAGTGTGCAGACAAAATAATTAATAGAGATTACCTGTGAAGACTAGTTGCTTTACGTCGCACCGACACAAGGTGTTATGGCGACGATGGGACAGGAAAAGCCTAGGAGTTGGAAGGAAGCGGCCGTGGCCTTAATTAAGGTACAGCCCCAGCATTTGCCTAGTGTGAAAATGGGAAACTACGGAAAACCATCTTCAGGGCTTCCGACAGTGGGGTTCGAACCCACTATCTCCCGGATGCAAGCTATTAGCTGCGCGCTCCTAACCGAACGGCCAACTCGCCCGGTTTTTATGTCTCTGGGTTTTGTGTAAGACGACAGTCTGCTCCACACAATACAGTAGCATTAATATTTTTTTACCATAAGGGCCTGCTTTGATCCCTTTTTCCAAAGCATACAACTTAATTCATTGCTAAAGTGTTAAAGAAATGCTAGTAGAAGTGGTTGTTAATTCCCGGTGAGGTCGACAGCACCAGTGCGGCAATTATCATGCGCACAACCCATGGAAACATTACGTAGTGCAGGAACACACATTGTTAAGGGAGATGTTCCTTAATTTATTTTATGTTCTCAATTGTTTATAGGGATAAGTTCAACTTTTATGGGCCTTCAACATAAATCTTTATTGATCTGGAAATCTCTGGCCATGTTGTCTTTATTTGGAACGGAAGCTGAATTGGGAGCCGGGAGGTTATTCACCTCGCATGTTTCTTGTTCTGAGATTACAGCAGACAGTAAAGTATGACATTTAGTATGATATTTTTATATTCGGTGACGGTATAGAATGCCACTAAACAGATTCTGTAAGATTGGCTTTCGACATCATTCATATTTTAGTATACTTGTTGGTATTTCAACATTTGAAAAGGAGATTATATTACAACCCTACCTCAGGCGATGAAACATCTGTAGCAGTCATATTTTGTGCAAACTTCAGTGCACATGATACAAAAGTATTTCTCTTCCTTTGTTATCAGCTTATTCTTTGGCGTTCCTGCATGTTTTTCATATTCTTATATTTATTTAGTAACATTTGGCATTTTTATCTATTTATTTATACATTCATTATTATTAAATAACTCAAGATAATCTTGTGCAAATGTAGTTGTGCGAAAGGGTACCCAAAGCTGGAATTTTCAGTTTTGTTATAGCTGTAAAACAACAACTAAATTCACGTTTTTGGGGAGAGCTCATTTTTATTGCTAGTTGCTTTACGTAGCACCGACACAGATGGTTCTTGTGATGACGATGGGATAGGAAAGAGTTAAGATTGGGAAGGAAGCGGCCGTGGCCTTAAGGTATATCTCCAGCATTTGCTTGGTGTGAAAATGGGAAACCATGGAGCACCGTCTTCAGGGCTGCCGACAGTGGGGTTCGAACCCACTATCTCCCGGGATACAAGCTCACAGCCGCGCGCCCCTAACCGCACGGCCAACTCGCCCGGTGGAGCTCATATTTCTAGGTGATATCGTTTTAAAGATCCTACTTATTGATTGATATTATGCAATGTAGTTCACGAGAAAAACTGTGATTATATTTTCAGTGTAATTAGTGTGAATAATAACCTAAGTAGGAACGCAAAAATAACACAATATTACTAATTTTCTTACTGCTATTATGTAAAATTTCGTTTTCCGTCTTCAGGACTCATAATGTACATCGGGACACAATGAAGATGACCCGACATAGACGTAAAGAAATTACTCGTAGAGATTATCACCCATATCCGATCCAACATATCTTACTTTTAATCCTTTCCGTTTGCATGTCGGTTATATTCCGGCATAAGTTTATTATAAGAATAGCGCGTGATAACGGCAGCATTTAAGCTTTTAATAACTCTTGGGCAACACCATGTCTATAAGGTCACTGTCTTAGAACTTTTTCTAGACAACTACACTTGATGAACCCTTCCTGTTTACCCCTCCCCACCTCCCAGGTGGGAAGTACAGTTTATTCATATGTTTCACGCACAGTTTCAGCTGCATATAACGAATGATTTCAGAGCACCAACAGGAAAAAAAAAAAAACCTTGCAGAAAGTTGAAGGCATAAAAGTATCTCAAAATATACTTTTATGACTTACTCTTATTGAATATATCTGGATTAGTAAACATAATAATTTTGATATTAATAACATACAATGTCATATTATAGGCCTACCATCGTTGCTGTGACACTTTCACTCAAGTACAATTTGGCAGTATCAGAAATCCCAATTAAATTATCAGGCATGAAGACGTAAAGAAATGTCCAAGTTCATTGAAAACATTTAAGAAAAAGCTAGGTAAGCTATTGGTAGGATAAGTGCCACCTGGCATAGCCCTAAATGCAGATGATTGATTGATTGATTGATTGATTGATTGATTGATTGATTGATTGATTGATTGATTGATTGATTGATTGATTGATTGATTGATTGATTGATTGATTGATTGATTGATTGATTGATTGATTGATTGATTGATTGATTGATTGATTGATTGATTGATTGATTGATTGATTGATTGATTGATTGATTGATTGATTGATTGATTGATTGATTGATTGATTGATTGATTGATTGATTGATTGATTGATTGATTGATTGATTGATTGATTGATTGATTGATTGATTGATTGATTGATTGATTGATTGATTGATTGATTGATTGATTGATTGATTGATTGATTGATTGATTGATTGATTGATTGATTGATTGATTGAAGACACCAATCAACATTGTATCTTCCCAGGTAATGTTCATTCGGGTAAATAGCTGTTAAAATGTCTTATTTAACAATAAATTGTGTTATACATCTTCGTCCTTAGCTTTTTGTGGTCAAGTTGTTCTTCCTCTTGGTACTTCGAAACCTTTTATCATACGCAGTTGAAGTTGTGCGTGGTACATATGAATAGACTATACTTCTCTTCTTTTCCATCAAGGATCATCTCGATATCTGGATGGTCGATGGAAAGGGTTCTTAATCAAGGCCGTATTTAACACATTTCCAGCCCTGAGCCATTAACAGAACTCCGCCCCACACCCCATCAATTAAATTGACGGCATATGTGGAAATAATTGATAGGAAGGCAATGAAATGCATATGCAAATTGACAGAAATACTGAAAGTCAATAAAGCTGTCAAAATGAGGTCACTTCTGAAATGTGAGTAAGTCTTATATTAATCAAAAATGAATGTCTTAACAGACAGCTTGTGGAGGCCGAGCTAACTATGATACTGAGCAATATCCCGGCTGGTATAAATAGTTTCAGTGATGCAAGTTCAAGTACTTCATCAGTGGTACTCTTTGTTATATCTAATCTACTCATTTTTCTAAATCACAATCTACCTTACCTAGTCAGTAACACACAATGTATGAAAATGATTCATTAAAGATTTGTTTTTCCTTGTTGCCTCAAGTTTTTAAATATGGATGGTACTTAAAAAATTGGAATAATGGAGCTTGTACTTTGTTGGGAAACACGCATCCAAAGTATTTAGATTAGTAGACCTTAGTAGTCTAAATAATGAATAGCAGTGCACCCATACTTTTCCAGGAAAAGAGTAGGAAAGGTACCGTTCTCGACTGTTAGTGATCAAGAAGACAGAAATAAGACGTGGTGAATGTGAAAAGACAATGTGAATTATAATTAGAAATAATAAACGAGAAAAATTTTCACATCGTTTCATTAATTTAACATTTTATTTGGACATTTTTTTTAGCAGTTACCACAATTTCATGGAACGAAGGTGAATGGTGTGAGCTGCTGACCAATCCTCTTCGCAGTGAAGGATTAGAAGTCTATGAAGAGGTGCATTGCTTGACCGATAATGTAAAATTAATCGACATTATTGTTATCAGTCAACAAAAGAAGATGGGATAAACCGTCGATCCTATTATTCGTGTGGAGACCTCAACCGCACAGCCAGAAAAAAGTTGACAAAAAAAAGAAGGAATACCATGAGACAACTATACGCTAAGTTTTAGATAAGTAAGAGCTAAATACAATAAAAATGACTGGTCTGTTCTTTTTTTTTTGGGGGGGGGGGGGAGTCGAGGGAAACAATTTCTACATTTGTCGTTAAAGGCACGGGTATTACAAACAGGAAAAGCGAGTTCGAGAAAATATTGTTGTTAATATAATTAAGAATTCAGTACCCATTCTTCGTATGGATTACGTCACGACGGCTAGGCTAGAATAGAGATTACTAACTAAAGTAGGCCTATGTAAAAAGAAAATCTGTCATTATTCTGTGCCGTTAAGCAAATCCAATTTGGATCAGATTGAATAAATAAATAAATAAATAAATAAATAAATAAATAAATAAATAAATAAATAAATAAATAAATAAATCAATAAATAAATAAATAAATGTATGGCATACCATACTGATTGTTTTTACAACAGGCGCAAGTTTACAACGCTCCTGTAGTAGTCTCATTTATTCCGCAGATATAGATACTTTTGGTGTTCTATTTATTGGTCTTGTACTTGGACATTTCAAAATATTCCAAAATTCGTCAATTTTCAATCACACAAATTTCAATATTACTTTTAAATTACGGTCACATTTTATTTTATTTTATGATAGATCTCCTCAAGATAAATTAAATGACACAACTCGCCTCTGCGCATAATTTACACTCCAGACTACACCCCGCGACTGACAAAATAAGCCCTAACTGGGTGGCTATCCTGGATGGCGTCATGCACATTACGTCGCCTGTCATGGTCACATTTTGTGTATTCATACTTTTACTGTATGATAACAAACCGTCCCCATATATTTAATACTTGTTGTGTTACATGTAAAGCGTCACATTGATTTTTCGTCGGAGATACCCCGATCCCAATTTGAAAGACGTTCCACGTTTTTAAAAACAATGCTTGAGAATGCTCAGAATAACATCTGTCTATTTTTATTTTTTATCAGTTTCTTTTCTTGCTGTCTCCTGTCGGAGTTACCTTGATAAATAGTTTACGATTCTATTACAATATTCGGAACTTGAAGTGGGTTTTCCATAATTTCACCTTGAATGACTATTCTTCTTTTTCTTATTTATTAATTTAATTTAATTTCGCACAGTGTGCATAAGTAGAGGACATACTCTTAAGCATTTTCACAGAATTTGGTCAGAGACATTTCTCTGCGCTTACATATCATTACGTGATATCGGTCACATGGGTTATCACAAAGTTTGCATACGCATAGTTCATCCGGTTGGTGGTAGATGTCTCTCGTGCAGATACGGTGGTGAAAACCATGAACAGCAAAACGCGTCATGATGTGTCTCAATGTATAATTGGCTTTTATCCATTCTCTGTTGACCGTTGCATCTATAGCGTAAAATTCAGGAAATATTTCTTCTCTTTTTCCTTGCAGTTCTCGGAGTAGACACTGGTATGCTTCTGTTGATGGCAGGCATAGGTCGTATCCCAAATCCTCAATGTAGAAGGATTCTCAGGCGAGAACATACGCCAGACGTGAGGGTGTATACTTTGAAATACACAAGGCCTATTTCAGGAATCTTTATTTTAATTTTTCGATTTCCTTGAGGTTCTTCTTTCTTAGTTGGTCCCAGATTAATGTCAAACCATATATTGGGGGGATTTATAACTTTATTTTTTTTACGCAGTATTTAATGATAACTTCCGTAAATTCGGTATACTGTTCATAGTTGATAAAGCGGCGATAACTCTCCCGAACATGGATACTGTATTTATACAATCGGGCGAGTTGGCCGTGTGGTTAGGGCCGCGCAGCTGTGAGCTTGCATCCGGGAGATAGTAGGTTCGAGCCCCACTGTCGGCAGCCCTGAAGATGGTTTTCCGTGGTTTCCCATTTTCACACCAGGCAAATGCTGGTGCTGCACCTTAATTAAGGCCACGGCCGCTTTCTTCCCGCTCCTAGGCCTTTTCTATCCAATCGTCGCCATAAGACCCATCTGTGTCGGTGCGATGTAAAGCAAATAATAATAATAATAAACTGATTTATGCACACTGTCAGTATTTTTAAATTCTGGTCCTAGCGGATGTGTTCGGCAGCAACCATGATACACATAAGGTAATTAGAAGCTCCAGGTGCCTACGGGTGACCTCCAAAATGACTTGCGACCGATGTGAGGACAGAATTTGACAACCCGACAGATTCTTTCTCTTCTTTATTAATAAGCACTGAGCTATCATTTTAATTTGCACCTCATCTCGCTGGTCTTCATTTGGCGCAATTTTTTATTCACACCATTTTTCGTCCACTCTTTTAGTCGAGGTGGTGAGTCGGCTCTACGATCTCTGCTCTGTTTGGCAATCCTGGATTGAAATCTCAGAGCAAGCAGTCACCATTCTCAGCGTGGTTTTTCCCCGCAGATTTCAAGACTGTTTCCAATGAAATGCTGAGCGTTACTTATTTCAAGCGCTTAAGCACGATTACAGCTCATAGGTTCAAATAATTAAAATTGCACAAATTATTACAGTACTTCAGTGACACACAAACACATTGGTCAAAGCCCTAAATTGAATTAGACATTTTCACAATTTTCATTTATTTCTGCTTTCCCCATTTGGAGGCTGCCAGAAAGACAAAGCTTACATAAAAAAATGGATTGACAACAAGAAAGGTCGTGTAAAAAATATTTTCTCTAAATGATAAGTATATCATATTATGCATATTAACCAAACCAAACCAAACCCCATGGCACTATAGCCCTGGAAGGGCCTTGGCCTACCAAGCGACCGCTGCTCAGCCCGAAGGCCTGCAGATTACGAGGTGGCGTGTGGTCAGCACGCCGAATCCTCTCGGTCGTTATTCTTGGCTTTCTAGACCGGGGCCGCCATCTCACCGTCAGATAGCTCCTCAATTCTAATCACGTAGGCTGAGTGGACCTCGAACCAGCCCTCAGGTCCAGGTAAAAATCCCTGACCTGGCCGGGAATCGAACCCGGGGCCTCCGGGTAAGAGGCAGGCACGCTACCCCTACACCACGGGGCCGGCTCATATTATGCATATTACTCAGTGAAAATCGTATCAATCAATAATTTCTAAAACCCACGAGGAACTCCTTATAGGACAAAGAAATAGCTAAGAGTATAAATGGTTTATGATTATTTTTAAGAAGCAATTTAGGCCTGGTAACCCAATGTCATTAATAAATTGGTTTTCGAAATTAAATTTCTTGCGAAATATGAAAAAAATATTTGAGTAATGAGCTCCTGTCAGTGAAGAAGTAAGACACAAGCACACTAGACCGAAAAACAAGGATGTTCGAAACCCTAAATTGAATTAGACGTTTTAATAATTTCTTGACAGTCCAGGGCACTTTTGAAGTAGAGCACGTGAAAACATGATCCATGATTGGCTCTGAAACCGGAGTTTAATGATCTGATCCAGTACCTCTTACGGCGGCGATTTGATTTGATTGATGCATGCGTTTCAAGAGCGTTAACATCGAGGTCATTTGCCCCATGTCTGAGTGACGAGAAGCTGCGAGGAAGGGGAGTATCGGAACCGATAAAGGAAAGGCTCGCCGAACTATGTACCATCGGGATTTAAGGAAAGAGAGGTAACCAAATTAAACCAGGAAGAAAAGAGGAACTTGGCACAAATAATTAGAAGAAATGCCACACTCAGCTGCGGCCCCGTGGCCTTCAAGCTACCTCGGTATCTGCAGTTTAGCACGTTGTTCTGTCTCACCCAGGAAGCTTTTCAGGTAATTGTCGGGGTAAATCCTATATTTCAAGTCTCGAATCTACCTCTCCTAAATCTTAGAGCAAGTATACATAACATATTATTATGTTGCAAAGTTCATGGAACTGGTGAAAAATACGCTTGCTATCCAGAGGAAAAGTGAATACGGCATTCCTTTCTTTTCCTTAATAACAATAACGTTCTTTGTGTATCATGCCCTTAACTGGTGTCAGCCGTAAGGGATACCACTTCATTATATTCCTTAACATTTGATTGCTTATCCTAATACATTTTAAGAAACTGGCGGTAATAATATTGGCTAAACGTTGAAAGGTGTACATAAAAGTATGTCAGTAATGAAGTGATCACCTGTTTGATTCCCGACTCGATTCTCAAGAATAAGAACTTTTATTATTTGTTATATCTCAACCCAGTCCAATTCTGACGAGATTCCCTATAGATGAGTTTCGAACATCCTTGTTTTTCAGCATAGTGTGCTTGTGTCATTCCCCTGGACTGACCTACTGAAAGTCACATTCATTGTATTCATTTAAGGGCAATTAGGGCCCTTAAATCAACAACAACAACAACAACAATAATAATAATAATAATAATAATAATAATAATAATAATAATAATTATAATAATAATAGGAGTATTCACCGTGTTAATATTTGTACTTAAAGACTCTTTGCTGCTACTATTACTCTGGTAAACTATTATAAATTTGCTCATCAATCAGTTTATCAATTGATAGACAGATTGTTCGCAATTTTCATTGAACCATTTTTAATCAAGGCCCCGCAGGTTTATACTTAATCTTACGTTGTTTTAATTTACAACAGAAGATCCTCGTGTTTATTAATATCCTAGTATCTTTCTCGTAATGTTCGGCTTCATGGCTAAATGGTTAGCGTGCTGGCCTTTGGCCCAAGGTGTTCCGAATTCGATTCACGGCTGGGTCGGGGTTAATTCCGATGGCTCGGGGACTATCTTCCGTCTTCAGCATTATACTTCATCATAAGATAGGGCCCCATCCTCATGGACGCGCAGGTTGACAATAAGGTGTCAACTCGAAATACCTGGACCAGGCCTCCCAGGAAGTCACACGCCGTTATTTTTATTATTTTTTCGAAATGTGTTTACATTAAGTAAATTATTATTATTATTATTATTATTATTATTATTATTATTATTATTATTATTATTATTATTATTATTATTATTATTATTATTATTATTTTGAAGAAACAAACCCGTGACGGTGTCTGTCTTAACAGCAGATAAAGCGCTGGCGCAACAAAATAGAACACGACTCTACTCTGAAATCTCAGGAAAAATCATGCAACGGCGTCCTAAAATCTACTGTCGTAACAATTAGAGTTTCTTTTCACCTTAATATAATTCTGCTATGTAGTAGAAATTATAACCATCTTTACAAAAGCTTTTGTTTTCTGCCTGTTAGGATATTCCACTCCTCTGAAGGAAATTTAATGATAATTCAAGCTGATGGCGGTGTAATACAAATTGCAATCACTTAGAACGTCGGACCCATTAGCTCATTATGCCCACTTCATTAGATTCCTTAACATTTGATTATTCATCTTAATACATTTTAAGAATCTGGCGGTAATAATATTGGCTAAACGTTGAAAGGTTTACATAAAAGGATGTCAGTAATGAAGTGAACACCTGTTTGATTCCCGACTCGATTCTCAAGAGGAAGAACTTTCACTATTTGTTGTCTCAACCCAGTCCAATTCTGACGAGATTCCTTATATGAAAGTCTGTCAACCGTTACATGGCCTTCAACCTACCCGAAGATAGGATTCTCTTATTGCCGGCCGTCTAACTTTCTAGTATATAATTCATGATGTATTAAAAGTATAACTAAATAATACAGTTTTCATTAGGTTCGTAAAGGTTTGCTTTATAAAATTGTCTGTGTTTAAATGTAAGGAATAAACAATCAGAGGTGCATACAGCCCATTGAGATCCTTCACCTACCAAAACGACACCTGCCCAGACAGATAGCTTCATTATATTGGAGTGAACCCGATGAAATTCGCAGCCACACTGCTTGGCGACCGAGTATGCTGCCTCTCGTATCAGTCAACTCTTCAGCTAGTCTCACAAGGTCGAGTGAATCACATTCCTGCTCTAAATCCAGAATAAAAATTCTTGGGCTGGCCTGGACTCGAACCTGGAGCTTCTTTGTGATCAGAACAAATATCACCTTCAAAATAATGTACCTTAATTCGATCGCATTTCATTACTTTTGTTTTATATATTTTAATTTAATTTTGTACTGCTTCTTAAAGACTATATTATACAACAATTCCTCCAGATCCTCAGATAAAATTTTAGTATCAGCTACGAAGCTAACAGTGTGTGACTTTTCTTCCCAAATTTCTCCTTGAATTCCTTTTAGGTGAGTTCCATACTATGAGTTAAAAAGTGAGCGGGGGAAGGGGGGGGGGTGCAACCCTACCTCACTACTCAATTGTTATCACAATATTTTTCCTCACAATGCGAAAACAATTAAGTCGCCTTCTTTAGTGTGGCTGTCTTGGTCCAGGAGTAAGGCTTAGTGGCTTCATGCGCTGTTGGACTAGGTTGGATTCCCGGATCTCACACGAACGTAAGACGTAATACGTAACACGTAAGACCCTACAAAACGATGCACTCAGTTTCAGGAACACAACTGAAAAGAGACGAGGTTTACAATTCCACTCAAGGCCAGTACCTTTCTTTAATTTCCCCGGATTTTACTCCCGGCAGAACAGGGCTGTTTTCTAGGCTTCTAAACAAACGGCCGTGGTTCGAATTCCAGCCACTGCACGTAAGGTTTTTAAAATTAAGATTAATTTTCCTGTTGTTTGGACTCCATGTAAACCTGGAGGTCCCATGACTATGATCAAGATATCAATAATAATAATAATGTTATTTGCTTTACGTCCCACTAACTACTTTTTAAGGTCTTCGGAGACGCCGAGGTGCCGGAATTTAGTCCCGCAGGAGTTCTTTTACGTGCCAGTAAATCTACCGATACGGGACTGTCGTATTTGAGCACCTTCAAATACCACCGGACTGAGCCAGGATCGAACCTGCCAAGTTGGGGTTAGGAGGCCAGCGCCTTAACCGTCTGAGCCACTCAGCCCGGCGATCAAGATATCAACAGTCACTTACAACTTGCTTTATGTTTTCTCGCCAACCCCAATCTCATCTCATTACAGCTCCTTCTGTGGATTAGTGTCCGGCTGGATGGCTAAATGGTTAGCGTGCTGGGCTTTGGTCACAGGGGTCCCGCGTTCGATTCCTGGCAGGGTCGGGAATTTTAACCATAATTGGTTAATTTCGCTGGCACGGGGGCTGGGTGTATGTGTCGTCGTCTTCATCATCATGTCATCCTCATCACGACACGCAGGTCGCTTACGGGAGTCACATCGCAAGATCTGCACCCAGTGAGCCGAACACTCCCGGCACTAAACGACATGAATTACGGCATTTCATTTCATCCCTTGTGGCCTTTCTTCTTTCTCCTTCATCTGCTAACGATGTCCCCTTTTCCTCTCCTCCGACCATTTTGAGCCTGGAATCCTTTCATTTTTAACACCTTCTTCTAAAAATCTCCCTCTCTCTCTGTCCCTGCCCTGCCAGTTAGTAACACTAACTGTACCCAACTAAAGCAGTTCTTAACATCTATCTTTCTGGAGGAGTACGCAAGAGGCTGAGATCAGGCATTCTTGTGTCGAACAATCAGGAATATGTATATTTGGAAGAAAATTGTTTCTCTGCTTTAGCTTTATATTCTTTAAACCCATGTAGTCCAGAATAACAGAAGGGCTTAATGATTTACTTTCTTACTTATTATATAATGTATGTCTTAACCTTACTGGATTTGGTATCTGTTTTTTCATTTTTTTTAAGTTTCTTGTTTAGTTTAATACTTTAATATTATAAAAATGTAGTTACTGTTTTCATAAATCTGCATTGTATTATAAGAAGACGCTGCATAAAGGGGCTTTTCAGTCTCAGTGGCATGTAAATCATGATCAATAAATTCAATTCAAATTCAATTCTCTTATAATGTGTCTTTCCAAATCTTTCTAGACTTCATGAATCCACGTTGTTGTTGACTTCTTGTTCCAAAGATATTTGAAGATCCGTCTGGTTAAACTGTTGTCATCAATTCTGTATAAATTTCCAAAAAATATCAATCGCCTCTTCCGCATTGTATCTGTTATGTTTCCTATGTTCAGGTATATTTCATCATTGCTTCTTGATTTCCAAAGTTCTGTAGTTCGCAGCGGAACGAGTATTTTCCTTGAATTTTCCTTTCCAGTGCTAATTTATTCAGCTTGTAATTCAGTACTAGACAATATCTCGCGTATAGGCATTCCACTTTGACCACTGTGTTGTAGTGTTGTACTTTGAGGTTTTTAGATAAACACTATTTGTTATAGATATTTGTATTTATACCATATGCTCTTTCCATCTTGTGTATCCTTTCTTTTACAGCGGACTTTCCCAAACCATTTTCTTGAATTGCTTCTCGCAAATACCTGAATTTCATTACTTTCCTTATTCGATCAATTTCTGTTATTAGAAATTCTGGAGCATTTTTTATATTTGTCATATTTGTTTCTACGGAAATTCTTAAACCTGTTCTGTTGGCTATTATTATTATTATTATTATTATTATTATTATTATTATTATTATTATTATTATTATTATTATTATTATTATTTCTTTATTGTCCTTCCCCAATCACATACGTTCGGCACTGACGTGGATAAAGCCCTGTTTTACGGCCGAATCTCCTTCCTGATGCCAACCCTGTGTGGAAGCATGCAGGGCCTATTCAGTCTTGCGTGTTGCTATGGTCGGTACTAGTGTGATATGCTGTGTGTAGATAAAGATGTGTCTTAAGACTATCACAAACACCCAACCCCCAGACTAGAGAAATTAACTAAACGTCGTTAAAATTTTTGACGCGGACAGGAATCGAACCCATGGTCCTATAAACCGAAGATCAGTATGTTGACCATACACCCAAGGAGCCGGATTATTATTACTATTATTATTATTATTATTATTATTATTATTATTATTATTATTATTATTATTATTACCAACTTACCAGGAAGACTTTACACGAACAGGAAGGTAACATTGCAACTAGTCGGTCGAATATGCACACTGGCAAGACATACGCAGCCATCACTGTCACGGAGATTTCAAGAACTAAATAGGAATTGAACTCATAATACTACAGACACTATTATATCACATAAGATCAGATATAATCATTCACGGATCTGTTGACCATGTTGATCCTACCATGTGAAACAGTCAACAGCGACAACCACCACGACATGTGCTCCAGTCTGCACAGAGAAAGCAGTGAAGTACGTGTCGCTTCTCTGATAATCAAGTTCAGTATTCCCGCCAATACTGTGATTAAATATCAGAGTGCACATGCCAGGCACTATTGTGCCTGCTTACCGTTAAACTACCGTGTCGGTCATTAGAATTCACAGCTCAGATCTTGGCGCATTGTCACTTGAGTCGCGTATTGTGAGACCATCCATCACTCCCTCACTCGTACTCCGATCACTACAATGGGGACACTTCTTGGGTGGTTCACGTATATCTATCGTTAGTTTAGTTACGCCATTCTCTATACCCGACAACATCACCAACATTTCAGAAGTAAACATTATTTCTGATCAAATCTCTTGGAATGTTTTGCTATTGCTTTTTTTTATTCGTTTCTTTAATTGTGTAATTGATGTATTTTTATTTGCTACTTTAATAGAGGACAGAGTGCCGGATCATTGCCCTAAAAAGGGACATGGATTTCTCTCATCTAAACATTCTTGAATGCAAGCCAGGTGCCTATATAACGGTGAACATGGAAGTTGACCAAACAGCTTACCATCCATTTTACGCAGTCGATTATGATCACTCGATCTGTAAGTTTCATATCCACTCCTGTCGTGAGGCATTCAATGGCCAGCGATGAAGACAGAATTTGGCTTCAGGTGTTCGTGGCTCACTTTTTCTGTGTGCTTTGGGCTGTAATAATGCGGAGTGCATGAATAGATTGTGTGAGAGAGCCAAAAAATAATTATTCCGAGTTTTTCAGTTAGTTTGCTGATTGGCTTCAATTAATGCCTCATCACCGCTATTTACCAACGCCCTGGAGGTATGCGTGAGATTCCTTTGGGCGGCATGCTTCTTCCCCCTTGGAGTTATTTCTCTGTGACTTAGAATTGTTAGATACAGAACTCACATTTTCTACCTTCAGATGAGCTATTTCTTTTAGAACACACATGCATTATCAACAGAGTTTATTTATAGTTCTTCCCTCTCAAAGACTAACCTCTAGCTAGTTTCTTATGATTAGGCAAAACTTTTACCGTTTTGCTAAGGATAGAGTATAAAGGAAGTAAGATGGACTAGATGCGAACGAGGATCTTCAGTTTCTCCTGTCACTTTAAACCTACTTTATCCCAAGAAAATAAACCAAAAATTAAAGTCCTTATACTTTCGATTCCTTAGCTGAATGGTCAAAGTCACGACCTTCATTTTATAGGGTACAATTCCCGACCGGGTTGGGGATTTTAACCACGAATGGTGGATTCTGTCTTTTTGATGTCTATATACACACTAAGTGCAATAGGGAATGCACTCCTCCATATAGAATTGGCGTCAGAAAGGGCATCCAGCTTTAACATAGTGCCAAATCCATATTCGCGACAGAATTCGCACCCGCGACGCCACTGGCGTGTGGGATATTCGTAGAGAAATATAGAACCCTTTTGGTCCTTGCCCCATTGACTGACGAATAGCTTCTTCAGGAAGTACTGCATGTTGAATCCTATCAACATTAATGTCAGTTTGCATGAGACCAGCAACTATACATTTTCGGATATGACAGTTTCTCAGTTCTCCACGCAAGACCAATATAATATCGTTTCAAACCCTCCAGCCTACGTTCAAATCAAGACAGTATGCGTGATCAGGCTGACAGAAATATGTCAAAGAAATGCTGTAGGTTGGGATCAGTAATATAAGCCAGATTATCGGACAGAGTCGCACACATTATAAGTAACCAGGACTGTCAACTATATTAATGGAAAATTTTGTAGATTAGGTATTATTTTCTGTGTTCAAAATTACCGGCTGGCGTTCAGAAGAAACCTGCATCAGCAGATTTACTGTCACCATGAAGAACACCTTTTGAGGACAATATACCACGCTTTAGAATTTCCTAAGTTCGACGACCGTTCAGCGGACGTTAAGCAGATTGACTGTAAAATTTACAAAATTAACGCTAAAAGCCGTCATAAAACAAACCTAAAGATCTTTCAGTAATCAGTACATCAGATTTATAAATTTTAAACAAACTCTAGAATCAGTGTAGTAAAGCGATTATAGATGTTAAGAGACCTATAACTGAGATGGTAAGCAGGTCAATTTCTATACATGTTTTTTCTTACTCAGTACGATGATGATTGACCGCATTACGCAAATGAAGATCAAGTAGTGCATCACCTCAAATAGAACTGACATTGAGCATAACTTCCTCAGTACTCAGTAGCTTCCTGTACCATAAACCGTAATCTCTGATGGATGGGTGAACATGCTATACACTGCAAGAGGCGTGATAGTAAGTGGCTTAGTCACTGGCTTCTTACAAAAGCGGCTGCGGTTCGAAACCCGACAAACGGATGTAGGGGTATTGAAATTAAAATTTACGACCTGATGGTTCATATTCCACGGATAACTGACGTCCCGGTGCTATGATCACGATATCAACAGTCTTGAATCAACAAGCTTGCTTATACTATTCACTGCACCAATGTGATACTAAATATTAAAATTGAAATTAAACTGTTTAAACTTTGAACGTACTAACGTGATAAAAATCGACCTGACTGCTTGGCTGAAAGGTCAGGTTAGTGACTTTCGGCTCAGAGGGCATGGGTTCGATTCCCGCCCAGATTGGGATTTTAACTGGCTCAGAGATTAGGTGTTTGTGTTCGTCTCAATACACATATTCATCTATATGCAACACATCACTATCAACCTCGACCAAAAAATTCAATAGTGGTTACATCCCTCCTCATGGAGGTGATGTGAGGAAGTGCATTCGGTCTTAAAACTGGGCCAAATCCTCACGAAGTGCGGACACCAAGAAACTGGAACGTAAAGAAAAAAACACAGATGTTCAGGAAATGTTCAAACCTCAGACTGGCTGAGTGATCTGGGTCAAGGGACAAGGTACTTTCCTAGAAACGGATTGAGTGTGAAGATACAAGTACTGTAGATAGAAAACTACACGCAGAATACCACAGGGGTGCAGATTTGAACAACGCGTTATGAGAGTTAAAACCCAGTGGGGTGTCATGGATAGATAGACAGATAGATAGATAGATAGATAGATAGATAGATAGATAGATAGATAGATAGATAGATAGATAGATAGATAGATAGAAAAGTAAACTAAATGAAAATCCACAACCTTTTTCCAGTCATTCGACTGGGTCAGGAATGGAATGAATCAAACCCCCATCTAGCAGCGAGGATAGGAATTGTGCCGGCTGCCGAAGCCTGTCGCACTCCTCTGAGGCAATGATTAATGAATTATAGATGAAATGAAGTGGAGAGTGTTGCTGGAATGAATTACGACAGGGAAAACCGGAGTACCCGGAGAAAAACCTGTCCCGCCTCCGCTTTGTCGAGCACAAATCTCACATGGAGTGACCGGGATTTGAACCACGGAACCAGCGGTGAGAGGCCAGCGCGCTGCCGGCTGAGCCATGGAGGCTTAAAGAAACTAAATGAATATTTAAATTAATTTTAAAAACTTTCTGGAGCGTGGGTTTAGTTTGTCGTTCTGGCGTAAAAGTGAAATACTTATCTTTCAGCATTTCAGAAAGTTTACTGCGGTATGTCATTCTCAGCAAAACGCTCTCAAATTCAGGAAGTAACGTGATCCAGAGGAGCTAGTCGAACACCAATAGAGATACCATTTGTTGTCGAATCGAGAAAACCTGAATATCAATGGCTGGCTGCCTGTCTGACCTCGAATGATCCAAGAGGCAATGATGTGTTATTCATGTCAGTGAGTAAATAATTCATGTGCTTAGGTAGTGTAAGTTATTTCGATAGTTTGATTTGAATGGGTTAGGTTTAGCAAAGACTGTCGAGCAGCCAATATCCTTGAAGATATGACGGATTCTCCCTAATATATAATCTGAAATTTGATGTTAATACTAAGGGTCATGCATCTGCGTTACCAACGTAAATACACGCCAAGAAGGCGAGGTGGAGTGGATCGATCCCTTGTCACTTATGGTGAGCTACTTCGTAAGTTTTAAATTCATCCGTCAGGTAGGTAGGCCTTTCTCTGAAGGAGGATTTTTCTGAAACTCATATCTCTCCATAACATTTACTTTAAAATTTCAATTATGGCCCTTCTTCTTCTTCTACCACTTTTTCTACACTTGTATGGTCGCGGGTGCGAACTGTGTCACACATACTGTATGTGGACCTGACCCTGTTTTACGGCCGGATGCCTTTCCTGACGCCAACCCTACATGAAGGGATATAAACACTATTGCGTGTTTTTATGGTGGTTGCTAGTGTAGTGTGTTGTCTGAATATGAAGAGAAAAGTGTTGGGACAAACACAAACACCGAGTCCCCGAGACTGAAGAATTATTCAGACGCGATTAAAATCCCCAACCTGGCCGGGATCTAACCCGGGACCCTCAAAACTGAAGGCCTCAACGCTGACCATTCAACCAAGGAATCAGACAATATACTTCATGTGTAATATTGTAAAATGTTATATTGATTACCTGCGAGTTAATACACATAGAACATTATATGAAAATTGAGAGAAAAATATATAAACAAAACAAACCCCACGGCACTAGAGCTCTGAAGGACCTTGGCCTGCAAAGAGACAACTGTTCATCTCGAAGACCTGCAGATTACGAGGCGACACATGGTCAGTGTGACGAAATCCTGTCGGCCGTTATTCTTGGTTTTCTTAACCGGGTTTGCCATCTCACTGTCACATAGCTCCTGAACTGTAATCAATCACGTAGGCTGAGTAGACCTCGAACCAACCCTCAGGTCCAGGTAAATATTCCTGACCTGCCCGGGAATCGAACTCGGGCACTCCGGGTGAGAGGCAGGCACGCTGCCCCTAGACCGTGGGCCGGCAAAAAAATGTACACATTACTTTAAAAAGGATGAGAAGTATAAATTCTAACTAGAATATGTGAGTATTACATTAATTGCCTCGCATTCGCATTGCTACCTACCTGTGTCAGCACTGGCATCCGCATGGTTAATAAATTCTCAGGACGTCAGCCTGAGTCTTACTAATATATTATTACTTTACTTGTTTATACGCACTTGTTGAGCTATGGCAGAACTTGTCATGACTACGCCTCTCTCTTCAACTATGTGTCTAGTTGCTGTGTGGGATGTCACGCAAGAAATACTTCAGCAAAATAAAGGCTACAAGGCTTTCACATGATAACGTAAGAGTTACCGTATGCTGTAAAATATCTCTCGCATACTTTTAGCTAAACATGCAGAAAAATACAGCGGGCATATTAGCAACAAAATAAAACCTGCTAATCACCACTAATTTTGTAAATAGTCTTATAAAATATTAAGCCAAATTATAATACGTTAATTAGTAAACTGCCAGTGTGGTATGAATTACAAAACACTTGAAAATATACACATCTCTGAAAGGGAGAACAGTACATAAATTCACTCTAGCGTCGTATTCCCTTATCGAAGTGATGATCTTGTACATAGCCTTTTCTTCTTCCTTACCTTTTTCCAGTTACCTGTGTTCGACACTTTGTATGGATTCAACACAGTTTTACGGTGGGATGACTTTTCTGACGCCAAACCTACGTCGAGGGATATATTCAATACTGCGTGTTTCTTTGGTGATGTGTTGTGCGCAGGTGAGGATGTGCACATAAACACTTAGTCCCCGAACCAGAGGAATTAACTATACGCAGATGAAGTCTTCCCCCGGCTGGTGATCGAACCCGGGGCCCTCTCAACCGACCATTCAGCCAAGAAGCTAGACTCAATTATATATACTCTGCATGTGTATTTTTTTCGGTACACACGGACATACATTCACACATATTCATAATAGACATGTCTTTCAGCGTTCAGTCTGCAAACCTCCACAATCCTGTATTTCCAACTAATCGTGTGGTCTCGTTTAGTGATTTAATGATAAAGATTATTAAAAACTGAGTCTAAGCATCATCCCCTTGGTCTTCCCCTGCTTTTCTTAACCTCGATCCCCGATCAGTTATTCTCCTACGTAATCTGACCTCCTCCATTCGTCACCCATCACCCCATCACGGAAGCCAGTTATAAGGACAGATCCCATCCAGTAATTTTTGATCGAATTCAGATATTAAATATTGAATATTTTTCAATCATGCTTGTGACCGAACAGGTAACAAAATTCATTTCAATACACATATCTAAGAAATGATGACTTCTTCATGAAAGAAAAGCAACAGATGATGAATGCATTCTAGCATTAACTTGGTCAATTCGTCGGTGTATCCATCTATTTGCGTATTCTGCCTTCAAACTATGGTACAAATAGGCTAATTTATTCGAGAGCTATATATTTTAAACTGGTACATCCAACTCTCCCGCATTTCATTTGAGCCAGTACTGCATATTGCATAGTAATACTGCTTATAAATACCGCATATACATGTTTACAACTCTTATGTAAGTCAGAAATCTTGCGACAGAATGGTACATAATTTAAATAATTTAAATGGTGCAACGTTTGAATAAATTTAGTTTTTGTACAATTGAATAAGTGCATTCTTCAATCAATCCATTAATTAACAACAAATCAGCGTTTTCAATTTTAAACAACAGTTACTTGGATTTCCTGAATTAATTGTATATTGTATGTTTAGTCCTCAGCCCGAAGGCTGGTTGGATCCTCAACAGCTCCGCCATCAGCTGTCATAAATGGCCTACGCATCCCTGAAGAGGCGTACTATGGAAATGAGGAGTGAGGTAGTTTCCCGTTGCTTTCCTCACTGAGCCAGAAGTTGCTATTACATATCAGTCTGCCAAGCCCACTGAAATGTATGCACCAACTGACCCTATGAGCAACATTTTCATACCATTCATAGCAGGGACTGGCTGCATTAGGAATGGCATTACTAGCATCACTCATACCTCAGTCACTTTCATCTTGTCAAAGCCAAGGATAAAGCTGAGACAGATCAATGAAAGTAACAATATTGCTCTAGCCCGTACCAGAAGACATAGTGCACCGTAAACACTACGTCCTGCCAGCAAAGGCATAATTGTATATTATAAGTAGTTAAATCAATATAAAGAGCAGCATAATATGAGCGAATTCACTAATGTCATATCTGAGCAGCCAATGATTTCTTAAGTTACCAGACTGTAAATTACCAACTATTCTAGAGAAGTTAGTTAAACGATATTGTAGATTAATAATAATTTATGTAACAGATAAAGACGTTAAACTAAATGATTGACTGGTAACGGTATCAGAAACTGACAAGGAGTGACTGATTGTTAAACTACGAAATAATTGACTGATTAACACTCTCAGTAATTAGCAACGATATACCATTGTGATTATTGGTAATAGATTGGTAATAATAAGATTTCAGTGACCAGCATCAAGTCGTCTAATAATGAAAGTGTTTTTTGATAACGAGCTTAGTTACTATCCGTAAATTTGATTTTAAAACTAGATGATTGGCATGGAACTACTTCGTTAACCAAGATTTACTGATGTCTAAACTTGATGATGGATTAGAAACAGTCTTCCAATACCGTACTGAACGTTCTACATTTTATCTCCTTTAGCTACAGTATATTCCTTTTTCGACTTGTTATTCAGCAGACGTACCTGATCTGTAAATGGGGAAATTTAAATATAAAAATATGAGAGCTTAACATTAAGACATTATAAATATAAACTGGAGGGAAATTGGTCTCTCCCTCTTTTAATTCTACGCCCTGTGTGGGTATCAACATATTATGCACGCTCATTCCTTGGCCAACATTTTATTCCATGCGTACATTTGATCATATGCAACTTGGTAACATTTCAAATTCTCAGCCTTCATTTATACACTGGCAGTGTCATAATTTGTAATGGCAATGTTTATATTACCGTAGTAGTGTCAGATCCTTTTGTTTTTCCTTTCCTTTTACGTAGATATCAACAGAAATATCTGCAAGTTCTCATTTTATTGTCAGGTTTCCTTAAAGAATCGTAATATTTGTTGCTGTGTACAAACAAGCGCGTGTTGTCATACATGCATACATACACCGAGCCTAAGAATTCCTTCTTCAATGAGGGAATAAATTAAGAGAAGCCATGAAACCCACTCAACAACAACGTTCGCAAGCGACTGATCCCAAGCAAGCAACCATCTGAGATTAAAACGAAGATAAAAATAGTAAGCCCATTAATAATTCAAACGCTGTCACTCTAACTGCAGTTCCACCACACCCGCATGTTACACGAGGTTTACTAAACTGGAATCTCGTACACCCACGTTAAGTGTTGATTAAGTGAGATCTTGGAGAATCAGACCTCGTTAAAGAACACGGCTATTCGTCTTCAACAAGCAGTGTTAACACAGTCAAAATACGAGCGGGACATATGGGAACTCCCATCTGGCTAACATCTGCAAGAACCAATACAGGAAATATATTAAACTATTAACTTAAAGGTGTAGAGCAATTTGTAAAAAATGTCGGTCCTATGAACTCGGAGGTGTCGATTGTCAATTTGGGAGTTCATGGTGATTTGTCACCCAAGCAGGTGGCCCTGTTTGTTGTCTATTTAGTTCACGGCAGCTTATTTAAATAGCACTATGTAGACAGGTGCTAAATGCTTCATTCAAGCTGACGAAGCGCAAAGAAATTGTAGAATCCTGTATTCGATTCCTATTATCATCATTGAGATTTGCAGTCTGGCCGAGCAACTTCTTGGAATTCAAGAATAATGCGATATCCCTTGCTCAAATGAATAATAAGCAAACTTGAAAATTTGGTGGGAGACTTGAATGAACTGCAAGGACGTGGTTTCCATTCTCCGTCAGATAGTCAAGAATAGAAACGAGAAATGCAAACGAGAAAAGCCCCAAAGCTAACTCCGCCTATAAAACGAACAAGGTCAAAGCCATTACATTACATTCTTCCTTGGGCCTTCATGGACTGTTTGGGGATAAAATTCGCTTTAGCACTGTTTTCACAGAATGTTCTGTATTCATGTATTTGGTGTAATGAACGATTTTCTGTGTTTTCTGATTCATAGCTATTTTAGTGGAATTTTACTGTGATGTACGGGTAGGGTGCCTTTATATCAAACGCTGGTAATTTCACGATTAAAAAAGCCTAAAGAGCTTAAATGGTTTAATATTATAATTTCCCTCCAGAAGCCTTATCTATACTAATATTATAAAGAGGAAAATTTTGTATATTTGTTTGTAACGGATAGACTCAAAAACTACTGAACCGATTTTTAAAATTACTTCACCTATATAAAGCTACATTTCCAGTGAGTAACATGGGCTGTATTTTATTTTCAAAACAATTCGCCAGAGGCTCTGAAGTTTGGAACGTGGGTTGGCGACCACGGGGCCCTTAGCTGAGTCCTGACATTGCTTCCACTTACTTGTGCCTGGCTCCTCACTTTCATCTATCCTATCCGACCTCTCTTGGTCAACTCTTGTTCTTTTCCGACCCCGACGCTATTACGTTTGCGAGGGCTAGGGAGTCTTTCATATTCTTGCCCTTCGTGGCCCTTGTCTTCCTTTGGCCGATATCTTCATTTTTCGAAATGTCGGATCCCTTCCATTTTTCCCCTCTGATTAGTGTTATATAGAGGATGGTGGCCTAGTTGTACTTCCTCTTAAAACAATAATCACCACCACCACCACCATCTAGGAATCGGATAAAGAAATGAACTGCCGTAACCATGGCAACGTCACCTCCAGTATTCTTACAGCAGCGAGATTATCACAAAAACCTAACATGTTACAGGCATGAAATAAAAATGGTATTTGGAATCTCCTTTCAAAATAAAAGAACATAAATTTTTGATTTCAGGAAATCCACGTAAGGGGGGTGAAATAATAAAAAAGCGGGCGAATTTTTAAAATGAATATCTTCTTCTTCAACCACTTTCCCACACCTGTGCGGTCGCGGGTTCGAACTGTGTCGCATATGTGGATTTGACCCTGTTTTACGGATGGATGCCATTCCTGACGCCAACCCCATGTGTGTGTGTGTGTGTGTGTGTGTGTGTGTGTGTGTGTGTGTGTGTGTGTGTGTGTGTGTGTGTGTGTGTGTGTGTGTGTGTGTGTGTGTGTGTGTGTGTTGGAATGTACTTTCGATTACGTGTTCCTGTTGTTGTTGGTAATGTGGAGTGTTGAGTGAATGTGAGGAGGAGAGTGTTGGGACAAACAAAAACAACCTGTTGTCTAGCCAGATGAATTAATCAAACGCGATTAAAATCAGTGACCCAGCCCGGAATCGAACCCGGAACCCTGTGAACCGAAGGCTTCAACGCCGACCACTTAGCGAAGGACTGAGGCAGTTTTTAAAATGAGTATATCTACAGTATATCTCATAAACTTAACGTGTTACAAACGTGAAAATGAGTATTTGTACTCCCCTTTAACAATAATGAAGCAAGTACTTCTTGTTTTCGGAAAATCCACTTAAGCTGGAGATCGAAAATAAGTGAAGAAAGAGTTGAATTCTCTGTATGAGGATACTTATATCTCAAAAACTAAGATGTTACAGACGTGGAAATTGGTATCTGGAATCTCCTTTAGAAATAAAGAAACCCCACCTTTTTTTCGACTTAAAAGAGGACTGTTTCTCACATGTAGAGTTCCATGTCGCATGTTCCAAATTTAGCTCTGCCATTAGCCTCGTCATCTTAGCCCAAAAAGGCAATGCCACAAACGTGGTTTACAAAGAGGTTCTGGGGTAAATTAAATGAAATTTTTCTGTGAATTTTTATACTTTAGGGATTTTAAGAAAATGTCTTATTGCAGTACCGAGGAACAATTAATTTTTATCAACTTATCAATTCTTCGCGAGCAAAACCGTGGGTAACAGCTAGATTTTTATATAAAGGCCAAAGGCAGGTATTTATACTTTCCCTAGTGCACCGTCACTGCATTGTCCTACATAGGAGGCTACACGGCGCACTAGCCACCAAGCCTCTTGAAAGGTGTAGCAATCCAACTGATGAGCCCATTGCTACACTGGGGCGAAACTCTGGTAATTTCACAATTAAAAAGCCTACAGAGCTTAAAATTTTGACATTTGCAATCGATGAGATTAAATTATGGTTTCCTTCCAGGAGCCTTGTTTTTGAAATAATAATAATGTCATTATTTCTTCTGGCTCGGGGACTGGGTATTTTTCCCAACACGTTCCTCTTCATATTCACACAACATACTACAGTACCAACCACCACAGAAAACAAGCAATAGTTATTACATCCCTCCATATAGGCCGAAAAACATGTGCAACATAGTTCGGACCCACGACCCCACAAGTGTGGTGAAAAGCGGTAGAAAAGAAGAAAATAAAAGAATACAATATAGCAACATCTCGTGATCAGAGATGTTATATCAGTAGATTCATAGATTTCCTTACAATACTTTTTTTTTTTTTTGCTAGGGGCTTTACGTCGCACCGACACAGATAGGTCTTATGGCGACGATGGGATATGAAAGGCCTAGGAGTTGGAAGGAAGCGGCCGTGGCCTTAATTAAGGTACAGCCCCAGCATTTGCCTGGTGTGAAAATGGGAAACCACGGAAAACCATTTTCAGGGCTGCCGATAGTGGGATTCGAACCTACGATCTCCCGGATGCAAGCTCACAGCCGCGCGCCTCTACGCGCACGGCCAACTCGCCCGGTCCTTACAAGACTGGGGTAAACCATTTTCAGATGGAAGAATCCTAGAATGAGGAAAACCACTAAACCTGATAGACAACAGTTGTACTCCTTGACCAAGAGATAACGAGATGGTCGATTGTAATAATAAAGCAGTATTGTAATGTACTCAGCTGTAGAGTAGTGAAGACAATGACGACCGCCGTGGGCTGCAGTACTGCTGAGCGAGTGACCGCCTCAGGTCGCACATGTTTCATTTGGCGACAAATTCGCTACACCGGCCTGCAGGCCGCGGCACGGGTACAGTGTGCTCTCAAAGTACCGTACGCCACCTTGTCGTCTGGACGTTGTACGAGTGTTGCGAGTTAACGGCAACTCGAGTACGTCATTGCATGTGCACCTTATGTATGAAACTGTAGTGTGTTGCATTGTACTGCCATTTATTGCTGACGATTCATCAATCGATGACTAGCATTACCAAGGCCAAATATAAGGTGCTTATGAAGTTAAATTATAGACTTGTACTCAGTTGGCTTATATTCCCCACGTAATGCACAAAGTTATTTTTACATCGGCGAAAAGAACATAAAGCAAGACTTCACCTAAGGGAAGGAGGCGTTGATTTTATTAACTGTTTGACGTCACACCAAAACAGATACAGCATAATAATAATAATAATAATAATAATAATAATAATAATAATAATAATAATAATAATAATAATAAACACCGAGCTCGATAGCTGCAGTCGCTTAAGTGCGGCCAGTATCCAGTAATCGGGAGATAGTGGGTTCGAGCCCCACTGTCGGCAGCCCTGAAGATGGTTTTCCGTGGTTTCCCATTTTCACACCAGGCAAATGCCGGAGCTGTACCTTAATTAAGGCCACGGCCGCTTCCTTCCACTTCCTAGGCCTTTCCTATCTCATCGTCGCCGTAAGACCTATCTGTATCGGTGCGACGTAAAGCAAATAGCAAAGTAATAATAATAATAATAATAATAATAATAATAATAATAATAATAATGGCGTGTGGCCTCCCGAGAGGCCTGGTGCTGGTATTTCGAGTTGACACCTGATAGGCGACTTGCATCTCTGTGAGAATGGAGCCCTACCTATTACAATACCGGTCAAAAGTTTAGAACCACATAAATAAATCATAAAATGTCATCTAAAACCTAAAATTGTGCCACTAGACCTCTGTAATTTTTTTCTTTGAGCTCTCACATCTAATAGGATATATGTAGCCTGATTTCATTGAGTTAATCCAAGTAGTGTAGAAGATATGAATTTTAACTCTTGGAAAGTCACATTAAAAATTTTAAAAAATTGGTAATATAATGTACCGTATACTCTGATTGGTTGCAAGTATTACCACGAATATATTTTTATAGACTTAGCAATAAGTGGGGGCAACTTTAGTAAAAATATATAGGCTACATTCATAAAATATGCGGCACTGTTTTTTTTTTTTTGCGTGTTTTATTTTTTCGAAGCAGCGCCAAGTTGGTTGATTTTTCTTTGTCTTTATCATGTACAGATCAAGGTCTCAGGGTGAGCTATCGGCGTCAGATTTATCTGCCCTGATAGTTTCATTTGCACTCTGTGGATGTCATCCAAGAACACATTTCTGATGCCGATAGCTCACACTGAGACCTATGATAAAAACAAGGAAAAATTGACCATCTTAGCGCTGGTTTGAAAAATAAAATTAAACACACACAGATCAGTGCTGCATTTTTTTTTCAGAATTTTCACATTTATACTAAAATGATCCCATCTATTACTCTTTAAAAGAATCTTGGTCGTGATACTTGCAACCAATTAGAGTAGCCTACGTATATACTACATAATATTTCCAAAAATTTTAAATTTCTGATGTGACCTTCCAACAGTTAAAAAGGTATATCTTCTAAATATTTGAGGTAACTCAGTGAAATCAGAGGACGTATATCGTATTAGATGCGAGAGCACAGGGAAAAAATACAGAGGTCTAATAGCAGAGTTTTAGGTTCGAAATGAGATTTCATGGTTTTTAATGAGGTCCTGAACTTTTTACGGGTACTGTGTGATGAATTCTAATACCTGGCCGGGTATCGAACTCGGGATATTCCTGGACCAAAGGCGAGCACGATGACAATTTAGCCATGGAGTCGGGAAATATAATAATAATAATAATAATAATAATAATAATAATAATAATAATAATAATAATAATAATAATAATACACGGTAAGAGATCTACCGATATTTCGGGCTTGTTGGGCGAATGGTCACCATACTGCTCTTCGATTCATACGGGCCCGAGGTCGATCCCCACCGGGTCGAGGGTTATTACTACATGTGTTTAATTACTCTAGTTTGTAGACTGTGTGTTTGTGTTAGTCTCAGTGCATTTCTCTTTACAACACGGTACACTTCTAATCACCATAGTAACACACGATAGTGAGTACATCCCTCCGTATAGGGTTGGCGCCAGGAAGGGCATCCGGCCATAACACTAGGCCAAATTTATATCAAGTGCCGACCCAAAAATATTGGGAAGAAGACAAAGAAGAAGACGAACTAGGTTGGCGTAAATAAGAGCCTTCAAATACCAGTGGACTGAACTGGAATCGAGACCGCCGACTTGAGTTCAGAAAATTAACGTTCTATTGTACTAGCTACTCAGTCCAGCACATTCAATTTTTGAAATCGAAAGCCATGTCCCTACAAAACTTGAGGTCCCATCGCCATGATTATATCAACAGTCACGTAAAACTGGTTGGCAGTTGTCAAAGTATTCATCTCTTGTTCTGTACAGTTCTGAGTGAAAGTTCGTTAAGAGCCAAATTTGGAAAAACGTGTACTTTTGAATCGATCAACACATGTAATTGAATGTTCAGTACCACTGGAGAAGAAATTAAATTGAAAGGAAACACTTCCATAATAACTAAAGGAGTCACTCAAATCAGGGCTCCTGTTTGAAGAATAATATTGCACACTACAGAACACTATGAGAAAATGAATGAAAGTAAATTGAAATTCAAAACATATTTTATTTGCATTACTTGCAGTGTGTAGCCTACACGTTACCGAACTCGTACTTAGCCATATGAATCACGTCTTAATATTCATTAGGTAAGGGTTATACTGCCTGAAGGCAGGTCCGAACCTCCGCAGAGGTGGTCCTGAGCCGGAGTTTACGTGCGGTAGGGTGGCCAGTTCCTTTCAGCTCCTCCATTCCCTTACCCCCACCAACAGTGCGTGGCAACCCATCCAACTCCTGACCACGCCCAATGTTGCTTAACTTCGGAGATCTCACGGGATCCGGTGTTTCAACACGGCTACGGCCGTTGGGGCAATATTCTTTAAATCTTTCGAAATTAACCGAAGTAATATTAAACTTTCTTGGCCGAGAAATTTTTAGTTTTCTCTTGAATTCAGAGCCTGACAACAATTATTTTATGTCCTTGAGGAGTTTATAGTAAAAAAATATATTACTCCTGGTCTAGTTCACTGATGAAGAGAATATTTTTTTGAACGAGGTACCGGTATGTTTGTTTCGCGCAGATTCTCTTTAGTTTCTTTGCGTTTTGTTTTTGTTAAATTTTAAACATTTGGCATGTGTATTCCTGGCGCTTCTGCTTACTTTCCTGTTAGTGCATTTCTATTTAGTTAGTTGCCCATTTAAAACTCTAGACTTCTTAATTTAATTAGAAGAAGAAGAAGAAACGTGTGATCTTGGCTGTAGGGTTGCAGACCTACTGAAGCGACTCACTGTAAACAGCCGACGTTCCCATTTCGATGTTCTAATGTCATCTCGCAGCGAAAAATTCGATGATATCTAAGCCTAAATCGTTAATAGACTCAAATCACACAATCAGAGGTCTTCAGCATATCCGTAATTACGACTTGTCGTTGTTTATGTCTGGGTCATACGTCCATAGACTGGTGTGATGCAGCTGTCCTATAATTTCTGCATAACTACTACATCCTAAATCTACACTAATCTGCTTGTTATATTCATGCCTTGGTTTACCTCTACCGGTTCTTACTTCTATACTCCCCTCAAAAACTGAGCTGAGTAGCTCGGCGGGTTCGATCCTGGCTCAGTCCGGTTGAATTTGAAGGTGATCAAATAAGGCAGCCTCGTGCCGGCAGGTTTACTAGCACGTTATAGAACGCCTGCGGGACAAACTTCCGGCACCTCGGCGTCTTCGCAAACCGTAAAGGTAGTTAGTAAGACGTTAAGAATTGTTTAAAATAATTTTTGACGAACCTGCTTTTCCCCCCTGGCCATGTTAACACTTCCTCGTTTGAACCCATGCACTACGCCATTTTATTAAGTTCTCATCTCCCAATTCCTTAATCAAAACACTATCCGACTCGTTGGCTGAATGGTCAGCGTCCTGGCCTTCGGTTCAGAGGGTCCCAGGTTCGATTACCGGTCGGGTCGGGGACTTTAACCTTCATTGGTTAATTCCAATGGGCTGGGTGTTTGTGCTGTCCCCAACATCCCTGAAACTCACACACCACACATAACACTATCCTCCACCACAATAATACACATGGCTGATACCACCCACCCTCATCGGAGGGTCTGCCTTACAAGGGCTGCGCCTGGCTAGAAAAAGCCACACGAATTATTATTTATAATCAAAACACTTTTAGGAATTTTGCTGTAATACTCACTAATGTCAATGTCGTGCGCTGCCTCCTTGGCGAGCTCGTTACCGTAGTTCCCAGCGTTCCAGGTGAAATCGATTTTCTACTTTCTTTTTAACAAGCTGCTTTACGTCGCACCGACATAGATAGGTCTTATTGGGACATGGAAAGGACTAGGAGTGGGAAGGAAGCGGCCGTGGCCTTAATAACGTACAGCCCCAGCATTTTCCTGGTGTGAAAATGGGAAATCACGGAAAACCATCTTCAGGGCTGCCGACAGTGGGGTTCGAATACAATATCTCCCGTATACCGGATACCTGCTGCACTTAAGCGACTGCAGCTATTGAGATCAGTTTTACACTTGTTACTTGCAAAAATCTTCGCGCTCAACTT
This sequence comes from Anabrus simplex, assembly GCF_040414725.1. NCBI lineage: Eukaryota > Metazoa > Arthropoda > Insecta > Orthoptera > Tettigoniidae > Anabrus > Anabrus simplex. The sequence continues at coordinate 411,380,536 of NC_090265.1, read as the reverse complement.
GGTTTGGTGAATATCATTATGCAGTATTTCAATATTAGTCTATTGTATGTACGTACGCATGATGTTTCAATTATAAAGTTCTTTATAGAAAATTCTTAGCTTCCTATCTAAATTTTGACTCCATTGATTAGTACTGATATATGAACATGTTAGATGTCCTTTTTGAAGTACCTACTGAAGTTTGTTAGAAATATATTCAATCATGTAATGTTGTATGTAAAACATATGAATGCTAAAAAGCGTGATATGGAAATCATATTCTTTTTGTTAATTGAGTAGAATAATGTAGAGTAAAATATTACTGTATACTGAAAACAGCAAAATATCAAAACCAATTCTAATTGTTCACATTGTAGCAAAAGAAAATAGACTTGCATGTACTAACGTTACTGTTTGATTTATGAATGATGCTAAGACACTTTGTTCAGCGTGGCAGAAATTCTATGAAAACCGGCTCTTTGCCTTCCGAATGCAGAAATGCTTAGCTAAATATGTCTTCTTCTTCTTCTTCTTCTTCTTCTTCTTCTTTTTCTTCTTCTTCTTCTTCGCCTTCTTCCTTTTATAGCGCTGTCTCCTCACTGAAGCTTGGCGACCATCATTAAAATGTTTAAATTGTATAATTTGCTGAATATTCTTGTTAAAGCAAACCATTATCCAGGTTTATAAATTGAAGACAGTTCTCCGTTTAGAAATCCACGAACGGGGAATGTTGCGCTACTAATTATAATCAGTGACATTCCTATGCTCCCTTTCACTAAGCAGATGTTAACAATATATTCTTCAGCTGGTAATATAAGTCTGAAGCAAGTAGCGCTCAGGCTGACTATGACATAGATAAGTATAATGTATGCATATCTCGAGTAAAGATTGACTTTGTGTGTTCCCATGGAATGTAAGGCATGTCGGCAGCTGACAGCTATCCTTTGTTCCTGCTAAATGACCCATTCACAACCAAATGTTATGTTAATGATTGCTAGATACTAAAGCGATTAAACTTTGCGCATGGTCTAAGCTTCTCATCTAGCTGCCATGAAGCTTAACATTTGACATGCTAAAGGATTTGGTACAATGGCTGGTAATCAGTGCGTATCGGAGGAAATAATTCTGGGCATTATCCTGTTTTATTTTTTAAAGAAAAAATATTCAGTTAGGTAGCAACGTAAAGAACATCACTGTTCAGGAAAGTATGGAAAATATGATAAAGGATGACAGAAACATGACTTTGTTTCTAGTCATAGAGTTTACTTGAGTGCAATTGATGGATGGTTTGGTAGTGAGTGATATACTTGACGTTATCTCTGATATTACCTGATCATTCATCTGTAGACTTCACACTAGTGCTCCTTTCAACCTATAATCTAATCATAAGTGTATTTGAATATGGGCATAAAATAGGCAGTTAAAAAGCATTTGCAGTGGATTTGTTATATCAACGAATCGTAGAATAAACAGTGTATTTTGCTCATGATTAACTCTACTTTCAAACATTAAACTCAGACATTATATCTTTTGGGTTTATGCAGCGTGAATTAGGGTGTTTAAATACAAAAAATCCGTGTCGCTGGCTTCTTGCAGGTTTGAGAATTCCTGCCTCAAATATACCGGCACAGCGTTCTCTCTTAGGATCTCTAGCAACTGAAGGGACGTTAAAAAATTATAGTACTGTATTATTAAAACACTTTCTACTTCCACTTGGCCCTGCACAATTTGTTCATAGGGACATCAAATTTCGAACCGAAATTACAGTGGTAGAAAGCTGACTTTTAATCATCTGAGCCTCGAAGGGGTGTTTCAGATAATAATAATAATAATAATAATAATAATAATAATAATAATAATAATAATAATAATAATAATAATAATAATAATAATAATAATAATAATAATAATATATTATTATTATTATTATTATATTATTATTATATTATATATATATATTATTATATACATACATACATTATTATTTTATTATATTATTATTATTATTATTATTATTATTATTATCATTATTATTATTATTATTGATAGTTGAAAGGCAGTGGTCGTGGTGTTTGTAACTGTGTTCATTTTGGATGTGAAATTGATAAGGATGACCACCGACTTGAAACAATATTTACTAAATTATCGTTGGAGAAAAAATCTGATAACAAGAACTAACACTCCTGAAAGTTGCCGTACCGAGCGAGTAGGCCGTGCGGTTAGCGTCGCGTAGCTGTGAGCTTGCATTCGGGAGATGGCGGGTTCGAATCCACCGTCGGTAGCCCTGAAGATTGTTTTTCGTGGTTTCCCATTTTCACATTAGGCAAATGTGGTGCTACCTTCATTAAGGCCACGGCCGCTACCTTTCCAGCGCTAGCACTTTCCCATCTTTCCGTCGCCGAAACCCTTCGATGTGTTAGTGCAACTTTCAACAACCAGCAAAACAAGACTAAATTGCCGTTGTCGCTAATTAACCTATTCACAATCTATCCTTGATTCTTTCATGATGTACACAAGTAAAATTCTGTATTTTCACAGGTCTGATCATAGAATCAAAATTATAATGAATGTAAAAATGTAATGATGTTTACGAGGAGGAACCCGCATGGTAGTCATATCTCCACGAGGCCATGCTTATCGTGAAGTAACAACAGTAGTTGGCTGGTGCTTATAACTTCCCACAAAAATATGGTTTTTGATTAAAGAAATGGAATGAATTGAAGAAGAGCCATTAAATTACGAATGGAATGTTGATTCAATAGAGTCGTAGGTGTAGCCATTTGCATCAAGGTGACTTCAATTGAACAAACACTCGCTGGCGATGAATATAAACGAGTCGTGCCTCCAACAAGTGCTTCGCGCCTCGCCTCTCAGCCAAGTCTCCCACGGGGACTGGTCCTTAGTTAGAGTTTCATGTATTTTACTACTTCATGCGGTGAAAAATTCGTATAAAATAGATAATTGGCTGAGATGAACAGGGGGAAGACGAATTTAAATGTTTGGATTAATGTCGAAATACGGAATGAGAAATTACGTAACATCGTTGATTAGTAAATACTGTATTACTTGTATTGAAAAGCAAACGAAGATGATTATTCTTGAATCCTGCGATAAGGGATTCCGTAGTATGAGCTGCACTAAGAAAACAGACACAATGGTCTACATTATGTTTACTCAGGCAGGGAAATTTCCTTGGATATATTTGCAGAAGTTTGGTCTGATTCGTCGGAGTTCAATATTGTAAAATACGATTAGTCCTCAAATCTGCCATCGACTATTATTATTATTATTATTATTATTATTATTATTATTATTATTATTATTATTATTATTATTATTATTATTATTATTATTATTATATAATTTGGAAATGCGAAAGGCTTTCATATACAATCATATTTAGCTGCATGAAACGATCCTGATTTCTGTTTTATTTGCAGTAAATGGTCTCAAATTAACGAGTATAGTTAGTTTTATTTATATATTTAGTCGCCTTTCGTCGTTAAACCCTTTCAGACCTCAGTATTGTTTATAGCAGAAAACAATTCTTATTCAGTTCAGCTTAGTTTCTTGAATGGACACAAAATGTGAGGCATTCCTGGATTTTTTTTTCATATGTGCATTTATTATAATTCCAACAGGCCCCAATAGATGATACTATGCTACCGAAAGCATAATCAAAGAAGTATATGGATTCTTAAGAGCATAACGAAAGTTGTAAACTCAACCGAAACGTTAGAAATAAATACATAGACTGGTGTCTGAATGGGTTGAATATTTAGAAATGTTGTTTTCGAAGCGTCGGAATCTTATTCTTTCTCCTATTCTACAACTATAAGGGCATGATTATCCTGTTGTATTTCACCTTGATACAATTTTAACCATCCATACCACCACCACCACATCATCATCATCATCATCATCATCATCATCATCATCACCATCTGTGTGAAATCATTTCCCTCCCATCCCAATATTTTATATTTTCATTGCTGGACGCATTCAAAGCTATTGACATGATTGTAACTCATGCCTAATGTTTGGCTCACCCTGAAGCTCACTTGGAATTTATAAACTTGAGGTGAAGGCAAATGAGATGATAGAGAAGCTTTCAAACGTGACTCTTTAACCACATAACTCTAAAATCGATTGAGAATGTTTTATTCCATGCCATTATTTGTGCCGTGTACAGACCTCAGATAATTTGGAAAATGCGAATAAAAGATTGAGAATAAGAAGACCGAATTTTTCTCCAATTATATTTCATTGGGTTGATCGCAGTGGCGGCTTAACAGGAAATGCCATAAAAATGAGAATAGGGCGGTGGTATCATTAAAACATTCCGTTTAAAGTATTTCCCAAGACGGAAAGAGGAGACTGGTCATGCCGTAATATATTCATCTAGCGCCTAGATGGTGGATAGTCGCTTGGATGAATCATCCACTCCCGAGAACGAATGGAAATGGCCGCACCGAGCGTTTGGTTTAGCTTGGCTCGCTGGGTAGTCGCTAGGCGCGTATCCTAGCGAACGGACTCGGCTGTTATCGCGCGCTTCTCTCCAGGTAGAAAAGTGAACTTGACTGTATACTTTAGCTTCTTTTGAATACGTTTGTTCCCTTTTGAGTGGAAAATGGATGAATTACTTGTATGAGCAGTGTTTAAAAGAGAAGCGTTGTGGAACTCATTACACGAGCTACAAAAAATGGCATAGTCCTCAAAAAGCTTTGGGAAGAAGTAGCGCAGAAAGTTGACAAAGATGGTAAGTACAAATCAATACTGTATTTATTTATTTTTATTTTATTTATTCATTTGTGATTCTCATTTACAAGGTGTGATATTGATGAATGTTTCTTTAAACACATGGTTGTTTGAGATTACATGCGGCTATTGTAGCACTGGATAATGTTTTCAGGTAAAGCATAATCTCTCTACCAGGGTGCAGCTCCATTTCCGTTCAAATAATGTTTCTAGTCTGTATCGCATTGTCTGTAAATCTGTACTGTGCTCTTTGTCTGCGGGGATTAGCCTCACCTAAAACCATTTCATGCTGAAAATTGTTATGTCTCTCTTGAGAGAACAGCGATCCTTCATATGTCATCACGAAATTGTCGAGATTACATAGCCTATTGATTTTACAATTTCTATATCTATACAATTTCGACAAGCTTATGCGAAATTCTCCATTTCGCTGTCATTATATCGAAGCAACACTCAACAGGTTTGCAAGATCTAGAGAGATCTTATTTCTTTCATCAAGAATTTTCTGTCCAAACGGTCGCATCAAATAATCTAAGAGTGGATAACCGGCATCACCGACTAGTACAAATGGGATTGTAATATTCGTGTTTGGAATTTCTCTCTCTGGTGGAACGTTAAGGCCATCTTTTTATACCATTTGAAACTATGAACTACTTTTAACATTTCCAGAATCGCTCTGGCGCCCTTCAGTGTAATCAAATGCAATTATTCTGCAGTCCGTATCAACTACTAGTTGTAGGAGAACTGAAAAGTATTTGTTTGTAATTGTAATATGTACTCGCACTTTTAGACGGACACACTATTCTACAGTGCTTCCCGTCTATCGCTCCAATGCAATTCGGGAAGTTCCACTTTGTGAAGAATGATTCAGTAGTACAATGTCATGTATCAGTAGTTGGAACGGGTAGATATTCATCTTTTAACAAGTTCCAAATTGTGTGTCAACTTTGTCGCATAATCTCTCAAACTGTAGTCTGGCCCGGACGAAAATGTACAACAAGATATCAAAATGATTCCCCAGTGGCCAAAAACCTGAATAAAGATATGTTCATACAGTATATTGTATTTTATTAAGAATATAAGTAAAACCATTATATTTAAAACTTGGATTTCAAAATTTAAACTGGATTAGTAAGAAGTACATTTAGGATAGTTGATAGATTATTTTTGAACATTTCTATGTTGCCGAATATTTCTGCTATTTGTTGTTATTTTGTTTTGTTTCAGTCAAATATCTCAAAGGAAGGTGGAAGATTGTGAGAGCTTATTTTTTTAAAGAGCGACAACTACCGAAACCTACAACAGGTGAAGGGGCATCAAGTTATGTTCGGAGCACATGACATCTATATGATCAGTTGCTATTTCTGAAAAACACCATCTCTACCTCCGACAATGGCTCGAGTTTGACACTAGACGACGACAACGCCGGCGAGAACGTTTCGATTTCAAGTGAGTTGAGCGTATCGCAACTTCAAACCCCACCACTAACCTCGGGCTGCAAATTGAGCTACTTCAAAGAGACAGTGTGAAGGACGATAATGATGATCGGATGTTTTCTGAAAGTTTGTTGACGTGTAGGGCTACAATTCCTCCACTTTCTAAACTCAGACTTCGACACAGGATTCAAGAAATAGTTTTGGAACAACTCGAATCCCAGCCTGTTCTACCGACGGTGTCTCCACTCAACTCATCCGAGCATACTCAACAGTTATTTAAGCCCTCGCTGGTTGGTGATTCACAGGCTGATTCGCAATTACCATTTCAGTCTCAGCCTCAGCCTAACACAACTCGGCTATCTCATGGGACTCACAAGGTTTTCCGACTCTTACACCACTGGAACCTCCGCATTTGAATAATCCTGAAAAGGGCCAAAATGAGTTTTCAATTCAGTGTTAACTTATGTTCAAAACTTCAAAATAAATTGATCTTCGACTTGCGTGCCTTTTTTCTCTGAATTAAAGTATGCAATGTAAAGTATGTAATAAAAACTAAATAATACCTTGGTCTTTTACTTACCTCAAAGTGAGGACGATATGCATGCCCTATAGTTGGTGTGTTGCTTTTGCAGTGTTTCTTGAATTTTAGGCTACAGAATATCGAACATTTCTGTAGTCATTCGTAAATATTCATAACATTTGTTCGGATGATTCCGTAACTGTTTGTAGTGAAGATTAAACGCCCCATTCACAGAACTAGACCCACTTACTTCATGTATCCAACAAGAAAAATAACACAGGTAGAATAGTTCATACTTCAAATTAGAATTCTCAGCAAGGAGTTATTTTCTTCCTAACTTCGACAGAGACATTTTTAACTCGTCTTCGTCTTGAGGGCAACTAACGCAGCTCCCGGCAATGCGGCCACCACATATCCTACCTAAGCGCCTATCTACGCATCTACCTATGCACCTACCCATGCAAGCCACCTCCGATGTAGACGAAGCCCTAGAAAGGACTAGAAAGACACCAGACTGAGTGACAGAGAATGAGTCAGAAAGGCTGCCTTTCTCAACCTAAATTGGTGGGTTTCATTCTGACTCAGTCCAGTGGTGTTATAAGCCTCGTGTCAGTAGAAATCCTGCTAGCATCTCGGCAAGTTTTTACACGGAGCATGTACAGGGATAAAAGGAATGACACGTTAATAACAACTTCTGTCTCATATTTTGAAAATATTTTCGGTGAAATCTTACACTTGTAACTGATGTTAATTGAAACCAATTGTTAATATTGGCAAGGATGATTATCACTGATGTGTATTAATTTTAGAGAGCAAACTTTGAGGGAATGCACAAAAGCACACTTATGTTGGTAATAATTCCAGCCATTAACTTATCATTTAGGCATTATAGCGCTCAGCGAGTGAGTAGGCTGCATTTTTCAAGTTGAGCAATTTTGCGTTTGCATTTGAAAGAGGGTGAGTTCGAATCCCACCGTTGGAGCCCTGAATATGGTTTTCCATGATTTCGCATTTTCACCCCAGGCCTTAATTAAGGCACGAACGCTACCTTCCCAAACCGCCCTTCTCCGTCCTTAAGTCATCACTGCAGTTCGTTGATACGCCACCAATAATATATGTGGTGTAAGTAAGTAGAGGCCTACCGATATATGCAAATTATAGTGGCCACTTGATGCTACCCAATAGAATGCATGTTGTTATGGACGATTGAACTTCCAGCGTTATTCGATAGAACGGCACTCCTTGGATTAAGGTTATCTTGAGGAGTGGAGCATAGATTATGGGTAAAAGTGTCTCATGGTGTCTGTCTCCCCCCGAATAAGTACCATTTCTGCCATAGTGAAATCAATACATTTTTGCGGGTATGTTTTTCCTGTTCTTACTTAAAAACAAGCAAGGAAACTTATGGTTTATGTGACTATTGATATCATGGTAATAGCCACGGAACTCGATGTTTTTCCCGTGGAAACCGAGCCGCAAGGACACGACTTCTACATTTCAAAGTTCCATGTGCATTGGTTTGTATTCGAACCTTGGAGAGAAACCAAAGATAATGTCACTTTTCTATTATGTCCTTGTCCACTACTCCATGTGCAGGGTGTAAGACAAGGTCTAGAAATTACTAGGAGGGACGGAGGAGATTTTGCACTCCCGTGAAAATTATTCTCAAGTCACAAATAAAAACAATCGTTTCTGAAAAATGTTTACCTCTTGGACTCAAAATAAATTTACTCGTGACTCTCATGACCCTTGTGCTTGCCAAAGTGATTGCTGGCCAGCCAGATAGCCTGCAGATTTCGGAGTGCCACGTGGTCAGCCTGAAGACCCTATTTGCTAGTGACTTAACGTCGCACTAACACATTGAAGGTTTTCGGATACACAAGGATGGGAAAGGGCTAGGATTAGGAAGGTAGCAGCCGTGACAACCACTTGTCTGGTGTGAAAATGGGAAACCATGGAAAAGCATATTCAGGTCTGCCGAAGGTGTGTTTCGAGCCCACCATCTTCCGAATGCAAGCTACGCAACCCTGACAGCCCGGCTAACTTGCTCGGTTGCCTGAAGACTCCTGACACTGTCTTCATGATCAAACTTCTCAGTTGACCTCTTAATACGCTGAGCTATCTTGGCTCTTAATAACCGAATAGCGACAGAATTGCCTAAATGAGCCAGCAGGATCGAAAATGAAACTTCAATGAATGGCGTCTAATCCCAGGAAGTAAAAGCTGTGAATGATTTGGCTCTTGGTCACATGGTCGCGCCTCAGTGCTCGTGATCCTTGGATGGAATAATATGAAATAGAATCGACGACAAGCCCATTGCACTTCAAAGTATTTTATGAACAGTTAGTTAAGAGAAGGTAATTACTTCTATTTTGTAACATTAGATAGCAGTAATAATATGAAGTTTGTTGTACCATAAAGTAATTAAAATTTATATAGCTCTAAAGAAGTAAAAAAGAATCATCTTTGTATAGGGAACATAAACTTATGAACTTAATGCCCATCGCATCCCTAGTGAAGCCAATTAAGTTCGCATCGCGTGATTCCCGCATTTTATAACAAATGTGTGAGCTGTAAAAAAATAAGAGTCGAGCTACTGTATAAGTGGTGCCAGCACCCTTCGTGACCTGCTCTACATAATATTTACAACTCATTTCTGATTAAAAGCTCCTTTAAATTATATCATAATAATAAATGGTTTTAAAAAAGAGTGGGGAGTGGTTTAAAGATCGCCCGTAATGATATTTTAATGGTTTTCTGTAATGTGACGTCTCTGCATAGAACGCATGGCGGCCGGAATTAATTTTAGACTTAAATTGCCTAGTTACGCCCTTACTTGTCAGGTAGTTGCCAAGGCTTCTCTCATTGGTGAACCTGAGCTCATGAGTGCAATATCTGTATTATTCAAATACATTCTCGTCATGTACACCTTCAAAAATTAGCAGGGGCTCTAGTTTAAATAGTGCTTTTTAATTTCGATCGACTTTTCGCAATTTATACTGAGACTGAAACCAAATAATTACTTGTCCCTTGGAGATTACTGAAGATTGTGAAGCCTGTGCTAAATGGCCGGCCCCGTGGTGTAGGGGTAGCGTGCTTGCCTCTCGCCCGGAGGCCCCGGGCTCGATTCCCGGCCAGGTCAGGGATTTTTCTCTCAACCTGAGGGCTAGTTCGAAGTCCACTCAGCCTACGTGATTATAATTGAGGAGCTATCTGACGGTGAGATGACGGCTCCGGTCTCGAAAGCCCAGAATAACGACCGAGAGGATTCGTCGTGCTGACCGCACGGCATCTCGCAATCTGCATGCCTTCGGACTGAGCAGTGGTCGCTGGGCAGGCCAAGACCCTTTAGAGGGCGTTAAGTGCCGTAGTTTTTTTGTTTTTTATGATAAATAATGACGCTGTATTTATGATAATTCATTTCTTTTATTAGTTATTAGCTTAGCGCACACAATAAGACGGCTAGCTCCAGACACTGTCGCAAGACTTGAGAGATATTCTAGACTATATGTTTCTAACTTCAAAAGCTCAGACGGCCACAACTATATCCAGGAATCTAGTGGAAGACCTTGGTAATTTTTCAAATATTTTACATGAAATCAGCGTAATCCAGTTTTTTTATTTCCGACCTGATACTCAATTCTTTTAGATTTTCCCCCATCGATATCACTTTAGTCATAAAAATTCTAATTGTCATGTCACACTCGGTGCACCACATTTCAAGCACTAGATATTAGATTCCAGTCTTTCAACACAGCAGGGGATTTAGGATGCGCTGTACTTTCTCCCAGGGTAGTAGTATACCTATACTATGTGAAACCGAATCAAGGTGCTGTATAGCTAATACAGTGAGCTCGCAGTTGCCATCTACAGTATTATGTAAGGGATAAGTTAACTCTCGAAAGAAACTACCTTTACATAGGTCGGTTTCGAAATCGGTATTGTTGTACGGGAGTGACAGCTGGGTGCAATCAGAATATCTTATGCATAACTTAGACATAAATTTTAGAGAGAATGATTACTGGCACAAACAGGTGGGAACTATGGTAGAAGGGTATTCGGAATGTGGGGATAATGGCTAGACTAGGAATAAACTCGATGGATGAAGCCGTTCGCATAAACCGGCTTTGGTAGTGGGATCGTGTGAAGCGAAATGAGGAGCATAGGTTACCTAGGAGAATAATTGTCTAGGCCGTAAAGGTAAGAGAAGAAGAGGGAGACCAAGATGACGTTCCTTAAACTCAGGTTTTAATGATTTGATGATAAGAGAAGTGGATCTAAACGAGAACGCAGAAGTCATTGCAAATAGAGTATTACAGAGGCACATAGAGGCTTGCAGACTGAACGCGGAGAGGCAGAACAGTCTATAATAAATACCGTATATATCAGGGGTGGCCACTAACCTTACTTCTGGGAGCCGCAAATTTAGGAGACAAAAAATTGGGAGCATGTTTAGAAAAGAGTTTATAAAATGGAGACAAGTTTTTCATTTTATAACCAATGAAGGAATATTTCTTTTCTACACTACACAGAACATTGTTTTTTAGGTGCACATCAAGGAATGAGATTTCACTTTTGAGAAGGGCTTTCTTTTTAGTGTTCATTTTTGCTGTTAGTTTTTTTGAAATCTGACTGATAGCTGGTAAGCGCAGTTCGCACAAGTTCACTTAAATGTTCATCAGTTCGTTCAGATCGATATGTAGATTTAACGAATTTAATCGTTGAGTACAGTGATTCACACACATAAGTAGTCCCAAAGATTGAGATTAGTCTTTTGGTACACTGTTTCGTTAGTGTGTATTTTTCTTCTGGACCATTCTTCCAAAATCCTGTGGTAGAAATGCCACTTCGTTTGAGTCCTTTTAGTCCTTCGTCCTCTTGCAGTTCTTGTAGCTCCAACTCTACAGCTGCTGTATCCTTTGTTATTGGTGATGAAACAGGACTGCCATCGCCCACAACATCAATAGAAAGAGGATTTTCCAGGAATGAAAATGAAGGTTTCAGTGATCTCAAATCATTAAATCTGCCATTGATTTCTTCAGCAAGGCCAGACATTTTACTCATGTAATCTTCAGTTTCCACCTGAACGACAGGAAGGCTTTCAGTATTCTTCAAACATTTGAAGTGAAAAAATATTTTAGTCTGAAGGTCTTTCCCAAAAATCTTCAACTTGCTATGCAAGCTAAATACAGTCTGGGCCAATTCAGAAATATATTTACAAGGAAGATATTGCTTTGAGCGGGAGAGTGTGTCAGTGAGCCAGTGTTGTGAGGTGAAGCCAGTCGCGTTCACGTATAGGCAGTAGCGAATGTCGATACTGTACTGAAACAGCACACAGAAAAGTATCGACACTCGCTACTGCCTATACGTGAACGCAACTGGCTTCACCTTACGACACTGGCTCACTGACACACTCTCCCGCTCAAAGCACTTTCAAATGGAAGGAGCCGGAACTATCTTCACCTCCCATGTCTTACCACTGACCTATAGCGCTACTAACGTTAAGCCACACATCACTGCTACTGACTGCCGCCAGCCGAGAGGTCGTTAGATTCCATTAATTATATCATTTAATTTTACTCTAAGGTTGGTGTCAAGAGCCGCACAAGACTGACTGAAGAGCCGCATGCGGCTCGCGAGCCTCGTTGTGGGCAGCCCTGGTATATATGTAATGTATGTAATGTATGTAATGTATGTAATGTATGTATGTATGTATGCATGTATGTACGTACGAGGGCTGAAAATAAAGTAGCAGGCGAGTAGGCTGTGTGGTTACGGGCGCGCAGCTGTGAGCTTGCATCCGGGAGATAGTGGGTTCGAACCCCGCTGCCGGAAGCCCTGAAGATGTTTTTCCGTGGTTTGGCATTTTCGCGCCAGGCAAATACGTTAACGCTGTACGTGAATTAAGGCCAGGGCCGATTCCCTTCCACTCCTAGCCCTTCCCTATCCCATCGTCGCCATAAGATCTATCTGTGTCGGTGCGACGTAAAGCAAATTGTAAAAAAAAAAAAAAAAAAAAAAACGTAGTGGCGACGTAGTCTAGACACTCGCAGGAGATTGAGCATGCGCAAATAAGATATGGGCGCGATCAGGTGGCGCTGTTGTCGATGTGTAGTGTGAATTTGACGGGCATCCAGTTGGGAGTGTTATTGCTGTGAAGCGTTGAAGTGAGGAGTGTTGATTTCACCGCTCTAAAGCATGTTTTCAAATGATGATCAGCGTAAAGTGAATTAAAATCGAGTTTTCCTGTGACAAAAAAAGCATCAGAATGTTGTCGAGGATTACACGAAGCCTTTGGCACTAATGCATCGCCGTATAGGATGGTTGTCAAGTCAACAAACAATGTCAAGCTCGTATTGCAACGGTGCCATTGGTGGAACACTCTCTGAACTCATCAGACATAAGACCTTGTGGCTTAGACCTGTTTCCGAAGTTGAAAGAACCCCTCCGAGGCCGCCGATTTCCTGACGTGGATTCTGTACTGTCCTTGTCAACAGAGAACGCCTTGCTAACGGTCCCCAACGGCTTCCCGACATTTGGGTGACTACATTGAAGGGATGCAGTACAACTGTGCTCGTTAATTCATTAAATATTGCGTTCTATCAATATTACCACACAGCCCTCGCATGTATGTATGTATTGCACCCATAATCCGAACTTTAAAAGGACACAGTAGTATGTATGTATGTATGTTTTAAATGAGAAAATAGAGTAAGTTATGGACAGCAAATACATTTAAAAAGTATAGATAAACTCTGTATTCACGAGAAGAGCGAAAGGTCTCGTTCCGAAAATTACAGATGTTACAGCATTATGGACCGTTTTAAGCCTAACGGTACTTATTACGTGGCGTAAGCTATCGCATATGCCGTACAGCGTTTACGTACCATACATATACAAAGAAGACAAAGTCACCTCCATACAGGCCATGAAGGCCCTTGGAGGAGTGGAAAGTAAAGGCTTCCACCATTGTTAACCGCGGCACGTGATGGGGTAGAGTGGTTAGCTCTACGCCCGGCCGCCTTTGGCCCCAGGAATTAACCTGGTACTCATTTTTGGTGTAGGCTGAGTGAACCTCAGGGCCATGTGCACCTCCGGAAGTGGAAATCTCGTTTCTTAAATTTTACGACTTCCTGACGGCGATTGGAACCCACGTCTTTCCGGGTGAACCGAGCATGCCTTTACCGCCTCGGCCAGGCAGCCCCTACATAGATTATGAAATAATGTGGAAAACATGTTTTTTATCAGTTTCGATGGGATGAGACTGTGCAAAGTGGCAGTTAATTCAAATATCTGCAATTGGCCCTAACCTATCACATATTCTATGATACCGGTACCGCGACCACCCTTGTCTTTCAAAAGAAAATGGTCTCTCAGTCCAATCAAGTGCGCAGTTCTCTAGCGACAGTTATTATAGAATTGGACTCCTCTCTGCATGAAAGAGCGAGTGTCTTTCAGAAGAGCCTCACATATTGCCTCTTGTAGAGTTTTTGCATTGTACGTGTAAGTCTTTATTGGGCTATGTGTACATAAAATTGCTGTAAGATATTGCGTATGATATTACATTTAATTCCTAGCAAGTTGCATATGTTCGAGAAAAAATAGGCGCAGCTGTACCACCCGGTATACAGTGTGTCCAAAAAAACGCCGACAACGCTTAGTATGTTGTGCGGGAAAGCTAACATGTCCGTTTTCAAGAAGGAAACCATATTCAGAAACGCACGGCTTGGACTCTGTAGTGCATCGAAGTGTGAGTTGGGTGTGCGTTCCGCATGTCGTTAATAAACCCAACATGAGTAGCACATCGAGCTCTTTACAAACGTGGTTCGAACTGTGTACCTCCTAAGTAATTGCAGAGTCTACATCGGCGGTGCTGAGCCTCACGCACATGACCCAATACGTACAGTTGTCTTTGAAAAAAATCAGTCGCGCCGTGGGCTCGAGCAATAAGGTCCTCCGCTGACGTTATAGGAGTGCCACACACCATACTCTTCATACTACCTGCGTGGGACTGTCCGGCTTCTTTTAATCGTCTCTCGACGGCCGAGAACGTGAAATTATGTGGGGTACGTCTGTTTGGAAAACGTTCCGCATACAATCTTGCAGCAGCTCTATCATTGCAATCCGCTTTGCCGTATGCAGGCACCATGTCAGTCATTTCCGCAGCTGTGTACTGGTACATGTCGCACTGCTGTTAACAACGTTTGCACTGGCAGACTACAGTACGCAAGTAACGCAGTAGGATGCGCATCAAAGACTGTGTGGAGGAAAGTAGCGCATGCGCAGGAATGTTATTAGGCTGAAGTCATCTATCCGCAGTACACAGAAGGCTAAAAGGTTGCATACCTTCCGCATTAAGACACCAAATCGGAACAAATTGTCTCAAACGGTCTCAGACTTCGACGCTCTCCAGCAGCAAACTCGTGCATTTCCGGACGGGGGCTCCTTCTACAAAACCGATCAGTCCGCAATCCCGCACAGCATACTAACCCTTGTCGGTATTTTTGGGGACATCCCGTATATGGCATAAAGCTTTAAGATGAACATTTCTGGTCCTCGCAGAATTAGGCTATCATCCGGGTCCTTGTCTTAATGGCCAACATTGAATCCTTCATTTCAGAGGGTCTCGAATTCGATTAAGAAAGAGCAGAAAATTTTAGCCGTGTCTGGTTAATTCTTCTGGTTCAGGAACTGGGTGTTCGTGCTTGTCTTAATGCATTCCTTTTCAATCACATTCAACACACCTCACACCAACCACTATACTGTAGAAAAAACGCAGTAGTGAGTAAGGTTGATGTCAGGAAGGTCATCCGGGTGTAAAACTGGGTGAGGTCCCCAATGTGACATACATCAAACATGCGACCCCACCAGAGTGTGGGGAACGTGATATAATAATAATACTCCCTCACTCACTTACTCACAACGTAGGCTTCTGAGGGGCGTGAAGTTCCCGTGCCGATCTCACAATCCTCTTCCATCCTTTTCGAACTTGAGCCTGCTCTTCCCACTTATCTATTTGGAGGATCCTGCATACCTTGTTGATCTTCTTCTCCCAGGTGCTTCCGGGTCTTTCTGCACGTCTTTTACCATTAAGAGATCCCTTGTATAGCTCTACTGGTGCTCTGTTATCCTCCATCCTCAGTACATGTCCAGCCCAGCACAGTCTGTTGGATTCTATCACACCCATTATAGTGTGTTGTTGAGAGAGGGTGTAAATCTCATAATTAGATCTTTTTTCTGTCAGCTTTGAGAGATAGAATCGAATCATGGGACAAATATATTTCTATAAACTTTATTCTCAAAAACTTGCAAATGCTGCTGCTCTTTCTTGGTTATACTCCATGTCTCGGAACCATACAGAAGTACTGGTCGAATGATTGTATTGAAGATAGTCATTATTATTATTATTATTATTATTATTATTATTATTATTATTATTATTATTATTATTATTATTATTATTATTGCATTCCTAGTTAAAATCTTGGAGTCTAATATAGGGTTCATAGAGTAAAATGCCTTATGTGCATTCTTAATTCTAGCTTGGTGTTCCTGTTGCCTTCGGTTTTGCTCATCGATTAATACACCAAGGAATTTAAACTCCCCTACTATTTTAAATACGGTATGTATTTCCCAATCTTCAAAGCAATATGTCAACCTCCTCATGATTCGATCTCTGTAAATCATGTAATGTGTATTTTTATCATTTGCCCGTAAGCCAATTTTTGCTGCCATTTCCTCTAGTTCCACAAATAACTGCCTAATTTCTAATTCATTGTGGCCAATAAGAACAATATCATACGCATATGCAAGGACTTTATGTTGTCTCACCAATATGATGCCAGCAGGTACAAGAGCTAATTTCCTGATAATCTTCTCCAGTGCAATATTTAATAGGAGATAGTGCATACCCTTCTCTCAGACCAGTTTTATTCTGGAAGGAACTTGATTTTCTGCCCTTGACTAAAACACAGCTAACATTATCATCCATACACAGTTTGCACATGTTAATTAAATTTATGGGAAAGACAAACTCCATCATGATATTCCACAGTCCTTCCCTATGAACTGAATCATATGCCTTGAAGAAATAATAATTAATAATAATAATAATAATAATAATAATAATAATAATGAGGCTAAATGCATTTGGATATTTATAGAAAACAAATGAATGATTACCAACGAATCGAAAACCTGAAACCGTAAGGGCCTAAATGGTGTATGAATTACCCAAAGGAAATGAGATGAAAATAGGGACGCTATAAATTAAATGGATACTGTGCCAGACTCAAATCGCGTAAGATGGAGCCCCTAGGGATATTGTACTCAAGTGGAAGGCGAGAACAAAATGCCAGTTTATATTTACCTTACCCTAGCTGACTGTTAAGCAAATTATTATTTTTTAAAAATTAAAATCGTATTAAATATTGTTGTTGTATGCCACGCTTTTGTTTCCTTTGTTTGGCTGCAGAGTGTGTGGAAGTTAAACGGCCCGTGTTATGTTGTGAGGCCTGCTCGTAAGGCAGTTTTATTAGCCCTCGTTATAACCAGCCGATCAGATAACATTCTCTGCTGCTTTTAGCGAACCACTCAAGCAGCGACCAGAGCCAACGCCGTCATCACCAAATTATTGGTTCCATTGTCGACTCTTCTTCCACTGCTTGCATCCCGCACTGCTCACAGCTGTGTTGTACATTACTGTACTGCTTCACTACACAACAATACTTTTGGTTGTAAAACAAATATCTGTGTTTTTTTTTCTTTTTGTTTCTTTTTAGAAGAGGACAAGTCACTATTCTCAAGTTGCAGTTAAAAGTTCATGGTGTGAATTGAACATTCTGTGCCGAGTGTACAAGAATGCCGTCCAATAATAAGAGAAAATGAATGAAAATCCACAGCTTGTTTCCAATCATTCGACCGGGTCAGGAATCGAAAGATGAAGCCCCCATCTAGCGGCGAGGATTTGAATTGTGCCGGCTGCCGAAGCCAGTCGCACACCTCTAGGGCAATGATTAATGGATACCAGATGAAATGAAATACTGGAGAGTGTTGCTGAAATGAAACATGATAGAGAAAACCGGAGTACCCGGAGAAAAACCTGTCCCGCCTCCGCTTTGTCCAGCACAAATCTCACATGAAGTGACCGGGATTTGAACCACGGAACCTAGCTGTGAGAGGCCGGCGCGCTGCCACCTGAGCCACGGAGGCTCAATAATAAGAGTCCGCGGTTTTATTTTAGGATGTTCGTTTAAAATAAAGCTGCATTCCAAAGTACATCAGTGCCGTAACTGAGATGTGACATTGTGAATCTCATGACTAGAACGTGTTACACTTGCTCCCTCTGTGCATAGGGCGGTCACGACTGAAAATCTCTCAACGCGGGAGGGTGTGTTGGCGTCCACGAGGCCACTAGCTGTTTCCGACATTGCTTCTACTTTTTGGTGCCAGGCTCCTCACTTTCATCTTCCCTATCCGACCTATCCTGGTAAACTCTTGTAATCTCCCCACATTGGCGGTACTATTTAGATATGCGACACATAGGGAATCGTTCATTTTCACGCCTATCGTGATCTTTTCTTTTGCCGATCCCGTCATTCTTCGAACGGTCCTACGTCTCCGAATGATTCTCTGATTAGTGTTAACAGAGGAAATTTGACCAGTTAAACTTCTTGTTAAAACAAGAATTATCTGTTACAGTGGCAAACAAACTTGTCCAATAGACTTGCTTGCGTGAATCGTGTCACGTAACGGTAAGCTTACATTCGAGAGATCGTAACTTCTAACCCCACTGTCGGTAGCCCTGAATACGATTTTCCGTGGTTTCACATTTTCAGACCACGCGAATGTGCGGGTTGGTACACTAAGGTCATGATCGCTCGCCTTCCAGTCCTAGCCCTGTGCTATCCCATCGTCGCCATAAGACGAGTCTGTGCGACGTCAAACCAACAGAAAGAAATCTTCACTTGGTTCTTGAAATCATGGACAATATTTGGAACTAGTATCATAGTCACCATTCACCAATCACCAGCCGTAAGGACCACCTGAAACAACTTGACTCCGTCTCTGTTGATCTAGTGCTTATTAATTGTAACTCTAATAATAGTAATAATAATAATAATGTCCATGGCCTTTTGCCAATTTTCTGAGATCGGCACTGCATAAGTATTTGGCCCAGTGAAATGACATGGCGTATGGCTTTTAGTGCCGGGTGTGTCCGAGGACAAGTTCGGCTCGCCAGATGCAGGTCTTTTGATTTGAAGACCGCAGGCGACCTGCGCGTCGTGATCAGGATGAAATTATGATGAAGACAACACATACACCCAGCCCCCGTGCCAGCGAAATTAAGCAATGATGGTTAAAATTCACGACCCTGCCGGGAATCGCACCCGGGACCCCTGTGACCAAAGACCAGCACGCTAACCATTTAGCCATGGAGCCGGACTTTGGCCCAGTGTTTCGGCCGAATGTCCTTCCTTTCACTATTGCCTCTTTCTCTAGTGGTTGATAGTCTTGTCTGTATATACAGAGAAGTGTATTGAAACAACTCAAAACACCCAGTCCCTGAGTCTGCGCGGGAAACGAACCTGGGGTCCTCTGAACTGAAAGCCACTACGCTGCGTTCAACGAATAATAATAATAATAATAATAATAATAAAAATAATAATAATAATAATATGTGCAAGTAGGGTAGCATCCTGTTTCATGAATTTACCGAACTCAGAAATGTTTAAGCAAGCCTCGGACCTATAGGAGCAACGGAGTCCGACTCTCATTTGACAGGCGAGGGACTCCTCGGAAACAACTTGGCGAACGAAATGGAATTCGATGGGAAACTGTCAGTGTTAATGGGGCTTATGGAAGAAATAATAATAATAATAATAATAATAATAATAATAATAATAATAATAATAATAATAATAATAATAATATAATTAATTAATATAATTAATATAATTATATATATATTAATATAATTAATATAATATAATTAATTATATTATTATTATTATTATTATTATTATTATTATTATTATTATTATTATTATTATTATTATTATTATTGTCCATGGTGTGGGTTACTGTAGTCACGTTCTAGTTTGTGCACCATAGGCAACGGCTGAGTGGCCTAATAAGTGGTCATCAGCGTTGGGATACCAGTTGCTATGAAATGGGAGTGGGCATCTCGGATATATTCTGAGTCATGGTCCACTTTGTGCTCAGACGACTAGGACTATACAATTCACCGGTGGTCCATAACCCGTTAGAGGAGAGATCCTCACTTGGACTATGCGCAAGTAGGGCAGCATCCTGTTTCATGAATTTACCGAACTCAGAAATGTTTAAGCAAGCCTCGGACCTATGGGAGTAACGGAGTTCGACTCTCATTTGACAGGCGAGGGACTCCTCAGAAACAACTTGGCGAACGAAATGGAATTCGATGGGAAACTGTCAGTGTTAATGGGGCTTATGGAAGAAAGAAAGTAAAACTGGCTGAGTCAGCAAAGAGGATACATCTGGATGTGCTAGGAGTAAGTGATATTCGGGTAAGGGGAGATAACGAGGAAGAGATAGGAGATTATAAAGTGTACTTGACGGGTGTTAGAAAGGGAAGGGCAGAGTCTGGGGTAGGGCTCTTTATCAGGAATACCATTGCACGCAACATAGTTTCTGTTAGGCACGTAAATGAGCGAATGATGTGGGTAGATTTGTCAGTTGGAGGAATTAGGACAAGAATTGTGTCCGTATATTCACCATGTGAGGGTGCAGATGAGGATGAAGTTGACAGGTTTTAAGAAGCATTGACTGACATCGTGGTCAGGGTCAACGGCAAGGATAGAATAGTGCTAATGGGCGATTTCAATGCGAGAGTTGGGAATAGAACTGAAGGATACGAAAGGGTGATTGGTAAATGTGGGGAAGATATGGAAGCTAATGGGAATGGGAAGCGTTTGCTGGACTTCTGTGCTAGTATGGGTTTAGCAGTTACGAATACATTCTTCAAGCATAAGGCTATCCACCGCTACACATAGGAGGTTAGAGGTACCAGATCGATAATAGACTATGTCTTAACCCACTTCGAATTCAGGAAGTCTGTTAGGAATGTACGAGTTTTCCGAGGATTTTTCTATGATACAGACCACTATCTGATCTGTAGTGAACTAAGTAGCTATCTCTAGGCCTAGGGTAGAGAGAGTGAAATCTGTCTGAAAACGAATAAGGCTTAGAACATCTCCAGGACGAGGAAATTAGACAGAAGTACATGGATATGATTAGTGAGAAGTTTCGAACAGTAGACAGTAAGCAGGTTCAGGATATAAAAAGAGAATTGGTGGCATACAGTGATGCTGTAATAGAAACAGCAATAAAATGCCTAGGAACAACTGTGTGTAAAGGTGGGAAAAAGCGAGCAGCTTGGTGGAATGATGAAGTGAGACAGCTTGTAAACATAAAAAGAAGGCGTATCAGAAATGGCTCCAAACAAGGCCCGATGCAGACAGGGAATTGTACGTAGATGAAAGAAACAGAGCGAAGCAATTAGTTGTTGAATCCAAAAAGAAGTCGTGGGAAGATTTTGATAATAGCCTGGAAAGGCTAGGTCAAGCAGCAGGGAAACCTTTCTGGATAGTAATAAAGAATCTTAGGAAGGGAGGGAAAAGGGAAATGAACAGTGTTTTGGGTAATGCACGTGAACTCATAATAGATCCCTGCGAATCACTGGAGAGGTGGAGGTAATATTTTGAACATCTTCTAAACGTAAAAGGAAATCTTCCAGCTTGTGTTGCGAACAGCCAACCTCATGGGGAGGAGGGTGATGTTGGTGAAATTACGCTTTAGGAGGTGGAAAGGATGGTTAATAAACTCCATTATCATAAAGCAGCAGGAGTAGATGAAGTTACACCTGAAATGGTAAAGTATAGTGGGAAGGCAGGGATAAAATGGCTTCATAGAGTAGTAAGATTAGCATGGAATGTTGGTAAGGTATGTTCAGATTGGACAAAAGCAGTAAATGCACCTATCTATAAGCAAGAGAACAGGTTGGATTACAACAATTATCGAGGTATCTCATTGATTAGTATACCAGGAAAAGTATTCACTGGCATCTTGGAAGAGAGGGTGCGATCAGTGGTTGAGAAGAGTTTGGATGAAAACCAGTGTGGTTTCAGACCACAGGGGGGCTGTCAGGATCAGGTTTTCAATATGCGCCAGGTATTTAAAAAATGCTACGGGAGGAATAGACAGCTGCGTTTATGTTTTGTAGATCTAGAGAAAGCATATAAGAGGGTACCGAGGGAAAAGATGTTCGCCATTCTGGGGGACTATGGACTTAATGGTAGATTATTAAAATCAATCGAAGGCATTTATGTTGACAATTGGGTTTCAGTGAGAATTGATGGTAGAATTAGTTCTTGGTTCAGGGTACTTACGGGGGTTAGACAAGGCTGTAATCTTTCACCTTTGCTGTTCATAGTTTACATGGATCATCTGCTGGAAGGTGTAAAGTGGCTGGGAGGGATCCAGTTAGGTGGAAAGGTAGTAAGCAGTCTGGCCTATGCCGACGACTTAGTCTTAATGGCAGATTGTGCCGAAAGCCTGCAGTCCAATATCTTGCAACTTGAAACTTGAATGAAGCTGTGCGCATAAACCGGCTTCGGTAGTGGGGTCATGTACAGTGAATAGAGGATGATAGGTTACCTAGGAAAATAATGTCTGTTATGGAGGGTAAGAGAAGTAGACGGAGACCAAGACGACGATGGTTAGACTCGGTTTCTAACGATTTAAAGATAAGAGGTGTTAAAGGACTTAGCACTAGTTGCAAATAGAGGATTGTGGTGACCTTTAGTAAATTAACAGAGGCTTGCAGACTGCACGCTGAAAGGCATAACGGTCTATAATGATAATGTATTATTATTATTATTATTATTATTATTATTATTATTATTATTATTATTATTATTATTATTATTATTATTATTATTATTATAGCAAAATTCAAATGGCCTCAGCTACTCTCTGGAAACCTAAAGCCGAATTAAGATGCTGTATTTATAAAACTACTGTTGTGTTTGATGGGCTTTTAGGGAATAAAATAAGGCAAACTAGGGGACAAACATTTTGACCAGGGGCTTTTGGAGGTTCCAGAGAAGAGAGGGACATTAAAATTGCTTGTTTTATGTCTAGTTTGATGTAGGACAAAATAAAACAATATTTTAGGGGATGCTGGGTTTCCTTTTGGGACCGTCGAGACTATACTGAGTTTTGGCATTTGCACGGTGCAGACACCCAAAAAGTACAAACATAAGGCGAAGAATATTTCAAATGTGATACAACTGGTCACCACAAGTTAAACATTGTCTGAGACAGAAAAAGAGATCAAACACCTCATGACAATACACGGAGTTGCTAGTGGTTACCGTTTTGCAAACATTGTTATTTAAGGCAAGTTAGGATTCCTGTGTGTCAAATTCGACGTTCCATTTTCTCTACCTGATGGTGGAGAAACAAGAACTCTGTTGGGTGATCTATGCTGAACGTCTTGTTGTTGGGCAGGGGAATAGTAAGCAGTCGTAAAGGACAGGTGTTCGCCGATACGTTCCGTTACATGCAGGCTAAAACAACGCACGGCTAAAGGTCTGTAGCTGTTCGTGAAGTACTTTCGAGTGATACATATCTCGGTGAGCATCAAAGGGAGTATGTCAGGAATCTTAGACAGTAATATAAATGATAATCACTGCACAGCCCGAAGAGGTCTGTCAAATTCATTGCGGGACGGCGATCGTTGACCTCACACCGTCCGCTTTAATGATAGGAACTTAACCTCGATTAACAACAGAAGACGGTAGCGGCTCTTGAAGACAGACTGACAGCTAAGTGTGAAATCGAGTGTGCTTCCCGCATACCGTATCATATATATCTGTTTAAGGTGCAGTAGTGTTGAGATATTGTGAGTCTTTCAGGTAGTATAACTGTTGTTTATATATCTCCGGTCATTAGAAACGTGTACTTCTTCATATTGTTCTTCTTTGGCCGTATATGTACACTTAACTCAAGGAGTTCCATTTACTTAGGGCCGGCACAGTATATGGGCATTTTACCCAGAACAATAATAATAATAATAATAATAATAATAATAATAATAATACGGGATGTGATAGCTAAATGGCATGTTAACTGGCTTCTCACCAAGGTAGCCGTGGTTCGAATCCCGGCCAATGCATGTGGATTTTTTTTGCTATTTGTTTAACGTCGCACCGACACAGATAGGTCTTAAGGCGACGATGGGATAGGAAAGGCCTAGGAACGGGAAGGGAGTGGCCGTGGCCTTAATTAAGGTACAGCCCCCGCATTTGCCTGGTGTGAAAATGGGAAACCACGGAAAATCATCTTCAGGACTGCCGACGGTGGGGTTCGAACCCACTATCTCCCGGATCCAAGCTCACAGCTGCGCGGCCCTAACCACACGACCAACTCGCCCGGACATGTGGAACTTTAAAATTGAAATTCACATTCCTGTATTTCGGATTCCACGTAAAACTAGAAGTTCTGTGGCTATGAATGAAATGAAATGACGTATGGCTTTTAGTGCCGGGAAATCCCAGGACGGGTTTGGCTCGCCAGTTGCAGGTCTTTCTATTTGACACCCGTAGGTGACCTGCGCGTCGTGATGAGGATCGAATGATGATGAAGACAACACATACACCCAGACCCCGAGCCATTGGAGTTAACCAATGAAGGTTAAAATCCCCGACCCGGCCAGGAATCGAACCCGGGTCCCTCTGAACCGAAGGCCAGTACGCTGACCGTTCAGCCAACGAGTCGAACCTTCTATGGCTATGAACACGATATACACGGCCCGGTAAAACTATTAACTAGCTAGCTTGCTTGTTTGCTTTACGCGTTTCATATCCCTTTAACTACTTTCACGGTTTTTCAAGGACGCCGAGATGCTGGAAATCGAGTCATTTTGACGCGACGTTAACCGGACCGACACGAGGCTAACGTATTTCAGCACCTTCAAATACCGCTGGACTGCGCCAGGATCGAACCCGCCATTTTGGACTTTACCATCTAATCCTTCCTTTTGTAGGATGAGTAATAAACGAAGCGCCTCCTCGGAAGTGGAAGTTTCGTTCCTAAATTTCTCGAAATCATGACAGGAAATTGAAATGCTATCCTTCTGGATCAATCAAGGACACGCCGAATCGGTTAAAAATACCAAACCTCATGGCACTACAGCCCTGAGAAGTCTTCGCCTACCAAGCGACTGCCATCATCGCGATGGCCTTCAGATTATGAGGTGAAGAGTGGTCAGCGCGACGAATCCAATCGGCCGTTAATTAGTTTTCCAAATTGGGGCTGCTATGTCACCATCAGATAGCTCCTCAATATTGTGTTCATATAGGCCGGGAGGACCTCGACTTCTGATCGGGTGCCTCGACATCATACACTTTAGTTTTACCTCCACCCTCGAATAAGGTCTTTAGTGACACCCTTGTGACTGAGTCAACTCAGAAGCAAGCAGATAGCGCTTCTCATTCTGCATCTACAAGGTTGTATTCATCAAGTAGACAAGCCTCTTCGCTCCCACACGGCACATTATACAGCTGAACAGAATGAATGTCCGATTATCTGTGTTATTCAACATGTCCACATTCATCAAGCAAACGGAAATTACATACATATGTGTTAGAGAAAACAGAAATTTGTTAGCTTAATGTGAATCTCTTCAACAGAGGCTCGAACAGTTGAAGCCTACATAATAAGTCACATCTAAATTCCAAGGACCTGCCTGTAATACGCCTCGCAGCTGTCTGGCCGGCAAGCCGACCGTCCAGCTGCTATAGCATGCCGTGGTTGGCGTCCCTTGCGCGCTTCTTATGTCCATCCTTCCATGGAAGCAAAACTGTCAACAAAGTTGAAGTCTGCCTCCATAAGAGATCCAGATATACTACGTTGCATAAATCGATAATCAGCTATTGAATCTTCCGGTGGCAGTCCAAACCAATGCTTTCCACATTTATATTCGTCACATCTATCATACGTTCGCCCGGAAGGACGTGGGT
The DNA here is from genome assembly GCF_040414725.1 of Anabrus simplex. Lineage (NCBI taxonomy): Eukaryota > Metazoa > Arthropoda > Insecta > Orthoptera > Tettigoniidae > Anabrus > Anabrus simplex. The sequence continues at coordinate 411,354,779 of NC_090265.1, read as the reverse complement.
TCGATTCCCCGTCCGGAAGTCGTAAAATTTAAGAAACGAGATTTCCACTTCCAAAGGTGCACATGGCCGTGAGGTTCACTCAGCCTACACCAAAAATGAGTACCAGGTTAATTCCTGCGGGACCGAGCTCGATAGCTGCAGTCGCTTAAGTTTGGCCAGTATCCAGTATTCGGGAGATAGTAGGTTCGAACCCCACTGTCGGCAGCCCTGAAAATGGTTTTCCGTGGTTTCCCATTTTCACGCCAGGCAAATGCTGGGGCTGTACCTTAATTAAGGCCATGGCCGCTTCCTTCCCACTCCTAGCCCTTCCCTGTCCCATCGTCGCCGTAAGACCTATCTGTGCCGATGCGACGTAAAGCAACTAGCAAAAAAAAAAAACAATCCTGGGGGCAAAGGTGGCCGGGCGTAGAGCTAACCCCTCTACCCCATCAAGTGCCGAGGTTACGGATAGTTAAAGCCTTTACCTTCCACTCCTCCAAGGGCCTTCATGGCCTGTACGGAGATGACTTTGCTTTTTGCTTTTACATCTATCCTAGGTTAGCGATAGATATACGTTAGCATAGTAACTACAATAATTAACGCTAATATAAGCATTTCAACTCACATTCTATTACCTAGCAGTCTACGTCTTTGACTGAATGATCAGCATCGCAGCCTTCGGGTCATCCCCGGTTCGATTTCCAGCTGTACCGGGGTTTTAACTGCGTACGATTAATTCCTCTGGCTCGGGGGACTTGGCCATTGTGCTTGTATTAATATACACCTATGAATTTACATAAACACAGAGACACGTAGTAGGGAAATACCTCCACATTAGGTTGGCGTCAGGAAGCCTTAAAACAGGTAAAATCCCCATGTGCGACACCCTACGTTGCAAGAAAAGCTGTGGAAAAATATTCTATTACCAAGCATCATTCTATTACAAAGGGCTGATGACTCCAACACAGCTACACAGGTACGACGACTTGGCTGTGAACATTGGACATTCTCTTGGTTTTTGATTCGGACAGTTGTTGTTTATATGCACCTGATTTTGTTAATCGTTTGTTATGCTTGCTATGTTTTGATATAAAAGTTTACGTTCGTACAACAGGGAAGTTCTCAGTGTAACTGTGTCTTGTGCTTTGTAAATATAATAAATAAATAAATACGCCCTGAGTGAACTACTATGCATGTATGTTCAATCCTCAGCCCTAAGGCTGGTTGGATCCTCCACAGCTCCGCCATCATCTGTCATAGATGGCCTTGGCATCACTGAAGAGGCGTACTAGGTAAATGAGGAGTGAGGTAGATTCCCGTTGCTTTCCTCACCGAGCCAGAAGTTGCTGTTACATATCATAGACCGCCAAGCCTACTGAAATGCGTGCACCAACCGACCCTATGAGCAATATTTTCACACCATTCATAGCAGGGACTGGCTGCATAAGGAATGGCATTACTAGCATCGCTCACACCTCAGTCACTTTCATATTGTCAAAGACAAGGATAAGACAGAGACAGATCTATGAAAGTAACAAAATTGCTCTATCCTATACCAGAAGACATAGGGCACTGTAAACACTACGTCGCGCTGGCAAAGGCATAAGAATGAAGTACTATCACAAACAATAGGCCTAACAATATTACTGCCAAGAACCAAAACAAACGAAAATCTCTATAACAACAATATTAATGCCCGGTTGCAGAAAAACCAATCTAAGTTTGACTGAAGTTTGATTGGCAATCAGTGTGGGTTTGACCGGCAGTCATCCTATGTGAGTAGCAGAAACAGCCATCAATGTTTGATCGTCGATCAATGTCCCGTGAGAATATTTGACCAGCAAATTCTGATTCTCCAAGCAGTGCTTGCAGTCTTTAAACTCAAGGATGCTTTTCTATATATTAAATTTTTTTATGAAAACTAAAGTCAGTCAGTCCGGCCATTCTATCCGGTCGATTTCCTTAATTTTTGTTTTAACTTAAAGGTATTCATGCACATATTTGTCATCAGGTACTATAAATCACTTAACTTCCACCTTCCTCAAATTATTTCATTTTTCAATTTTTTGTATCTTTGAAGCAATCATATCTTTGGTTCTAATTGAGGTACGGAGTTCGTTTTGGCCTAAAAACACTCAGTGGATCAGGTTCTTTCATTTCAGCTCTTAACTATTCAAACTGGTTCATTCTGAGCAAAGTTATGAGTGCACGTTAAATTTGACGTCTCATTTCTTCAACATTTTTTCTCATTGAACCAATCATATCTTTCGTTCTAATTGAGGTACGCAGTTCGTTTTGGTCTAAAAACGCTCAGTGGATCAAGCGCTTTCGTTTGAGGTAATAACTACTTACATTGGTAGATTATGAGAATAGTTATGAGTACATTTGTCTCCACGACGAAGATCTTTGAAGGACTTTTTAATAGTTCGGCGCGTAGTGTTGTTCCAAGGAACGTTTAATTCAGTTTCTTTGTGTAATATATTTTCAAGTGTTTTCTTGACACAATATTACATTCTATTACCGCAGCAGATCGTGTGCTTTATTTCATTAAGTCGGAACTTTGCAAATACATCCGTGAGGATAGTAACGAACAACACCATACATCGTACATTGCGGGCGGAGCCAGCGGGAAACTGCTAGTCTTTCACTAAATACGTCTGATGAAACTTTTCAATGATAAATAAATCCAAGTTCATGTAGGAAGTGCGATGTGAGTGACGTACTATTTTGTTTCCCGTAATCGTTATTCTTACATATAACCTCAATCTTGAACATGGAACAAGTTAATTTATATCAGTCAAATGAACGATAGTATGATTGTTTACTCTTTTGTAATTTTGCCCACACAACATCCGTTTTTTTATTATTTTCAACTATATGCAAGTATCCCTCAGCTATATTATGTAAGAGGGCTCTATCATTCAATGAAAAGTTCAGCCCTCTCACTTTCTTAGTGGGGATATCACTCATATTGTTGAAAATTAAATCAAATGGAGGCCATTAAAATCCGCTCGTTTTTCAAACACGATCAGGATCAGCTGTTCTATGATTTACTGCCATTTTGATATTCTTATCTAGACATCAAAGAGGATAAAATAGACACCATCCTTAACGAATCAACGCGGCAGTGGTCACTAATTGCCTGATTTATTTCCTTCTTGGATCTTCAATCAGGAAATTGGAGAAAGTTGATCGGGATTTATGTTTTCTGCAACAAACTCTGGAATTAAACTTGATTGGCAATCAGTTGATCTGCCATTAGGGACTGATTTGATGGACCTAACTGCAACCGGGTATAAGTACTTGTCACGTAACTACTGTATGATCATAGCACGGATACGTTGACCTACTGTACACATCTTGACTTCTTTGTTAGTTAATGCACGCAGTTATACCTACACTTTGCCAATAAAAGGATTCACCTCTGAGGTTTTAGAACGAGTTTAAATAATATTCCATGCAAATAGTCTCAAACACTCGTAATATCAAAGAACTATGCAAGGTAATTGGCAAAGAGTGTATTGGAAACGTGTAAGAAAAGAAAGAAATTGTTGCCATAGCACGAGATGAGATATACAAAGTATGACGCTGACTCTTTCGTTCAGTTTATGTCCGGGAAAAAAGAGTTCCTCCTTCATTATGATCTCGGCCGACAAAGAGCAGCCTATGAGTAGAAAAGTTTGTAGGAGTAGAATGATTCACATCTTTATCAACAAAATTCTATTGACGAGATAACTGATTTGAACTCCACTGTCGGCGGTCCAAAATACGGTTTTCCATACTTTCCTATTTTCACACCAGGAAAATGCCGGAACTGAATCACATTTAAGGCCACGGCCACCTACCTATCATACAACCGTCGCACAGTCGCCAAAACACGGAAACGTGGCCAAAAGTCCATATGCCATTCAATTTTTATCAAAACTGGTATGAATTGTTGATTAATATTTAGTAATAGGGATATGATAGTAATTAGTGAAAACTTCAAATGCCTGCTCCAATATGACGTTTGAAAAATATTAGAAATCCAATACTGTTAATAATGTATAATACACTGTTAAATTATAATAATTATAGAAGCCCTTGATTTTGTTCTAAATACATTTCACATACTGCTTTTATTAATTACCTAATATTAGTTTTTCATTTCAAATTGTAGTTGTTTTATTTTTATCCAATACGATTTACATAATATTAATTAATAATTAAGGGTTAATTAACTATAGCCGGCGCCGTGGTGTAGGGGTAGCGTGCCTGCCTCTCACCTGGAGGCCACGGGTTCGATTCTCGGCCAGGTCAGGGATTTTTCTCTCGACCTGAGGACTGGTTCGAGGTCCACTCAACCTACGTGATTAGAATTGAGGAGCTATCTGACGGTGAGATGGCGGCCCTGGTCTCGAAAGCCCAGAATAACGCCCGAGAGGATGCGTCGTGCTGACCACACGACTCCTCGAAATCTGAAGGCCTCCGGGCCAAGCAGCGGTCGCTGGGCAGGCCAAGGCCAAGGCGCTGGGGTTTGGTTTGATTTTGGTTTTTATTTAACTATGACTACCGGTACTTTTAATGAGAACATTTTGGTTTTAATGTACATTACACAAAATATTGCATGAAATACGAAAAACAATACTTACTTTCTGTCAGTTTAAATAAAAATCTAAGTATTATGAAATAAAAAGGGATGGCGTAATTATAAACTCATCATGATTCTCTGCTAACACTGTTGGAAAGACTGTATGAACGTTTGGTTAGGCTTTCGTGACTGTGCATTCATATTCATGAATTTACAGTTTTAATTCTCGTGTTACATTATTTGCCATAGAAATTGAATTACCAGCTAATTTCATTGTAATTCATTTCTAGACACCTCAAAGTATATTTCAAAACGAAGGCTACGGCTGGAAGTCATGGGAATTCTAATCTGTACGCTACGCGACATGTATAATAAAAAAATTGCATTTTAAAAACCAAATTCACAAAAATAAATTATATGAATGTACATAAATGATATCTAAATACAGTTAATACCTCCAGGAACATTGTCAAGTTTGCCTGGGATCCTTTTCTTTTAATACAAGGAAGTTATAGGCCTACACGTCACAACGCACGCCGAACAGATTGTTCCCAGAACGCTACGCAGGACGCACAAAATAACAAGTTCACATTGACCGTATAGCGCGTCCAATTGAGGTACGGCTTTCGGTCCAACGGCATTTAATACAGGAACTACTTTTCTTCCGATTTCTATGAAACAAATTCGATTGACCTTCATTCATTTCTTCGACTTTCGGTCATGTTTTCGAGCATTTTGCCTACCGCATCTGTGTTATAGAGATCTTGAACAACCAGAAAGAACGTAATTGTGAAGCACTTTATTCGTTTTAGCAAAGTGACTGAAAATACTGAACCAAACGTTATATCCTTATTCTCGAAATAAGGAAGGGAAGAAAGAGTTCTTTCGATCTTTCATTTTGAGCACTGAACGTATTGTGAACGTGAAACATGCACTTCATACTAACTTGTACAAGTCATTTTATGCCAAAAGCCCTTTTGAGACTTGGATAGCTAGACATCGGGCTCTCGCTGCGTCCCTGGTTCATATATCGTTGTGTTCGTATATCGTTGAGCATGTTAAATTGTGCTCAGCAGAACTAAAATGGGAAAGGTTTTATCCAGGATTTCCAGTTTTCCCAGTCAGTTCCTTTCAGTAGCACTCCATGCATTCGCCTTCATCTTGGAGATGTGAGACAAGTCTCATCAGGTGGCACGATCATATACTGTACTGTGGTGCAAGTGCGGGCTTTTGACTTCACCCAACACTTAGATAGAATCAGATTGAAAAATTATAATGTTATTTGTCTTACGTCCCACTAAGCACTTTGTGAATTTTTGAGACGCTAAAGTGCCAGAATTTTGCCTCGCAGGAATTATTTTACAATACTTCCCAGTAAATTTACCGATACATGACAAGAGAATTTGATCACCTTCAACTACTACTGGATTGATCAGAATCGAACCCACCAACTTGGGTTCAGAAGGCTGTCTGAGCCACACAGCTCGACGAATCAGTTTGAGTAGATTTTTTATTATTATTATTATTATTATTATTATTATTATTATTATTATTATTATTATTATTATTTTACAGTTTCATAGCTGAGTGGTCAGCGTCTTGGCTTTCGATCCTTGGGACCCATTCGATTCCCGGCTGGATCGAGGGATTTTAATCGTAAATAGTTAATTCGGTCGGCTCGGGGACTGGGTATTTGTGCTGTCGCCAGCATTCCTGCAACTTACATACCGTACGCAATACTATCCTTTATCTCCTAACATGGAGTTTCTCATTCACGACAGATGCCACCCACCCTCTCCGGATGGTCTGCCTTTCGAGGGCTGCAGTAGACTAACAATGGCACAATGGCCACACGAAATTATTATTATTATTATTATTATTATTATTATTATTATTATTATTATTATTATTTATTTATTTATTTATTTATTTATTTATTTATTTATTTATTTATTTATTTATTTATTTATTAATCGAATATACCGCATAAGTCACATCACGCGACTCCCGCGTACAGTAATTGGGCTGAAAATTTGAACGCCAGTCGCTTACGTCTCCTTTCTTGACGGCCGCGATAACCAAGTTGGCCTCTTGTTGAGAAGTCGACGTCTTCAGTTTAAGGGCACTCGTGGTTAATTCCATTTCCTTCAATGCCCTTAACAGTCAAGCGTCTAGCTGCTCCATTTTAGACTGTAAATATGAATGCTGGTTAATGTAGCTTAATGGTTTCCTAGTCGAATAGAAGTGCTGTGTTATTAACGTTCCATCAAGACTGTCAATCGTAAGAAACGTCAGGGTACTGGAATTTGTGCTTCTGAATCCAAGTTGATGGGTTCGATCCTGGCTTAATCCAGTAGTTGAAGGTGCTCAAATTCTCTAGCCATGTGTCGGTCGATTTACTGGGACGTAATGAGTTGACATACACAGTACGTCTGTTGCCTTGAAGAAGGCGTGTGGTTCTCGCCTTCATTCCCCTCTCCCTTCATTGTGGAGCCAGTGGGACGTATGGGCGCGCGGGGAAGCAGGTACCTTCCCCTCCGCGTGTGTTTCGTTCATGCTAGATATCCTCGTATTTCCGTTTTCTCCACCTCCCCTCACTGTTCAGATGTGTGCATGAGTTAACGCGTGTGATGGATGTGACCAATGAGAGAGAGTGTGTAAGCAGGTGGTTCTGAGGGCTGTACTGATTTCTTGTCTGAAATAAATATTTCTGGCCACGAGATACTACAGATTTGGAGTGTACACAGGCATAACTCCTGCAAGAACTGGGACGAACAGCGGAACAACTGTTTATATTTCCATATAATACAGTAAATGAAATGGCATATGGCTTTTAGTGCCGGGAGTGTCCGAGGACATGTTCGGCTCGCCAGGTACAGGTCTTTTGATTTGACGCCTGTAGGCGATCTGCGCGGCGTTATGAGGATGAAATGGTGATGAAGACGACACATAAACCCCGCCCCCGTGCCAGCGCAATTAACCAATGATGGTTATAATTCCCGACCCCGTTGGGAATCGAGCACGGGAACCCAGTGACCAAAGGCCAGCACGCTAACCATTTAGCCATGGTGGCGGATATATAATACAGTACTTCGTATGTAGTGGACCGAATAGATCTAACTGCGTGTGGGACGCGGTGTTTGTGTTCGCCCCAACTGTTCTCCTTTATATTCACACTATACAACACATCACACCACACTACCAACTACTGTAGAAACACGCAATAATGAACACATAGTTTGCACCAGTGTGAGTAGAGCAGAAAAAGAAGTAGTAATTTGACCTCACTTGAAGTCAATGGTGCGCTCGCCGAGGCAGGGAGGGAAGGGTGAAGAGGGAGAGGAAAAACGATCAGATATACCTTTGCTGTGGAGAGATGAGTAAGTTTTCTTGTGTCCGTGATTAAACACTGTCATTTGCTTATCAGAAGCACACGATTATACTTGCTTTTCTTAACAGAATCTGTGTGAGTTTCCGTTATCACATGTTCAGTAAACATATGATTTAATCTTCAGTGAAAAATTAATGTTTTAACCTTGTCTTAGGATTTTTCTTTTGTTATTTGGCAGTACTGTAATAAAAGGTAAAACACTCGTGTTAATTTCTCTTCTTGCTGTAACACAACAAGAAATACTGTGAAGTATGGGCTACAAGTGGTTAGCGTGATTAGCTGCCACCCCCGGAGGCCCGGGTTCGATTCCCGGCTCTGGCACGAAATTTGAAAAGTGGTACGAGGGCTGGAACGGGGTCCACTCAGCCTCGGGAGGTCAACTGAGTAGAGGTGGGTTCGATTCCCACCTCAGCCATCCTGGAAGTGGTTTTCCGTGGTTTCCCACTTCTCTTCCAGGCGAATGCCGGGATGGTACCTAACTTAAGGCCACGGCCGCTTCCTTCCCTCTTCCTTATCTATCCCTTCCAATCTTCCCATCCCTCCACAAGGCCCCTGTTCAGCTTTGCAGGTGAGGCCGCCTGGGCGAGGTACTGGTCATACTCCCCCGTTGTATCCCCGACCAAGAGACTGAAGCTCCAGGACACTGCCCTTGAGGCGGTAGAGGTGGGATCCCTCGCTAAGTCCGAGGGAAAAACCGAACCTGGAGGGTAAACAGATGATGATGATGATGATGATGGGCTACAAACTAAACGAAAGCAAACTCAATATTGCTACAGCTTTAATGGGCCTTGACCCACCAAGCAAACGCTGCTGAGCGCGAAGGCCTGCAGATTACAATATGACGCATGGCTAGCGTGACGAATCCTCTCTGTCGTTATTCTTGACTTTCTAGATCGGAATCACTCTCTTACCGTCAGATAGTTCTTGACTTGGGCTGAATGGAGTTCGAATCACCCCTCAGATCCAGATAAACATTTCTGACACCTAATTGGGAATCGATCTAGAGCGTCCGGATAGGAGAAAAGCCTGCTGCCCTTAGAACACGGGGCCGGCTGAAGTATAAGCCACCAGGCGAGTTGGCCGTGCGCGTTGAGGCGCGCGGCTGTGAGCTTGCATCCGGGAGATAGTAGGTTCGAATCCCACTATCGGCAGCCCTGAAGATGGTTTTCCGTGGTTTCCCATTTTCACACCAGGCAAATGCTGGGACTGTACCTTAATTAAGGCCACGGCCGCTTCCTTCCAACTCCTAGGCCTTTCTCCCATCGTCGCCATAAGACCTATCTGTGTCGGAGCGACGTAAAGCCCCTAGCAAGAAAAAAAAAATTTAAGCCACAGATCTGGAACACATAAATAGTAATTCAGCAATCTCACGATCCCCATTCTGCTGTCTATGTGAAAGAAGGCGAGTACCTAACTTAGAAGATTCCGTCTGTTTAGGTTGTATGCCACTGTCACATTCAACGATAGGAAAAATCGAAACAAACCTTGCTCTCGATGGCACCTGAAGGAAGATTCAGAAAAATAAATGTACCATATATAGTTGTTGAGTATTCAGCCCGAAGGCTGACTGGATCTTCAACAGCTCTGCCATCAGCTGTAATAGATGGCCTAGGCGTCACTGAAGAGGTATAGCCCACTAGGGAAATGAGGAGTGAGGTTGTTTCGTATAAAGCAGGCGAGGAAAGAGGTTACTTTTTGTTCACTACATTCAAAAGCAATGCATATTTCGGTTACGTGGTAATGAACGGCAAAACAATATGTGTTGTAAAACTTCTGTTCTTCTGAAGTACACTGGAAGTGTCCGACAGCAGATACGATCTTTGGAGGTGCCTTCTACTCTAACCCTATCAGAAGACACTGCGCAAAACTCAAGAGATCGCAAGTTCAATGACCGTTCTGCTGTACAGAAAAGGAAAAGAACAAGGTGTGACCATGACGTTCCGCAGTCTACCGGTACACGGCGCAAGTGAGCTAATTGTCATGGTAATTGACCTGCTAATTCGATTATGGTTCAAATTAAAATTCCCTATGGCAGACGGAACATAATTAATTTGCTTATACTGGAATTTATTTTCAAATACTCTGTCCTTTCAAAATAAGCCATTGTATGGCTTGAAAACATAAGCTGTTGGAATATTTCACCTGTCTAGCTAATGCCCTGGCCGCTAAGTACAAGCTATGGCAAGGACGCAGTGACGTCACTACCAAAGCCCACCTTTGCGGCAAGATACGTTCTAATATGTTAATCGCTCTCCTCGTGGATGGACCGACTTAAAGTTCCTTTTTTCTTCTTTCCACTGTCTGAGGAGTTGGCTCTCTTGCTTCGGGACTTCTAACAGGTCGGTAAGATTCAGAAACGAAGATGAGGCATGGTGATAGTTCCAACAGGTTCTGTGATCACGGAAGGTTCTTGGACTACCCTGTTCACTCCCATGTCAACAAAAATAACCCTCGTAGAGGAGCAAGCAAGAAGGTTTTGAGATGGTCCCAGTATTGCCGTAATACAGTATATACCTCGAATTGCTTGTAGTGATTCCAAGTACAATAGTAGTAAATATTCCAAATTAACCCTGCCGTAAATAAATTCACCCCTAATCTCCTTTGACTTAACGTATTTCTACATTAAATCTGAGCAGTGCTGGAAGGAAGAGTGCTCTAACGTCGTATGATTATTTTACATTAAAGTCAGCAATTACAGGTTAACATTGAAGCTTGGGCAATTTTTGAGATCCGAACATTGAGTAATGCCGGCCCCGTGGTGTAGGGGTAGCGTGCCTGTCTCTTACCCGGAGGCCCCGGGTTCGATTCCCGGTGAGGTCAGGGATTTTTACTTGGACTTGAGGGCTGATTCGAGGTCCACTCAGCCTACGTGATTGTGATTAGAATTGAGGAGCTGTCTGAAGGTGAGATAGCGGCCCCGCTCTAGAAAGCCAAGAATAACGGCCGAGAGGATTCGTCGTGCTGACTACACGACACCTCATAATCTGCATTCCTTCGGAACCGTGGTCGCTTGGTAGGCCAAGATTCTTCAAGGGCTGTAGTGCCATGGGGTTTGTTTGTTTGTTTGTTTGTTGTTGCGCAATGAGTAGCACACAGGAATTGTGTCTGAATATTCCAATAGAATCCTTCAATACTCTTATTACAATATCTATTTGAAAACCTTCAACAATCCAAACATTGGTAGAGTGATCAGACCTCTCATACACTAATTTTAGATGTGTCGTATATCTTTGAAGTTAAACCTCTAACCAAACGAGTTGGTTGCGGTTCGGGGCGCGTAGCTGTGAACTTCCATTCGAGAGATGTAAATCATATAACTCTATGTTACTGTCTGTTCCAATGATATGAATAGATGCTGTATATTTTATATCTGTCTCTAGGTGCAGGCCGAAACAAAATGTAGCTTCTACGAAAGTCTGCATGCTTTGTGTCTATGACAGTATTGATGAAGCTGTTGAGGTAGGAGTAATGCTGAAGAACATAAGAGAGGTGCGTCTGGATGCTATAAAAGCACTTTCTCGCCATAAGACCTATCTGTGTCGGTGCGACGTAAAGCAACTAGCAAAAGCACTTTCTGACTCAGTGAGGAAAGCAATGGCAAAACGTCTCACTCCACATCATTCCTACTACGTATCATTACAGCATCGCCATCAGTAGTTTGGGTTTTCATATAACCTCATAAACTTCAGTTTTGCTATTTGAGGATCCAACCCAGCCTCTGGGCTCATTGCTTAGCAGGCAGGCAGGCAGGCAGGCAGACAGACAGACAGACAGACAGACAGACAGACAGACAGACAGACAGACAGACAGACAGACAGACAGACAGACAGACAGACAGACAACTTATTCTTCCGTCGCTTTTGTCTCATCCTGATGGGGTCGTGGGTGTGAGTTGTCTCTATATGGAGGATGTGTTCACTACATTGCGGGTTTCCGTAGTGGTTGGTAATGTGGTCTTCTCTATTAACTTACCTGTTTCTACGCTGTTTGGTGGTGTGGTGTGGTGCGATGTGCTTTCAGACAAATACAAGCACACTCATCCCCCGAGGGTGGGTAAAATCTCCGAACCTTCCGTGTCCGCCTGAATCGACATCCGCAACGCTGACCACTCAGCCAAGGAACTATATTCTAAACAAGTCAGTCTAATTTTACTCAGCCGGAGGGTGTGATAGCTGAGTAGCATTGTCACGACCTTTCCACTAAGGCAGTTACAGTTCAAATCCCGGCCAACGAACGTAGTCCCTTTGAAAAGAAAGGTCTCGCCTCCGTGGTTCGGTTTCCACATAAAATTCGAGAAGCACGTGAAACTCTGAGTTTGCTTTTGCCACGCGGTCCAGACCATTTTACCACGAAAAGTCACTTACTACAGTAGAAAGTAGCATAATTATTATTTTAAGCACACTGCCTTGTCCAAACTCAAACGTTGGCGACGTAGTCATTTTCCCCAGCTGAACCAGAGCACCACTGTTACCAGTACCACTCTTGAACTAGTATTTGCTTGCGATGGGGTGCCAAGTGCCGTCCTGATCCTCCTCTAACCAACAGTTTTTTTTTTTTTGCTAGGGGCTTTACGTCGCACCGACACAGATAGGTCTTATGGCGACGATGGGATAGGAAATGACTAGGAGTTGGAAGGAAGCGGCCGTGGCCTTAATTAAGGTACAGCCCCAGCATTTGCCTGGTGTGAAAATGGGAAACCACGGAAAACCATCTTCAGGGCTGCCGATAGTGGGATTCGAACCTACTATCTCCCGGATGCAAGCTCACAGCCGCACGCCTCTACGCGCACGGCCAACTCGCCCGGTCTAACCAACAGTGCGCGGTCTTGCATTCTAAGTGCTGACCACGTTCAATTATTGCTTAATTTCAAATATACCATGGGATCCCCTGTTAAAATAAGACTGCGCCGTAGTATCATCATTCTAATTCCCCTTAAAATATAATGTCCCTGACTTCTTAGGTATAGTTTCCAACCCTACCTTCACGTAAATAAATCGACTTGTTTTGTACCAATTATTATCTGACAGAATAGTTCAAAAACAGGTATAAATATCTGATGATTGCAATTACTATCGTGTACTTGCGAGTAATAATAATAATAATAATAATAATAATAATAATAATACAAGTATTTCCTTAATGCCCGTTCTGACTGCTAGCTGTCTTAACAGGGGATCAGAGTGTCGGAATTTTCTACTGGAGGAGTTCCTTCGTGCCGAAAGCCAACGACTTCATCAGCGGTTGGATAGAATAATTTTCTTTGAATAGTATTCATAGGGGGTGGATTGTACTGCCCTTTACAACCACCACCACCACCACCACCACCACCACCACCACTAATGCAGGTGTATTTTCTACGGACGTCATAACATAGAACAGTGGCTGCGGCTCCGGGTAAACCAGAAAATAAGAATGTCAAACCTCTTACTTTATCAAAATAGTGTCATAGTTTAATTTTTCTGGTTTTTTTTTTTTTGTTTTAGTTGATACCACTTTATAACTCAAGATTCAAATATCACATTATTAGACCTAAAAATATTTTTAACATTTGTAATTGACCAATATAAACATATTTAATTAACATGTAACTCATTTTTTACTCTATAAAAATATTAATATTTTAATATAAAAGTTAACTGAGACGCTTGGGTCTGTTTTTGTGACCAGAGTTTACCAAGGCGAGATGCAATGTCAGAAACGGCAGCTCTAAATTCTTTTGCAATATTTTGGACTTGAACGATACTTAGATTTAGTTGCTGCTAAAGAAAAAATAGCATGTCCCGCATAAATAACTTGTAGCTAATGGAATCGCGGTCCTCTTGTTGTCTGGCTCAAAGTAAGAAATTCCTTGCCAATATGCATCTAGAACTCCAAAAGAGACAATTCCTAAAATTTACCTTTAAGAATCACTTTTGAGATCAATAATTTGCACTTACACATTTACATTCACTTCGCCTCCGTCCTGCTGTCCTTGGAGGTCGGCGTTCGATTCCCGTTACTACTAGACATTTGGCGGGAGGACTGGTATGTGGTCAAGAAATTACATGTAGTTCGTTTCTACTGGGGATGTACCTGAAAACAGCTGCACCATCTCGGAACATATGCAGGAATTTACATTGAAAGCTGATTGCCTACGAGCATCAAAAATTTATTTTATTCCAATATTACATTAAATAAAATAATTACAAAATAATTTATTTAATGCTTAATTTTTATCTGTGGAAAATATGCCGCATCCTGTTTCTCACTGCATCATATCAACCCTTTGGGAATTGCACTCAACAGTTTTAGAAGCACTGGATTAGTGAGTTTGTTAACAGCTCCTTATCAGGTCGGTCGTTCAAAGTAGATCAGAACTTCGAAATGTAATGTGAAAATCGTATTTTCGTCCCGGGGTGTTGCAGCTCTTTTCAGGCAAGCCTCCAATATACCTTTTTAATCACATTTTTTTGGCTAGTCCTTTAACGTTGCACTAACACATCAAAGGTTTTCAGCGACGGAGGGATAGGAAAGAGCTAGGATTGGAAAAGTTGTGCCGTGGTCTTAATTGATGGACAACCCAAGCAGTTGCCTGGTGTAAAAATTGGAAACCACGGAAAGCCATCTTTAGGGCTGTTGATGGTGGGATTCGAACCAACCATCTCCCGAATGCAAGATCACACATACGCGACAGTAACTACACAGCCAACTCACTCGGTTTTTAACCACATACCAGTCCTTCTGCCAATATTCAATTTCTGCTAGTATTGGGAATAGAATACAGGCCTCTGAGGACAGCAGCTGTTACACTATGTTACACTATGCACATAGACAGAATTTCGAAATGAAATGTCACATGTCCTAAGGCATATTGCTTTATCTGCTGTATATATATAGTATCAAATTAGAGTTTTGTCTGTACATTGCTCAGAATTTAAAAAGAATGGTATTTCTGTATCGGTCATGTCGACACTAACAAGGAAATGCACTTTTTACTTTTCCGTAATGTCTGTCTGTCTGTCTGTCTGTCTGTCTGTCTGTCTGTCTGTCTGTCTGTCTGTCTGTCTGTCTGTCTGTCTGTCTGTCTGTCTGTCTGTCTGTCTGTCTGTCTGTCTGTCTCGCTGTGTGAAATGGTAGTTTAGGGGAAGGCCTTAAAATTAAATTCTCAGATATTTATGTTATTATTGGTCCTATCGATAAATACTACATAGAATTAAATTTCGGATCATTTATGTCTTATACATTTTTACCGTACCGGCTATGATAAGATAGATATTCATGAATTTGTATTTTTATTGCTAAGTCCATATTAACGCCGAGCTACGAGAAAATGTGTGAACAGAATTTTATGAAACTCGGTATATAGAATTGGAGAATAAGATACTACAGTCTAAGCTGCTAAGCTAAAAACAATTTTATTCTTCTTAGATGAAATGGTAGTTCAGGGAAAGGCGACTACAATCTAATTTTTAAATGCCAATGCTATTGGCCATACCGAATTGTACTACATAACAAAATTATAGAGAATACAATTTCCGATCATTTATGTTTTATTCACTTTTACCGTACCGACTATGATAAGAGTAGTATTTCAGAGTCGGAAGAAAACTAAATGTGAAGGCCTACAATATCGAAAGCTCCTAAAATAGAAAATTAAATAAAACCCATGGCCCCGAAGAGCCATGGCCTACCAAGCGACCGCTGCTCAGTCCGAATATTGTCTAAATATTGGCTGGAAATAGCTGGGGAGTTAGAAAACTTTCTACTTTAGCATGCCATTCCTCTTGTTTATACATTTTCTGATAATGCTGGACGTAACACAATGGTTCATCATAGTATGCCAGCTATTCGATCTCTACTCTGACGCGCTGATTGGAATGATCAGTGTGCACATTTAACGGAATAATGGCAGAGGCTCGCTTATGACCTGGTCTAGAATTACAATTTAGGCCTATTTCAAATTATAGCACCACAATTCACTAAATAACTCAAAATTAAATACTGAAAAGAGCCGTTTCCTAAGAAAAGCTTCTTCCTCTTCACGTTTATTCAATTCTACATTCATTTTATTATTAATTAGCAGCGAAGAGTTTTCTCTTCTGTCTTGGAGAATACCTCCTCCAAGTCACATAGTTTTTTTCTTCCGCCAGTGTAGTGAATTGAGAGTTTTCGACTAATAGGGTAGGCCTACTCCAATTAAACAGATGAGTAAAATGGCATAGATTTTGCCTTGGTACCCTACATTATTCCCATCCCCCGAAATCAAAGAGTGTTTACGGCTCACGCCTGTCTGCGGCCTGGTCATTCCAGCTCTAGAACTTTGGACTGTTAGATCGGCAGCGTCAGTATGTTCGTTAAAAGTGAGAAAATGTGTGGTCGTTAATTTGATCGAGTATTTCATATGACAGCATTGTTTTTAATCGCGACATTCCTACTGGCGTCATTGTAATGACCTATGTTGATTTAATTTGGGAAAACAACTAAGACAGTCTTTCTAAGGATGTAAAAACGCAAGTGGAGAGTGAGTGTCTGCCATTATAATGAAAACTCCCAAAGTTGATCCTGACTGATGGTAGGCAAGAGGCCCTACCATTACAGTGAAAATTCCCTAACCCAGTCTTCACATAAGAAAATACGTTTGGTGACTTTCCCGTCGCGTTTCTAGGGAAACGGTAAGAGCTATGCAATTTAATATATAATCTTACTCACAACGTGTACACTACCTAACCTAGAATTCTATATACAATGTATAATTCCGTAGCGAAGCTTGGATACATCAGCTAGTGCAATAATAATAATAATAATAATAATAATAATAATAATAATGCCGTGTGCCTATTAGGCCTATAGCCTGGAGCAGACTATTTTTAAGGCATACTCTCCGATGAGCGTAGACAGTGTGGAAAGCAGTAGCGTAGTCAGGATCAGCCAATGGATGGGGGTAGAGTTAAAAATGACAGAGTTGATGACAGAACACAATGAAGGTCTTTGTGCTTGTGCGGTAGCCAATAGTATGTTCAGTTTACAATCTAAAATCCAATTTTCGGGACTTCTTAGAAAACAGTTTCAAGAAATCTGTTGGTTCTGCAATGATATCTCTGAATGTTTATTGTTTACTGTCGGTTTTTGATTATTTCCTTTTTTGTAAAATTTCCAATGGAGGTGTAGGCGGGTTGTCTAACCCCCAGTAACGTTCCCTTGGCTACGCGTGCCTGCGTAGAGTAGGGAAATGCATTGTGGGTTGTATAACTGTTAGGGACAGGACGAACACCCTGCACTTCAGCCATAGGAATTAACTCTCCGCGGTTAAGGTCCCATAACTCGTCCAAGAAATGAATCCGAAACCTCTCAGTCCGAAACACAGAAAACCTACTGGCCGTTTATCCATGGAGTTAGACGACTTGGGGTAAAAGTTATCGTAAAACTCCAAACTTTCCTCTTTAGTTTCAGTTCCCTTCACATGTCCGGCTCCGTGGCTAAATGGTTAGCGTCCTGGCCGTTGGTCACAGGGGTCCCGGGTTCGCTTCCCAGCAGGCTTGGGAATTTTAACCTTAATTGGTTAATTTCGCTGGCTCTGAGGCTGGTTGTACGTGTCATCATCATCATTTTCATCCTCATCACGACGGGCAGGTCGCCTACGGGTGTCAAATCAAAGGATCTGCATCTGGGGAGCCGAACTTGTCCTCGGACACTCCCGGCACTAAAAGCCATACGCCATTTCATTTTTTCCCTTCACTTGAATACTGCCATGACACCGTTCTGAGGAGATTATGATAGTTTTAAATAATATTCCTCATAATATACAAATCGCGATAGGATGAAGGATCTCGGCTCGTATTTCTCTCCACGCAGAACGTGACCATATGTTGTCCAACGCTATTGATAATTAATAAATGTAATTCACAGCCAGGTCCGCCTCTGTGGTGTAGTGGTTAGTGTGATTAGCTGCCACCCCCGGAGGCCCGGGTTCGATTCCCGGCCCTGCCACGAAATTTGAAAACTGGTACGAGGGCTGGGACGGGGTCCTCTCTGCCTCGGTAGTTCAGCTGAGTAGAGGTGGGTTCGATTACCACCTCAGCCATCCTGGAAGTGGTTTTCCGTGGTTTCCCTTCCCTCCAGGCAAATGCCGGGATGGTACCTAAGTTAGGCCACGGCCGCTTCCTTCCCTCTTCCTTGTCTATCCCTTCCAACCTTCCCATCCCTCAACAAGGCCCCTATTCAGCATAACAGGTGAGGCCGTCTGGGCGAGGTACTGGTCATCCACCCCAGTTGTATCCCCCGACCCAGAGTCTGAAGCTCCGGGACACTGCCCTTGGGGCGGTAGAGGTGTGATCCTTCGCTGAGTCCTAAGGAAAAACCGACCCTGGAGGGTAAACAGATAAAGAAGAAGAAGAAGATGATGAATAATTCACAGCCATTGGCTTCAGACAAATACACAATTGTCCGTTCTATATGAGTTGTTCCTCAGCACGTAAGCGAGCGAAATGCTGTCTGCTAAATAAAGAAATAAATAGCAGAATCAATAAATGGAAAACACAAGTTGAAAGGCACACGAGCGTATCAGAGCGACTCGCCATTTCACGGCTGATCTGCGTGCATCACCAGGCTGCATATATTGTACCCTTTAATATTTTATAATGATGTAATAAAACCTCGTTAAAGTGGATCAAAACACCAATAAAGTCGTAAACGCTACTCCTTCAGACAGCGAATAATTAAAACAGATGTTTCTGTCTTTTGCTGTTAACGGAGATCTGTCAGATTAGTCATCTGAGGAGAATTCTGCGAATATCACAGTAGTAACCATCCAAGCGGAAACACTCAGCACACTTGTCAGAGCAGCAAGTGATTCGGGTTCGAGTCCCACGAACAGTAATCTTAACAGGTCGTTCACCAAGATAACAACCCCCTTTGATAGAAGCTCACCACGAAACCAGAAGTCAGTGCCTGACACAGCTGAGAGAGTGCTAAAGGAAGTAATTTTGTCCGTGTCCTACAGATGTCCACGAGATATCCCAAAGGGTGTATACACTTGGGGGAATGGAGTAGTGACCATGGAGCCAGAAGCTACTATGCAATAACTTTCCTTTACTTGTGCCAGACTTATATTATAATTTCCAGTTTTCCTCTCCGACCTAGTTCCCTTTCAACACTGACGTTATTTGGTTTAAGAGTCTTCGGGAGGCTTTCATTTTGCCGCCTTTCATCTCTTACATTTCTTTTTTCGATACATTCGTCCTTCGAAGAAAGATAACTTTCTATTATGATTAGAGTCAAGTTGAAATGATCTAGAACCTCGATTCAAAATACAAATACATCTAAAGAAAGGGGGCCACGAATAAATATTACATGTAACGCTGAAAGAACCACGTATAAAATTGCACATAAAGCTAAAAGGAAGAGAGTCAAGAAAACAATTGCATGTGAAACTCAAAGAAAACGATTTCAGACTTACATGCAAGGTAAACAGCAACGGAAACTAATGAAAGTTGCTGTATGTAAGGTAAACACAATGAGAAGACATGGTTGTTTGTAGTTAACGACGGGTGCTATGGGGATTTGAATACGGCAGTCTTCAAGTATTTAGCAGCTGAGAGGATTCATCGCACTGACCACGCGTCACCTTGTGATCTTCAGTCTCCGGAATGAGCACATGCCGCTTGATGGACCTGGGCCTATCGGGGCTGTAGCGTCACGGGATTTGGCTTGTCCTAAGGTACTGCAGCTGGCCGAAGAGGAACTTTTCGAGAATAAGTTCTTATTTCGATTATTTTCATTTTATGACTTGGCCTTACGAGTTTCCTCGCCTGAAATCGAACTCGAGCTCTAAATACCAATCTGCAGTCTAGGATAAGAACATTGCATTTTCTCTTGTTGAGTTTCCTTCATGGTAATTTTTAGGAAATTTTCGAGAAATTTTGGATCTAAAGCTGGGCTTGCGGTTTTATCTCCAATAGGAATATTCCATCGAACATGACAGTTTTACATTTCTTGTTGTTCTTACTTGATTTTAAAATACAATATATTAACTTAATCATAATGAATACATACCTATCGTATAATTACAGGTTGAATTAGCTGACAAAATATTCTAGAATAATTTGCAGAGTACTACAATCAGACATAAATATGAAATTTCAATTGATATCTCCGTACTAGCTCAGGATATGAATTACCAGGTTGGTATAACGATTACACTGCTCAAATTATTTCTAAAAACTCTACGAACCATTAATTGCAGTTAGGATTATTTCGTTAATAGTTGTGGGTTTTTTTTTAGAATGCCAGTTATTCCACTTGTACTGTACTGAAGTCATTATGTTGTGAAATTTTCGGCTGCATCGCTTAATGGTAAACGTGCTGGCCTTTGGTCACAGGGGTCCAGGGTTCGATTCCCGGCAGGG
This sequence comes from Anabrus simplex, assembly GCF_040414725.1. Taxonomy (NCBI): domain Eukaryota; kingdom Metazoa; phylum Arthropoda; class Insecta; order Orthoptera; family Tettigoniidae; genus Anabrus; species Anabrus simplex. Next base: position 411,334,456 of record NC_090265.1, on the reverse strand, counting down.
TCGGACATTTTAACCATCATTGGTTAATTTCGCTGGCACGGGAGCTAAGAATATGTTTCGCCTTCATCATAATTTTATCCTCATCATGATGCGCAGGTCGCTTACGGGAGTCAAATCAAAATGCCTGCACCTGGCGAGCCGAACATGTCCTTGGACACTCCCGGCACTAAAAGTCATACGTCATTTCATTTCATTGTGAAATAATGTCCCTCTGAGGCTGTCTGTATTTCTAGAGTCTCATTATTGTTATTATTATTATTATTATTATTATTATTATTATTATTATTATTATTATTATTATTATTATTATTATTATATGCGATTAAGCCCATTAGGACTACGCAGAGTACTTAGAGACGCCCATTTGCCTTACTTTGTGCCCATATTTCTTTCATTCTTTTTTTTTCTTTGCTACTTGCTTTACGTCGCACCGACACAGATAGGTCTTACGGCGACGATGGGACAGGAAAGGCCTAGGAGTGGGAAGGAAGCGGCCGTGGCCTTAATTAAGGTACAGCCTCAGCATTCACCTGGTGTGAAAATGGGAAACGACGGAAAACCTTTTTCAGGGCTGCCGACAGTGGGGTTCGAACCTACTATCTCCCGAATACTGGATACTGGCCGCACTTAAGCGATTGCAGCTATCGAGCTCGGTATTTCATTCTTTTACTGTGGGCTTACTTTCTGTCTTCAGACCAAGTTGTTCCAGTCTTCTTCTTTGGTATTTCCTCTTGGTCAAATTGCCATTTGTGAATTTTGGATCTGAAGATTACCCTGTTCTGGACATCTGCTTGTGTAAGTCCTGCCTGTTTCAAATCGGTTTTAATTTCTCCAATCCATTTCATTGTTGGTCTGCTTTACCTATTGTCGTAGAATTCGACTATTTGTTTAGTAAGTCTGTCTGGATGCAGTTATTTAATAGTGTTATAATAATTATTATTATTAATAATAATAATAACACGAGTCGTTTTATAAAATACTTATTTCTGAGTGTCGTGACCCCATTAACTACGCTTCTCCATCTTCGTCCGTTTTTAGTTCTTCTCAACGTCTGTTGATCTGCACGCTGCCTTTTCCCGCAGTACATGCAATCTTCGCTTCCATGATGAATTTTTAGGACTTTGACATCTCTTCTCGCGATGTGCCCGAAAATCTGGAGAGTTTTCTGATTGACCCGGGAAGGAAAGCGTTTGGAGGTGTTCAGTTGCTCGGCGTTGGGCACATTGGTTCTACCACTGTACACGGAGTGGAAACAACACATCGATGGTTGGTTTGCGTCTGGTTCACAAACATATAGAAAGATGGAGAAAACAAGAGCTTCACCAAGGCGGGTCTTTGTTTGTTTGTTTGTTTGTTATTATTCTGTTCTTTCACATCCTGGCGAGTTCTTTGCCCTCAGTTGATCCGTTTTCTTATTTCTGCCTCACCACTTACCGTCTCGCAGGCAGTTGGCTTAAGACAGACAAAATCGTGTCCTACCTTTGAGCTGAATTTGTGCTCATTAGTCAGTTATAATTACTAGGTAATAATAATATTGTAGTATGAGAGATATGGATAAATTATGTGATAATTATAACCATGGTGGTACTACCAGTAGCAGTTCGATAAGCGGAGACTAAGGATGGGTGGGACTGCAAGTGAAACATCCGGTTACCTGCGCAGTTTTGTTGGATTTACGTTTTGCCGTTAGGTTATTCCCACCAAAGTAGCGATACATTATTAAAATACGTGTCTGTTATTTCCGTGAAGACGAGTCGACATATTTATGTAAATGCTGTAGTAATGAATGGTCATAATATTTCCATAGTTTCTGCAACTCTCCTGCATGTTTTGAACCTGCTTAAAGGGTGGTGAGTTATTGCACGTCTCCCCCTCATGCATATAAGTTCCTAAATCGCGCCTGCTCAAAAATAACTGCTCGATTTTAATCTAGAGATGTGTCCGTCACCATATTGAGATACGCCATTTTGAATACATTGAAGCCTAAATGCTTGCTCCTAGCGACCTGCTGGATCTGTCTCGTTCATTCTCCCTTAATGTTCCTTTTCTTCTTCATTTTGTTCCCTTTTTCATTCGACTTGTTTTCCTTTTATCTTCATCGGTTCGGAGTGTAGCCTATTTATTTGATCTTATCTTTAGCTCTGTCCGTTTTAAAGAATATTTTTGAGTTTATCGTTGAACAATTATCGAACTCCTGTGTAATTGTGTCCTGGACCCTGAGCGCCGCAGGTCTCCCACTAATTAGCTCATTATTAATTTGTTGTCTCTTCTTCGGTACCCGGTCCAGACAAATCGCTTCCCGTGTAGAGAAGACTTCTTACTTCTTTGTCATTCATTGTTACGTGATCTAGGTTTAACATTTCCACCTTGGTCTCCTTATTCCTCTCTTCTCTTCTCTTCTCTTCTCTTCTCTTCTCTTCTCTTCTCTTCTCTTCTCTTCTCTATTGTTTTTCCTGATCTTTCCTCATATGTTCCCTGTAAGTCTCCCTTACCTCGTCTCCTCTCGTTTGATTTTCTCATCTCTCTTTTATATCTTCTTCACACTTCTTTTCTATATGCATGGTTTGAGTCGCGTTTCTGTCAACTTGCATTCGCGAGATAGTGGGTTCGAGCCGCAATGTCGGCAGTCCTGAAAATGGTTTTCCGTGGTTTCCCATTTTCACACCCTTCACTTTTTTCTCTCTCCATTCGTTTTCTTGATTTATATTCTATTTATTTTATTTCTACTTTACACTCCTCTTCTCTTCATTCTCCCAAGTTCATTTCTCTCTTCCTTTCTTACCCCGTATCTTCTTCTTTCCTCTTTCTCCTCCGTATATCCATCAACTGAAGCATCAGCGCTAAAACCAGCAGTTACAACAACAACAACAACAACAACAACAACAACAGCAGCAACAACAACAACAACAACAACAAGAATAACAACAATTCCGTTCATTAGAGGGACATTTTCGTTTGAAACTGGATGCGTTGCATAATTATTTGAAGAGCTCGCCTTCTATCACCGAAGTTTTGGGTTCGAATCACAGACTTGCGGTGCTTAAAAGAAAGAAGAAACGTCCTTAGAAACGTGTAGTCGATTTATTGACAAGTTAACGAGCCCAAATTCAAAGAAAAATTGCAGCGATTGAAGGGATGTAAAATGCATCTCACAATTACTGGGCCTATTAATATTTATTTATTTATTTATTTATTTATTTATTTATTTATTTATTTATTTATTTATTTATTTATTTATTTATTTATTGATTTATTTTCAATGAAATGTTGGCTGAATCGTCAGCGTACTGGCCTTCGGTTCAGAGGGTCCCGGATTCGATTCCAGGCCGAGTTGGGTATTTTAACCTTCGTTGGTTAATTCCAATGGCTCGGGGGCCTGGGTGTTTGTGCTTTCCGCAACATCCATGCAACTCACACACGACACATAATACTGTCCTCCACTACAGTAACACGCAGTTACCTACACATGGCAGATACCACCCACCCTCATCGGAGGTTCTGCCTTACAAGGGCTGCACTCTGCTAGAAATAGCCACACGAAATTAAAAAAAAAATGAAACGGGTTAAGTAAGAGCTGCTTACGTATACCCAAAATGAAGCAGTAAGAAATTACGAGTGGTTCCGATCGTAACTGGCTTCAGGACAACATTTCAAGGGATGAAACTAACTTCATGAAATAGGAAAACATGGATAATCTTCATGAATATCTCACATGTGGTAATTTCGGTCACGCCGGGCTGAGTGGCCCAGACGGTTGAGGCGCTGGCCTTCTGACTCCAACTTGACAGGTCCGATCCTGGCTCAGTCTGGTGGTATTTGAAGGTGCTCAAATACTTCAGCCTTGTCTCAGTAGATTTATTGGCACGTAAAAGAACTCCTGTGGGACTAAACTCCAGCACCTCGGCGTCTCAGTAAATAGTAAAAGTAGTTAGTGGGACGTGTTTTTTTTTTTGCTAGGGGCTTTACGTTGCACCGACACAGATAGGTCTTATGGCGACGATAAGCAAGTAACATTATTATTACATTTCGATCATGGGAGTGTTATTAAATACAATGATTGACACTTCTGTGAATTCTTGAACGACTGTAATTATTCTAACTACGTTTTGTATCGTATGAAGTAGTTTATTCAGTTGCATCCCCTTTAAGTCCAATTCAGTTTTATCAGTACTACCAACTGTAAATTACTTTCAGTTCAAAGGTCACAATCTTTGTAGTTTTCCGATGGTTTTAATGTCGCACGCATTAGCACATCGAAGATTTTCGGCAAAGCATGGGCGGGAAGGAGGCAGGATTCGGAAGGTAGTGACCGTGGTATTAATTAAGATACATTCCCAACATTTACCTGGTGTGCAAAATGGGAAACCACGGACTGCCGAAGGTGGGATTCAAATCCACCATCTCGAATGTAAGCTTACAGCTACACAACCCTGACTGCACGGCCAACTCGCTCGGTTTTCTATGTTTTGACCCAATTTCTATAGTTTTTCATTATTTCGAGTCCTCAACAATTTATTCAGTTTAGTCATGCTTCTGTTATTCTTTCGTACTATGGCATACAATACCATTTGGAAACTGGTTTGTCTCACGGGCAACTTCAGCACTTAACAGCGACCAATTAGTTGCGGTTGATGTGACTTTTGATTGTTCCTAACGATTAACATTTACATTAGGCTACTGCTGAAATTTCTGATAACATTTGTGCAATGAAAGAGCATAACATAGATATTCCATATTTATTTACCACAACGTTATTCACAATGTAACATGTTTTCTTTCTTCAAATTTCACTGAATGTCCTAGAAATTAACTATAAGCTATTAAGCCTAGTAGGCTAAACCTGGGTTTCATTTCCTTCTGTGCCGCGAATGAAGTTTGTCAGTAGAGATGGACAACCTCCTAAGAGACATGTAAGAAGTAAATTGGATTTAAATTCCATTCTTAGGGATCCTAGTATTTTTCCGAGTGTTCGCATTTCATGCCGCGGACAGTACCCCAGTTATAGCCATAGTTAATGTACATAAATTGATTATCCCTTCACCTACCTTCGTTGTCACAGGAAGCTGGAGTGTCTAAAGTGTTAGGAAATCTAAAGATATAAATAATAATAATAATAATAATAATAATAATAATAATAATAATAATAATAATAATAATAATAATGCTACTTGCTTTACGTCCCACTAACAACTTTTACGGTTTTCGGAGACGCCGAGGTGCCGGAATTTTGTCCCGCATGAGTTCTTTTACGTGCCAGTAAATCTACCGACACGAGGCTGACATATTTGAGCACCTTCAAATATCACCGGACTGAGCCAGGATCGAACCTGCCAAGTTGGGGTCAGAAGGCCAGCGCCTCAACCGTCTGAGCCACTCAGCCCGCAAAGATATAAATTGATTATCCCTTCACCTACCTTCGGTCTCACAGGAAGCTGGAGTGTTTGAAGTGTTAGGAAATCTAAAGATATAAATTGATTATCCCTTCACCTACCTTCGGTCTTACAGGAAGCTGGAGTGTTTAAAGTGTTAGGAAATCTAAAGATTGATTATCCCTTCACCTACCTTCGGTCTTACAGGAAGATGGAGTGTTTAAAGTGTTAGGAAATCTAAAGGCATAAGTTATTCACATTAAACCTCTCCGAAATCCTTTCGATCCCGCATCCTTGAGTACAGAAGACACCCTCCTAACCCACTGTGCTACTACATCGAATTTTGTAATTCTGAATCACAAGTAAAGGAACTAGTTCCATAGGTTGAAAATATTTCACTGATGCTTAAGTTTGAAACAGTCCCCAAATAATAAACCATGACAGGTCATTTTAATCCCATCGACGCTGCTTGAAGACTGAATATATCTCTGTAGCTTATTCCAATAATAAGTGGCGCATTTCCAACCGCGTCCCGAAAGATTCTAATCTGAATGTCACTGGTACTCAAGTGTGGAAAGGTGGTGAAATGTCCCTTTATTAGCAGTCCTATTTGGTGGATATCTATACTCATTTTTTATTTTACTTGGATAAATCCGCTCGAGTATTTTATATGCCTGCTAGAGATATGTTTCTCATTAATTCAGTTTCTTCGCTACCTCAACAGTGTCTTAAGTCACGCTCCGTCTTGTCTCCCTGTTCCTCTTCTTTTTTATCCTTTCAGCTGCATCCGGGAGATGGCGGACTCGTACATTACCGTCGGCAGCCCTGATTATGGTTTTCCGTTGTTTCCCATTTTCACACCAGGCTGTACCTTAATTAAGCCCACTCCTAGGCCTTTCCTATCCCATCGTCGCCATAAGACGTATGTGTGTCGGTTTGACGTAAAGCCAATTATAGAAAATAATCTTTCAACTCTGAAAGTGCACCCAAGAATGCACCTTTCAGTATCGACTCGAATGTATGATCTATCAAAAATGAAAATAAATTTTGGACGCTGTGGGATAAATTTTCATTTGAAAAAAAAAACAAGTTCGTTTCGAAGGCCGTGGATATGATTCCCCGTCGAGTGGAAAACATTAGAAACAAGAATTGCCTTGAGTTTTCAGTCAGTCTATACCAGAAACGAGTACAGGGTTAATTCCTAGGGCAAGGGTGGCCGAGCATAATCACTCTGTTCTACTTGGATCCGAGGTTAAGGGCAATAGAATCTCTACCTTCCACTTTTTCAAGGGCCATCATGAACTGTACTTCACCGAGATGGCCTTGCACTCATTAAGTCTAGATAGGAATAAAACATAAAATTATTCACATTGATTGTTTAGGCAACTGACAAAATAGGAAGGGAATAACACTCAGTATTAAAGTGTTTAATGAGTAATTCACCCTGAATTAATTTTGAAATTAATCACGTGTTGCTAAACTGAAAAAACCAGGTTAACTTTTTGATAAAGTAAAAATTGAGAGTTATGGCTTTAGCCCGGACCATGAATATATAGCTTAATCTCGTTTGTCATATCAACACGCTTCATAGCCTGAGCCTCGCCATGTAAAAGAAGTCAATAATAATAATAATAATAATAATAATAATAATAATAATAATAATAATAATAATAATAATAATAATATGTCAACCCCAGCATACCTCTTTCTTACCTGGAAGCCTGGGTTCAATTTCCGGTCAGTTCTGGGATTGTAATTCTCGACTGAGTTCTGGAAGTTCTGGAGTTCATTTAGCCTCACGGGACCACTTAAAGAGCTGTTTGATACAGAAATCAGCGTACAGTACCTGATTGCGGAGGCCGAGCAATAGGCTGAAGATACCGACACGCTGTCCACGTGACACTCCAATATCTACAGGCCATATGGCTGAACACCAGTCTTCTTGGTAGGCCAAATGCCTCAATACCATGGAATAATAATTATTGTTATTACTCCCAGAATAGGGACGAGCGGTTTCAATTCGGCACCCTGATCATCATGTGATGTTTGCTGCAGTGTGGGAGAGTGGAATGAAACTATAATATTGTAATACAGGTTTACGTTATCTTACTGTACTCAGTGATGTCTGAACTCTGGTCTTGTCATTCTAGTAAGGTTGTAAATTACATTTAATGAACGTATTCAACGCTACGGATCACTGTATTTCCAAAACAAACTCGTATAATACCATGAATGGACCCGAAAGAGAGCGATGATGGAATTTAATAAATAAATTACCTGAATTTTGAGTAAAATTAACGCCGTAATACTAGGAGACGTTCTTGGCGGGGACTGATGAGGTTATTACAATCATGGCCGCGCTAATGTGTAAAGCTATTTATCTGTGTAGCCAAGTGCTCCCGGTCGACGTGACGATCCAACATGGTTGTTTTTCTGAGGAAACTTATTCAATGGCCGGTAATTAATGGGTGGACCAATTAACACGTGTTTCCGCATTCTGGCGGTCCCGACTTTACCATATAATTTAAAGCGAGCACTAAATGGATAATAGAGGGACCTCCCCGCCCAGCTGGCCCTACCCACACTGCCTCTGCTGAATTATTTAATGCGAGGGTAGCTTGCTTGCTGCTGGATGGTCTCTCTTCTTTTCTCCAGGTCAGGGTTGTGCTCCACTTCTCCCAGACTAACCAAAACCCCTGATCCAAAGATACTTGCTTAGCCCTTAACTGTTCTGTGAATCAGGACGAACAATTTCAAATCTGAGTTTGATCCTAATTCATTCTTCTATTTACATATTTATAATTAAAACTTGGCATTTAATGATAGATTTTAAAAAGGATATGTCTACTAATTTTTCGAAATTACTGAAGTCTGTTAACTGAAAATAATATATAAAAATATGTAATTAAACCAAACAGGTAATACATATTTGGGAAAAATGTTTGAATGTTTATTTATTCACTGTTGTAAAACGTAATGTTTAGCCTATTGGTAGCTATCTACAGTACAGTATGTTGTGGAAATCATCCGTCTGCACACACTTGAGAAGAAACGAAAGCACAAGGAGGTTAGAAAGCAAGATAGTGCGTCTCAGATCTCACCTTTAGAATGTTTTTCAGTAATTATGTCGAGCTAAATTAATTTTAAATATTAATTGCCAATGAGTCACACAGTGAGTGGTATTTTATGCACTGGTAGATAAGAGTGCAATATTATTTAACAGGTTCTCAGCGTCTGTGGGCTTCACTTTCATTCTGTTGAAAGCTTTGTAGATCATTGTGATGATGGTGATGAATGTTTTTTTTTTTAAGTTGCCGAACATCGAGATCATTGGCCTTATAAAGTGTAGATAAAATGTGAATGTCCGCTTCTAGTATTTATGCAGATCTTCACACAAAAGTGTTGTGCGAGCTTAAGGAATCTCACAGCTTTATTTGAATCTAACGTTACTGCAGTACATTTAAATGTACTCCTCATTCATCACCTTCCTTATCACCATCATCAAATTGGTAGCTTAAGAAAGCAGACTAGTCGTTCTCAGTCTCCGTCTACACAATGATACTTTTTGCTTGTTTAGAGGACATTCTTAAGGATACCCGGAAATTCCATAGGCCCAGAATTTATTGTATAAGCTGGTTTAAGAGAAAAGCAAAGGAAACATCTCAGAACAGCTACGAAATCCCTTGGAAGAGTGGAAGCTAAAGAATTCTACCTGTCGTAATCTCGGCAGTAAGCGTAAAACTTTAGATAGTCTTCCGTAGTAATATATTTCTTGGCTTACTGTTTATTACGTATTTACCTGATGCGCCTTAATAAACATAGTTGCGCAGTTCTATTGTGTTAGGAAAGTGACATGTAGTATTTAGGGCAATTTGTTGTGAATGTTTCAATTTGAACTATTTCGAAAACCATATAAGTGCAGCCTTTTACTGACAGTATAGACCTCGTGAATTAACTAGCCAGGAAATCTTTGATTCTGCTGAAAGCTTGCTTGTCCTCGGGTATTTAGACATCTTCAGTTCTTGTGTCAGGACGTGCACACCATTAATATACAGTCTCGGTGACCAGTGCTAGGAATGTAATGTCAATTTGTGTCCTCATCCAAGGTGGTGCAGCTCTTTTCAGGTGAGCTGCATGTATCATTTAACCACATATTGAACCCGGGCCTCCGAGGACGGCAGCTAACCGTTACAATATAGAGACGAACAATGCTAGGAATAAAACAGTCACATAGTCCTCTTTTGTTATAACCTTTGCCTTATTGAACGAATATATAGAATTAAACTCTTTCAGATTATGGGTTATATACATGCCTGCAAGAACTATTTTCGATTGCATAGTATTGTTTAAAAGAGTGTTTTTACAACCGATGGTACTTGAGGTGTAGTTGGATGGTTCGCATCGAGGTGGTGTGGTTAAACTTTAAAACACGAATAACGTTTTAAAATGACATTATGAAGGTTTCCCACTCGTTTAACATTTCATACAAGGGAAGACCTCCATGCCACAACCTGGTTAAATGGTTTTCTGCTTACTTCTCTGAAAATATTGACTCTCAATACTGACTGAGATACTTTGACAGCAGTATTGGCTGATCCTTAAATTTTTATGTCCGGTTCCATGGCTAAATGATGGCCTTTGATCCAAGGGGTCTCGGATTCGACTCCGGCCGGGTCTCGGATTTTAACCATCATTAGTTAATTCTCTGGCTTGGGGGCTGGGTGCTTGTTCTATCTTCAGCATTAGAATTCATCATAGACGGATCCCCATCCTGACAGACTCACAGGTCGCCTGAGGACTACAGCGTCAAATGGATAGAACTGCACTAGGCCTCTCTGGAGGCCACACGCCATTATCATTATCATTATTATTATTATTATTATTATTATTATTATTATTATTATTATTATTATTATTATTATTATTATTGAATTTTCATGTGATACTGCACTGAAAAATGTATTGTTTCAAAAATCCGACTTCTCACTTCTGAACTGAAGCAGGATGTAACTACCTTGATCTCAGCGAGAGGACTATCAAGTTATAGATGCCCTATTCGGTGACATATTAATGTGAGTAAGGAATTTAAAAACTTGTGACCATCAAAGACAAATATCGTAACATTCTGCGTGTGGTCACCGACCTGAGGCTAATGCTGAGCAAAATTCTGCCTCATGTAAGTAAACTGACCATTAATATAGAATATATTACTTTCCAAATTACAATCCAGGCTTTAAAAATTGTTTTTCTGTATTGTGTTAAGATTTTAGGTATCGGTAGTACACAAAGTCCCGAAAGCACTGCTTTGACGTTTTCACATGGCTGTTCGAATTATGTTCTATACTTCGTCAAAAGGTATTATTTGGATGAGTCGGTCACTCGACCAAGCCACAGCCCTGGGGAGATTGCGTGCTGACGGAGAACTACACTTCGAAATAACTAGAGTTAATACTCTTTTGTGGGTGGGTGAATTTGAGGCAAGGTAACCTGATGTCACATCGACCTTGACATTAGAGCACTGTATCAGACTTGGTATTGTGATTCACCACTGGCAGTGAGATGTCATCACGAGAGAAGACAGGCGCAGCTGAACCTAGCGGGGGAACAAGATCGAGGACAATAGTATACGCCCGAAAATTGCTTTGGAGAGTTTAAATTATAAACCTATCCAGTTGCACTAAGGCAACTTCCATTGATGCAAAATTGGGTGTAGTGTAGTTACAATGATAGATGACACTGCAGGTCCAGGCAGTTTTCATGGCCGCTACCTCTCCAGATCGGAGAACTCATGAAACTGAAAGAGCTCAGTTCCGGCTTCAAATTTATGACAGAGCCGGGTATCGAACATAGGTCTCCCCGGACAGCGACATGAAACCTACCGGGCGAGTTGGCCGTGCGCGTAGAGGCGCGTGGCTGTGAGCTTGCATCCGGGAGATAGTAGGTTCGAATCCCACTATCGGCAGCCCTGAAAATGGTTTTCCGTGGTTTCCCATTTTCACACCAGGCAAATGCTGGGGCTGTACCTTAATTAAGGCCACGGCCGCTTCCTTCCAACTCCTAGGCCTTTCCTATCCCATCGTCGCCATAAGACCTATCTGTGTCGGTGCGACGTAAAGCCCCTAGCAAAAAAAAAAAAAACATGAAACATTACATACTAAAGAATTGAAACAGTCAGATTAGAAACATGGAGTTATTTAATATGCTTTTAGGTATATATCAAGCCATGTAAAATTTATTTTTTGAATTATTTGTAGGTAGTACATATATCCTTAATTATTTTCCACGTTATTTGTTTAAATCATGTAAGAACATCTCTATACATATTTTGATTACAAATATCCAGGAAGATAATCTGTATTTACCACGTACTCTATGATATAAACTAAATATATTCCAATTGATACTCTGCGTTAGTCTGCTGTTTCCGTGGTCATTCCTGTCAGAGAAATCATCCATGATATTATTCTGCGTAAATCACCCAACCTGAACCTTTAAACACAAGTAAGTTGATTACTGTTTTACGGCAAAGAAAGTGCTCATTTTAGATTACATAAGTATCCTTATAAACACTTTACGCCGAGAGAATATAACAGTGAACATGTTTGACTAGGTCAAACCTTATATAAGTGGGAGATTCGTAGAGTGCTTGTCGTCCATCACTTGAGAGAATATTTTGTCTCTGTGGGACCTTCTCTTGGAAGAATGTGTGTGAACTTGTACCTGTTATCAACTCAAATACTGGAACGTTCTGTTATTAAATTATAATTAAATATAATAGCTTCCGGCCAGCAGCTAAGGCTTGGGGATGTTTTTCTCCTTTTATGCTTCTATCGTACGCGTCTGATTTTCTTTGGAGAGCTTTAACAATGGGCGGCGTCCGAGCTTTGGCCTCCGACTGCAAATTGAATCCTACATCGGACGATTATTTTAGTGTCAAAAGAACTGAGTTTTTTACGCTTTCGTTCCATTTGCAACCCGAGCCTCTGTCTGGTAGTCGTTTTAGTACCACGAGAGGAGTGTTTAATGCCAAGCCTGCCCTGAAACTTGAGCCGCAGAAGAACTATTCTCAACGCTTTGGTTCAGTTTGCAAATAGATCCTTTGTATAACAGCAGTTAGCGGTTCGGCTGTTGAGAAATCACTAGTCTACACGTAACAGGTGAATTATGTGTTGACATTTTCACCCGCGACCTAGCTACGCGCCCTTGTCAAGGAACAGAACTACCTTACCAACTACTGAGTAGAGTTCGTTCATCAAAGAGATCTGACACCCAATTAGTTTACCCACGTGACGACTAGCATGCCATTTACGGCATCATTAACCCGGATTACTTTATACAAAATATAACCATATGTTTTACTGCAATGAAGTTATGTATGTTGGGTATTCAGCCCGAAGGCTGGTTCGATCCTCAACAGGTTCACCATTAGCTGTCATAGATGGCCTAGGTATCACTGAAGAGGCGTACTAGGGAAATGAGGAGTGAGGTAGTTTCCCGTTGCTTTCCTCACTGAGCCAGAAGTTGCTACTGCACATCAGTCTCCCAAGTCCACTGAAATGCATGCACCAACCGACCCTATGAGTGACATTTGCACACCATTCATAACAGGGACTGGCTGCATAAGGAATGGCATTACTAGCAACACTCATACCTCAGTCACTTTCATATTGTCAAAGCCAAGTATAAGACTGAGACAGGTCAATGAAAGTAACAATTTTATTCTAGCCCATACCAGAAGACGTGGTGCACTGTACACACTACATCTTGCCAGCAAAGGCCTAACGAAGTTATACGAAAAATTAATGATGGCAGAAAAGAATGTAGAACATAGAAATAAAGTATTTACATAGGCAAGACAGGAGGTTGTTTAATAAGGTGATCCAAGAGTTTAAAAAATCAAACAGTAAGAGCACAATTTTACAGCAAGAGAACTCAAAGAGAATTATCTCCATAAGGACTGAATGTTAACTAAAACGCAAATGAGAAGATTAAGCTGACGGTTAACGAGATAATATAGGAATATAGCCGTAAGTTGACACAATAAGGAAAAGTAAAGCATTTCGTGCAATAGACATCAGTGACGCACCTACCTGAACTATGGAAAGACAAGAAAGATCAGAAAGAAAATACTGTATATGGGTGAGAAATATATTGAACTGCACTGAGAATGGAACAAATCAGAGAGAATAGAAAAATGATGCAAAGTCATCTGAAGACTGTGGGAAAGAAAATAGAAGGAAGATGAAGAGAGAGAGACTGTACAAATCACTACTCCCCAGTACTATCATTTGCCTTTTCCAGCGTCGTAGAAAAACCTACTCTAGTATATCGTTAACGTGTCTTTTTCCAATTATGCTGATTATATGTTGATTAAGCCCAATGTGAATGCCCTTGCTGACGCCAACCCGATGTGCTGGGATGTATTCACTAATGCTTATTCTTGTGGGGGTTGGTTGTATGGTGTGTTATACGTAATATAAACTGTACGTATTAAGACGTCCACAAATACCCAGTCTCGCCGAGAATCGAACCAGGAACCCTCTGAACTATAGACAATTATGCTGACCATTCAGACAAGGAGCCAGGTAATAATAATAATAATAATAATAATAATAATAATAATAATAATAATAATGGTATTTGTTAATTATCACTTCAGTTTGAACCCCACCGCAGCCCTGGAATGATTTTACGCGGTTTTCCATTTTCATAGCAGGTGAATATTGGAACTATACCATAACAAAGCCACGAGCACTATCTCCCCAGACTTAGCCATTTACAGTGTCACTGAAAATCTACCAGTGTTAGTGCGATAATAAACTGCTAGAAAGGGACAGTGGTTTCAGTGTTCACTGCAGACAACCTTGAAGATGGTGTTCTGCGGTTTCCCCTTATTCACTCCAGGAAAATGCTGAGGTTGTACCTTAATTAAGACACGACCGCTTCCTCAGCAGTTAGTAAACGTAGAACAAATCCCATCCACATCCCATCGTCGCCGGAAGACTTCACTGATGCGGTTGCGATGTTAAAATACTTGCAGCTGGAAAAAAAATACGGCCAATCAATTAGTCTACATTTTATGAGTTCGTGAGGGTGTTGGAAGTTTGTCTCTCTGGAGTTCTTCGAGAGGCTGGAAGCCAACAACACACCGTTATGCCATTTAACCACCCGTATACGACGGACGCCAGCCTCCAATGACTCTTGTCAGTCATTTAATAATAATAATAATAATAATAATAATAATAATAATAATAATAATAATAATAATAATAATAATAATAATAATGTCCAAAACTGAGAGAGAATAATAAATAACCCCCTGTCACAAATCAAATTAGGTTTAGTCTAACCAAGTCCCATAAGGTCGTAGAGGACTTTCTAAAGCCAACTAGCTGTGTTGTAATTACAGATGACAGTATGTCGGCTATACAAGGCACTACACGTGTTCCTAGCGATTAGCTTATCGCCAGTGACGAACGAAGGAGTCTCACACCGCAGTCGAGCACCATCCAAGTACAAATTAGATTGTCAACAGTGAACTACTTTCATTGGGATAGTCTATCATCGACCACCCTCATCGATTTCCACTCTGTTGTACGGAGCGAACTGACTGCGGAGCATTGTAACAATAGCCACATCATCGGGCTAAATTCTCATGGGTTCTCGGCTGCTGAGGTTGAAACTTGACAGTCTTAATAGGCTCGTGAAGGAGATCTATAACACTTCCTTATCCACAGAATAATAATAATAATAATAATAATAATAATAATAATAATAATAATAATAATAATAAAAAATTCTGACGACCACATTGTGCTAGAAATTAACTTTCAACTTATTTGGTCGTCTTCAGTACATAGATTACAGTATAACAGGCCTACATTATTTTACAATTGGCTTTACGTAGCGCCGACACAGATAGGTCTCATGGCGACGATGGAATAGGAGAAGTCTAGGAGCGGGACGGAAGCGGCCGCGGCCTTAATTAAGGTACATCCCCAGCATTTGCGTGGTGTGAAAATGGGAAACCACGGAAAACCATCTTCAAGGCTGCCGACAGTGGGGTTCGAACCCACTATCTCCCGGATGCAAGCTCACAGCTTGATCGCACGGAGCAGACCTACTAATCGAAAAGATGATCAGTACAAAACAAAAAATATGGCCAGCCGGACACTAGTGGGATCCAACAAAACAAATGTGACCTAAGCCACCATATCTCGACTGGCAGAGCATCCGACGAGAAATCGGAAGGTTGTGGGGTTGGAACGGAGTATATTCAGCCTTGGCTAATTTAATTGAGGAGAGAAGTCGGTTAAAATGTCATTGTCGGCCATCCTAAAAATGATCTTCCGTAGCATAGCCAATTACAATGACAAAATAATTACACACACACACACGCCGGTCCAGACATCACAGTCACTCATGCTATCACATTGACTTCACATAGAGATGGGTGTGATTGCCGAGTGACGTAGATACCGACTTCCACAAAAGCTGCCCTGGTTCAAACAATACACACGCGTAATTTGAAATGAAAATTCTCATACCTACGGTTCGGATTTCATGTAAAATTAGAGATCCAGTGGCTATGATCACGATACGAACAGTTTCATAAAACTATAAACTTGCTCGCTTGCTTCATATGCCGTAAGTACATGGACCTTGTCATTCTTCTTCTTCTTTAAATTATGATTATTATTATTATTATTATTATTATTATTATTATTATTATTATTATTATTATTATTATTGGCTTATGGTACTACACATATATTACACCAGTACGCTATGTTAAACATAATCATGATACCGAGATAGATACAAAAATATTGATGAAACACTGAGAGCATTCAAAAGATGCTTTCACAAAATAATATCCAGTTCTCCAGCCACCTTACGGCCAGCAATGAAGCTGTCATAAATTCTTCTACAGGTTCGCAGAATGCACTTATTTCACACTCAGTGACAATGTGGTGGATTATTTGCTCCATCTCACCACAATCGTTGCTAGGGGAACTTGTGAAGTGATGAAACACTTCGTCCCTCTTGAGAGCAATCGAAGTTTCCCAGAGCAGATCAAAGCCAGGTAAATTGAATAAAGACTGCTACTCATGAGAAATTTTGCTTCATCAATCGCTGCGCCATTCATTTGCAGCACCGAAGTTGCTTGAAACGAGCTCTCGAGCTGTTTGAATTGGTGGGGACCTAGACTTCAGGCGTTGAAATCCACCATCTGTATTACAGTAGATAGTAAGAGACTGGTTCATTGATATTCCTGAGTACTCTCGGACCAAGTTGTTCGTCTAGGAGGTTCAATGTGACTGAATAGAGGCAGCCAAAAAAGAGGGTGGATTTGTCTGTGCCAGGGTTTGATTGAGGACAACGGTAACCTCTCGAACGTGGATCTGGTGTCCACTATGCTTCAAGCCCCTTACAGTACAACAAGCATAAGTAAACGCATCAAAAGTGCTTTATTGCAAATATTTGAGAGACAGAGCTCGTCGAATTACAGTAAAACCTACTATAACAGATTCGAACTGGCTTCCAACGTCAGCAAAGTCGCCTGTAACCGAGCTAACGACTGACTTGTTTATTTTATGGGCTAAGGAGCACTGGATAATGGGAATCGGTTCGGTGTGGTCGTCTCATAGTGCGTGTTCATGTAGTGTTTGTGTTAACCAGCACTATGTAATTTTACATTCGCTCTGGGATTGTTAAAGACGCACCTGGACTAAAAATACAGTAGTATCGAATGATTTTCCCAGGGTAAGTGTGTCCGCTTCAGCAGGAATTTTATAACGCCTGATAAGCTCTTTCTCAGCTCCAAGACCATTAATTTGTTACTAATAGCATCTGCTCAAGAGATCTTCGGAAAGGTTGCCCTTATCGAACCCCGACACTAATGTATTATACTTTCTAATACCATCCAAAAAACAAACCGTCGAAACAATAATACCTACCCAACTCTGACTCAGTTATTTTTATTTTTCCTAATACCGCCCGAAAATGCCTCACAAAAATTCTTTCTGTAGCAGTCTAATTAATTGCAGCTATCCAGCACCGTTAGTTTCTTCCTCCTAATACCACCCGAACATGCAATCTTCACAAGAGCGTTTAGTGTGCATCTATCTAACACCATTAGGTTGTTCCTTCCAACACCATCCGAACACGTATCAATCAATCAATGATCTGCATTTAGGGCTGTCGCCCTATTAATTGTTTGCCTGGTCTTTTTTTAAATGTTTCCAAGATGGAAATTTATCGAACACCTCCTCTGCTAAACTATTCCAGTCCCTAATTCCTCTTCATATGAAGGAATATTTGTCCCAAATTTTCCTCTTGAATTCCAAATTTATCCTCTTATTTTTATCTTTCATATTTTCAAATACGACATTAAAGCTCATTCGTCTACTAATATCATTTGACTCCATGTCTCTACCGACAGCTTGGACCATACCGCTTAGTCGAGCAGCCCGTCTCCTTACACGCAAGTCTTCCCAACCCAGAACAAATCATCCAGAACAAATGGTGCTGTTTTCCTTTTTATCTTTCTTCCAGTTCTCATAAAATAAAGTAATCCCATTCACTGGAACCATACTCTAATTGGGGTCCTACCAGTGACTTATACGCCCTTTCCCTTACGTCCATAGTACAACTCCTAAATACACTCATAACCACCTGAAGAGAACTGTTACGTTTATATACATGCTCCTTGATGTGATTACCCCATTGGAGATCCTAGGAACTTACAGTGATCGCCGTGAGGCACTTTACTCCATCAACGCAGAAATTAAAACTGAGAGGACTTAGCCTCGTAGTGAAACTTACAACCTGACTTTTCGCTTCATTTACCCCATTTCACAATATTGTCAAGGTATTTTTGCTGTCGCTTACAATTCTGTAACTTACTTCTTGATCTGTAAAGTATAACATCCTTATATTCTTTATTCGTATCGTGTATATGCATAAGAAAACAAAATTCCAATAATACTGCCTTACGGAAGCTGCTCCGGCTGCAAGAATACACTCAGTACGTTTACATGGGGATTGAGATCGATTTGAGTACACTTACCGTATTGAATACGATCCCCGTTTACATGTAGTAGGCTATTTGAGTATTGTATTGAATCCGCCAGACAACATCGACGTATACGAACGATGTAGAATTGTAGTAAAATAGATATCAAAGCAAAGCAAAGTCATCTCCGTACAGGCCATGAAGGCCCTTGGAGGGGTGGAAGGTAAAGGCTTCCACCATTCGTAACCTCGGCACGTGATGGGGTAGAGTGGTTAGCTCTACGCCCTGCCGCCTTTGCCCCCAGGAATTAACCTGGTACTCATTTTTGGTGCAGGGTGAGTGAACCTCAGGGCTATATGCACCTCCGAAATTTGAAATCTCGTTTCTTAAATTTTACTACTTCCCGACGGGGATTCGAACCCACGTCTTTCCTGGCGAACCGAGAACACCTTTACCGCCTTGGGCAGGCAGCCCCTACCTCTTACAATTTAAAAACGCCAAATGCAGTAGAGGCCCAGGAGATAACTTTCAGTTTTGAAAGTATGTGTGGTATTCCAAATGCAATTGGTGCAATAAATGGAACGCGCGTTCCAGTTTTATCCCCAACAGGAGGTTATCGTGATTTTGTTGATTGCAATTGCTGATCATTTATACTGGTACCTAAATACATTTACCGGCTTATTATATTTGTTATTTCGACAGAAATTTGATGATAACTTCGTCAGAATAAACTTGGAGTGTCTGCGCAGTTGTATTCAATACGATCTCAGTACGATCCGCGTTTACATGGAACTCAATTCGAACCGAGTACGATACGATCCCAGATTTTACCGTATCGACCTTGAGACTCAATCCGAACTGAGTCCCCGTTTACATGGCGTTTTCAATACGGGAAGTGTACTCAGATCGATCTGAATCCTGCATGTAAACGTACTATCTCTACTGTGTGTATCCTAACACTAGCCAGATATTGCTTGCTTACGATAGAGTTCACGAAAATGTTCTGGTATTACAATAAATTGAACATTTCTAGTTAAATAGGGTTTGTAACACGAAAAGCCTCAAACTGTCGTCACAACTACCACATGGCAGTCAACATAGAATCTCGTGGTTCTACGGTTCCCAAACCGTCACAGCATGCATTTGTAAACGAATAATGGCATTAAACATTGTAATTTATTTGTTTCAAGAAAATTTTATAGCCCTCAATGCTAAAACACTAACCAACAGGGAATGATGATGGTGGTAATGATTATTGTTTTTATGATGATGCTTGCTGTTTAAAGGTTCCTAACAACTAGCTCATCGGCCCCTTGTGATAGTACATATATCACACCCCCGAATTATATGTAGAAGTTAGAGATATTATTGTCAGTATTCGATTTATTATTATTATTATTATTATTATTATCATTATGATTATCAGTATTTCATTTGTATATTTTGCCATTTATATTGGTAAGCTGGAAGATATCCACATATGTAGGTATGAGTAATTTGTTTTGCACGAGTGGGAAAACATTGCTTTAATAACTCTGGTAATTTGAATGAGTCATATGGCTGCCCCAGTGTTTGTTGTGATGTACTTGTGTCGGGAAATTCATGAGTCATATATATATCCCAGCCTGATGAGATGAGCTTGTTGTTGTATTAGGAAAGTTTGGTGATTCATGGAATATACCCCAGAGTTTGTTATTGTCTTGGGAGGAAGTAGTAGTTCAGGGCTTGGTCTTGACAAGAGGTTCACTCATGATTGGTGGGCAAGCACCAATCCAGACGTATCATCTGAGAGGAGGGGGATGTTGATGTCTATAAAGGTTGATCATACGGCGGCAACCAGGAACATTGTAAGAAACATTGTAAGGGTGATTGTAGAGGTGATTGTAAAGGAACGAGAAGGAAGATAACTACAACTACAACTACAACTACAACTGACGCACTGTACGGGAAGGAAGTGGTGCTGGTACACGGTACTGGAATGACACGGCTGCAATGGACTGGACTTCAAACGTTCGTGGAGCGTAGTCTTGTTATGTTCGTGGAAAGTGGATGATTGTGGAGAGTGCTTGTGCATTAAGTATTGTAGCACTTGTGGCGGCCTAGCATTATATGTTGGTAAAAGCTATCTCAGACTTTCCATAAATTTATATGTTGAGGATCGACAGACGTGTGTATATATCTTTACAACAAGTGTTAAAATATGTGAACACAGTAGTACAAGGTACAATATCTGTGTGATGTGATAACTGCCGATTATGAGAATCGGTAAGTCGAATTGATATAGAGACAGTGAAGGGTATTTATCTTCATACACGTACATTGTTCATCGGACTATCTACAAATGGTAGCTTAGTTCTCGCTTTCGTTTTCCTACTGTTTTCATTATTATTATTATTGTTGTTGTAAATATGGAGTCTTCCAGCAATATTTTATGTGTGTATTATATGTATAATGTTGTATGTTGATGAGGTGCTCATGCACGGAATTTGTTAAGAATATAGGTAGCTATTTTAGAATCAGTGTTATTGATGAACCTAGGTCTAGAAAACCTAATAACGTTATGTCGGAAGAAAACAACAGTTGACCAAGAGAGTTTGGATTGGAGAGACGAAAACAAGTAAGCGAACAGGGAATCAAATGTTGAAGACTCAGGTCACTTTTATTGGTTTAGCATTGAATACATTTCAACATTTTCTTAGAGAGAAAACTAGGATCCTACTGTTTTCATTCGTAGACCCCTTTAATCAATGGTTCAATTAATTAGAGTTCCATACACTTTGGCAGACATCGGAGTAAAACACTCAAGTGTCAAGCTTCTAAGAGAAACTATGACGAAAGTACCATGAAAGGAATGAAAATACAAGAATCTAAATGCTTCGCAAACCTAAACAGGAGATCAGAAGTTGTTATTGTTGGGGGTTGGGGATGATTATTGTTTAAAGAAGAAGTAAACATCCTCTATTAACACTAGTCACGGGGAAATAAAAGATTTTGGCTAAAGGAGAAAGGGAAGGTTGCGAAGTGCATGAAAGACGTATTACTGTCGCGGTTGGAAGAAAACAAGTATTGACTACTAGAGTTCGGAAGAATGAAAGTGGCCGAGCTCGATAGCTGCAGTCGCTTAAGTGCGGCCAGTGTCCAGTATTCGGGAGATAGTAGGTTCGAACCCCACTGTCGGCAGCCCTGAAGATGGTTTTCCGTGGTTTCTCATTTTCACACCAGGCAAATGCTGGGGCTGTACCTTAATTAAGCCCACGGCCGCTTCCTTCCCACTCCTAGCCCTTTCCTGTCCCAGCGTCGCCACAAGACCTATCTGTGTCTGTGCGACATAAAGAAACTTGCAAAAAAAAAAAAAGAGAGAGAGAGAGAGAATGGAAAGATCTGGAAAGATTAGGTCAGACTGAATGTGGCGCTTACCCACTTCCTGAGTTGTGATTTTAAAAGGGAAAATAAGGATCTATGTATAGTAGCAATATTATCAGCTTCAATTCTTTTCTTTTTCTACAGCTTTTCCCACTACCTGGTGGGGTCGCAGATGGGAACATGTCCCGTTTTACGATCGGAATCCCTTCAAGTGGAGGAAAGTATTCACCTCTCCGGTGGTGTGGTGTATTGTGTGTTATGAAGAGGAGAGTGTTAGCATAAACACAAACGTCCAGTTTGCGAGTCAGAGAAACCGACCAGACACGATCAAAATCCCCAGCCCGGTCGTCCCATAAACCGAAAGCTTCGATGCTGACCATTCAGCCAAGGGATTGGACATCAGCTTCAGTTACTGAAAGAACAAATGAGTTATCAACTCATGATCAATGAGGATATCTGCTTAAGAGAAGTAGCCTGAAATGAAGTACTCTGCAACCTGCAACTGAATTCCGTCGGGATCGGACGAGAACAACAGGACGGATATAATAGATAAGCAGATGATGCTGGTGATTATTGTTTTAAGAGGAAGCAGAAATGCCGTACAACTAATCAGAAGGAAAATGGAAGAGATCCAAGAATGAAGATATCGGCAAAAGAAAGGGAAAGGGCACTAAGGCGTAAAAATGGAAGGCTTCCTGGGCTATTTGTTTTACGTCACACCGACACAGTTTTTATAGCGACTGTGGAATAGGACTGGGATAGGATTGAAAATGAAGTATCGTGGCATTAAGAAAGGTACTGTCCCAGTATTGGCTTGGTGTAAAAATGGGAAACCATGGAAATCCATCTTCAGGGATGCTTCGAACTCAGTACCTCTCGAATGCAAGCTAATAGCATCGTGTCCTAAACCGTGAAGCCAACTCGCTTGGTCACTCCCTAGGCCTCGCAAAACCTAACACCGTCGGGTTGGAAGAGAAGAAGATTTGAGCAGGGAGGTCGGATAGGAGGGATGAAAGTGAGGAACCTGACACAAGTAAGTGGAAGTAATGCCAGACATAGCTAAGGGAATCGTGATAATCTTCACGTAACATGTTACTCTACAAACCTAAAGAGCTCACAGAAATGTAGCCTGTTGCAACTATCCAACAACATTGAAACAACAGATCCCAGGGTAAAATTAAATCCAAATAGGTTATGTCAATGCATGTCGGATGATCAGGTATTCAGTTCTGATTTCATTTTCATTCATCGTCCATACAACGTAATAATTGTCAGACAACGTCACGTTATACCATATCTATATAAATAACATTGTAGGGGGGCCTATGTCTGTATATATGGCTATTTTGCATGTGTTTAGATATTCATTTTTAGGTCAACTCAAGAACGTATCAAAGGCTTTTAGCTTTTGGGCCCGTTAGTTTATTTGTTTGTCTGTTCCACTATCACGGGGAAATGGCAGAATGCATTTCTACCAAACTTCATATTTCGAGTCTACTCATCCAGGAGCAGGTTTTGTACGTCTATGACTTAAAACTCACTGAGTAGACTGTTTTTTAATACTATGAGAATTTTCTCATACACCATGGCTTTTCAGTAAAATCTGTAGATATACTACACGCGAATCGTCTCTTTATTGTAAACATATTGTGTTCTATACATATGTTTTCCTTTAATCTTCAAACGACGGAGAAAATTAGTTTCCTACGGGATTTATGTTCCCTCGCGGGTGAAAGACACCCACACAGCTCGATATCGAGTCCACCGGTTGCCATGACAACGTCTCGATCTGCTTGTAAGTAAGGAAGAACGTAATGCCATGTTCGTCATCATTCGTGTAAACTCGTAGTTGTTCGTTAGGTAGTAGGCGAGAGAGGCATCAAGCTGCCATTCTGTGGGTTACTTGCGGAATACGGTTGTAGGTTAGAGTCGTGTTCGTGGTTATTAATATGTGAACAGTACTGTAGAATGTAATCCATTATTTCACACTATAAGGTGTTTTCTGGCATTTGCTATAATTGTTAATTCCATTTCCGTTTGCTGCTTTAAGATCTTCATTGCCTCTCTCGGCTCTGCATTGCCACTTTAGGCTTAAGTAATAACACCATCAGACATCTTCTTATCCGAATACTTAACAAGCCCTGAGCCAATATTTCGATTTCAAATAACCGTAACTGATACGATCAGAATGTAGTGAGGGACATTTCATTTTTCCAATACATGGTATTGTTTCATTTACCCATCTTAATTTCTCCATACATATGAGAGTGCTAATCTCGAAACCTAGACTCTCCCTTCTTTCAGTAGTGATATGCGTTATATTTTTCCAATATTATCTCCTTCATAATCTATGAGTTCGCTGATTAATTCGCATAGCGTACCGATAACAGGAACTTAATTAGAGTCAATGGCTAGATTTTGGCCATTTTGAGACTTGGTTCCTTTTACTATAGTCGCTACGAAACGAGCTATCCTTGGCAAATCGTCGTTCAAAGCTTAATAAAGATTATCCATGGTTCATGAGACTGCTTCTCAGCTCAAGCGCAGGCTCGGTTTTCAGAGAAATCTAGGGCGTCAGAGTATGCTTCTGAATGTGAGACCGAGCTCGATAGCTGCAGTCGCTTAAGTGCGGCCAGTATCTATTAGTCGTGAGATAGGGGGAAATAAAAGGTGTTGGTGGTATTTGAAGAGGCATTTATGCACCAAATGCGTGTCGGTAGATTTACCTGCACATAAATGAATTCTTGCGGCACAGAATTTCCGCTCTTCGGTGTCTTCGGAAACCTTAACATACTTACAGTAGTGGGACGTAAAAAAAACCCACTGTCGGCAGCCCTGAAGATGGTTTTCCGTGGTTTCCCGTTTTCACACCAGGCAAATGCTGAACTGTACCTTAATTAAGGCCACGGCCGCTCCCTTCCCACTCCTAGCCCTTTCTTACCCCATCGTCGACATAAGACCTATCTGTGTCAGTGCGTAAATCAAGTTAAATAAAAAAATGAACGTGAGAACGGAGTGATTGCGGACAGCCTCGGAATGCCTCGGAAACTTATTACTGTTGGGGTTGGAAGAAAATAAGAATTGACTACGAAAATTCGGATAAGAATGAAAGTGAGTATCGTAGAACAAGAAGGACCGGGCGAGTTGGCCGTGCGGTTAGGAGCGCGCAGCTGTGAGCTCGCATGCGGGAGATAGTGGGTTCGAACCCCACTGTCGGCAGCCCTGAAGATGGCTTTCCGTTGTTTCCCATTTTCACACCAGGCAAATGCTGAGACTGTACCTTAATTAAGACCACGGTCGCTTCCTTCCCACTCCTAGCCCTTTCCTGTCCCATCGTCGCCATTAGACCCATCTGTGTTGGTGTAACGTAAATCAAGTTAAATGAAAAAATGAACGTGAGAACGGAGTGAATGCGGACAGACTTAGGGAGAAATTTGGAGGGCGATGCTTATATCCAGGGCAGGTTAAGTTCGCACAGCTGACAGAAAGAACGTCATTCTAGATCTATGGCTTCTGAGATTACTTTTAATAGTTCTGTTGTTTTTACGTACCACTACTGTAAGTAGGTTAAGGTTTCCGAAGACACCGAAGAGCGGAAATTCTGTGCCGCAAGAATTCATTTATGTGCAGGTAAATCTACCCACACGCATTTGGTGCATAAAAGCCTCTTCAAATACCACCGAGCAGAGGCGGTGTCAAGCCCACCACATTGGTCAATTTTAGCCAGTATTCTACTATCTAACCCATTCATACAACAAGACTGCCTCAGAGAACCAACATACTTAGAGTAAGTTGAGAGCTGCTCGAGATTCCTAGCGTGATGTTGATTGTGAGGCGAAGTTCAGCTCTCGGAGGATTAGATAGTGCCGTTTACGGAAACGTCGTTGGAAGGCTCTAATAACAAAATGGTAGAGAGCTCCTTTCACTTCGATGCGAAAAACCAAACCACTGAAAAATATTTGCAGGCGTTAGTAGAACTACAATATACGTCATCAGACGAAATGCAGAATGCTCAACAGGAATAGGAATGACAATAAGCCGACTAACACAGATCAGAAACCACAGTTAATTACAGGCACTTAGATGCAGACAGAGCAAGAATTACAATTGTTAGAAAATTAAGCTCAACCTCAAATGAAGCTAGATGTACTAACGATTCCATGAAGTGAAAAATTACATTCAACAGCCCAAACTGGATCTCAAATGGAAGCATGAATCAGAAGGAATTTGCTATTTCTCTGGCTAAATTGAATTGGATCCTATAGCTCATTAGCTGGAATAAGAAAATTCTCCTTCGAAAGGAACACATGACGACTCTGGTCATATTCTTTAGTTTATGAGATCCTATAACAGCACATTCCAAATCACTAGCTGCCCTCATGTGAAGCAGCTGATGATGACTAGGAGAAATGCGGGACGGTGACATTCACAACATTATCATTGAGGTCAGTATAACCTGTCAGCAACAGATAAGGTAGTCGTAGAATGTGACAAGCGAGGCTTTACAGAGAACGAGAGACTCCTGTAAAGAAAACATATTACTCTTTCTATTCTTATCAGATTATGAAAACTCACGGTAAGATGAACTACAGGGACGTAACTGACTGATCTGTTCTGGGTAAACAAGCTCGAGAAGATGAAGGCTAAAAGGTCAGTCTATACAAGAACTCACCAAAAGAGCTGAGAGCTACACCTACAGGATATCCTGAATCAGGACGAGAGAGCTTACCTTTCAAGCAGTTTCTGCGGAGGACCTCGATATATACATCAATGGACTCGATATGTTGAGTGTGTAAATATTCCTGTCGTGCAATTTAGGTAACAACTAGCTGTAGTAGCTTCATTGACGGGACAATGTGCAAAGATATCTAACTCCCAGCTACTGCTGGGAGATCAGAAGAATGCACATGCCCGGTGAGGCACGGGACGAAGGGGTTTTCACCAGCAGAGCCAGTGACGCAATGGTTACCATAGCAACTCCGCTACTATCCAGGCAACTTTATACTATCTTCTATTCTACTGGCAGATCTTCGCTCTTGTTAGTTGTAATCCAGCAAACTGCAAAGTGTGAGTCAATGTTTTCGTGTAGCAGATACAAGAAGATAAGAGCCAATCTGTCTGGGAAGAACAGGAAGTTCGTGCTTGCAGGCCACATTCCTCATTCCAATTTTGTTTTTAATTTTAGATTGGGGGTATCAACTTGAGCGTTTACAGGCTGGAGTATATTTATTATTTTATACTTTGTTAACTTCATTGCCTATACTGGTGCAATTATTTAATATTTATAGAATTTATGGTAATTGGGATTTAAGATTATTAGTAAATATAAATGTATTTAATGTTTTATTTTATTTTATTTTGATATTAACATTTTTAGTAAAAATTTCTATATTTCTTGTTCATGTATGATCACCCAAGGCACATGTAGAAGCCCCTGTTTCCGGATCTATACTTTTAGCAGGTGTTCTATTGAAGTTAGGGGGATATGTATTATTACGTGTTTACTTAATAATAGTTTCAATGGGACTGAGGTATAATTATATTTGGGTCGCGATTAGTTTAGTAGGTAGTGTGCTAGTTAGTTTAGTGTGTTTATATCAAACGGATTTAAAAGCTTTAATTGCTTATTCTTCCGTTTCTCATAAAGGAATTTTATTGGGGGATTTAATAACATTGAAAATTTGAGGTTTCAGTAGAAGTTATACGCTTATAATTGCTCATGGATTATGTTCTTCTGGTTTATTTGCATTAGCTAATGTTACAAATGAGCAGCCCTCAGATGGGGACGTTAAGTCTTGAGCAGACCCCTTGGTGCTATTCGACAGGAGTAGGTTAAGTGCCGGCACCGGGTTTCACCTTCTCCCTTCCTACTACGATATATCATGCTATTCATTTCGTATCATTAACTCCTCTGATGAGGTTGACGTCAGGAAGGGTATTCGGTCATAAAAACCCGCCACGACAGATTCATCTCATCTCATACTCGACCCCGTAGAGAAACGGGTCAAGGGTTGGGCAAACAAACAAACAAACAAACAAACAAACAAACAAACAAACAAACAAACAAACAAACAAACAAACAAAC
The DNA here is from genome assembly GCF_040414725.1 of Anabrus simplex. Lineage (NCBI taxonomy): Eukaryota > Metazoa > Arthropoda > Insecta > Orthoptera > Tettigoniidae > Anabrus > Anabrus simplex. The sequence continues at coordinate 411,306,621 of NC_090265.1, read as the reverse complement.
AAACAAACAATCATTTCGTTACGATGTTTTGTCATTTTTTATAATCTTGTCGATATGGACCGATGACCACATAGTTTTACATCGTGACAAAAACCATCGCCAGTTAACACGATTGAATAATATTTCCACGTTAGAAATGCTCGGCACTGATATGGACTAAGCAACAAAATTCTAAATTCATGAATTATATTATCATAGTCGATACGGTAAAAGAGTATGAGACGTAAATGGCCGAAAATGTTATTCTCTATAACTTTTGTTATGTCGTAGTTTCTTTAGGACCAACAATATAGGTATTTAAATATTAAATTTTAGGCGCCTTCCCCTAAACTACCATTTCATCCAGCGTGAGTAAGAGTATTTATAGCCTAGACTGTAGTTCCTTATTTCCTGACTTTACATACTGATTTTCATTAAATTCTGTTGTTGTTCGGCGTTGATATGGACTTAGCAACTACAATGGTATTTCTTTCCTGTTGATGAATCTTTGTTCGCTCTTCCTTTTCTTTTCATACATAATCTTGGAACAAAATATCAAGTTCGTTTTTCACTACAGATTTCGCTGTAATATCGTGCTTATCGCGAAATAATTGAATTTCGTTTAAAATATCCTTATCGCTTTAATTCGCTTTAATTCGCGAACATAATATCAACATTTTCTTAACCAGAAACATATGATTCGTAAAGATATCGCAAAATCGCTTCAAAATATTTTTTGTCGCGTTTATCGTTAGTGCGAAAAAATCATGTCTCTACTCATGTGGTTTGGTGAAGGAAACACTCATGGGCGCGATGGATAGTATTCAGACCGGCGTTAGAAATCAATCCATCCGGAGGTCTTCATTTAGCCTACTGTTTCCCCACTTTAGTATCTACATGACATGCTCTAATACATTTTAGCTGTGTTATTATGAAATCTATCCCTTCCCATCAGTGATGGGTGGCTAAGCTTTAGTACAAAAAATCTACAGGTTTTTTTTTTTTTTTTTTTTTTTTTTTTTTGCTAGTGGCTTTACGTCGCACCGACACGGACAGTTCTTATGGCGACAATGGGATAGGAAAGGGCTAGGAGTGGGAAGGAAGCAGCCGTGGCCTCAATTAAGGTACAGCCTGGTGTGAAAATGGGAAACTACGGAAAACCATGTTCAGGACTGCCGACAGTGGGATTCGAGCCCACTATCTCCCGGATGCAAGCTCACAGCTGTGCGCCCCTAACCGCGCTGCCGACTCGCCCGATACAGTAAATTTTAATATATGTACAATAAGAAATAGAAATTCTGTTTTCACAGCTCTTTTAAAGAATATTGGTACGGTTAATTAAGTAACGCTTTAATGTTATTTGGAAATTTTTACCATTCAAATTTTTAATATACTTAGGCAGCTTATTTAACATAATCTGCCGATCTAAGTATAGCTTCCTAGTCTTTCTCATAAGATCCCCTATTGTCTTGAAACGGTGAACCCAGAGTAGTTTCCTGAATCAAGGATAAACATCTATGGCGTCAACAGATTCTAATGTACCTGGTTTCCAATAATTACTCAACTAAAAACCTTTTCTGACATTAACTCAAAGTAGTGTGAAGTTGAATGATTGATGACTGGGCACCGTTTATTGCGGGAGATGTATTTCTATGTTATTCGCGCTACAATAGCACTCTGTGATTACTGCTACTGGCTAAGTTTATTGCCTGTCTGTGCAGCCATATATGATGAAGCTCTTCTCCATGCTCGGCGCTGCAGTATTTCACTTACTTTACGAGCCTGCTCTCACAGTCGACTGTTGTCAACCTCCTCGAGAAATGTAATTATTTCTCAGGCAAGGTCGGTAGCTCCTACATACAATATAATAGAATACTCTGGAATTAAGATACAAACCAAATGTGAAGTATTCACATTTGCAGTTGTCCTTTAGACTCACTGTTTTATATTGGAGCAACGTTGTCAACAGTCCTGTGTATCTACTTACCGAGTGTTTGAATTTTGTTTGATAACCCACATTAATCCCAGAATCCCCTTCCAGAAATGAACTTAGAGAATAGCATATATTCCCCTTACAAACATCGTTTCTGCTGTCTAGCTCCTTGGCTGAATGTTCACTGTAGTCTCATTCGGTTCAGATGGTCCCGAGTTCGATTTCCGGTCGGGTAGGAAAATTTAACATTAAATGGTTAATTCCCCTGGCTCGTGGACTAGGTTTGTATTGTTCCCAAACTTCCTACAATTCACACACCAGGACACCATCCTCCATTATAATAGTACGCAGTTTCCTTTACACGTCAGACGCCGCCAACCCTCGTCGAAGGGTCTGTCTTGCAAGGGCTGTGCAGCCACACGGAATTATTATTATTATTATTATTATTATTATTATTATTATTATTATTATTATTATTATTATTATTATTATTATTATTTGCTATTTGCTTTACGTCGCACCGACACAGATAGGTCTTATGGCGACGATGGGATAGGAGAGGCCTAGAAAGTGGAAGGAAGCGGCCGTGGCCTTAATTAAGGTACAGCCCCAGCATTTGCTTGGTGTGAAAATGGGAAACCACGGAAAACCATCTTCAGGGCTGCCAACAGTGGGGCTCGAACCCACTATCTCCCGATTACTGGATACTGGCCGCAACTAAGCGACTGCAGCTATCGAGCTCGGTGGAATTATTCTTCTTCTTATTATTATTAATATTATTATTATTATTATTATTATTATTATTATTATTATTATTATTGCTATTTATTTTATTATATGTATTTGCACTATATTACAGCAGAGTACACCTAGCTCTAAATGCAGATCAGCAGTCATTGATTGATTGATTGATTGATTGATTGATTGATTCATTCATTCATTCATTCATTCATTCATTCATTCATTCATTCATTCATTCATTCATTCATTCATTCGTTGAAAACGGTTTGCTAATTTTCAAATGTTTTTCATTCAGGGAAATGTTTGCACCATATATTTTGTAGACATTAATTAACAAAATTTAAAAATATTCGGATATAGATAAATTCAATTAATTGCATAGAATCGTAATTGGAGCTCAGTATTTCAAATCTATAAGGTATACAGATATTGTTAAATATTATAAAGTAAATAGTAATGAATCAGATAAATTAAAAGGGAGCCCTCCTTAAAAGTGTACCAGGGGCCTGTAAGTCTGTAGTTACGCCATTGTTTAACTAATGTGTCGAAGCAACGAATCAAGCTCTTATCTAGACTTGGATGTTGACCACGTAGTCAGTCCTTTCAACTAAACCAAAAGTCACTGATCATTAATCATCAGCCGATGCTTACTTGCAGTAGAGTGACGATTCCTTTCCGCTCCTACTTTAACCATCGCCATGTGAGCTACCCACCGAGGTAGTAACCACGCTCTATGTTGCTTAACCTCCCAGATCTAACGAGATTCCGTATCCCAACGTGCCTACGTCGTTGGTAATATGACGAAACCATATCGGTAATTGGTTTGTTGCAAACGATAGTTTTCTAAAGGAAGGGGGTCACGTTTCCATCCCTTCTTACTTTGAATGGACGGATTCTCTAGACTGTGACCGAACTTCCGGTACAAATTAGTCTTTACGTCGGAACTCACTCAGGTAATAAGTAATTAATGTCGCGTTGCAGACGAACATTCTATTAGCATCCTCATAAATCATACTGTGGTAATTGAGTAATACACGACCTCATAATTAAAACGTCATTAAGATTATTGTTGAGAACAAAATGGTAAAACTTTTTACTGAAATCCCTTGTATTTAGGAACTGGCCTTTTGTTTGTAACTTGAACCGAGCGAGAAGAGTTATGTTTATTGTAACTGTGGTGGTCATTCATGGTGATGTCTATTATACTTCGCTGTGGGGCTCAACTGCTCTCTTTGCTTGCTTTCTACAGGCACACAGCTTCTTTTCGATGTTCACTCCTTTTTAAAATTAAAATACGTTGTTGTTGTATGGTGTACATTAAAATATCGGGTCAAGCGTTATACTTAAGTAAATCGAGAAGATTTTTCTTTTTTTACTAGTTGCTTTACGTCGCCCCGACACAGATAGGTCTTATGGCGACGATGGGACAGGGAAGGGCTAGGAGTGGGAAGGGCTAGGAGTGGGAAGGAAGCGGCCGTGGCCTTAATTAAGGTACAGCTCCAGCATTTGCCTGGTGTGAAAATGGGAAACCACGGAAAACCATCTTCAGGGTTGCCGACAGTGGGGTTCGAACCTACTATCTCCCGAATACTGAAATCGAGAAGATTTACTGCCATGCCTTCGTAAGACGTATAGTGTTATTCATGGGGTTGGGGACGTCATTGTCGCGTCATTTAGAGGTCAGTGACCTCCAGTGTCACCCGTGATCGTGCTACCTTCGATAATAACCCCTATTTGTCGTAGTATCGAGTAAGTAAGGAAGCTTGTACTTTTACGCGAGTGCTGACATCTTGATCAATGTCACATGAACTACACACTTATCTAAAAATCCGATCCCCAGGGATGTAAATTTTCACTTCATAAGCTATATACGAGGGTTGATTAAGAAGTCATGTCAAATACAATGTTCCTTGAAAAAGCTCCAACCTAGGAAACTCACTAAGCGTGGAGACAACACGAGAGGGGGAAATCATCAGGAAGATTGACACTGACGTTCAGCGAGTCGGAGCGTAGAATGTTAGCAGTTTTAATCGCTGCGGTAGGTTACAGAATCTGAAAAGGGAGATGGATAGACTTAGGTTAGATGTAGTTATTATAAGTGGAGAATGTTAGCAGGAAGAGCAGGATTTTTGGTCAGGCGACTACAGAATTAAGAAAACAAAATCAAACAGGGGAAATGCAGGAGTTGATTTAATTATGAATAAGAAAATAGGCCGACGGTAAGCTACTACGACCAGCATAGTGAAATGATTATTGTTGTCAGGATAGACACCAAACCAATGTCCACAACAAGAGTGCAGGTCTATATGCCTACTAGTTCAGCAGATGATGAAGAGATCGAAAGAATATATGAAGAAATAGAAGATTTAATACAATATGTAAAAGGTGACGAGGAACTAATAGTGATGGGAGAATGGAATGCAGTGGTAGGCCAAGGAAGAGAAGGTAATACATTAGGAGAATTTGGATTGGGGCAAAGGAATGAAGGAGAAAGTCGGCTGGTTGAATTCTGCACTGATCATAATTTAGTCCTTGCTAATACTTGGTTTAAACACCACGAAAGGCGGTTGTATACGTGGACGAGACCTGGAGACACAGGAAGGTATCAAATATACTCCGTTACTATTAGGCAGAGATTCAGAAACCAGGTGCTTAATTGTAAAATTTTCCCTGGAGCAGACGTGGACTCTGACCACAACTTATTGGTCATTAAATGCCACCTGAAGTTAAAGAAATTGAAGAAAGGAGGGAATGCAAGGAGATGGGGCGTAGACAAGTTGAATGAAAATAGTGTGAGGGATTATTTCAAGGAACATGTTGCACAAGGACTAAACGAAAAGGCTGAAGGAAACACAATAGAGGAAGAATGGAAAGTCGTGAAGAATGAGGTATCAAAGAACGCTGAAAAAATTATAGGAAGAAAGGAAATATCACCTAAGAATCAATGGATAACCCAGGAGATACTGGACCTGATTGATGAGCGACGAAAGTACAAGAATGCAAAACACGAAGAGGGCAAAAAGGAATACAGGCGATTAAAGAATGAAGTGGATAGAAAGTGCAGGACATGGCTGAAGTAGAAGTGCAAGGATGTTGAAGGTTGTATGGTCCTAGGAAAGGTAGATGCTGCATACAGCAAAATGAAGGAAACCTTGGGAGGAAAGAAAACAACTTCTAGGAAAACAGTAAGATGGCAGGAATATATCCAACAGTTTAAGGCAAAGACGTAGATGAGATGGTTCTGGAACAAGAAGAGGCTGTTGATGCTGATGAAATGGGGACCCAATTTTGAGGTCAGAATTTGACAGAGCTTTGAAATAGGAACAAGGCACCTGGAATTGATGACATTCCCTCTGAATTACTGACCGCCTTAGGAGAAACCAGCATGTCGAGGTTTAGTGTGTAAGATGTATGAGACAGGAAAAGTGCAATCCGATTTTCGGCAAAATGTCATTTTACCTATTCCCAAGAAAGCCGGTGCTGACAAGTGCGAAAACTACCGCACCATTAGTTTAGTACCTAAGGCCTGCAAAAAATTAACACGCATTATTTACAGAAGAATGGAAAGATTAGTTGAAACTGAGTTGGGAGAAGATCAATTTGGCTTCAGAAGAAATGTAGGAACACGTGAATCAATCCTAACTTTACGTTTGATCTTAGAGGATCGAATTAAGGACAAGCCCACATACATGGCGTTTGTAGATCCGGAAAAAAGGCATTTGATATAATGTTGATTGGACCAAGCTTTTTAAGATTCTGAAGGTGATCGAGATCTGATACCGAAAACGAAGAATTATTTACAACGTGTATAAAAATCAGTCTGCAGTAATAAGAATAGAGGGTTTTGGAAAAGCAGCAGCAATCCAGAAAGGAGTGAGGCAAGGTTGCAGTTTGTCCTGCACCTTCTTTTCAATGTTTGCATAGAGCAGGCAGTAAAGGAAATCAAAGAGGAATTTGGGAAGGGAATCACAGTCCAATGAGAGGAAATCAAAACCCTGAGATTTGCTGATTATACTGCAATTTTATCTGAGACTGCAGAAGATCTGGAGAAATTGCTGAATGGTATGGACAGAGTGTTGAGTAAGAAGTAAAAGATGAAAATAAATAACTCCAAAACAAAAGTAATGGAGTGTAGTCGAAAGAAATCAGGTGATGCAGGAAATATTAGATTAGGAAATGAAGTCTTGAAGAGAGTAGGATCAATATCATTACTTGGGTCGTAGAATAACTAACGATGGCAGAAGTAAGGAGGACATAAAATGCAGACTAGCACAAGCAAAGAAGGCCTTTCTTAAGGAAAGAAATTCGCTCACTTCGAACAATGAGATAGGAATTAGAAAGATATTTTTGAAGACTTTTTTCTGGAGCGTGGCATTGTATGGAAGTGAAACATAGACGATAACCAGCTCAGAAAGAAAGAGAATAGAAGCTCTCGAAATGTGGTGTTACAGAAGAATGCTGAAGGTGAGATGGATAGATCGCATCACGAATGAAGAGATAGTGAATCGAACTGGTGAGAGGAGATCTATTTGGCTAAATTTGACCAGAAGAACAGAGAGAGAATGATAGGACACATCTTAAGATACCCAGGACTTGTACAGTTGGTTTTTGAGGGAAGTGTATGAGGTAAGAACGGTAGGGGTAGACCAAAGTATGAATATGACAAGAAGATTAGAGCAGATGTAGGATGCAGCAGTTACGTAGAAATGAAATGGTTAGCACAGGATAGGGGGCATGGAGATCTGCATCAAACCTGTCTATGGACTGATGACTCAAACAACAACACTTGTAAGTGTACGAAGAATTTTTGAAGGTGACACCACGCGGGACAGGGAAGCAGTAATCTCCGGTAAGGTAAAAGGACAATAATGGCATTTTGAAATGTTGTTTTAGTTGTTCTATTCTAGACACCGTCAACCCATTTGTAAAATACTGAGATTTCCATTTGCCGCTTTTCCTTTAAAAAATCTGAATACTTGACTCTCCCTCCACAAAACTTGGTGAAATGGTGCCTCAGAAATTGGAAGGAGACACTATACCAACATTGTCATAAAACAAGTGGCTGTAAAACATACGTCGGTTTGTCACCAATTGTCAACATTACCTAAGGTTGAACATGAAATACTGCACGAAGTATCAGTTGTTGCTATCAAGTGAGCTATTCTGCTGTTGGTAAACACTGTTCTCAGGTCGGTAGACTACTTCTCCTATGGCGGAAGAAATTGTACCTTACCTGAGCGAGCCAACCTGTGTGTGGTGTGAAGGGCATTTAAGACAATTGAGGAGGCCAACATTATCCAGCATTTGCATGGCCTTCACAATCACTGGAAATGTGGCCGATCGTGCTAACAACAAGCACTGTTATCTAGGTGTGAGTAGCCAATGACAATCATTATCTTCGTCACGACCTTCAACGGGGTCCATAATTTATCAAGATAGGTCGCTTAATACGGATCATCGCCAGAGGCTAAATGGTTTACAATAGTGCAATTGTGTCTGATGTTCTTACCCTGCATTCCTTGAAAGGAGATGGTAATAACTGCGCAGCTGGAGTTCAGGTTCGAGCCTCATATCGGTCAAGGCGAGTGAGCTGTATAGCCCTGCGGCCACCTCCCACACTTCTTCTAACCACAAACATGAGATGTTAAGCAACAATTAATACCCGGAAAGCGTTTGTCTGATCTGTAATCAGTCGATCATGCAGGCCACTTTCTCTAAAACTATGTTCCGTGTTATAAATATTCAGTTACCCTTGGAAGACATTGTCATCTTCCATAAACGGCATTGTGTATGAGAGTAATTAGACAGGTTGTGGGAAAGAGGAGCCCTCACAATAAGGGGGCGGTTAGGAGGCGTTCATTGTATTCCAAATAAATTTCTTACCAACGTATTAAACTTGCTTAGAGGTCAAGGTGTTCAAATGTTAATACAAATTCTTGCACAGAATACTATTTATTCTCTTCGTTGGGGATTTTCTTCTCGTTCAGAGATCTTCAGCTTTCTTTTACTCCAAGGTCGAACTGAATTTTACGTAGGTTGTAACCAGGGTTACCACCTCCCGCCTAACATGTCACTGAGAATACGGGACATTCTATGGAAATAATAGGCACTGAACAGGATTAAGTTACCTTATTTCTTCCACGTGTATGTGCTGTTTTACTTTGCTGCCTTTGAAACGTCAGCATCGTATGTTATTATGGGAATAATTATTGACATAGCATTGAAATGAAATGGCGTATGGCTTTTAGTGCCGGGAGTGTCCGAGGACATGTTCGACTCGCCAGGTGCTGGTCTTTCGATTTGACTCCCGTAAGCGACCTGCGCGTCGTGATGAGGATGGAATGACGATGGAGACGACACATACACCCACCCCCCGTGCCAGAGATATCAACCAATGATGGTTAAAATTCCCGATCCTACTGGGAATCGAATCCGGGACCCCTGTGACCAAAGGCGAGCACGCTAACCATTTGGCCATGGAGCCGGGCGACATAGCATTTGTTGTTACAAAATTTCAGGGATGATGGAGGACGGCAAATGGAACAATTTGAGATAAGGAAGCGTAGTACGTTCTTAACAGCAGCAGTGTACACAGTGGTGCACGTTCCTGGGACACATCCCATTTTCCCTTCGTCCAACATGATGGAGTCCCACTTCACTTGCGACTGACGATTCGTGAACACCTGGATCCCTACAAAATGGATAGGAACAGGAAGTTCTGTCTCGTGGCCCACTCGTTCACCTGATCTCACCCCACTTGATTTCTTCTTGTGGGGCCATGTGAAAAGCCTTGTGTATGAGACACCATCCTGTCGAGACCAAAGAGGATCTCTTGGCAAGAATTCTCGCTGCCTGCGACGCTGTTCAAACGACAACGGGATATTCGAACGAGTACGATAGAACTTCTTGCGACGCTGTTCAAACGATAACGGGATATTCGAACGAGTACGACAGAACGATGCCATGCCTGCACTGACGCAGGGGGACGCCATTTCGAATATTTGTTGTGAATGGAGCAGCTTGTGAAACTTGTGCAGGTAAACGGATGTAAACGAGTAGAGTTTTGCTTAACTTCTGACTCGATCGTTTCTGGAATATGGTTTCTTACTTCAGATTGATCTATTTGCCGCCCTACTCATCCCTGAACATTTGCAACATCATCACGGATCCATCCGGTATATTTATTAGAATAAAAAATTGTCACTATTTGTTACGGTCACGGATCATCTATTTCTCGTATCAGTCCACTTGTCTGAGATACATTTAATACATGTATTAACCAGGAACAATAAGATAAGTTTCTCAAGTTTATGCATTTCATTATATTTTGTAAACAATTTTACCCGCTTCTACGATGCATCTTCACCACTTCCCGGCCATAACACTTGTCTGTACCAATCAATAACTACTGATCTGAATTTAGGACAGTCGCCCAGGTGGCAGATTCCCTATCTGTTTTTTCCTCGCTTTCCTTAAATGATTTCAAGGAAATAGGAAATTTATTGAACATCTCCCTTGGTAAGTTATTTCCATCCTTAACTCCCCTTCCTATAAACGAATATTTGCCCCAATTTGTCCTCTTATTTACGCTGCATTGCTTGAAAGGAGAAGATAATAAGTGCGCTGTTGGAGTTCAGGTTCGAGCCTCATATAGCCCTCCGGCCACCTCCCACACTTCTTCTAACCATAAACATGAGATTAATAATGAGAATCCTCACAGAGCCAGAAGTCCTATTACATATCAGACTGCCGAATGCTCTGTGAAATGCGCGTACTAACCGACCCTACATGCGAAACGTTCACGCCACTCGCAACAGGGCTGGCTGCATAACGAATGGTATTGTTCATTCCTCAACCACTTTCATATCGCCATAGGGTCAAGCTGGGGAGCATATTCAGCAACTGTACGAACTAGAGACTTAGCACTTTCTATCTCTACAGCTGCTTGTCCAGTGTGGATCAACTTTGCCCATTCCAAGAAAGTGGATGTTGCTTTGAACGTACGTGCCTCGCAGTTTCTGGCTGCTTCCAACCAACAAACCTCGAAAAGCTGTATCACACTTGTGGTATAGCTCCTACTTCAGTCCAATCGGCTGAAACTGAGAAACTCAAGCAAGAGGTAGACAACCGTCACCTTATCTATGGTCATGAAATAAGTTCACGGAACAAAATGTTAGTCACCCTACTGCGCACGCACAGATGGATCGCTGAGCCTGTACAGATGGTGCTCAACCGCACGCGCACAGCCGCTACATGAGCATAAGTCAGTAGCTACCAGTGAGACACTGAAGTTTCAAGCGGACAGTGTACGCCAACACGGGTAGATGAAAGGAAATGACAGAGTGGCAAAATGGAGCAATCGTGTTTGGCTGTGCCCATGCCCATACGTAGCGTGAAGTTTCAGGATTTGGTGGTCTTCGCAGCGGACTGTTCAACTTTTCTAAAAGCAATGGTGTACTACACGTGGCCACGAAACACGACGTCAGAATTGTGGTCGGAGAAAGATCGTCACTGTGAGGGACCAGAAACGCGCTTTACGGCTTATGAATCAAAATCGCTTCCAAACCCGACAGGAATTGCTGCAACCAGTGAATGAAGATCCATCCCAACCTGACACAGACACATAAAGCAGCGCGTCGTCAATAGTCTAGAAATCATCGAACGCGGACAGTAGCTGACTGGCGGAACATTATGTGGTCTGACAAATCACGTTTTTGCCTGTATTCCAAAGACGCACGTCGTCGAGTGTACCGAAGGCCAAATTAATTTTTTCATCGTGGATGTGTGCAAGGTCAGGTTCGAGTCGTAGGTGTGTCTGTGATGCTTTGGGGGTGTTTTCCGTGTGATAGATTGCACCCGCTGTATGAGCAATGACTTCTTGCGAGGTGACCGACTCCCATTGCATGCAGTTTCTATCGCAATGTTCTCTCGCTAACAGGTTGGGATGGACCTTCATTCACTGATTGCAGCAATTTCTGTCGAGTTTGGAAGCGATTTTGATTCAAAGGCCGTGAAGCGCGTTTCTGATCCCTCACAGTGACGAGATTGGTAACCGCTAACATGAACCAGCACATTCTGGATGATAAGGTGTTGTCTTTCAGTCAACATCTTAGTGATGAGTATATCACGATTATTCAAGATGACAACAGCAAGTTTCATCGGAATGGACGCGCATGTGAGTGGTTTTATGAACACTCCCCCACCCTATTACATCTCTATTGGTCTGAACAATCACCTGACTTGAACCCCATTGAAAATGTGTGGCACAGCCGACATCAGCATGCCCACCATTTGGTGGTATTGCGCGATCAAATCCTCAGCGGAGGCTTAACTTGGACGCAACATACCTGCACTACCTTGTGGACTCCAGGAGGTTATCAAGTTCAGAGGCGGAGTTACACTGTATTAAGTGATGTTTGTAATGATTTTTCCAGGGGTGACTAATCGATGAGCTAGTGCAACAACAGATAAGGTCACGGAAGCGTTTCATTATAACACCAGGGCAGCTCCAACTACACAAATCTTTATATTAGGAATCAGTACTGGCAGCAACAGTCCACACTATCCGACTGGAATCGGCCAACAGAAGGAAGTCCAACACATACTTCGCAATTGCAATCTTGACCTGTTTGGAAGACCCTTGATAGAATAAGAACTGGAGTGCCTAGAACAAAGGCTTCACTCAAAAAAAATGTGTTAATACGCAGAAAGCTAATTGCGGCTGTGGTGCAATTCAAGATCTTCAGCTTCTGTTTCAACGTCCAAATTTCCCTGTGAAAACCCAACCTGAAGACTTCATTACAGTCAGTTATAAAGCTATTGTTGCTGCTTCATACTGGAGCGCTTTCAGCATTTCCTGATACTTGGATACCATCACCATCATCATTATATTGTTAAAACCAAGGATAAGATCCGTTTTAAAATCCCAGTTCGACACTTTAAAATAGCTCTCTCCAATCGTTGTGTGGAGTTCCTTCATGCAAACAGTGATAAAATATTTCAGAATTGGCACTATATCCCAACCCATTGCCTTTAGTATATCCCCAGAAATCTCATCAATCATAGCTGCTTTCCTGGCTTCCAGCTTTTTTACCTCTTTGTAAATAAGTTCTTTAGAAGATATCCAAAGGAAAGCAGCGTGATATGTCTAGGGTGATTTCCGACAAAGTAGTAGTTTTACGACAGTGTTGAAAATTTCAGTCCTTCGTGCGTATTTGTAACCTCCTCTTCCTGGATATTTTCCTTATATCCAGCTAGTTCCATATTGCTCAATGAATGAATAATTTCTCTAAATCATTATATGTACGTTCCCATTGTTCATTAATGATCCCTGGAATGTCTTCCCTGAAACCTGTTTCTGCCTTAAAGTACCTATAGGCCTACATACCCTTCCATTTTTTCCCAGAAAGTTATTGACTGCCAATTATGTTTACCATCATGTTACTCTTAGCTGGCTTTTTGCCAAATTAATTTTCCTATAAAGTTCCTTCAAACTCTCCTTACTTCTCCTCCCGTTCTCCTAACTCTATTTCTTTCTAACCTGCACACCCTTAATCTCTTCTCTGTTATCATAAACTGGGTCCTTCCCATTCCTTACCACCTTTAAAGGTACAAGGTGCTTTAAAACCATCCTATAGGCTGTTTACATTTTTATTTATCATTTTCCACTGATCATCATTACTTTTTATAAACTCCCTTATCAACCATAATATATTGCCTATTTCCACAGTTTAGAGACGTGCGAGGTGATGCGGAGAAATTTTTGATACCAGTAAAACGAACCATTGGGGTGAAAAATGCCTCTGTTATGGTCTACATGTTATATAAGAAGGTATATCGTCGCCTTTTCACTACATAGGAACAGTCCGGTGGCAGTGACTCGTGCATTCGGCACTCCACCGATCATTTCTTCCCGCGAAATACGGTTAAGGGCGACTGCTTTATGAAAAAGCGTGAGAGTACCTAATAGCTAAAGACCCCTGCAGGTTCTGCGGCCCCCTTGAATACTTTATGTTCACGTCTTTGAACGTGTAATTATTGTGCGCTCTGTAGAATTAAGATATCATTCCGAGAAACGCGCCTGTCTATTTATGACCATCATATATCCTGATTTTCCATCCTTGGGTTGTTATTGTCTTACAAAAATACATTTAAGTTGTTCAACCTTGAAATTTCAAATCATTCACATGATGGTGATGTGTGTGCCTCTTGACAGTGCCACCTGTGATATGTGACATATAATTACGCTATAGCAATCTCTCCCCACAAGTCATGCATTGTAAGATTGACGCTACAGGACATTCATTTGGGAAAAGTTTTGATTGATCAATCATGTGCAGGTAGATATCAGCTCTCAGTTTGTATGTATCGGTCGCTTTGTGTTCTTCAAAATCGATGTCAGTTGTGAGTTATCCATACGTGTGTCAAACAGTATGTATGAAAAGCTCAACCCTTCGAATCCGGTGAAGATACGAATACAAGGTATTAACCTCTATTTAAGAAACATGCATTTCTCAGCAGGGAACTAAATAGCGAAAGTACACCTTGGATTTATGTTACCTTTGAAAAGGAGAGTCTCTAATACGATAAACTACAGTAGTGGAATTCTCTGTATTTGCACGGTGGTTTTCTAGCTGAAAGATATCGCTCCAAAGCATTGCTCACCCTTCGTGTCTTTTACCCCTTATTTTCATCCCGTACGGACTGAAATTTTTAAAACGTTTTGTAGCTGTTACTTGTCCGCCTCTGTGGTGTAGTGGTTAGTGTGACTAGCTGCCACCCCCGGAGGCTCGGGTTCGATTCCCGGCTCTGCCACGAAGTTTGAAAAGTGGTTCGAGGGCTGGAACGGGCTCCTCTCAGCCTCTGGAGGTCAACTGAGTAGAGGTTGGTTCGATTCCCACCTCAGCCATCCTGGAAGTGGTTTTCCGTGGTTTCCCAATTCTCCTCCAGGCAAATGCCGGGATGGTACCTAACTTAAGGCCACGGCCGCTTCCTTCCCTCTTCCTTGTCTATCCCTTCCAATCATCCCATCCCCCTCCAAGGTCCCTGTTCAGCATAGCAGGTGAGGCCACCTGGGAGAGGTACTGGTCATCCTCCCCGGTTGTAACCCACGACCTAGAGTCTGAAGCTCCAGGATACTGCCCTTGAGGCGGTAGACGTGGGATCCCTCGCTGAGTCCGAGGGAAAAGCCAACCCTGGAGGGTAAGCAGATGAAGAAGAAGAAGAAGAAGAATAAGAAGAAGAAGAAGAAGAAGAAGAAGAAGAAGAAGAAGAAGAAGAAGAAGAAGCTGTTACTTACAACCGAAGAGGAACCTCCATACTAAATATCACTCTAATCGGTTAGGGAGTTCCTGAATAAAATGTTGGGACTGAGTGAGTGGGAGGTTCCATTTATACAAATATACGGTAGATAAACTATCTTTGATGCTGGAACAGGGTGAAATCGACGTTAATTTGATTTTGTAATAAAATCTTGATTATTTTTCTGAATTTCCAAGTTTCCCAAAGTAAGAGATTTTGTAATACAGTGCACTTTATATGTCCATCTGTTAGGTCATCAGCCCAGAGGCTGGTTGGACCCTCAAATAGCACCACCAATGGCTATGGAATTATAGGCAAACCGCAAAAACCAATGGCAGAGCCTAAATGAGACGTACTAGGCAAGATGAGGAGTGAGGTAGTTTGCCATTGCTTTCCTCACTGGGCCAGCCGGTGCTACTGCAGCACGACTGATCCTATGAGCAACACCTTTCATAACACTCAGACACTAGTTGTGCTCCAAATGCCATTACTCAGCACCACCCATACCCCCAGCAGCTTCCATATTGTCACAGCCATGGATGAGACTGGGACTTTGGTAGAAATTACACTTTGCTCTGGCCTATGCCAACAGACGGATACAAAATTATTGCATCCATAAAGAAATGGCAACAGGCAGGCACTTTATATAATTCACTGTAATTAATGCACAGACTCCAGCGGATTATCGAAAATCGCGAATTTTCGCCCACTTTTTTCTTACTTGTTGCCTAGTAGGCCCTAGGCTTAAATGGTACGTTCTTAGAAATAATGAAGATGTGCGATACGGTATACATATTTTTTTTTGCTAGTTGCCTTACATCGCACCAACACAGATAGGTTTTACGGCTACGATGGGGCAGGAAAGGGCTAGGAGTGGGAAGGAATCGGCCGTGGCCTTAATTTTCCTGGTGTGAAAATGGGAAACCACGGAAAACCATCTTCAGGACTGCCGACAGTGGGGTTCGAACCTACTGTCTCCCGAATACTGGATACAGGCCGCACTTAAGCGACTGCGGCTATCGAGGTCGGAATACGGTATAATCAAAAGCAAATGTTATTACATGGTATACATCACTCCATTGTAATATTATTTAAAAGCGTGAAAGATAAAAATGTACCTAAAAATATAATAGAGCACTGCGGCATTGTCATTTCACTTTCTTCAATATTATATCGCAAATTTCCGATGAATTCAACATCATTAAAAGACAAGTCAACATGATTTACTATGTAAATCAATAAGACAATAGCATGTTTATGGAGATACCAGGTTGGTTATGGTTAACATTAATGTAGGCTACTCTGCGAAATCATGCTCACATTGTCCATTGTGTCCAACTCGTTGGCTGAATGGTCAGCGTACTGGCCTTCAGTTCAGAGGGTCCCGACTTCGATTCCCGGCCGGGCCGGGGATTTTAACCTTCATTGGTTAATTCCAGTGGCTCGGGGGCTGGGTGTTTGTGCTGTCCCCAACATCCCTGCAACTCACACACCACACATAACACTATCCTACACCACAATAACACGCAGTTACCTACAAATGGCAGATGCCGCCCACCCTCATCGGAGGGTCTGCCTTACAAGGGCTGCACCCGGCTAGAAATAGCCACACGAAATTATTATTATTGTCCATTATCTGCATCATCCTATTTTCCGTCTGTTGTCAAATACCGTAAGATGTCCCCCTGATTTTCTTGTCCATAATATACATCTTCTTTATCGACCTCGAACCATTCATCTTCTTCTGGATCTCTTCGAAATATTTTAACAAGGACCTCATCGTTGCGAGAATCGTGCAAGTTTTCAAAACGTCGTCATCGAAGTCAACACTGACCTGCATTTCACTCAGAAGTGGTCTCCATAATTTGATAGTAGTTTCCAAGTGCCCAAAAAGTGCAAAAAAAAGTCCAGCCGCCATATTCTCGTGCCAAGCACAATATTCCATTCCACTGTGAAAATTCTGACTTTACTTCATATGGCGGAAGTTTTTCTTTGAAATTATGACTTTAACAGATGTACTGCAGTAGACCCGCGAATTAACTACACAAGAATTGTATGGAGTTCATTGTAGCCACCACTGGACTAGCTAATCTCAAGAGAGCTAAAAGAAAATAAACACGATTGTAATTTGGATTCATGTCGTGTGAGAGGGATCGAACTGCAACGAAAACTTTGCTCCTAAGAAGTTCTTTTTTTTTTTTTTTTTTTTGCTAGTTGCTTTACGTCGCACCGACACAGATACGTCTTATGGCGACGGTGGGACAGGAAAGGCTTGGAGTGTGAAGGAAGCGGCCGTGGCCTTAATTAAGGTACAGACCCAGCATTTGCCTGGTGTGAAAATGGGAAACCACGGAAAACCATTTTCAGAGCTGCCGACAGTGGGGTTCCAAACTACTATCCCCCGAATACTGGATACTGGCCGCACTTAAGCGACTGCAGCTATCGAGTTCGGTCTCCTAAGAAGTAAACCACGACTGCTTTTATAATGCCGAAAGTTTTACCTCGGAGGAAGTTGAGCAAGGTCTTCGAGACACGTTAAATTCTCATTACAGTTTGCTGGATTTTACTCGGCATACACCGGAGAAAAACTACCATATCTTTCATTTCAGTTTGTGAAACGATTATTTAAAAAAATAATTCCCCTGGCACTGTCGGCCCCTAACGGCTATTGGCCTACCAAGCGGCCGCTGCTCATCCCAAAGACTTGCAGATTATGAGGTGACGCATGGTCAGTGCAACGAATACTCTCGGCCGTTATTCTTGGTCCTAGACCGAGGCCGCCGTCTAACTGCCAGATGGATCCTCTATTGTAATCATGTAGGCTGAGTGGACCTCGAAACAGCCCTCAGGTCCAGGTAAAATTCCCTGAACTGGCCGGGAATCGAACCTGTAATCCGTGTAATAGGCAGATGCGCTACCCTTACCCCACTGGACTGGCATGATAACATAAAATAAAGAAAATATTCCGAAGTTAAAAACATAACTAGAGGATTCATATCATAATTACAGTTTCCCTGTGTAAATTGTTCGTGTTATAACAGAATGTCAAGAAAATAGGCGACGTGTTACGAGACTCAGATTACATTAAAAATATCGTACGAAACGGTGATATTGTTCTCTATTTCGTAGTCTCTCGCTATGGTTACGACTTTGGCCATGGTCACCCTTTGAAAGTCGTGATTTCCTTCAACCTTCAACCTTCTCTAAGGTAATATCATCTACACCCTATACATTTGGTCTACAATTAACCAAACGTTCCGTCTCAGCGATTAATCAGTGAGACAATATAATTTAGAGTTTAAAACTTTCAGTATGGACTCCTCAAAAATGTTACTGTCTAAGATCAGCTCATCGGAATCTTCGGATATAAAGCTTAAGTAATGAATAAACAGCAAAGTAAAAACCATAATGGTATCCTGTGTGCTTTACTTCACTACCTACATATAAACAACGGAACAAATCTAGGCTTTAGTTTTCTAAAAAATCTACTGCATTATAGATAGATAGATAGATAGATAGATAGATAGATAGATAGATAGATAGATAGATAGATAGATAGATAGATAGATAGATCTATCATCAACGGATTATTTACGAATTATGGATGATTCAATAAAACATTATATACAACAAATATACCTTAAATAAATACAACTAATTTCCTAAAATAATTACCAAGTTTAAACTAAATCAAGCGACGTTTATATACAAATATTTACAACAAGTCAAATAAATAAAAACGAATCTCATTAAATAATTTCCATGATTAAAATAATATTCTATATTTATATTACTCGTTCCTTCTCCATTCGAGATAATATTTATACAACTTTCTTCAAAATATAGGCTAGTATAATTCTTCACGTTAAAGGAAATATTTATATTTTACTATTTCGACTAGGTCCTGGGGTAAACTGAAAAAATTGTTGAGCTGATCCAAGGGGCGGTGGGGCTACCTAGCCAAAGCGTTAGAGGCGTGCTCGATTCACATAGAAGGACGTGGGGTCGTTTCTCCATCAGGAAGTCGAAAAAGATAGAAACGAGCCTTGCACTTCTGGAGAAGCAGAAGGCCCGTAGGTAAAACTGAGTAGGCCTACCAGGTTAATGGGCATGGATCTAACTTCGCTATCCCATTTAATGCCAAGGTTACGGATAGTGAAAGCCTTTCACTTCTCCAGGGGTTTTTGGCTTGACTTTCCTCTGCTTTGCTTTTTGTTGAGCCAATGCTATCAACCGTCTGCCAGTACAATAAGAGAGTTACTAACACACTGTTTCCGTCTGTTGGTAGGGGCGGTAGAATGCGTATCTCCTGTCTATCGTAAGAGATAACCCCCCAGTGGTTCTCATGTTAGGAGTGTGGGTTGACGACCAAATGACCTCCAGTCGAGTCTAGCATTGTTTCTACTTGCTATTTGAATTCCCTTGATAAGCTCTTGTTGTCTTCCGACCCCAAGAGTACTAGGTTTGCGAGGTCTAGTCTTTCATTCAACGTCCTTTGCAGCGGGTTCGTTTCTTTA
Source organism: Anabrus simplex (assembly GCF_040414725.1). Lineage (NCBI taxonomy): Eukaryota > Metazoa > Arthropoda > Insecta > Orthoptera > Tettigoniidae > Anabrus > Anabrus simplex. Next base: position 411,287,151 of record NC_090265.1, on the reverse strand, counting down.
GCCGATACCTTCATTCTTCGATGCTTCTTCCATTGTTCGTCTAGTTAGTGTTAAGAGAGTATGTTTGTCACGTTGTACTTCTTCTTATAATAATAACACCACCACCACCAAATAATAATAATACTAATCATAATAATTAGGTAATAATAACGGAAATCTTACTAGCGTGAAGAAGATTAACATTATTTAGTTGACTCAAATTGTAGACACAGTAGAAACTCGATATCTGGAATCACCTCGGGAGATAAATTTTATGAGTTATCGAAATTTGAGATATAGAGAATATCATTTTTGAGCATGTATAGCACATAATTGAATCATATTGCCGGGGTGAGTGGCTCAGACGGTTAAGGCGCTGGCCTTCTAACCCCAACTTGGCAGGTTCGATCCTGGCTCAGTCCGGTGGTATTTGAAGGTGCTCAAATACGACAGCCTCGTGTCGGTAGATTTACTGGCACGTAAAAGAACTCCTGCGGGACTAAATTCCGGCACCTCGGCGTCTCCAAAGACCGTAAAATTAGTTAGTGGGACGTAAAGCAAATAACATTATTAAAAATTGAATCATATTTATCTACGGGCTTATACTGAATACATTATTCTTAACAATACTTAAAAATATACCAACAAACTGTATTTTACGGCATCACTTTAATTATAACACTAATTAGAGTAAGATTTTAGAAGACAGGATACAGTACATACAGTAGCGAAACAAGAAACATTCCTCCGTTAACACCTCTGGAAAAATATTTGTTAGTCTCTTCTGTTTTTACGGCTAACATTTCCTCCCTTCACGTTGAAACTCGTAGTCAATACCACGCAGTCGAGATTCATAAATGGAACTTGTCATCCGCGACTTTGGGGGGTTGCTTTCGTAGGTGACCTGTGATTAATTCACACCCGAGGAACAGCGAGGCTTCGACGGTTTTCCGATCACTAGAAGTCTTAGTTTTTCGGTTCCCGTCATATAAGCTCCTAGCATCACTGTAACGGTTTCTTTACTTGTTAAGGAGACGCTCCGGAGATAAAAATATATTTTTACCTAATGCTTGGATTTTCACGAAACTTTGTGGGAATCTCAACTACATAAAAGTAGAGATATCACGAACATTTCATATACAATTAATAGTCCTCCCAAAATAACTTTTTAAAATTTTTAATTCCATATTTTCATGACATTTTATTACCACGTTAATCTAAATTCGTAATTGGGTAGATAATACGTCTTTTAAAAGCACTACATATAGATTTTTCTGTACATAATTTATATAAGGAGATATATCGTACTAAAGTTTGTGTAATTTTTACGATCTACAATTTTGAACTTAAAACCCCCTAATAGAAAAAATTCTGCAATCAAAAATTCCATACGCAGATTTCTTAATATCGCTGTGGTACAAATACCATACAAATTTTGTTACATTTTGCAGAATATTATGGGAGAAAAAATGGGTTTTAAATGTAATATTACAATTAGCAAACAAAGCATTATTACAGTGACAAATTGTCTGAATTCAGCGGAATAACTTCGTGACAAGGAAAAAGAAATTCAATCCTTTTAATTTCAGTCAAAACAATTCACCAAATTGACCAAAATATTGATTTGTATCTGCGGAGTGTCGCGTTTACTGTTCCTCACGGACCCCAACTGCCGCATCGCACAGTTACTATTGCACAAAATTCGAGTTACAGAGTACTTTTTGCTTCAAGGGAGGAAATGTTTGCTTCGAGAAATCGAGAAATTCGTGTAACCGAATTTCCAGTAATAAAGAAATAAATACACGTGAAGAATAGTACAAACGGCCGGGAAATTTAAGTTACTTCGAGATACTGAAAATTCGAGTAATGGACGTTCGAGATATCGAGGTTCGACTGTACTTAGGCACAAGCTTGCTTCCTAATACAACGACTTTGGGCACGTGTAATAATTAGTTGTAGATGCTGTCCCTGGCGGCGAGCTGATTGCCAGTTACAGGACACCTAACACTGCGCTGCGGCTTGCTACCACTTGTCCCGAACTAGGCATATCCGCTCGAACCGCATTGTGTTGGATATCGGTGGATCTGTGAGCCTCGGGCCAGCTCTATCTAGTGCCCATTCACAGCTCAAACAATGGACCGAACAGTACTCATCTCATTGAGAATGGCGGCCGCCACTCCTCTTCTCGTGACCAAACAGTAACCACTCCTCAAGCAGAAAAAAAAATGGAATAGTATCGGAATGATTTCCGGGCGAAAAACTCCAGCCAAACTCGAACATAAGAAAATGAATAGCCTCTCTCAGAGGAAAGACATGTTCTTTTAACCTCTAAGGCTGTACACTAAAAGGCAAATGTCGCCCACCTATTCTCTTTTTTTTTTAATGGTTCATCACTGCTGCCAACTTGACTAGTTACATATTGAAATCACGAGAGATAACCATCAACAAACTAATCTGAATGTACAGTATTAATAATGGAGATTCCCTTACCCAAGTAAATGCTCGATCAAGATTTTCATAACTAAGTTCGTTTCCAAGCTCAATGAGGAATTAAGGAAATACACACACTCTCTCTCAAAATTTAATGCTATATATTTATTTTAACATACGCATTACTATAACCGTATTATTTGCTGTTTGCCTGGTGTAAATAATTCAGCTCATTTCTTGGAAGCTGATATTACTTATCGGACTTACGTGAATCCACGCTGTAATAATACACACTGACCAATATATTACATGGACAAATGCCGTAATTCAATAAGAATACACAAAGTCTAAGTCTGCAAACCTTACCAAAGTCGTAAGAAGACAAGGTTAGGTTAAGTTAGGCTGATAACGAAATTTCCTTCCATTCAGTGGCGGTGGGCCCTCAGGAGCACATGAGCACGTGAACACCCAGTTCTAATGTATATTAAGACATTCTTGGATACCGATAATTCAAAATTGTTCTCTTTCTTCGACCTGATTTTGTCAATCGACCGAAAGCATTCGACTTATATCGAAGCTCCGTTACTCTGACAGCTGTTCGTTTTGAATGACAATGCCAGGGAGCACACTGGAGATTTTGCTACGAGAATTAAGACTATGCGCATGCGCATGGAGATGACGTCACGGTTTATGCACAGATATATCCATAAGCGAGGAGCACGGTAAGGAATGTGCCTTTCCGTCTACAATCCCCTCAAAACCAGAGATAGTATTACTGTTGACCAGAAGGGCCCGCCACCTCCCCTGTTACTGTTGGCCAGAGCTCCCAAACTTACTATTGCATTACATCGCCGGAAGATTTCGCTAGTAACTAATTCTGAACAGGTGTTCGTAACCACGGGATCAGAAAGCGAACGCCTGAGCGACTCAGCCCCGCAGTCGTAATTTTACTTTTCTTGTACACTCACAGATTAGTCTCGGGAAAATGCATCCTCGGTTATAAGGGTTCTACCATATTATGAGTTGAGAAGCAACCGTACAAGGAATTTTAGTGAAATGATTTAAGTAAGGGATTTTGTACTGATTTGCATTCTACTTTGGTATATTTGAGACGTGAATACAAATTTTGTTGTGAACCCCCGGAAAATTTGGTCACGAACCGCCACTGCTTCCATTTTAACTGAACTGATCTTTATAGAGGAGGTAAAGTTGCTTTCCTTTTCGCAGGAGTTCTTGCAGATTTTTCTTGCTTCTTATACATACTAACTGCAGTATATACATAAGAACTGGACAAAATAAGACCGTATTATTAAAATGCTGCGTCCGTCATTTAACACCAACTATGCTATTAAATGCATTATACTAACATGCCACAATTCTACTTAACTGGTATTACCAGAACATATTTATAATCCTATTGAAAAAGAAAATATTCTTTACTTATACTCGCAAATGTAACACTAGTGATTTTGGCAATATGGTAGTGGCAATACGTAAATCTCGCAAATCACGAGAAAAACAATGGCTGTGCAGAATTAACAGTAACTGTAAGACGTCGTATTTGCAAATTGAGTCCCTAAACTATATTGTCAGTGACACTTAGGGCCGGTATTATAATGAGGGTTTAAACTGAAGATTGAGTTAAACTGTAACTTTAGTTTAAACCGATGTTGAGTCTTATAATGGTCGGCCTAAGTTAAACTGAGGTGAAAAAGGAAATGTACGATCTTGGTAGCAGTGACTTGCGAGAAAAGATGACTGTCGATAATGTTTTGTTTACTTCTTGTAAGTAAAATGGTGGATAAAAGCAATAAACGTTGTCCTAATTTTACTTGTAAGGAAACAGAATTGCTTGCGCAATTAGTTAAGAAATATTTATATAGTCCATGAAACAATGGCCTTATGAATTCCTTCGAAATTCACATTTTAATAAACATACTACGGGAGACATAAAACCGCAATGCTATTAGTAGCTGACGGAGGGGTTCTACAGCATGATTTCTGAAATAGAAGGAAGTTATTTTATTTTATAAAATTTACACTTTTGACATTCAAACAGTTCAAAAAGTCATTTTTACATTCCTACCTTTTCGTTGCATGTTTTATTCTAGCACCAACTTGCTAAAATAGGGTTATGACAGTGTTGCGTAAGCCTAAAACTATTTATAAAACCATTTTTCATTCCATATATGAAAGTGACGTCCCCTTGCTCGGAAAACTCGTAGTGCCCTTGGTCGTTCAATAATTTAAACCACTTCTTTGACATCGCTTAGTATTTCTTCAAACACCTCAAAAATATCTTCGAGATCCATTCATTCTGCCATGTTGTAAGGTTATGTACTCTTAAACTTCAGTCTAAACAGTAGATGAGTGGCAGTAAAATTAATCTCTAGTTACACTTAAGATTAAATTTTATAATATACGACTAACAGATAAACCAAAGTTTAAACTGAACCAACAGTTTAAACCTCTATTATAATACCGGCCCTAAATCGAACCCAACAGTATCACTACCTTCAGTTTTAACAGAGGAGAAAGAGTAAGATTGTATCCTTAGTGTATGCGCTTATATGGCAGGGAGTATTGCTGCCTTAGTCTGTCGACGATTTTGCACCAGCCCTCTTATTCAATTTTTCCTGGCCACAGTCAAACATTGAAATGTACCGGTACTATTGTTTCGTGTGGTTACTGCAGATGGATGCAGTCCTCGTAAGGCAGATCCTCCAAAGAGAGTCTGTGGCGTCTGCTGTGTTTGAGAAGCTGCGTGTTATTGTGTTGGAGGATGGCGTTTTGTCCGTCCGGCTCTTTGGTTGGCTGACTGGACAGCTTACTGGCACTCGTTTCAGAAGACCCGGGATTCGATTAAGGTTCAGGGATTTTAACGGCAAATGCTTAATACCTCTAGGTTGGGGACTGACTGTTTGTATTCGTCATCATACACATCTTCATCTGTATTCAGCATGCTATACTACGAACCAAAACAGAAAAACGCAATAGTGTGTACATCCCTCTATATACGGTTAATGTCGGCATACGGTCCCAAAAAAGGGTCAAATCATCCCTAAGCCATGGAAATTAATCGCTTTTTACTGTTAAAAATACCACCACCCAGCCAGCAATAGAACGTAGGATCCTGCGACCCGAAGGTCAATACACTGATCACTCATCTATAGAAGCAATAATATGTTGTACTGACTTGTTGTGTCATCTAGCTGTCACTTAAGAATGCAGTAGCGTTGATGGTAGATTAATACCAAAAAACACCTAGTGCACTGTCTGAGCGCTTGAAATATTATTATTATGATTATTATTATTATTATTATTATTATTATTATTATTATTATTATTATTATTATTATTATTATTATTTATTTATTTTTATTTTTATTATTATTGTATTGCACTCGGGAGATGATGGATTCGAGCCCCATCGTTAGCAGCCCTGAAAAATGGCTTTTCATGGTTTCTAATATTCACATTACTTTTGCAGTAATTAAGGTCACAACCGCTACCAACCTCTCCCTCCTCTCTTAGTGTCGCGGAAAATCCTAAACGTGCCCGTACGACTTCCAATGGGGTGCGATAGCCGAGTGTCACTGAATTCTCTCCAAGGCGGTCGGCTGCTCGAATCCTGGTAAATGCATCTGGGATCTTTGAAATGAAAAGTCACTTCCCTTTGGTTGGATTCCACATAAAACTGGAGGGTCCGTGGCTTTGGTCACGATATCAACAATCACAGAATACTACAAGCTTAGTTGCTTTTCCGGAAGTAGGTAAACTCAGTATTGATTGATTTGGAATTGGCCAACTGGAAACCTTCTCTTTCTTATTGTACGAAAGGTGAAACGTTGGTATCTCTGGAGAGGGCAGGGGATTGTAGAGCTCCAGAAAAGTGTTGCTCAGTAGTTATCAAGAGTGGATTTCTTGCCCTCTATAAGGTGAGTACCGGTATCCTGGTTGGATACATCACGATTACTAAAACTTAAGTTTTGGGCAGAATACAATCTGTTTAGCTGCAGCACTCTGCAATGTTGCAATTTTTTGGTAAGTTTCTCAATAGATTTGTGTAATGCAGCTTGATTGTATTTACCTTGAACTCCTGAAATATGCTTTCAGCCGTAACAAAACCATATGAATTGTCTTCAATTTAAGGGAGGTAAAAATATTTTCTTATGCCAACAAGTAGGATACAATTTAGCATATTATCGCATTCGTTTTCAGTGTTGGTTTGTTCTAAGTGCAAAGTACATTTGTCTTAGCTCATCAGATGCAGTTTTCCCATGCCCTTTCTTCAGCGTATCGTTGTTTTATTCATGATTGTTCTCATTTCACGCTTCAGGACTCTGCTTATTCAGTGTTTCTCTCATTCATTTTTTCTCCTCATATCGTGGCAACATCTACGAAACAGAGTACAATAATTTTCTCACCTAGCATCATCGCATTACACCTTCAGTACCATGGCGAATAGATGCAAACAACTGATAGATCTGTCTCCACAAGTAAATCATCTGTCATAAGTTCATTCCTAGGAAAATTAAATGAATAAGGAAATTCTAATTTATAGTGATAGAAAAATCAAAGCCTTACACAATCACCCATTGATGAAAATATTGTTTCAGGTACCACTGTATGTCTCTAATTTTGTACAGTTTGATATATTATACACACTGACTGACAGTGACAATGCAACAATGGGGAAAAAAACAGAGACGGCACGGATGAATAATTGATGTTTATTTCAAACCGATATGCAGGTTACACAATGCGCACGGCATCGACTCAGTAGGATGTAGGACCACCGCGAGCGGCGATGCACGCAGAAACACGTCGAGGTACAGAGTCAATAAGAGTGCGGATGGTGTCCTGAGGGATGGTTCTCCATTCTCTGTCAACCATTTGCCACAGTTGGTCGTCCGTACGAGGCTGGGGCAGAGTTTGCAAACGGCGTCCAATGAGATCCCACACGTGTTCGATTGGTGAGAGATCCGGAGAGTACGCTGGCCACGGAAGCATCTGTACACCTCGTAGAGCCTGTTGGGAGATGCGAGCAGTGTGTGGGCGGGCATTAACCTGCTGAAACAGAGCATTGGGCAGCCCCTGAAGGTACGGGAGTGCCACCGGCCGCAGCACATGCTGCACGTAGCGGTGGGCATTTAACGTGCCTTGAATACGCACTAGAGGTGACATGGAATCATACGCAATAGCGCGCCAAACCATGATGCCGCGTTGTCTAGCGGTAGGGCGCTCCACAGTTACTGCCGGATTTGACCTTTCTCCACGCCGACGCCACACTCGTCTGCGGTGACTATCACTGACAGAACAGAAGCGTGACTCATCGGAGAACACGACGTTCCGCCATTCCCTCATCCAAGTCGCTCTAGCCCGGCACCATGCCAGGCGTGCACGTCTATGCTGTGGAGTCAATGGTAGTCTTCTGAGCGGACGCCGGGAGTGCAGGCCTCCTTCAACCAATCGAAGGGAAATTGTTCTGGTCGATATTGGAACAGCCAGGGTGTCTTGCACATGCTGAAGAATGGCGGTTGACGTGGCGTGCGGGGCTGCCACGGCTTGGCGGCGGATGCGCCGATCCTCGCGTGCTGACGTCACTCGGGCTGCGCCTGGACCCCTCGCACGTGCCACATGTCCCTGCGCCAACCATCTTCGCCACAGGCGCTGCACCGTGGACACATCCCTATGGGTATCGGCTGCGATTTGACGAAGCGACCAACCTGCCCTTCTCAGCCCGATCACCATACCCCTCGTAAAGTCGTCTGTCTGCTGGAAATGCCTCCGTTGACGGCGGCCTGGCATTCTTAGCTATACACGTGTCCTGTGGCACACGACAACACGTTCTACAATGACTGTCGGCTGAGAAATCACGGTACGAAGTGGGCCATTCGCCAACGCCGTGTCCCATTTATCGTTCGCTACGTGCGCAGCACAGCGGCGCATTTCACATCATGAGCATACCTCAGTGACGTCAGTCTACCCTGCAATTGGCATAAAGTTCTGACCACTCCTTCTTGGTGTTGCATTTGCTCTGTCAGTCAGTGTAATTTAAATTCACAGTTACATAAAAATTGTGCAGGGGAAACATAAGAAAGAGTAACATGATGTGTTCATATACCAGCATGTCTGTTAAATATGACGTCTTTGCTAAGAGGTGCTGAGCTTGACATTTGTGATACAAATGTAGCAAAGAAATTGACATGCAGTTTTTAATATTCAGCATTACGTTTGACATATTTTTCTTCAAAGATAGATAGACAAATGTATGTATTGGCGTGCCCAAGGCCATCAGGTCTCCTATGTACATTAATTACATCCGTACGAATTATCTATATATTAAAAAAGTTTATTAAAAGCAAATTTGTTCAGTCCGTTCGTTCATCCGTTCTACTGGACCGATTTAGTTCATTTATGTTTTGTTCTCTCCGGAATTACCTGCCGGTGATTCATTAGCCATTGGTACGTCTGTAAGTTTAGTCAACTTTGACCAATCCTAAATTAAATCAAAAAGTGATCTCGTATTGCATTCGAAAGTTTACCCTAGCCCGCAATACATTCTGTATTTAGCGGGTTGCACAGTTAGGGGGCAATACATTCTGTACTTAGCGGGTTGCACAGTTAGGGAGCAATACATTCTGTACTTAGCGGGTTGCACAGTTAGGGAGCAGCGAATTCTGTACTTAGCGGGTTGCACAGCTAGGGAGCAGTGCATTCTGTACTTAGCGGGTTGCACAGCTAGGGAGCAATACATTCTGTACTTAGCGGGTTGCACAGCTAGGGAGCAATACATTCTGTACTTAGCGGGTTGCACAGCTAGGGAGCGATACATTCTGTACTTAGCGGGTTGCACAGTTAGGGAGCAATACATTCTTTACTTAGCGGGTTGCACAGCTAGGGAGCAGTGCATTCTGTACTTAGCGGGTTACACAGTAAGAGAGCAATACATTCTGTACTTAGCGGGTTGCACAGTTAGGGAGCAGTGCATTCTGTACTTAGCGGGTTGCACAGCTAGGGAGCAATACATTCTGTACTTAGCGGGTTACACAGTAAGAGAGCAATACATTCTGTACTTAGCGGGTTGCACAGTTAGGGAGCAATATCTTTGCGTAATGACATGGCGAAGCAAAACGATTAAAAATGACAGCGACTATAGGCAAACCTGCAATTTCAACCAAATTTGGTACACACATGACGTAATACTGCCTGGAGAGAAATGCCGTAGGAAATACCCCTAGAGGTGAAGTGTGCCTTATAAAAACCACAGTTAGGAAGCAATACATTCTGTACCTAGCCAGTTGCACAGTTAGGGAGCAATACATTATGTACTTAGCAGGTTGCACAGCTAGGGAGCAATACATTCTGTATTTAGCGGGTTGCACAGTTAGGGAGCAATACATTCTTTACTTAGCGGGTTGCACAGTTAGGGAGCAATACATTCTGTACTTAAAGGGTTGCACAGTTAAGGAGCAATGTCTTTGCGTAATGACATGGCGAAGCTAAACGATTAAAAATGACAGCGACTATAGGCAAACCTGCAATTTCAACCAAACTTGGTACACATGTGACGTAATACTGCTTGGACAGAAATGCCGTAGGAAATACCCCTAGAGGTGAAGTGTGCCTTACAAAAAACACAGTTAGGAAGCAATACATTCTGTACCTAGCCAGTTGCACAGTCAGGGAGCAATACATTCTGTACTTAACGGGTTGCACAGCTAGGGAGCAATATCTTTGCGTAATGACATGGCAAAGCTAAACGATTAAAAATTACAGCGACTATAGGCAAACCTGCAATTTCAACCAAACTTGGTACACACATGACGTAATACTGCCTGGAGAGAAATACCGTGGAAAATACCCCTAGGGGTGAAGTGTGCCTTATAAAAATCATTGAAAACGACAGTATTAGTGTCGAATCCATACTTTTCTGGGTCACAGATGAATTATGACACTCTGGCTGCCGTTTAAGTCCAAGTTTACCATCCATCGGCATGCGGATCAGAAGAGGTGAGAATGAAAATTCTCAAAAATGACCGAGATTAATAATGAATTCATAGTTTTCGGGTTCACTAGGCTGACTGGTGACAGTACCAATGACAGTGTTGGAATCCTGTACATCCTATCTATGGCACGTAAATACACACAGTTAACACTTGTTTCTATGATTTGAAAGGTTGAACTACTTCCCAGACAATCTGTGTTACCACAGGGACAAAGTTCCACGCGAAACAAAATAAACTAAAATTAAAACTTTAAATTAAACACACAACAATAACTCTAACAATACAAAAACCAAGCGGTTTGGGTCACGTAGCTGTCAGCTTGCATTCGGGAGATTGTGGGTTCGAACCCCACTGTCAGCAACTCCGAAGTTGGTTTTCCTTTGTTTCCTATTTTATACCAGGTAAATGCTGGAGTTGTACCTTAACTAAGGCCACCTGGATTGGTGCGACGTAAAACAAATTGAAATAGACAAACTTAAAATATCAATAACGTCACAAATGTACAAAAACTCACTTCACACATAATTAACAGGTAATATAAATCCTAAAAGTTAAATGTCCAAAAAGTACTCGGATAGCGCGTAGAGCAAGTTTGTATCAGATACGTTATCTGACCTATTTATAACGAATACTGCGGAACAGAGCGGGTCCCCTAGTAGTAACGTATGTCTGTAATATTAAGTGTATTAGTGCTTGTTTTTTATGTGTTTTTCTTTTCAAAGGTTCTTAATGTAAGTGTAAAGTTGAAATAATGGTAAAGAAATTCGTAAAGGGCTGTGCCGGGGACACAGCAGGAAGTTTTGACGTAGTGTACGTACTGCATGATAAAAAGCAAAGCAAAGTAAAGTCATCTCCGTACAGGCCATGAAGGCCCTTGGAGGGGTGGAAGGTAAAGGCTTCCACCATTCGTAACCTCGGCACGTAATGGGGTAGAGTGGTTAGCTCTACGCCCGGTCGCCTTTGCCCCCAGTAATTAACCTGGTACTTATTTTTGGTGTAGGCTGAGTGAACCTCAGGGCCATATGCACCTCCGGAATTGGAAATCTCGTTTCTTAAATTTTCCGACTTCCTGACGGGGATTCGAAACCACGTTCCTTCCGGGCGAACCGAGCACGCCTTTACCACCTCGGCCAGACAGCCCATACTGCATGATAGGTATTGTAGAAATAGTCTACCTAATAAGCATAAGTCTAACATTTTATTGTTGACGTTTCATTTCTTAATTTTGAACACATTTACACATTTCCAAGACAACTTGGATGTATAGCGTTTCTGTGATATAAGTAACATATGGTAAGAGATCGATGTCAGTTTTACGGGCCAAAGTTAAATCTCTATTTTTACTACCCAGAATTGTGGTCAGGGATCAATCAATGACCTAGATTTTAGGCCGCTATAAACAACAAGCATAATTACCGTCATCATCATCAGAATTGTGGGAGCTTGGATGGGCGCACTTGAACGCCTTCATTATCACCAGAGTGACTAAATTCCACATCCATGGGATCCGAATTATTTTCCACCACTGAGAAAGTAGACGTGGTCGACTGAGTCTCCAGTATCTCGCAAATTGTCTCATGACACTCGGCCGCCTTAAATTTGAGACTGGGGTCGATGACCTAGCTGTTAGGCTCCTTTAAAAAACAAGCATCATCATCAAGCATCAAATTTGAGACACTGGGCTCGATAGCTGATATCGCTTAAGTGTGGCCAGTATCCAGTAATCGGGAGGTAGTGAATTCAAACCCCACTGTCGGCAACCCTGAAGATGGTTCTCCGTGGTTTCTCATTTTCATACCAGGTAAGTGCTGGGGCTGTACCTTAATTAAGGCCACAGCCGCTTCCTTCCCATTCCTATTCCCCTGTCGTATCGTCGCCATAAGACCTATCTATGTCGGTGCGACGTAAAGCAACTTGTAAAACAAAAATAATGAAGACGTTCCCGGTAAGCCTTTTGACGTTCGGCACGGATGTTTTTTGGACTTTTTGGAATTCTGAGAAGCCGCTTTATCCTCTGGAATGCGTTTTCAATCGTTTTGAAGCCATTTATCCAAATAAATAAGGAGTTCTATCTGTACTTTGGTCAGATTGTTTAAAAAGTATTTTTGTGTCGGTCATCTCCAGAATAAGAAAATGCGATATTTTTATTTCCGTCATTCAGTGCGTATGTATGTATGTATGTATGTATGTATGTATGTATGTATGTATGTATGTATGTGAATCACGAAGAAACGATGGATGGAATGTAACGGAAAACCGGTATTTAGGTCAAGGGAGAAGGCACTACGACCTAGTCTATAAGTAATGTTATTCCAGTCTTGCTATAAATAATTTTATACACATTGGATAAATTAATAGTTTAGAGGAAGATCTAAAATTTCTTCTTCTTCTTCTTCTTCTTCTTTTTCTTCTTCTTCTTCTTCTTCGTATTCTTATTCTGCTTACACTCTAGGGTTGGTTTTTTCCTCGGCCTCAGCGAGGGATCCCACTTCTACCGCCTCAAGGGCAGGGTCCTGGAGCGTGAGACATTGGTGTGGGGAGATACAACTGGGGAGAATACCAGTACCTCGCCCAGGCGGCCTCACCTGCTATGCTGAACAGGGGCCTTGGTGGGGGATGGGAAGATTTGAAAGGGGTAGACAAGGATGAGGGAAGGAAGCGGCCGTGGCGTTTAGATACCGTCCCGGCATTTGCCTGGAGGAGAAGTGGGAAACCATGGAAAACCACTTCCAGGGTGGCTGAGGTGGGAATCGAACCCACCTCTACTCAGTTGACCTCACGAGGCTGAGTGGACCCCGTTCCAGCCCTCGTACCACTTTTCAAATTTCATGGCAGGGCCGGGAATCGAACCCGGGCCTCCGGGGGTGGTAGCTAATCTCACTAACCACTACACCATAGAGGTGGACCCTAGAATGATTACTAAGGGAAATAGTCACGATTTTATATTCCTTTTCTTCTTAACTTTGTTAATCTTACCTTCTTCTCCTTCAACGTAAGGGCATGGAAAACATTTACATATCTTCAAGACAACGTCGATGTATAGTGGTTTTGTGATGTAAGTAACGTATGATAAGAGATCGGTGTCAGTTTTACGGGCGCAGAATTGTGGCTAGGGATCAATGACCTAGATGTTAGGCCATTATACACATGTTGGTGGTAATTGTATCGGCGGTTATATTGTCGACTGTTAGAGTTTTAATCGATGGATACATTATACAGTAGGTTGTTAGTATTATTGCCATTTGGTGGTACTATTCGCCGTCGGTTACTATAGTATTATTGTTATATGTCGCCGATGGTGTTGCTACGTGCTGGCGGTGCATTATTAACTGTCGTTATGTGCTGGTTGTGATCGGTGGGTACATTGTCAATTATTGCAGTATTATTGCCATGTGCTGGTATTATACATTGGGAGCTATTGTAGTTACGGACTGGCGGGCTCTTTGTCGATCACACGGTCCAGTTGGACGTTTCAAACATTCTCACATTGTGAAGCCGGTCCACGCCGCGCGCTGACTTACAGCTTCCCTTTACCTTCCAACAAGCATTAGAGGTATCGTTAAAAGCATATTCCCCCATCCCATACCGGTTATTACCCTTTCACAGTTTCGTAGTCCATATTCCTTTTTCATTCCTAATTTATTGCCTTCCTTTTCGTTCATTCCTTGCTTCACTTGGCCCAGACGGCATTAAATGGTATCGTTAACAACATTTCCTTTATCTGAAGTCTCTTCCTGCCCTCTTATTACGTCCTACACATAAATAGCATTTAAAAAAGAAACATTTTATAACAAAAACTATTTAAAGAATATTTTATTTGTTTGGTGGAGAAGGGAGGGTGTGTTAAGCTCTTTGGTGCTCCTAGCTACCAATTATGTGGAACTTTCTTGAGTTGTGACTGACATCCTAAACTAAATTATAGCTGCATGTGGAGCAAGCACACAGACGAATTTGCATACAAGTACTTGCCGGTAGAGCAGCCGGCCTGCATTACCGACCAGTCGGCCTACCTGCTTGATTCACCCGAATTCCATCCAGTTCAAGCACGCATAATGTCTTCTGGTAGGTGAGGCTCTTGGACCGAGCTAAGGGGGGGGGGGGGGGGATATACTCGCACAACTTTTAGACTACAGCAATTCAGACAAACTGATTTACAAGCAGACACGGTGGGAGAGAGAGCGCACTCGAATAAATGAGCACTTGTTGTTGTGGCTCTTTCAAATTATGCTACAATGGTAGTAAATAAACCTGTGTTTGGAAGAACCAGGGCTTCATTTAATTGCTCACAGGGTGCCTACTAATCTGTACACTCTCGTTTATATACTATGTAATAATCTTCCGATCCAATTCGCGATACCGTAGGGGAGGGAAAGTGCCTCATTTCACAGCCACTTACCTTACTCTTTACCTTGACTGTGACCTAAAATGCGGAAGCCGTCCCCACTCAGGCCGAGAAGGCCCTTGAGGGAGTGGAAGGTAAGCAAGTCCTCTTTTCGTAACAAGTTGTGTTCACAAGAACCTCGTTTATCCGGATTAAGTAGGACCGAAACCGATTCGGATTATCGAAAATTGGGATAATCCGGAAAAAACTAAAAATCAAATGCAGTACATGTTATATAATCTATTAACATAAGTTGTACAGTAAGTTAATACCTTTTTTCAATTTACAAAAAATATGAGAACACGTTTCTTACATTTACGACTCTGTTTTATGCGCTAAAAGAATGTGTGAGTTTTTTCTGTTTTACGTTTGTGTATCGTTTGCGCGCAGCACGATCACGAAGACGTTTTGCTAAAAACAGTTCTGTCGGTGTGGTAAAAAATGAAATGGCGTATGGCTTTTAGTGCCGGGAGTGTCCGAGGACATATTCGGCTCGCCAGGTGCTGGTCTTTTCATTTGACTCCCGTAGGCGACCTGCGCGTCGTTATGAGGATGAAATGATGATGAAGACGACACATACTATACACCCAGCCCCCGTGCCAGGGAAATTAACTAATGATGGTTAAAATTCGTGATCTTACCGGGAATCGAACCCGGGACCCCGGTGACTGAAGGCCACCACGCCAACCATTTAGCCATGGAGCCGGACTGCCGGTGTGGTTTCAGTCAAGGATTTTAAATAGGCCATCAGTTTATCCAGCTACATTGTTGCCTCTCCATGAGTCATTGTTTCTTCTGATGGAATTTTCGAATTCACCCTCAGTGAATTAGTAGTGTGTTGCATTCAGGAGAGCGAGGGGTTCGAATCCCACCTAAGCCGTCCTGAGAATAGTTTTCTACGGTTCCCCATTCTCAATTCCAGGCGAATGCCGTGATGGTACCTTTGATGGTCCATGGCCGAATTACTTCCAATTCTCTCCTTAACTATCCTTAATAATAATAATGTTATTTACTTTACGTCCCACTAACTACTTTTTAAGGTCTTCGGAGACGCCGAGGTGCCGGAATTTCGTCCCTCAGGAGTTCATTTTACGTGCCAGTAAATCTACGGACACGGGGCTGTCGTATTTGAGCACCTTCAAATACCACCGGACTGAGCCAGGATCGAACCTGCCAAGTTGGGGTTAGAAGGCCAGCGCCTTAACCGTCTGAGCCACTCAGCCCGGCTTTAACTATCCTTAGCGGAAAAGACATTCAAGAAGAGTTGACCCCGTAAAAAAGAAATACTGTACAAGTAAAAATAAATTTTTATTATTTTTTCGATCCGGATAAACCGGAGAGTCCGCCTTCGTGGTGTAGTGGTTAGTGTGATTCGCTGCCACCCCCGGAGGCTCGGGTTCAATTCCTGGCTCTGCCACGAAATTTAAAAAGTGGTACGAGGGCTGGAACGGGGTTCACTCAGCCTCGGGAGGTCAACTGAGTAGAGGTGAGTTCGATTCCTACCTCGGCCATCCTGGAAGAGGTTTTCCGTGGTTTCCCACTTCTCCTCCAGGCAAATGCCAGGATGGTACCTAACTTAAGGCCACGGCCGCTTCCTTCCCTCTTCCATGTCTATCCCTTCCAATCTTCCCATCCCCCACCAAGGCTCCTGTTCAGCATAGCAGGTGAGGCCGCCTGGGCGAGGTACTGGTCATTCTCCCCAGTTGTATCCCCGACCCAATGTCTCACGCTCCACGACACTGCCCTTGAGGCAGTAGAGGAGGGATCCCTCGCTGAGTCCGAGGGAAAAACTGACCCTGGAGGGTAAACAGATTAGGAAGAAGAAGATAAACCGGAGATCCGGATTAATGAGGGCCGGATAAACGAGGTTCTTGTGTATTAAGTTAATGTTTATAGAGGGTGGTCCGAAACAACGTGAACCGGGTTTAAGAGCGTTAGAGGGTTGATCATGCTGTCCGTCTCCATGGCTAAATGGTTAGCGTGCTGGCCTTTGTTTCAAGGGGACCCGGGTTCGATTTCCGGCCGGGTCGGGGATTTTAACCTTAATTGGTTATTTCCATTGGTCCGGAGACTGGGTGTTTGTGCCATCCTTAAAACAGAAAATACAAGACAAACAGAGAGATAATTAGAAAAGTAAGAAAATATATCAGTAAAAAAGTCTAAAAAAACAGATATGAAAAATATTTTTAAATAAAAATTTAAAAAATGAAAGATAAAAAATAAAAAATTGCTGATAAGTTGATAAAAATAATTCGATATCGCACACCGGTATCATTTTATCTAATATTTTATACTAGCCAAGGCACTTATTCCCCTCATTTTTGATCTTTCTATTTGGTCAGACCAACTGCCATTACTACTTACATTCGTCCCTAAGTATTCGATTTTTTGATCACTTCTAACTTCGTCTTACCCATCCACCACTGTTCACTCTTAGAAAGCTTTACACCCCTTTTACAAACCATTACTCTGGTGTTCTGTGAGTTAACCTTTAAATTCCACTCTTTACAGTAGTTCTCTAACTCATTAATACTATTTTGCATCTTGTTGGGTGTTAATGCGAAGAGAATGATATCGCCCGCAAATATTAGGCCTGGAATATCTTGATACTCGAGACATGGATAAGCTCTTTTCTCAAATTCTTTCGAGTGGAAAATATCGTTAATAAACAATAAAAATAATATGGGGGACAGTTTACACCCTTGTTTAAGACCCACTTTAGAAGTTATCTCTCCCTCTACTAAACCATTTTTAACTTTGACGGTACATTTAAATTCCGAA
Source organism: Anabrus simplex (assembly GCF_040414725.1). Classification (NCBI taxonomy): domain Eukaryota; kingdom Metazoa; phylum Arthropoda; class Insecta; order Orthoptera; family Tettigoniidae; genus Anabrus; species Anabrus simplex. The sequence goes on along the minus strand of NC_090265.1, from coordinate 411,269,568 downwards.
TATATATTTTCAATTGCTCTTATCATTTTAACTGTATCATTTTATCACCTGCTCAAGTTAGGCAATCAGATCGCTTCGCGGGCGAATTCTAGTGGGCTTTGCGCGACACTGTTGCTAAATTTGCTCGTGACTTCAGAACGGCTTGACAGCCATGCCGAGAAATCAGCATCAAACACAAACACACCGTTGGTTTCAGCCAGTGTCACCGTTGTGTACCTCTTGACAGATGTGCCGAGAAATCAGCATCAAACACAAACACACCGTTGGTTTCAGCCATTGTCACCGTTGTGTACCTCTTGACAGACGTGCCGAGAAATCAGCATCAAACACAAACACACCGTTGGTTTCAGCCATTGTCACCGTAGTGTACTTCTTGACAGACGTGCCGAGAAATCAGCATCAAACACAAACACACCGTTGGTTTCAGTCAGTGTCACCGTAGTGTACTTCTTGACAGATGTGCCGAGAAATCAGCATCAAACACAAACACACCGTTGGTTTCAGCCAGTGTCACCGTAGTGTACTTCTTGACAGACGTGCCGAGAAATCAGCATCAAACACAAACACACCGTTGGTTTCAGCCAGTGTCACCGTAGTGTACTTCTTGACAGACGTGCCGAGAAATCAGCATCAAACACAAACACACCGTTGGTTTCAGCCAGTGTCACCGTAGTGTACTTCTTGACAGACGTGCCGAGAAATCAGCATCAAACACAAACACACCGTTGGTTTCAGCCAGTGTCACCGTAGTGTACCTGCTTTAGCACGATCCTGTCAGCTGAATTCAAACCTCTCCCTTGGCGAAGTTTTATTCTTCGTCTGGTGCTCTCATGCTGGTCTTAAGTCACGAACAGATTTAACAACACTGATGTACAAAGCCCCTATGAATTCGCCCATGAAGTGATATGATTGGCTAAATTGAGCAGCACCGAGCTCGATAGCTGCAGTCGCTTAAGTGCGGCCAGTATCCAGTATTCGGGAGATAGTAGGTTCGAATCCCACTGTCGGCAGCCCTGAAAATGGTTTTCCGTGGTTTCCCATTTTCACACCAGGCAAATGCTGGGGCTGTACCTTAATTAAGGCCACGGCCGCTTCCTTTCCACTCCAAGCCCTTTCCTGTCCCATCGTCGCCATAAGACATATCTGTGTCGGTGCGACGTAAAGCCAATAGCAAAAAAAAAAAAAAAAAAAAAATTGAGCAGCTGATAAAATGGCAGCGGTGCGAGTTATCGAATTATTATTTCAGATCACCCTGTATATATATTATTAGGTCTGCACCTTGGCTGAATGGTGAGCGTAGTGGCCTGAGTTCGATTCCTGAACGGGACCAGGTTTGAACCGCTTAGGTTAATTCCTCCACCCCGAGGGTCGGGTGTTGTTAATCTTAAAACATATCTTAATTTACATTCAATGCATCACATTACAAACCACCGCAGAAGCGCGTAATAGTGAATACATCCTTCCACATAGGGAGGCAGCCGGCCGTAAAGCTGGGCTTAATCCATGTATAGTGATGACCCAATGTTTTGGGAAAATGCAAAGAAGTAGAAGAATTATATATAATTAAAAACATTAAGATACATCTGTACAGTGCAGTACCATGCATAACGTAATGGAGGAATGGAGGAAAAGCGTAATAGCTGAGTCGCGCCATGTAAAATAAGTTAATAATAATAATAATAATAATAATAATAATAATAATAATAATAATAATAATAATAATAATAATAATAATAATAATAATAATAATAACAATCTCTCTGAATGGTCAGCGTAGAGGCCTTCAATTCAGAAGATTCTCGTTTGTTTTCCGCACGGCTTGGGCATTTTATCTGGATCTGCCTAATTTCTGAGGACAGGGACAGGGTGTTTGTTTTTGCCTTACGGGGGAGAGGGATACGCGTTATGGGTCTAAAGATGACAATTTTCAATTTAGTTTTTCTTAATAAAATATGTTTTCCTCTTTAATCTAGTCATTCTTATAAAAAATTCCGCCACTATTTCAAAAGTAAATGTCCATGTAGCCTATGTCATATACGTTTGTTGCTTATTAAAAAAAATCACTCTGACAAATTGTTTTCATCATAATTCAAAATCTGTTGGGGATATTTGCATGGTAGTGTATTTTATTTATTTATAACAACAACACGATCTAGAGAGTCTAGACCCTATCTTTTGACTTCAGTAACTTTTAACGTTCAGTATTAGTATTCCAAGGATTATGAAAACCTGGAAAGAATACTGTATCTTAGAGATTATAGAGTTTGTTGTTGGTATAAGTCATTGGATCATTTCAGCAGAAGCATCTGGTATTTGTAGTGTATACTGCATTTGGATGCAAAAATTTAATATGAAAAATTTAAAAAAAACAATGTTGAAGAATTATTAGGCTTTTTAGAAATCTGAATATTATTTCATTCATGACTAGCAAGATACCCGTGCTTCGCTACTGTTTCAAACTGAAAGTTATTATTCAAAATTTTACATTTTGGACAGTCCACTGTCAGCTGAGCCTGTAAAACACGTCCTCAAATCGTACGTCAAATGGTTTTAGGGGAATGTTTATTTTCTGACCCAACACTCATTTGAACCCCTTGCGGAAGGATTTGAATGTTTTAAACCCTATTTTATTTAACATGTAGGATGTAAAAGCGACCAACCTGTGATATTTTGATTTTCTACGTCAAACAGTAATGGAGGAATGAATAATTTTTTAAGGAGTGAATGTTTTTAAATATTTATTAACATCTTCAGTATTTGATATATAAGTATCCTCATAAGAAGAATTCAACACTTTATTCACTTCTTTTCACCCACCCCATCCCTTTAAGTGGATTTTCCGAAAAAATACGTGTTTCTTTATTTTTAAAGGAGATTCAAAATACAAAATTTCAAACTATAACATCTTGAGTTTTCGAGATAAGTATCCTCATAAAAAGAATTCAACCCCCTTTCAGTCCCATTTACAACCCCCTTAAGTGAAAAATACGTGTTTCTTTATTTTTAAAAGAGATTACAACAAATACTCATTTCACGACTTTAATACCTTCAGTTTAGGAGATACCATATCCTAATAAAAATAATTAAACCCCCTTTTTCAGTCAATCCCCACCCCTTTCAGTATTTTTCCGAAAACAAAAATTACGTGTTTCCTTATTTTTAAAGGAGATTCCAATCGTCGGTGTTTGGTGTAAAAATATCCCCATAAAACGAATTCAAGTAAGTTCACTTTTCTTCACCCACACCTTAAGTGGATTTTCTAAAAGCAAAAAAAATACGTGTTTATTTTTAAAGAAGATTTCAAATACCAATTTTCATGTCTGTAACATCTTCAGTTTTTGAGATATCAGTATCCACTTAAAAAGTATTCAACCCGTTTTTCACCATTTTTCACCCCTCTTAACAGAATTTTCCGATTACGAAAAAATACTTGTTTCTTTATTTTTAAAGGGGATTCCAAATGCCAATTTTCACGACTGTAACATCTTCACTTTTTGAGATAATTATCCACACAAAAAGGTATTCAACCCCTTTTTCACCTTTTTTTTCACTCCCCGTAACAGGAATTTCCGAAAACAAAAAATTACGTGTTTCTTTATTTTTAAAGGAAATTCCAAATACAAATTTTGACGTCTTTTAACTTAATTTTTTGGGATATAGAAACGCTCATTTTAAATATTTACCCTCCTTTTCACCCCCTTAGTGACGGAATATCCAAAAAATCCTCCCTTAGTGAGCACCTACGCTGTAATATGAATGTATCCCAAAATGTCATTTCCTTATGTCCAATAGTTTTGGTTCGGCGATGATGAATCAGTCAGTCAGTCATTTAGTCAGTTAGAACTAGTTATTTTATATATATATATATATAATAAATGCGCGTTAAACGTGCAAAATTTTGTTTTTCATAGTCGTTGAGCTCGAAAACGGTTAATTTTCTACACGTTTACACCTTCACATACAGAGAAACACGAAATAGTGGAATGCGTCACATAGGTTTGGCGTCTGGAACGGTCTCCGAGCCTTAAACTGGACCAAACACCAAACGCGACCCTATGTCAGAAAAGCTAAATAATAATAATAATAATAATAATAATAATAATATACCAAGCTCGATAGCTGGAGTCGCTTAAGTGCGGCCAGTATCCAGTATTCGGGAGATAGTAGGTTCGAGCTCCACTGTCGGCAGCCCTGAAGATGGTTTTCCATTTTCACACCAGGCAAATGCTGGGGCTGTACATTAATTAAGGCCACGGACGCTTCCTTCCCACTCCTAGCCCTCTCCTGTCCCATCGTTGCCATAAGACCTGTCTGTGTCGGTGCGACGTAAAGCAACTTGCATAATAATAATAATAATAATAATAATAATAATAATAATAATAATAATAATAATAATAATAATAACTACTGTCCCTGTCTTCAACAGGTTCACCATTGAGTGGTTCAAAAATGGAGAAAAACTAAGTTATTTTTGGCTGGAATCAAAGTGCTTGAATATGCTGTTAACTATTTCTGTCATGAAATTCTCGATAAAATGTAAAGCCGCACAGTTTCTCACTTTTCACGATCTACCGATCTCAAGTTCCAGTGGAATGACCTAACCAGAGATCGCGCTGAAAACTGCTCTGCTGTGTTCCTTGTGTAAACTTCCAATTCCTGTCAGTGCCTCCATATCACTCATCGAATATCGCAAATAATATAATGGACCAGTAGTTATCAGAACAGCCTATTTATGTTCCAGATGATTCCCAGCTCCTCCCCGCTAATATTCACGGGGGCTGTTTTCCACTTGGCAAGATAACTCTCCTAGATCGCACTTCATGCAGACACCCACTCATGGCCCGCTTTGGGACAGATAATACACTGAAGACCTATCGGGACCGGTCTTTCTACTACGATGAAATGGGAGGCAATGAAGATCATTGTTTAATATTCCTCCTCTCTTCTGTATGAACTGTTTCTTCGGTAAGATTAATATTATCAACAGTAGGACGCGGTAAGAATGTAAAAAATACAAAATCGTAAATATTTTGGGTAATATTCTTTGTAGGATACATTTGAACTACGCATAAAATTGGAAATGTTGTTCTCTTACACTTTTTTATGTAGCATTTTGTGTATAAGATCAGTATTAACTGAAATATATGAGAATTAATGTATAGAACTTGCCCTAATCACCCAGTGTGAATAAAATAATGTATGTCCCAGACTGAGTCCCTTCTGCCCTGGCCTCTTCCCTGTATTTGCATTAAATTTTGTTCAGCCATTTTTCTTGTGATGCACAAACACTGGCATAAAAAGATGGCTGGGTAAAGTGACGAGCAGCTGCAGTAGTTCTGTGTAATAAGATCTCCCTGCACCTGAAGAGCAAAATTTATGAAACGATTATCTGTCCGGCCATGCTGTATGGCTCGGAATGCTGGGCTACAAAGAAAACGGACGAACAGAAACTCCATTTTGCTTAGGGGAGGATGCTAAGATTGGTCCATGTAGTGACTCGAATTGACAAAAGGACGCCATGTGAAAATCTCTGAGAGTAACACCAATATCAGAAAAATTGAGAGAACACCGTTCAATGACGTCCAGAGGAATATAGCGTGGAGATACTTATAGTAGAAGAAAAATCAGCTCTTGGACGACAAGATGGAGAGCCTGTGTCAGAAAAAACCTCAACAACGCAAATGCTTACATAAGTAGAATCCAAGATAGAGACCGGCCCAATAATAATTATTATTTAACGACTTTTCAAGTACTAAGGTTTACAGTACCAACATTGTATTCGCAACCATAAACACCAAAGATGAGTACGAAGTTGATTACGCTACTCAACCGGTCTATGTTTCAAAACTTATACCTCATTCAAATCATTTCTCTAAGTCATGTTTCATTTTAACGTCTTCCTTAATATTGCAACAAAATATTCTCGAATAATATATTTTAATTATGAGTATATTTTAGAAGAAGGAAATTAAGGAAACGTGTTTTTTAGCAGAGCACGCAATTAGTGGATATACTGTACATATTTAAAACTCTTGAGTAAACCTCACGGGAGACGTGCCTTGCAATTAATGTCGTTTTGTTGTTGTAGTTATCGTATAGCTTTCAAATTAGCAAGAGAATTCTCGGAGAGGTATTCTTTATTAACAGGCTGTCTGGAGCCTAATTAACTGGTTAATATTTTAATACAATAAACAAAATACCTTTAAACATCATCAAGTTTACGCCAGTTCTTCGTTCTAGGGAAGGACGTACGAAACCATCATACAGTTGACAAGCTCACAAGCATAAAATCATAGGGCACGATATCACCGAGTGAGTTGGCCGTGAGGTTAGGGGCGGGAAGCTACGAGCTTGCACTAGGGAGATAGTGGGTTTGAACCCCACTGTTGACAGCCCTGAAGATGGTTTTCCGTGGTTTACCATATTTACACGAGACAAATGCTGGGACTGTACCGTAATTAAGGCCACGGCCACCTACTCACTTTCCTATCCCATCGTCGCCATAAGACTTACCTGTGTCGGTGCGGCGTAAAGCAACTTGTAATAAATAAATAAATAAATAAATAAATAAATAAATAAATAAATAAATAAATAAATAAATAAATATGCAATGTCTGAATTTTGACAAGGTAGTGAAATGCCGTGAGTAGAAGCCCACAAAGGAATTTGACTACGTCATATAGGATTGATTTTACTGTGGGCTACACAGTCAATAACATAAAGCAATTGAAGTATGTTAAATATGAAAATCCACAGCCTGTTTCCTGTCATTCGACCGAGTCAGGGATGGAATGAATGAAGCGGCGAGGATAGGAGTTGTGCCGGCTGCCGAAGCCTGTCGCACTCCTCTGGGGCAATGATTAATGACTGACAGATGAAAGGAAATGATATATGTATGAGAGTGTTGCAGGAATGGATGATGACAGGAAAACCGGAGTACCCGGAGAAAAACCTGTTCCGCCTCCGCTTTGTTCAGCACAAATCTCACAAGGAGTGACCGGGATTTGAACCACGGAACCGAGCTGTGAGAGGCCGATGCGCTGCCGTCTGAGCCACGGAGGCTCACGAAGTACGTTAATTATATACTACCTACACTACCTCCGCTGAAGGATTATTGAACAACTTCTAAACCACAACTATTACAGGAGAAGCTTATTAGATACCGCTCGTACGGATGCTGATCTGTAAGGGATTGAAGACTATGCACTTTTACACCTTATAAACATCACAGCCACCCCCATTGTCGGTTCACTCGTTATTATGACGACTGAATACTATTCCTATGTCAGGGATATTCGCCGTTCATGGACTCAGGAATACAAATCTAAATGTGTGAATAACTGCGTTATGTTAGCTCGTACAGGAAAAGATGTCAAATATGAAAGATTGCAAACGGCATTTCATACAGCATTTATTAAGTATGCTTTTTTGATAGAACTAATACGTAGGGCGTACTTGAAATTTTGTGAAAATGTAATAATCGTGAATATCTGTTATTATTAGTCGTGCCCAAAAAAGCCTTGATTAAATTACAATCACCGGGCGAGTTGGCCGTGCGCGTAGAGGCGCGCCGCTGTGAGCTTGCATCCGGGAGATAGTAGGCTCGAATCCCACTATCGGCAGCCCTGAAAATGGTTTTCCGTGGTTTCCCATTTTCACACCAGGCAAATGCTGGGGCTGTACCTTAATTAAGGCCACGGCCGCTTCCTTCCAACTCCTAGGCCTTTCCTATCCCATCGTCGCCATAAGACCTATCTGTGTCGGTGCGACGTAAAGCCCATAGCAAAAAAAATTAATAAATTCTAATCCTCTGGGCAGTGCTCATATGGAGTGAGGGCGTATAACGCTGTTGATGGTTATTTGTCGGTCGGATGGAGACGTAAAGCCTTCAGCAGTCCTCTCGATGCTATCCGGCAGGAGAAGGCTATGTGCTACTACCGGGTTTCACCCTCTCCATTCCTACTATCATATATCATGTCATTTATTTCATATTATTATCCTCCCTGATGAGGTTGTCGTCAGGAGGGGCATCCGGTTATAAAAAATCGATCTTGACTGATTCATCTCTAATGGGAACAATTTTATAAAATACTTTTTAACATTTTATTACTCTTAGTACCGGTTTCGATGCTGGTGTCCATCATCATCGCCCATAAAATTAGAAAAACATACAATGACAAGGTTACAAAAACAATGCATAAAGTGTGCACAAATTTTACAAAATTTCACATGACTTAATTAAAAACATGATCGTAAACATTAACTTATAACCTAAACCCAAAAATATAGCACCAGTTGTCTTAAAACTTTATATGTACTTCCTCTTGACAAGAGTCCTCTGAATCTAAAAGCGTTGAATAATATGTGAGCAGATTAAATTGAGCCGAGGACAAAAACTCATATCTCACTATTTTTAAAGTCCGAGAGCATATTTCTTTATTTCGTAAGATTATTTGTATAAAAGATTTTCTTGCTGAGCATCCACTGAGTCTTGAAGTAACCGGTGCAATTAATAAGAAAACATTTTACTATTGGTTAAAAAAAGTCTGTCGTTAAAATAACGTAACCAATCAAAAGACGTAAAACTAAAAAGGACATGAAGAAACTTCAAACACTGTTTTGCGTAATAAAATACATGTCTTCTCTAACTTAATGAACGTGGCTGGATTCGGTCTGCTGAGTATTAAATAAGAAAACTATTTTTTAATTATACATGAAAATAAGGGGGACGCCGTATTTCCAGGGTACTAAACGGTATTCTCGGTTCAAAAAGGGACCTGAAGCAGATAAAGAAAAAGAGGAGAATGTTAAGAACGGACTTTGAAAAAAGATAAGAGATAAAGTCCTGTCGTAAGAGTTAACGTGAATATGAAGTTTTTAAACTTGAACGATTCATCTCACCACAAACCCGACACCGTACAGAAACGGGACAAGGAATGGACACATGTTAGGTTATAACTTCATGCACCCTTAGCCAGCAGTCCGCATTTCAAATCACCCACGCTGTGACTTCACAGCTCTGTTAGGAGAAGGCCTGTGCGTTCGATTATATAAAGACAAGCATGCATTTTAAATCGCCGACTCTTATCACGTCACAGCTCCGTCACTCCTCCAAGGGGAGATGGGCAAAGAGCCTGTGTGTGAGGTTAGGTTACCGTTCGTACCCAAGGTTAGGTTAACATACGTGTTAACCATACCTACAAGTCACCTGACCAGTTCGGCTCTTCCAATGGGAGCCCGTAAATAGCCTGTCTGATGTTAGGTTGGCGTTCGTCGTAGGTTAACACGTGATCATGGCGTCTTAACCTCAACTACCATTCACCTAACCGATTGGACTCCTCCATGGGGAGCCTGTGTGAGGTTAGGTTACGTTCGGGCGTAAGGTTAGGTTAAAACATCTAAATAACGTCTTAGCCTCATCTGCAGGTCACCTAACCGATGTGTGGCTCCTCCATGGGCACCCGATCGATTCGGCTCCTCCAAAGGGTTCCTTGACTTTTCCGACTCGGCTCCTCCAAGGGGGGCCGTCGGATTCGGCTCCTCCGAAGTGGCCCGTGAGGTTAGCATTGTCCTCGTTCGTAAAGGTATGAGGTCATAACCTCAGCTAGCGGTAAAAATACCCGAGGTTGGCCAGTGAGTTTAGCACTGCCCTCATCCAGGGGCCAAACGCAACCCAGATTATTCCCTGACCAATTAGGCCCCTCCAATAGAGTATGTGAGGTTAGGCTTGTTCTTGTACGCAAGGTTATGACGTTATTGTGCGTCTTAACCTCAATGATCTGGAACCTACATAGCCTTACAACTCAACTAGTGGTCAATGACCTCGTTCTGTAATCTACATAGCCTTACTACTCAACCAGGGGTCAATGACCTCGTGGGAAAATGCTTACTCAGCACCCATTGTTTTAGAACATACATTGCGCAAACTACTGGAGCGGAATCGAACTGAATTATCAACATTCGTGCAACTTCGTAGACGCTCGGGATCTTTCGGACGACCATTTGGCAGCAAATGCGCATTAGCTTCAGTTGGGAAGTCAGCTGTTTCCTGGGTACAGTTAGGAACGTTCTGTTTTCTGTTTCTTACTAATACTGGACACGGAAAAACTTACCAGTTTAGTTTAAAAATAAAATTTCCTCTACAACAAACCCAGGAGCAATACTGCAAAAAGAAGGCAAGAAATAATACCTGGGAGAAAATAAGCAAGACAATGAAAATCAAACTGTCTAGAATATTCAAATTCGTAGTAGGTAGCCTGTATCCCATTTATTTCATAATTATTGTTGACTTTATTACAAAATCATGTGATGGAGTTCACATACAGTATATCAGTACCATCATATACAGTATAACTTATGGGATGTCTTTAAATGTTTATTATAACCAGAGCGAACAATTTCGTATGTGGCTTTCCCTATATTTGTAACTGCCGTACATGTGTTCCTAACAAACGGTAGCCTACTGCATACGAAGTTGCTCTGCTGTGGGTAATAAATACACTTTACAGTCTTTAAATTAATGTTGAGGCTACCTCGATTAATTATTTCATACTGCCATGATATGCAGTCGATTGTATTAAAGTAGTTTAGAAACGATTGTGGACTCTCGTGGCATCTGATGTAGCATTTTTTCTTGTAAAATTAAACTCTTCTGTTAAATTCTTCTTCTTATTCTTAATCTGTTTACCCTCCAGGGTCGGGTTTTCCCTCCGACTCAGCGAGGGATCCCACCTTTACCGCCTCAAGTTCAGCGTACTGGAGCTTCAGACTCTGGGTAGGGGGATACAACTGGGGAGGATGACTAGTACCTCGCCCAGGCGCCCTCGATGGCTATGCTGAACAGGGGCCTTGTGGGGGGATGGGAAGATTGGAAGGGATAAACAAGGAAGAGGGAGGGAAGCGGCCGTGACCTTAAATTAGGAACTATCCCGGCATTTGTCTGGAGGCAAAGTGGGAAACCACGGAAAACCACTTCCAGGATGGCTGAGGAGGGAATCGAACCCCTCTCTACTCAGTTGACCTCCCGAGGCTGAATGGACCCCGTTCCAGGCCTCGTACCACTTTTCAAATTTCAGGCAGAGCCACGAATCGAACCCGGGCCTCCGGAGGTGGCAGCTAATCACACTAACCAGTACACCACAGAGGCGGACTTGTTAAATTCTACTATTTGAAATAGTGTTGAGATTGAATACAGTAACTCCGAAGTACCGCCGAGACTTAAGTTCATATCACAATAAACATTAAGGTAAGTTTGAATACTCCTCTTTCGGCTCTCTTGTTCATTTAATGTATCCAAAATCTTCTCCGATCTTTGTGGCTCCTCACACAGAAGTCCATCACATTGTCTGGCCCCATAGCTAAATGGTTAGCGTGATGGCCTTTGGTTCAAGGGGCACCGGTTTCGATTCCCGGGTGGGTCGAAGATTTTAAACCTAATTGGTTATTTCCACTGGCTCGGGAGCTTGGTGTGTGTGTTGTCCTTAAATCATATAAAATAAGAGGAAAACAAGTAAAGAACGAGAAAAGAAAATACATCAGTAATATGAAAAAGAAGTTGAAAAAATTGCAAGCCTAGTTTCCTGTAGAATTCCGTTCAATTCTGTTCCGTTAGATGTCAGTGGTTGAGTGGAAATTTCGGCTGCTCGGTTCGATTCCACTGGGTGAGAGTGAGCCTTAAATTTGAACGTCGGAATTGCCAAATTGCACGATTGTTATTATTAAGATATTAAGTTTACGACTAAGTGTGATGTAGTAATCAGGGGCTGTTATTTGTCAGTATTTTGATCAACTAACAGTGTTAGCGCGTGGGGGAATACGCCACCTGGACCCTACACACTAGTAGGCCTATCCTTTAGCATTAGGAGACAGCAGTTTTTTTAAGTATTTTTTTAGATTTTTTTAAACTGATTGTTCTCATTCTTTCCTGGTTTTCCTTTTATTTTCTATTTAAGGACGGCGCACACAAACCCAGTTCCTGAGCGAGAGGAAATGACCAATTGAGGTTAAAATCCCCGACCCAGCCGGGAATCGAACCCGGGGCCCCTTGAACCAAAATGCCAACACATCAGTCGGAACTTTCTCTTCCCTCGGGGTCAGTACGTCAGGTTAACGTCGAACCTCCGAAGGCCGGCCATTACTTCTTAACGACATGGAATCCCAAATGGAATAGACTTTTGTACTCAAGTAAAATGAAGCAGCAGTTAGACAATTCGCTGGTAACTCACCCAAGAGCAGCTTAGTACTTATTATATTGCCCACTTCAACCAGAGACGAATATTATGACTATTTTGGGGCGTACATCGTCTGTTACTGTAACATTGTTTGAAATACTGGGGAATACTCGTATATCTATCTGGTGGCTGGTTCCAACTAACAAGGACAGCCCCGACAGAAGAGAATTTTGTCAATGAAATCTGTAAGTGAAACAACAGGAACTTAATAAATATTTCACTTTTATTCTAAAGCTCCGACCATAACAGTGCGAGTTACTGAGTACTGTACTACCTTGAAGCAGTTGGATGTACTCTTTAATGTCCCGCTGTCACATGGAAGCCCCTCGCCCAATTCCTTAACTTGTAAACGGTTATGTCCATGCCATAATTCGTGCACGTCACACATGGCTAGAGGGTAAGCGACCTCACTGGTATTACTTGTTAGTGTATTCTCGATTAGTGCCACCGACATCGTTATTATTTGTTGTTTTACGAAGAGGTCAGAGTTTATCAGACAATGGGTCCATCGTACTAAGTAAAGTCATTTAAAGTAACTACCGTCCTCTGGAAACCCTGAATTCCCGAGATGTGAGCGTAAATATGGCCAGCCTGAATATAATTTTCCCGTACAACCAAATGATGGCATTGTATGGGCTTTTTAATACGCACTGTACGACATTGCCAGCCAACACATTTACGTTATCGGCTCTAGATAGGAACTGATCATCTGGCCAACCACTAGGCTGGAATTAGATTATTAATAATAATAATAATAATAATAATAATAATAATAATAATAATAATAATCTTCTCTGATTGCACTTCAGCCAATATGGTTGCGTCAGGAAGGCCCTCCAGCCGTAAAACAGGGACAAACCCATATGTGCATTACAGTTCACACCCGCGTCCCTACAAGGGTGTGTGAAAAGCGGTAGTAAAGTAATTGCATTACAGCCAATACTCGTACTCCAGTAAGTACATGAGGCTAAAATAAATCAACGACTACAATAAGTCCAAAAAATGAGAAAATCTCCTTTGGTTAATTTCACATCATCTGATGGTCAGATTAGTGAACATTTAATTAAGTTGTTAAATGAGAGAGGGATCTGTTGACGATTCTAAATATACTAGGGTCTACTGTTTTGAAAATGAACAATTTCAGGTGTTTTATTGACTTTCGTTAGAGCTTTCCCAAAATTAAAAAGCAAAGCAAAGCAAAGCAAAGTCACCTCCGTACAGGCCATGAAGGCCCTTGGAAAATTTTACGACTTCCTGACGGGGATTCAAACCCACGTCCTTCCGGGCGAAAGGAGCACGCCTTTACCGCCTCGACCAGGCAGCCCCTTTTCCCAAAAATATCTACTGTAATATACCATGGTCTACAAAAGTAGGAAATATTCCGATAGCAATGTGATAGAATATCGGTCTCTGGATCCTAAGAAAGCGAGTCTATAGGAAGAACAATTAGGGATTGAAATAATTTACGAAGGGAGATGTTCAATAAACAAATAGGTTAATTATTAGTAGGGAATCTGTCACCTTTACGACGGCCCTGACTGCATATCAATAGTGATGGATTGACTGATACGAACTAATTCGACGGAGAAAATATGATTTTAGAAGGAGTGTGAAAAATCCTCTCAACTCGACATTTCATGTCGACATTTGAGAGATTTCTGGTAACACTTTTGTAATTCATCCGATGAAATTAAATAAAACTCGGCATACGGCTGCCCATTACAGTTCAAAATTCTCTGCCATCTTGCAGCCTAGATGGCATAAAACGAATATGCCTAAACACGGCAGTTGATACCATTTGATGATTGTGTATTTTGACTATCTGTATCCCTTATTCAAGCTTCGTGCAGAGTAAAATACTTTTTTACGGCATCAACAAAGGAAACTGAAATAAATGATCATACAACCAAAGAAAATATTTTGATTTTGTCAGAATTCTCGAGTATATAACGTAAAATGAGAGAATTATAGAATTTACCCCGTATTACTACTGGCTAACTTGCAGAAGAGATACAAAGTCCGGTTTATCAAAGTTTTATTGTGAAGTTATGCAAAAATGCCATAATGCCCATGAAAAATGAAATGAAATGGCGTATGGCTTTTAGTGCCGGGAGTGTCCGAGGACAAGTTCGGCTCGCCAGATGCAGGTATTTTAATTTGACGCCCATAGATGACCTGCGCGTCGTGATGAGGATTAAATGATGAAGACGACACATACATCCAGCCCCGTGCCAGAGAAATTAATCAATTATGGTTAAAATTCCCGACCTTGCCGGGAATCGAACTCGGGATCCCTGTGACCAGCGGCCAGCACGCTAACCACTTAGCCATGGAGCGGATCATGCCCAGCATCTATGTATCTCATTAAATCAGAAAGAATAATAAAATAATCTGTGGAAAAGTCTTCTTTCTCTCCTGTAAAATATGAAGTATCTGTTCTGGACTGTAAATTGCCTCAGGGCTTCTCTCAAACGAAGCAGTGAGCTGGATGGTATGGCTTTCCATATCCGGGTATTCACAAACTGCGCTCTGAACTTGCGTGTCCTTAGCAAAGCATTTCATGTTGCTCTTCATTCCACCTCTCAATAAATTATTCAGATCGTGAAAGGAGGAGAGCTACTTTCTCCTAACATTCCGGAGATCACTGTGGAATTCTCCTTTGTCTTCAAACAAGAGCTGACCTCTCAAACTCCCCCGCAACTCTACTTACGACTGTGTGAATTGCGTCTAACGGGCGCTCATTTCCTAAGTTTCCTTCTCAGTGCAAAGCTCATATGTCTTATGCACCAACTAATTTTATTTTTCTTTCATTTCAGACGGACGATAGTAATGGCTCGGAAGCTTAACTGATAACCTATCGAAGACGTACAGAGGTAAGAATCACTGTGACTTAATATTTTTATTACGCTAAATTGACTAAATATAAATGAGGTAGCACGTCGAAATATCAGGTAGTTGTGGGCTAACGCCCATTCATTGCCGATAAATTTAACTAGACAAAACTGGCTTGTTTGTGCAATACAGATTATTTATTTATTTATTTATTTATTTATTTATTTATTTATTTATTTATTTATTTATTTATTTAATTAATTTATTCGTATCAGAAGCAATACATAATATAAATTTTTAATTAAGATTGAGAAATAATTACATAGGCCTAACTGGTGAAAACATATTAGAGGTACATTCAAGTAACAATTACTGTACGTATTTCATATCAGACTAGAATTTGGAGAGAACTCGACCATTTGGTGTAGCCTTCACCAAATCTTGCATGGTGCAACCGAGAGGGCAGGAGTTGCAATTAAGTAGGTGCGCCATGGTTTGTTCTTCTCCGCAGGCACAGAGGGTTGACTCTTCAGATAGACCCCATTTTTTCACATTGTTCTTAGATCGACCGACCCCAGACAGCAGCCTGTTCAGTGTTCAGACTCTTCCATGCGGGCCATGACTCTTCATAACCGGCTTGAAGAGTTTCAGAAGGATCCATCCATCCATTTGAGATGGAGGTTTCTGGATCTCCAGGAAGTTCGTCTTGATGATTGAGGTGACTCCGAAAGGCACTCAGTAGAATGAAGAAAACTTCTCCTCGATTTCAATCGTTGTTGAGCAGGTTGATGATCATGTAATGGATGTGTTTGTGAAATGTCTACTTTAGATCTTTCATGTTTGGCAGCTACTTCACGTCTGATATCTGGGGGAGCAATGCCAGCCAAGAAATATACCTTGTCACAAGGTGTAGATCTTAGGCAACCAGTTATAAGCCGGCAAGTTTCATTTAAAGCAATATCTACCTGTTTGGCATGACACGATCTATACCAAACAGGGCATGCATATTCTGCTGCAGAGTAGCTCAGTGCTAAAGCAGTAGTTCTCATTATATGAGCTTGCATTCTCCAGCTGGTACCACATAACTTGCGAAGAATGGAATTTCGCGTAGATACTTTGTGTTTCGTGTTAACACAATCTTGTTCATGCGAGAGTGCACGATCCAGAGTTACCCCTAGATATTTAGGTGTTAAGCAATGGTCCAAGAGAGCACCTTCCCAGAAAATCTTCAGTTTATAGGCCTACAGATAATTAGTAGGCCTATACAAGTTATTAGGCCTAGCACCAATTTGTAAGAACAGACAGTCTAACCTACCGAAAGAGGTGGCCGTGCAGTTAGGGGCGCGCAACTGTGAGCTTGCATTCGGGAGATAGTGGATTCGAACCCCAATGTTGGCAGCACTGAAGATGGTTTTATGGGGTTTCCAGTTTCCACACCAGGAAAATGATAGAGCGGTCGCTTCCTTCCTGCTCCTGGCCCTTTCATATCTGAGTATTTGAATGCTCTCCATATTCATGATGTCCTCGCAGGATAAAGAAACGGAAGATGCGTAAAAGTGTGAGAAGGCGTGACGAATCTAATACTGTCGGGGTCAGAGGAAACTATTTACCTGCGTTGCGTCGGTGTCTAATTTGTAACATAATGATGAAAAAATGCACAGAATCCGTTTTTGCCCAGAGAAAGGTGCCATCCCTTAATATTTGTCTAGGGATCCCATGCCACGAAGAGTCACAGACAGCCGGGCGAGTTGGCCGTGCGGTTAGGGGCGCACAACTGTGAGCTCGCATCCGGGAGATAGTGGGTTCAAACCCCATTGTCGGCAGCCCTGAAGATGGTGTCCCGTGGTTTCCATTTTCACACCAGGCAAATGCTGGGGCCGTACCTTAATTAAGGCCACGGCCGCTTCTTTCCCATTCCCAGGCCTTTCCTCTCCCATCGTCGCCATAAGACCTATCTGTGTCGGTGCGACGCAAAGCAAATATATATATTTCAGACAAGTAATTTAAGTTTTAAACATAATCGGTAGTACAATAGACAAAATTTGTGCCATTCCTCCATTTATCTGGAGATCCTATGTCATGAAGAGTCAGAGTAAACGGTTTTAAAACGTGATCGTTGGAGATTCAGAAATCAGAACTTATAATTTCCTGTCTGCTAGTTGTTTTACGTCGCACCGACACAGATAGGTCTTACGGCGACGATGGGACAGGAAAGGGCTAGGAGTGGGAAGGAAGCGGCCGTGGCCTTAATTAAGGTACAGCCCCAGCATTTGCCTGGTGTGAAAATGGGAAACCACGGAAAATCATTTTCAGGGCTGCCGACAGTGGTATTCGAACCTACTATCTCCCGAATACTGGATACTGGCCGCACTTAAGCGACTGCAGCTATCGAGCTCGGTAATTTCCTGTCTGAAATGCATTTATGTAACTGTTAAATGCCAAGCGAAAAGAACTCTTGTCACGTTTCAGTAAATAAATGAGAAGGTAGAAAGCAGAAAACGCCCCTTTTCTGTGAGTGCGTGGTCCTACATAGCAATACAGTGTCTAGAATCGATTTGAGCCCTTTTTTTAAAAACAGTTGAGTAGACTGAAAATCTATTTTTTTCGTTCACTCCGATGATGTATAAATAAAGCATACATTAAGTAATTGAAGTAATTGTATCATAGTTGATTGTTACAGGATTGTATAGCCTGCTTATTTAAGGGTGGTTGTGAGTTTCGCCGAGAGGAATAATATCCCCTCCGTTTTAATTACTGAGTTGATGGTATGAAAGTACCTCATGGGGATCACTGTAAGTACGATGGCAAGTCAATGAGTATCTATCATTTTGCTCTAATTGCCTTTAGGTTGGTTCTATGGCGTTGTGTGCTCACCAGCCGCTAGATGGCACCGTTGTCTACATCTGTGGTAGGTTTCAGCGTTATCAGATCAGCGCAGCTTGCGCTCTTGCCGCACCACTCTCTGTTTGCACCGAGGAAGAACAGTGGTCCGTAACCCGTTTTTTGTGGTCTGAAGGTGTACCAGGAGCGGATATTCATAGAAGACGTTCAGCACAATACGGGGACAATGTTTTGCCATGTCTCAACAGCGCAAGCTGTAATGATCTGATAACAGTGAAACCTGCCACAGACGCAGACAACGCTGTCATCTAGCGGCTGGTGAGCTCACAACGCCATAGAGCCAACCTAAAGACAATTAGAGCAAAACTGCTGATAGGCTACTTATTGACTTGCCTACGTACGTTGTTAGTATAAGGAAAGATCTTCATTGGAGTAATCAAATAAACAGGATTGTACATATTGTTGGAGGATATTTTAGGGCTTCAGTAAATATGTAAAGGAGAGAGCACATAAGTCACTTGCAAGACAACAATAGTATGATTCCAGTGTATGGGACCCTCACCAGGAATATTTGATTCGAGAACTGGAAAAAATCTAAAGAACAGCGAGCTGCTCAACTAAGCAAGGATCAAACTGGGTCAAATATGTGTTCATAGGAAGAGGAGTTAGGGATTGGAATACTTTACCAAGGGAGTTGTTCGATAAATTTTCAACTTCTTTGAAATTATTTAAGAAAGGACTAGGTAAACAGCTGATACGGAATCTGCCACCTGGGCAACTGCCCTAAATTCAGATCACTTTTGATTGATTGATTGATTGATTGATTGATTGATTGATTGATTGATTGATTGATTGATTGATTGATTGATTGATTGATTGATTGATTGATTGATTGATTGATTGATTGATTGATTGATTGATTGATTGATTGATTGATTGATTGATTGATTGATTGATTGATTGATTGATTGATTGATTGATTGATTGATTGATTGATTGATTGATTGATTGATTGATTGATTGATTGATTGATTGATTGATTGATAATGTACGCATTAATTTGTATATTTAGGAAAATCCAGAAAAAAGGCATATTTGTAATATTTCTCTTCAAGAAAACTATAAATGTATTTTGTAGATTACATTCGCGTACTATTTCAAATTTTGGAACTAAGGCTTTGCAAATTGAAGAAACTATGGCACTATGTCACCATATAAGAAAAATATGTTTGTACAGTATTTTGTGAAGATTTGCGTCAAAAAGTAAGTTAAGTTTCAAAGATTACCTTACAGTATGGTAGTGAAATCCTGGGCGACCTAACTTTAGGAATGTCGTGTTCGAGTCGTTGTAACCATACCTCCTCCTGCTCGCTGTGTGTTTGAACTTAGTGAGACTTTTTTTGCGCACTGCAGTTATCGCGCAAATTATATGGTGGTGATGATGATCAGGCTGCAAGATGGCGTTAGATACCGTGCGAGGGTTAGACATCCTTCACATTATAATATCACTCAGGAGTTGGTATTCTAAATATTTAGATACATGAACAAAAACTTTGTGACAGCCTCTATCGAAGACATGATTGCTATTATTACTGGCATGAAAAACCATGAAATTTTATAGAACATACTATTTTAAATTACTGATCACGATCCATGACAATTTAAAGTTTCACTGAGTCCATGTTTTGTGGCCTTATTTTACTTCCTCATTAAGTCAGACATGAATTGCCGTGATCGTGGCAGATTCAGAAAACAGGAGTTATAATTTGACTGTCTGAATTGCATTCATTTAACTTTTAAACGCTAAGCTAAAAGTGTTGATATCATGACGGAGGTTCTTCTGATATTAGGAGGCACTTTGTACAAATATTTCATTTTGCGATCCTTATTCTTTTAAGAATGAAAACAAGATCAAATTAATTCAAACGAAATAGAGGAAACGGAAGAGTTTTGGTTCTTCGAAGAATGGAAGTGCTTGTTAAGGAACAGAAAGGACCATGAATCTGAAGGGCTCCCTAGGAGGCCTGGCCAGTCTAAAAGGAAGAGAATAAAATTTGACTTATAGAGGATATTATGAAAGAGAGGAACCCGGTATAAAGATGAAGTTGGCAAGATTCAGGAGAGTCCCACGAGGGTCGCCGTAAACCTAACGTTACACAAAATAATATTAATAATAATAATACAGTAATCATGTTATTTCCTTTACGTCCCAGTAACTACTTTTACGGTTTTCGGAGACGCCGAGGAGTTCTTTTACGTGCCAGTAAATCTACCGACACAAGGCTGACGTATTTGAGCACCTTTAAATACCACCGGTCCAAGCCAGGGTCGAACCTGCCAAGTTGGGGTCAGAAGGCCAGCGCCTCAACCAAGACCAACTACATTACGTCAGAGCTTTACCGACCTATCGAATCTGTCCACAATGGCGGCAGTAGGAATGCTAGCATGTGTTTGTTTTGATTTATGTAAGCCGTGTTTTTACCAAATATTTACGAAGTGAATATTATTCATCGTAAATTATATTTATATTCTTCAAAATGCCGTAGAGCCTCTTTCAGTGCCGTTTTTTCTTAAAGAACTTATTAATTCGAACAATTTCCGTGGTGATTTGGTTATTGTTTTTTCTCGTGTTCTTATCTGAAAGTATTTTCTTTATATTTTCAGTTATCTGTGCATTTTATTTATAGCTTAATGTGCTGTGTGCCTGGATGTCGAATTATATGGGCAGTGCACAAGCTTCAGTATTCAGATTTCCTTAAAACCCAGCAGTAAGGAAGAAATGGTTTAAGTACATTCATAGGGAAAACTTCGAACAAATGACAGGCCTAATAGTGTAGTGTGCATTAATAATTTTGATACCGGTACCAAATTTATTGTTAGGGAAGATATATACCCAGTTCGGGTGCCACGCAAACTTCCGAAGTTACCTATTGATACCTGTCCAACCATTTTCCCCTATCAGGCAACGCACCTTACTATAATGAAAAGTGGATCAGTCCCAGAAACATCCGGAAAATCGTGACCAAGAATTACACTTTAGTGATGGGACATTCGATTCATTTTACTGAATCGATTCATTTGATTCCGTTCACGTTACTGAATCGATACAGTGATCCGATTCACGGCTCATTGGTCACCGCTCCTACTGCATCTGTGTAGTATGTGCTGGTAAGACAGCAGCAACAGCATTCAGTGCTCGCACCTGCCATCTGGTCTTCATACTATGAACTCCTTTCTTAGAAAAAATGCTAGTCACTAATACATCGAAGTTTTCTGGCGACACAGGGTGGGAACGGTTAGGATCAGGAAAGTAGCAGCCATGGCCTGAATTAAGGTACATTCCCAGCATTTCCTGGTGTGAAAATGGGGAAACTACGGAAAACCATCTTAACGGCTGCCGACGGTGGGATTCGAACGCACCATCCCCCGAATGCAAGCGCATAGCCACGCGATACTAACCGCACGACAACTCGCTCAGTCATTTTTGAAAATAGGTATTTTTCTATCAGCTGAGGATTTTTTATCGTCATTTTTTGTATAGGCTACCCGAGATGTACAGTAGCCCGCTGGTTTTCTGATTCAACATACTGTTATTGCGTCTGTCCATATATGATTGAAGTCTTGTGCAACGATGTGACATATGAACCGAGAGAATACTGAGCCGTTCTTTCCAATATAAAACAGGTACTTTTGAATGAGCATGATTCATAGTCATAGGGCAGGCTAGAGTCGAGTTTAATTGTCAAATGTCAACTAAGTTATAATACTAAGATTCATTAAACTAATAAATAGTATAACCTAATAGCCTACCTACTTACTAGCTACTTCAGAATTATGTTGTGACTAACTTTTTAACACTGCAAATATATCCATCTATTATTTAAACCTCCCTGTAAGAAGAGGACAGTGAATGCAAATGGGTATTATTTTCAAATGACCTGAGCTCGAGAGTCCATTATAGCATACGATTCTTTCAGTGTAGCATGGCTCACTGTATGTCTCGCTGCAGTGAGCCGATAAGGAGCCGTGTGTATCTTGTGTCTCACTGAGCCGGCTCGTTCACGATTCTTTCGATGTGCCATGATTCACTGTCTCGCTGCAGCGGAAGCTCGGCTCTCCGCCATTGTCCAGTGTGCCGATAAGGAGCCGTGTGTATCTTGTGTCTCACTGAGCCGGCTCGTTCACGATTCTTTCGATGTGCCATGATTCACTGTCTCGCTGCAGCGGAAGCTCGGCTCCCCGTCAACGTCCAGTGAGTGCGCCACTCAGCACTGTCCACTGGGAGTAAGCTGAATCGTGTGCCGTGAGCTCGCCGTTCCTGTGAATCGATTCACTCGGACACTTCAATGAATCGATACACTGCTTCGAATCATGCATTCAGTAGCCAACACTATTACACTTAAGAAAATGGAAATTGCAACACCATGAAGGCATTGGTCGTTTGTGTTGATTTTCAAGATATGGAACGATGCTATGTAGGTACGTAAACGATCAAAGTTTGAGGCCCATTGGATTGTTGCTACAGGTCTCCCCATGTGATTGGTCGCGGAGGAATCAACTCCAGTATACGGACTCTGGTGTAGCGTAGTTGACTTGCAGTCTGTGCAGTGAAGTGTCCCCCGTCAAACATGCCTCGACGACAGAGAGGAGCACGCTATCAACAACTGTCGCCGTTTGAAAGGGCTCGGATAATTGGGCTGTGTGAGGCTGGACGTGTTGGCCGACAGGCATCTACAGTACAACGTGTATGGCAGCAGTGGTCAAATGAAGGTACCCACACTCGTAGACTTGGCACAGGCCCAGCGCAACAGACAACTGTGAGAGAGGATCGCCGCATCATTCGTATGGCCCGGATGGAACCCCATGCAACAGCAGCTGTGGCACCCCACGTTACACAACAAACAGTTGGAAATCACCTGCGTGCAGCTGGCTTACGAGCCCGTGTCCCTGCAGAAGGTGTTCCATTGACCCCACAACAGCGACGTATAAGGCTGGCCTGGTGTCGAGAAAGATCGACGTGGGTCGACGAAAGGCATAGGGTCGTCTTTAGTGATGAATCGTGCTTCTGTCTTGCCCGCAGTGATCGCCGGAATCGTGTGCGCCGACGTACCGGGGATATGGGCCGCCCAGATCTTATTGTCGAGAGGCACACATGGCCAACACCAAGCATTATGGTCTAGGGAGCTATTGGCTTTATTGTGAAATCACAATTAGTGCTCGTTGAGGGCACTATGACTGCTCGACAGTACGTTGATAGGGTACTCAATCCAGTGGTTGTCCCTAGCATGGCGAACATTACTAATGGGATGTTTCAGCAGGACAATGTCCGGGTTCACATTGCACGTATCTCCAGAGAAGCTCTCCACGACATCACAACCTTAGAATGGCCCGCCAGATCCCCCGACCTCAGTCCTATTGAGCATGTGTGGGACATGATGGGTCGACAACTGGCCAACCGTCCTCAGCCACCCACAACTCTGGAACAACTGACCCGTGCAGTGCAGCAAGCATGGGCCACAATTCCTCAGGAAGCGATCCAGGCCCTTATTGACTCCAATTGACTCCATGCCTCGACGAACTCATCAATGTATTGCAGCTCGTGGTGGGCACATCCTGTATTGACTGTTGTCCAAACTTGCGGTCAGAGGGACCTGAAAGTGTAATCATCGAATCACAACCGAACACTCGTCCTGCATGTTCAATTGCAGCAATGTAGGACCACTCCTTCTGGGTGTTGCAATTTCCACTTTCTTCAGTGTATGATTGAGAGACAAAAATAATGTTAAACGGTGGTGCAAGAATGATGTAATTAATAATGTTCAGTGTTTTACAACAGAGGTGCGTTAACTAAATCCAACCCCATTTCTCGTCAGTGGAAATGAGGATTACGTTCTTTTTTAATTTAAATTGCAAGAGGATGATGTATTATCAATTCCGGTCAGTGACTAGTGTTTTAAATGGTCAAGTGTTTCATACAAATATCACTGTACCGACTCAACAATTTAGGTAGATTTTGGAGAGTTAATATTCAGTTCGAGAAATTTGTTTGCATGTTTTCATAATGTATTTCATGTAAGGTTACAATGTTATTTGTTGACATTTATTTATCTTATTTGCTGGCCGGAGATTCATACGTGAAATATGTTTCTAGTGTGTGTCTGTTTCAACCTGCGTTGATAAAATCATTCTCCATTCGTTATTTTCCCCCTGAAGTTACAATTAGACTTACAATAGAATTACTCCATAATGGAATATAATTATTCATATTTTGAGTTAGTGAGTTCCATTCCATGACGTTCGAATTGTGATGTTTCCTTTAGGTGACGAAATAAACAGGTATAATCTTCCCATCTTCCGTGGTTCAGGCGGCAGTGCGCCGGCCTTAGGTCCTCTCATCGCTGGGTTCCGTGGTTCAAATCCCGATCACTCCATGTGAGATTTGTGCTGGATAAAGTGGAGGCGGGACAGGTTTTCCTCCGGGTACTCCGGTTTTCCCTGTCATAATTCCAGCAACACTCTCCACTATCATTTCATCTGTCATTCATTAATCATTGCCCCAGAGGAGTGCGACAGGCTTCGGAAGCCGGCACAATTCCTATCCTACCGGGCGAGTTGGCCGTGCGCGTAGAGGCGCGCGGCTGTGAGCTTGCATCCGGGAGATAGTAGGTTCGAATCCCACTATCGGCAGCCCTGAAGATGGTTTTCCGTGGTTTCCCATTTTCACACCAGGCAAATGCTGGGACTGTGCCTTAATTAAGGCCACGGCCGCTTCCTTCCAACTCCTAGGCCTTTCCTATCCCATCGTCGCCATAAGACCTATCTGTGTCGGTGCGACGTAAAGCCCCTAGCAAAAAAAATCCTATCCTCGCCGCTAGATGGGGCTTCATTGATTCCATTCCTGGCCCGGTCGAATGACTGGAAACAGGCTGTGGGTTTTCATTTACAATCTTCCCCTCAAACTCTCGTATCGCCCACCGATGTCAGCCATGTTTTTTCTGAGTTACGGTCTGATGTAATTGTAGTTGGTCTTGCCTCAACTGCCTAAGCCACTCAGCCTGGCCGTTAAACAAAAGGAATAGGGGAGAATAAATTCCTTTCTCATTATTATTATCGGGCTTCTTGTGTGAATGACCATCCTAGCGGCCTTAGGTCCAGCTGATTACGGATTCTATTCCTGGTTGGTCCAGGAAAGTTACTGAAGCTGATTAAATCCTCTGGCTCAGGGACTGGGTGCTTGTGTTCGCCTCATCACACACCTCTTCATTTTCACTCAATACGTGCATAACAAACCACCACAAGAACACGCGGGCCGATGACCTTTCGATGTTAGGCCCCTTAAAACAACAAGCAACAAGAACACGCATAAATGAATACGTCCCTAAACATAGGGTTGGCATCAGGAAGGACATCCGGCCATAAAACTAGGTAGACCGAGCTCGATAGCTGCAGTCGCTTAAATGCGGCCAGTATTCGGTAGATAGTGGGTTCGAACCCCACTGTCGGTAGCCCTGAAGATGGTTTTCCATGGTTTCCCATTTTCACAGCAGGCAAAAGCTGGGGCTGTACCTTAATTAAGGCCACAGCTGCTTCCTTCGCACTCCGAGCTCTTTTTTGTCCTATCGTCGCCATAAACCTATCTGTGTCGGTGCGACGTAAAGCAACTTTAAAAAAAGGTTATAGAGAATTGTGCAACTAAGCGGCACCTTGTTGTCACATTGTCCATCTGCTCAATGCCTTGCGCTCCGCAGTTCACTACGTTAAATATCACTTGCACCAGGCCGAAACATTTTTACTGCATTAAAAAAACGACTTCACAGAAACAGACCCCCATTTGAGATGACACTTTTTAATAATGTTTTTAGTCTTGCGTTCCACTAACTCAATTTGAGACGGATTATAGAGTAGATGACTCCTGGGTATTGAAGTAGTTTAGGAGATAAAAGAGTCGCTCATTTGACAATCGTGTAGCTTCTACGCTTGCCTGTGAATAGTCTTGAGACTGATGGCAGTGACTCACTTACCCAAAAGCCTTTTAATGTGGGGGAGGAGTCCAGACAGTGCCAGGTGTGGGTGGGTGGGCTAGGGGCGGAGTCATCTGTCAGATGACACTCTGCTGCTGCTGCTGCTTCTTCAGTCACGCTTACTGAGAGTCTGTGGGTGCCCTTCTTAAAAGTGCATTTCCGCTACCCAAGAACCGGTCTGACACGGAACAATGCATACCTCAGAGGGTTACGGAGGAAAATTGTATTTACATATTTCTGCAATAAAATTTACTTACACTTACTTGAAATGTCAGACTATGATGCAAGCAACAACAGAGGCTTTTATGTTTCCTCAATTCTTCGACTTGGAGAAATTAAAATCAATGTCCTCATTAATAATAATCTCTAAAATTGTTTAATTTATACAAATTATGAATTACACGGAATTATGATGGTGGTAGTAAGTTATTTAGAGAAGGAAAGCATTTTAAGGAATACCTATGTTAAGAAAATAAATTTCCGGCGATTAGGCAGATGGCAAAATTATAAGGAAGAAAGGAACGTAAAACCTCGAAAGAATATGTTCCTGGTGTGAGCTTGCATTCAGGAGACGGAGAGGTGGAACCCCTCTGTCGGCAGCCCTGAAAATGGTTTTTCGTGGTTTCCCATTTTCACACCAGGCAAATGCTGGGGCTGTACCTTAATTAAGGCCACGGCCGCTTCCTTCCCACTCCCAGCCCTTTCCTGTCCCATCGTCGCCATAAGAGCTATCTGTGTCGGTGCGACGTAAAGTAACTAGCAAAAAAAGAAAAAAAAAGAAAAAAGAAAAGGTTTTCCTTTTTCCACAACAAGCAAAAGCTGGGACTGTACCTTAACTAAAGCCACGGTCGTTTCCTTCCCAGTTCTAGACTTGTCTCTGTCGGTGTGACGTAAAACAAATAAAAAATAAATGTTACCGAGCTCGATAGGTGCAGTCGCTTAAGTGCGGCCAGTATATATTATTCGGGAGATAGTGGGTTCGAAACCCACTGTCAGCAGCCCTGGCGATGGTTTTCCGAGTTTTCACATTTTCACACCAGGCAAATGCTGGGGTTGTGTCTCAATTAAGGCCACGGCCGCTTCCTTCCCACTCCCAGCCCATTCCTGTTCCATGGTCACCATAAGACCTCTCTGTGTCGGTGCGACGTAAAGCAACTATAAAAAATACAGTTACTGGTTTTGAGTCTCTCTAAGAGCTTTTACAATTTTCGGAGACCCGGAATATTCCTCCATTGAAGCTCGTTTTACGTACCGGTAAACTTAGTGATACGACGCTGACATATCTGAGCACCTTGAAATACCACTGTAGTTAGCTAAGATCCAACCTGCCAACTTCGGCTCAGAAGGCCACTGGTCTGAACTGTTCAGGTCTGCAGAAGATGATAATAGAGGAGGCGATGGAAGTCAGAGGAAGAGAAGGATAGTTGTGTAACGGTTAAGCGATGTCTTAAAATGGCAAGTATGATCATCCCTAACTTTTCCCGCTACTTTATGCTGTCCTGTTGTTGATAAATAGGCCTACATAATGACAAGACAACGAATATAATCCAAGTTCTTTTTGTCATCGTCAAAATCCCCTAGTATTTTCCTGTTCATTCATTTCTCCCGCGACAGAAAAAAAGAAAGTGAATGTGTTAGGTGTGGTAACAACTCCCAGTGAGTCTCGTTCAATTTTCTGGTCGTGGTAAGTCACGTGAGGCATCAGTGCTGTCTCAGTAGAACACAACGTACATGTTTCCTACTTTTTCCTTCCGTGTTTTCACATTTTCACACCAAGCAAATGCTGGAGTTGTGCCTCAATTAAGGCCTTCTAATTACCTGGTAGGTACCGACAATAAAAGTACCCGGCCTCACCAGTTTCCAAGTTGACAGGTTCGTTCACAGCTGAGGTGGGTAAGCCTATTTGAAGGAGTTGAAATGTGACTACTCCTTGCCGTTGGCTTCCACACATTAAATTATTCCTGCGGGATGAAATTCCAATATCGTAGGGTCTTTTAAAATCTATGCGCCTATCAATTATAAAATAATTACTATTATTAGCCTATCATTATTATTACATACACTTCTCCACAGGAAATATGGGTAGTAACGGAGCACGGGATGCACCAAGTGCTTTACAATAATTAAAGTATTTACACATTATAATACAAACATTGATGTACAGGTATATACAAAACTCTACAGCACGGGATCTTCATTCTTGTGAGAGCAACGATCGCACAATGTTGCATGTTAACAGCAGGACAGAACGTTGCATCATTTTGTAGACCCAGTTCTTGCAGACTCTTGTGAAGTGTGTGCGTTGACTGACAGAATCACAGGGACTATCCGTACCAGTTCTGCATTCGGGAGACGTGTGGGTTCGAATTCCACCGTCAGCTGTCCTGAGAATGCTTTTGTGTGGTTTCTCATTATCATTTCCAGGCAATAATGCCAGGACAGTTCACTTCATAGGCCACAGCTGATTCCTTACACACCCTCACCCAATTTCATCTTCATTAGCCCCTCAACTGAGATTGGCGTCAGGAAGGGCTTTCGGCCTAAAAACATGGTATCTAAATTCATCTCATCTCATCTACGACCCCGTACCAAGAAACTGGACTAAACGTAGACAGATATTCTTATTCTTCTTAGTTTAACGTCTATAGATTTTAAGAAGCGCAATAATGTCCTGCAGGAGTACTTAACGTGCCAAAGGTAAACACAGGGAATCGCTGCATTTTGAACCACCCTTAAATGCCAATGACCTCAGGCACGATCGAACTCGTTAACGACGAAGTGGCTGTGCCACTGAGGTTGATGGAAGAATATTCAACGTAATTGAATCATTTATTTTCCACAGAAGCTACTGTATCAGAACTATTATATTTCCAGTGCCTCAAGTAGATAAATTTGTCTTCAGCTTGCTTTAAAGCTTAGGCCTATGTAATGTAATGAAAATTGACTACCCGTTCACAACGAGCCAGCCATCGCAGCAATGTAAGTCAGCATCTTGTGTCATTTCATTGCAGTTTCAGATGTATCATTTTAATCTGTCCTCTGAAGCAGGGGAGGGGAGAAGGGTGTGGTGATGACCAAGTTATATTCTCATTGTATGTGGTTCGATTCCCAGTCAATATATGTGAGATTCTTGAAATAAAATATGACGACCTCTAGTTCAAATTTCACTTAAAACCATAGTTAACGTGGTATCAGCTGTCGCGTAACTCTAGGTGCTCCCTTCTGTCTTTTTTTTTTTTTTTTCCGTGCGTGAATCTTCTGGTATGTTATGTTAATGATGTCACAGCCTTTGCATCTATAATTGTGGCATAAACAAAACGCAGCCGAAATCACAAGACCGGCTGAGAATCGAATATAAGTCCCAATGAGCCGAAAGCCACCATTCGGCCAAGAAGCCGGCAAATAAAATGCAATCAATACATTTCAAAGCATCTCATTAAGAGGACAAAAACAATTATGAGACCGCGGACTCCTCGGAGTCCAAACTGAAACTAAGCAAGTAACTACCGCAAGCCTCCCACGTCCCGTACCTATTACGTAGTGCAATCGGAACTGTCCCGGCCAAATCGGGACGTCTGGTCATCTTAATAAAGAGCGATTTGCAGGTCTGTTGCCAGAGGTATAGAAATGGTACATTTAAAATGTCAGTAAGTACAATAAGGAAATTTATAGGTTTGGAACACTTCACTAACAATCTTTTAATATAACTAGGCCAAATCCATATCACTTGTCGACTCCAATAAACTGGGGAAAAGGCCTGGAGGGAGAGGATTCTTGTACTCGTCAGGATCTGGTCGCCCTAGTTTACGTTCAGCGTCAATTTTTAGAGTGAAATTTTCCTCCAGATCCACCCACACATTGTAGGGTGTTTAAAACCAGCAGTTATCCCATAAGTTGTTCTCATACTGAACAAGAGTAGAGACCGGTCCATTGTCTTGCAGCGAACTCAATGAATTATCATTTGTTTCGTGGTTGTTTTGTTCGGAAGACTGGTGAGCAAGCAGGCTTGCAGAGAGATGGGCGTAAAAAGTGAACTTGCTCCAATACAGAACCAATTAATCACTGCACATGGATGTGCACGATTAGAACGAAACGAGCGAACGAACGCATTATCCCTTCCAACTTCAGCAGGACGCATTTTTATGTTTCCGTCATTTAATTGTTCGGACGGCAAGGTTTGTCATGCCTACCTCGTGAATTGAACGTTGTGTAGTACGGACTTCTTCCTAACTGCTTCTCTCTGGCTATTTACTAGTAAGACTGTGCAATAATGGCTTCACACACAGAAATACAAAGTGGACAAATCAATGACTCCACACCACCTCCATCATCACCACCACCACCACCACTGAGTATAAGGAATGCTCTGCAGTAGTAGGAATTAGTAGGAACAAAAACTGATAGCTTCAGCGCTAACTGAAGCAGCCATTTTATTACGGACGAGGGAAAAAATGAATTTACAAACAAAATAAAATAGGAATCATTACATCAATTACCGAGCTCGATAGCTGTAGTCGCTTACGTGCGGCCAGTATTCAGTAATCGGGAGAATGGGTTCGAGCCCCACTGTCGGTAGCCCTGAAAATGGTTTTCCGTAGTTTCCCATTTTCACACCAGACAAATGCCGGGGCTGTACCTTAATTAAGGCCACGGCCGCTTTCTTCCAATTCCTAGGCCTTTCCTATCCCATGGTCGCCATAAGACATATCTGACCGGGCGAGTTGGCCGTGCGCGTAGAGGCGCGCGGCTGTGAGCTTGCATCTGGGAGATAGTAGGTTCGAATCCCACTATCGGGAGCCCTGAAGATGGTTTTCCGTGGCTTCCCATTTTCACACCAGGCAA
Source organism: Anabrus simplex (assembly GCF_040414725.1). Lineage (NCBI taxonomy): Eukaryota > Metazoa > Arthropoda > Insecta > Orthoptera > Tettigoniidae > Anabrus > Anabrus simplex. Next base: position 411,238,802 of record NC_090265.1, on the reverse strand, counting down.
ATGCTGGGGCTGTACCTTAATTAAGGCCACGGCCGCTTCCTTCCAACTCCTAGGCCTTTCCTATCCCATCGTCGCCATAAGACCTATCTGTGTCGGTGCGACGTAAAGCCCCTAGCAAAAAAAAAAAAGACATATCTGTGTCGGTGCGACATAAAACAAAACAGCAGCATTACATCAATTTAAAAGACATTTGAAACTAATTTGCATGCTGTTTGAGCTTAGTAAAGCAGTGCTTGGTTTGTTTCGGCCCAGTGCACGCACAAGTACAGCGATGTGGTGTGTTGTGTGTAAAGGAAGATATTCCTTGGTATATATTAAAACACTGTCTTTGCTAGCAATATGTAGACTGGTGTTTACAGTGCACTATGTCTTCTGGTACGGGCTATATCAAATTAGTTACCTTCATTGACCTGTCTCAGTCTTATCCTTGACTTTGACAATGTGAAAGTGACTGAGGTATGAGTGATGCTAGTAATACCATTCCTTATGCAGCCAGTCCCTGTTATGGATGGTGTGAAAATATCGCTCATGGGGTCGGTTGGTGCATGCATTTCAGTGGGCTTGGCAAACTGATATGTAATAGCAACGTCTGGCTCAGTGAGGAAAGCAACGGGAAACTACCTCACTCCTCATTTCCCTAGTACGCCTCTTCAGTGACGCATAGGCTATTTATGACAGCTATTGGCGGAACTGTGGAAGATCAAACCAGCCTTTGGGCTGAATACTCAACAACTCATATTAAAACAAACACCCTCTCCCCGTATCCGAGGAATTGACCAGACGTATCCACTGACCATTCAGCCAAGAATTCAGGCAATAGAAACCATATTATCAACATTTTGATAACATAAATATTAATAATAATAGTTTCACCTACCAATTGTAGGCATTTTAAATCGATGCCATTTAGGCTGCCTGCGTGTCAATTTTGGCGTTCCATTTTACGCCACAAGATGACAGAGAAACTGGAACTCTGTTGGGTGATCTGTGGCTGAATTGTAATTATTTTTGTCCGGTAAACAATAAATATGCGGCCTGAGATTGTGTACATGTCGACATTGTACGACATGGAGTGCCGATAATGGTTTATTTCTACCCTACAAAAATCTGTAGGATCTGATCCCGCGATCCTGAGTTCCGGGGACCACTTATCTAGCCTACTACTTATCCACAAAGGGAGATTTTTTAATATCATATTGTGCATACCAGTATTATTAGGTTTCATTTAATATAAAGTGTCGTATTTTTGTGAATAATCCTTTGGGTATCCTTATAAGTATACGTTTTCGATTACGTGGAACGTTAAACCAAGACTATATGTATTATTGCTTTTGAATACTAAGAAAACAAGATTTTGTGGGTAAGAGAATTGGTTTCTTGCTTCCTTGCCGAGTCTGGAAATTAACACTTATAAAGATGGCAATATTATTGTCATTCCCTTGGCTGACATATTAATAATATTAATTTGATTTTACCGTGAGATTAATTCAGTTCCTCGAGTTACAATCGTAAGAATTGCTTGCTTGCACATTCTTCTTCATACATAGTTAACAAATACGTGTAGCAATAGAGGATATGTGGAGCTGTCCATTGTTACATGAAAATTGCTTGTGGCTCCTACCATGTGATTAATACAGCCTATTGATATGACATTAGCCAAACTTTCTAAAGTTCTTTGTTCCGCGCCCACATCCCGCGATAAAATTAAATTCAAATCACTGTGATCACTATCTAGCATACGACATCGCCCGCCAATGATTTAGGCCCTATTGTACGCTAAAAAATAATTTCGCAATGAATTGTCTCCCATGTCGTGATTGGCCTATTTAATAGTAGGGCCGTCGTGATTATATTACAGCAATATTTTATGTGTTCAGAGTATTTATAGCTCTTCATAAGAAAAGAGACAGAAACTCTTTAATTAATTGTGGTAATCCTTAGATAACCTACACTTCCGGCGCTATAAACCTGTTTGTTCAAGTATCTCAAGAATCTAGTATGACTGCTTTGATATTCTACATCCCTCACAAGCAACTAAGAGACAAATTCTGATGCAAACTTAATTTTACAATTTTAATAGAAAAATCGAAGACATCCTATACTCACCTTTCAAGGAAGTTCATTGCTACTGCGTGCAGCAGCAATTCAATTATTTATACGAACTTTAGATAGCGAGAATGATTGTTGGAAAACAATATAATACCGTGGTCAGACCGTGTCAATACTCAAAAGATAAGGGCCAAATGAACGTACCCTTCGTCGGAGACATGGAGTACCAACCGAACAGAGTAGGCTATAACATTGCATCCACTTTCCTGAACCAATTCTCGCTTTCATTTTTCCTACCCAGCTTTCCGTTGATAACCCTGGCTCTCTTCTGAAGATTTGCGAACACACCTTGCATTGCACTTCCATTTCATTCTTCTGTAACCTGATTGTTCGAAGTGTCGTACTTCTTTCTTTTTCTTTCTTTTTCTCCTCTGATTATGAAAAGGAGCAAGTTTGCAGTTTTACGTGATTGTAGATATCATGATCATTGTTACGAGACTTTTAGTTTTACGTCGAATGTGACCACAGGGATGTGAGTTTCATTTTTAAATTCCCACAGGCATTGACCGAGATTCGAACAGTGACCCTTTGTAAGAAGCCATTGACAGTGCAACTTCGATATCACCAACCCTGCCCGAAGAGTGGATGATTATTTCGTTGTATCATTTATTGATTTATTAATTATTTATTTATCGTACGACATTCATGCGGAAACAATACAAAATTTCAAGAAATGCTTCATAATAGTATCAGCATATACAAATAAGGCATCTTCGTACAGGTTGTGAACGCCCTATGAGGAGTTGAAAGTAAAGGCTTCCACTATCCGTCACATCGGTACTAACTGTGCGATTGAGTGGTTACCTCTGTGACCGGCTGCCTTTGTGCCCAGGAATTAATCTAGTAGTCTACTTATTTTTGGCGGTCTTTTTTAAAAAAAAAATTTACAAGTTGCTTTACGTCGCACAGATACAAATATGTCTGGATGGGATAGGAAAAGGCTAGGCGTAGGAAGGAAGCGGCCATGGCCTTAATTAAGGTACAGACCAAGCATTTTCCTGGTGTGAAAGTGGGAAATCACGGAAAACTATCTTCAAGGATGCCGACAGCGCGGTTCAAACTCACTATCTCCCGAATGCAAGCACACAGCTGCGCGCCCCTAACCGCACGGTCAACTCTCTAGGTTCGCGTAGTCTGAGTGAGCCTGAGAGCCTTCTGCTTCACCAGAAGTGGCAATGTCGTTTCTAAACTTTTTGACTTCTTGGCGGGAACCCACGCCCTTCATGGTGAACCGAGCACATCTTTACCCTCTCCCACTGCCTGGCAGACGAAGTTGCCGGAAGACGATTCCTGCATGTGGTGGCCCTGCATTAGGCTCTTGGATTAAGTTAGGCTACTTAACAGAACGTACGAATCAGGCTGCAGAATCGAAACATGTAGAATTTCCCTTTTTTTTTCTTCTGCTATTGGCTTCACGTCGCACAGACACAATTAGGTCCTATGGCGACGATGGGATAGGAAAGGCCTAGGAGTTGGAAGGAAGCGGCCGTGGCCTTAATTAAGGCAGAACCCCAGCATTTGCCTGGTGATAAAATGGGAAACCACGGAAAACCATCTTCAGGGCTGCCGACAGTGGGATTCGAACCCACTATCTCCCGGATGCAAGCTCACAGCCGCGGGCCTCTAACCGCAAGGCCAACTCGCCCGGTTATCTCCCCTTAAAACAGTAATCACTACTACTAGCATCATCATCATCTCCACCGAATATTTCGGCCTCGTCATCTTTGGGACATTCATCTGAATATGTGTAAGTCGAGTTCTCAACCCAAAGGCTGGTGGGATCCGCAACAGTTCCACCATCAGCTGCCATTGATATCCTAGGTGTCAGTGAAGAAGCGTATTAGGGAAACGGGGAGTGATCTAGTTTCCCGTGGCTTTCCTCACGGAGCCAGAAGTTTATAATGCCTTTTAGTCTGCCAAGTACACTGGAATATATATCTCACACCAGACGGCCCTACAAGTAAGACCTTCAAATAACTCATCACGCGGACTGGCTGCGTGAGGAATACCTCAGTCACTTTCAAATTAGCAAAAACCAATCAGCAGCAAACCCATACTAGAAGATGCAGCGCACTGTTTCACCTGGGAAGAATTTGGGCAACTGCGTGATATCTAGCAGAAAGAACACGAAGACAACTTCACTTATAAAGCAGAACATTCTCAGAGAATCTGAGCACAACTTCTTGTCAATGCCAAGATTCAAGTTGCTCTGTCAGGTTTTAGGTCAAACAACGATTTAAGATAACAAAATACTGTCCACGACTGATTAATATTCATTAAAACAAGTATAATTTATCAAAAATAACTTAAATAAAATTATCCTGGCTAGAGGCCAAGTTATTATACAAGTGCCGATTTGAATATTAGCATGCGAACGAGATTTAAGTACGATATTAATAGGACATTTCTTAAGATATACTGAGGAGGTGTTGCTTTCTAGAGAACAACGCTCTTGTTGGAGAGACAGGGCTTCGACAGTAACAGTGAGCGACTGCAGGGGGACTTAAACAATGTAGTGAGATGGACATGGTATGATTGTAAATGGGATGAAAAGTCAAGTTGTAAGTTTCACCAGGAGGAAAAGCCCTCTCAGTTGTAATTATTGTGTTGATGGGAAGAATGTAAGTACCTAGGTGTTTATATAAGGAATTATCTTCATTGGGGTAATCATATTAATGAAGTAGCTAAGGAAGGTTACGGATCCCTTCGCATGATTATGAAAGTATTTAGGGGTTGTGGTAAGGATGTAAAGGAGAGGGCGTATAAGTCTCTGGTAAGACCGCAGTTAGAGTATGGCTCCAGTGTATGGGACCCTCACCAGGACTACATGGTACGAGAACTGGAAAAAATTCAAAGGAAAGCAGCACGATTTTTCTGGGAGATTTTTAACAAAGGAGTAGTGTTACTAAAATATTGCAAACTTTGGGTAGGGAAAACTTGGTGAGCTGGCGTGGAATGACAAAAGTAGAATAAGCTAGAGCGATCATAATATGATAAAGTTGGAATTCAAGAGAACAGATTGAGGCAAATATTCATTTATAGGACGAGGAGTAAAGGATTGGAATAAATTAACAAGGGAAATGTTCGATAAATTTCAAAGTTCGTTGAAAATATATGATATAAATTAAAAATTATAAATAAATGTAAATATGAAGTAAACAACAGATAGGGAATCTGCCACCTGGGCGACCACCCTAAATGTAGATCATTGATTGATTGATTGATTGATTGATTGATTGATTGATTGATTGATTGATTGATTGATTGATTGATTGATTGATTGATTGATTGATTGATTGATTGATTGATTGATTGATTGATTGATTGATTGACTCCAATGAAAGCAAATTTGTTTTAGAAGAATCTTCAATAGTAACAGTTCAAAGCAGATCTTGATAATTTGTCTTCAAGAGCTTGATCCTAATCCACATCCTTTCCGCTCATTGTAGTTAGTTACCACTTCTTCAACCTTTCCAGTTTAAATTATTATCTGTATTAATACAGGAACCGCCTAGCTCTGGAAGGGCATGGGTTCGATTCCCCGTCAGGAAGTCGAAACATTTAGGAAAGAATCCACTTCTGGAGACCCAGGAGTCCCTGAATTTCACTCAACACACAAAAAATGAGAACCATATAAATTCTTGAGGACATTGATGGCCGGGTATAGATATAACCAGTTTATACCACGTAGTGTTGAGTTTACGAATTGTGGAAGCATTCACCTTCCACCACTCCAAAGGCCCTAATGGCCTCTACGGAGAGGGCTTTAATAGGAAAAATAAATAACTGTACATTCTGAATATTAACTAACTGTCAGGTTTTTCGAAATTACCTGCACTGGCATGAGGATGGTGTAAATTTCAGGATACATCCCCAAGAATTCTCTAAAATGTGCACTTTGAACTTTACAAGAACTGAACGCGACTATAGAAAATGTATGATTTAACATTACAGTACGTCATTTTGGTGAACGAGAACTAGGTATAGTAAATTACTATTTGATGAAGAAAATGAGTGCATCAGAAGAAAATATTTCCAGTACACTAATTCGTTGTCAAACTACCATCAACATTCCAAGAGAAAATGTTCTAATGTTAAAACACCATCCTTCGTTGAGATATAGTAGTGTATTTCCACATTGGATAGAGTTGCACAACACCGCCATTAGCCGTCCTTACGCATGACTGAAGCCCCACCTTGTTTGTCTACCAGGTAGCAAAATTGGTCCACATTTTCAATTTCCTCGCTATTGTTAACCATTTCGCCTCATTAAGATAATCCGATTTTTTTCGAAACGATTAAAATAATTTGGAATCACATCGCGACACCCTCTTGGAAGTCCTATTACTTCTAGATGTTTCAGATTATACTGTATTTTTCTTTGAAATAATTGTTGGCTCGTATATGTTCTTCTTTTTAATATACACTTTTTCTGGCTGATTTCTTCCAGTTTCAAATCTAATTGTTGGGTGTATAATGAACCCATTTCTAGTGACCTATATATAGGGTACATAAAGGTGAAAGCATATCCTGTATACTAACTCTCATAAATATTGCAATAAAATACTAACTTATTTGAAGTAATTACAAAGGACATATAAAACACTAAATAGTTCAAAACCTGTAAAACACATGTTCTGTACTTCCTCTGTAACAGTTATCCTGTATTTTAATGAAGACATTTTAATAATAATGTTATTGGCTTTACGTCCCACTAATTACTTTTCCGGTTTTCGGAGACGCCGAGGTGCCGAAATTTAGTCCCGCAGGAGTTTCTGTACGTGCCAGCAAATCTACTGACATGAGGCTGACGTATTTGAGCACCTTCAAATACCACAGGACTAAGCCAGGATAGAACCTGCCACGGTGAGTCAGAAGGCCAGCGCCTCAACTGTCTGAGCTACTCAGTCTGGCTGAAGACATTCTTGTATTGTATGTTTCGACGCAATGGCAATCTATAAACGAGAAGTTTAATTAATTAATTAATTATTTATTTATTTATTTATTTATTTATTTATTTATTTATTTATTTATTTATTTATTTATTTATTTATTTATTTATTTATTTATTTATTTATTTATCGCTGTGGCTTTTAGTACCGGGAATGTCCGAGGCATGTTCGGCTCGCCTGGTGCAGGTTTTGCTATTTGATGCCTGTAGTGGACCTGTGCGTGTGGGGTCAGATGATGAAGTAGGGAGAGGATGAAACTCGGTGTCGGCACATAGCCTGCTCTTCTGGATAACACCAAGGAGTATGTTCAAGGTTTAACGTCCCCATATGGCATACGAATCACTATCAACAGAGTCATGTACCCTGACTCCGTATGAACACTGCAGAAAGCTTGGTATTGAGTCTAGGTTTTTGGTACACAATCTAGTGATTAGAAATTATATAACACCACCTCTCCTACTCTGGCAGCTAACATCCTGATGGTGAATGTTTTTTCTACCAACGGGACTCGAACCGGCTAACCACGGTGTCAGACCACAGAGAAATGACGCCTTAAATATCATGGCCACAGGTAGGCTAATAAAAATTAAATAAAATTATATAATTGAACAGTTAGTGAATAATAAGTTAATTAAAACTGAAGTCCGTCTCCTGCACTGAACGGACAGCGTCGAGGCCTTCGGTTCAGAGGGTCCGTGCGGGCGATTTGAGCAGCATCTGGCTAATGTCTATGACTTGGGGATTGGGTATTTGTATTTTTTTCTAATACACTTTTCTTTATATTCACGTAACACATCACACCACCACAGAAACGCGCAAAAGTGAATGCATTCCTTTACATAGGATTGACGTTAGGAACGGCACACGGCCGTAAAACAGGACCACGACCAAATATGCAATTTAGTTCACACCCGTCACTGCACCAGGATATGGGAAAAGTGAAAGAAGAATTACGGAGGACTGAATGGTTGCTAAGAGTTATTTGTTTCGGTGAGCTATTGTGATGTGGTCAGCGGAAGTTAACAAGTAATCAGAAATATAATTACTAATTAAAGTTTATTTCACTTATGCCGGGCTGAGTAGCTCATGTGTGCTGGTCTTCTCGTGGGTTCGATCCCGGCTAGGTCCGGTGGTATTTGAAGGTGCTCAAATACGTAAGCCTCGTGCCCTTAGATTTACCGGCACGTAAATGAACGCGTACAAGACAAAATTCCGGCACATAGTTGTCTCCGAAAACCTTAATATTAGTTAGCGGGAACTAAAACAAATACCATCATCAATAATAATAATAATAATAATAATAATAATAATAATAATAATAATAATAATAATAATAATAATAATAATAATATCCGCCCCTGTGGTGTAGTGGTTAGTGTGATTAGCTGCCACCCCTGGAGGCCCGGGTTCGATTCCCGGCTCTGCCACGAAATTTGAAAAGTTTTACGAGGGCTGGAATGGGGTACACTCAGCCTCGGGAGGTCAAATGAGTAGAGGTGTGTTCTATTCCCACCTCAGCCATCCTGGAAGTGATTTTCCGTGGTTTTCCACTTCTCCTCCAGGCAAATACCGGGATGGTACCGCGCCAGGCCTCTCCGGAGGCCATACGCCATTATTATAGCCCCAGACATTATGATTATTATTATGATTATTATTATTATTATTATTATTATTATTATTATTATTATTATTATTATTATTATTATTATTATTATTACGTATTCCCTCACAATGGAAGAACACCTATCCTGGTTAAAACAAACTAATGTTACGTACTGTCTCCAGTAATTCAGTAGAGTTTTAAAGTTTCCTTAGCACAAGTTGTTGAATACCCATCACCGAGATTCAGTTGTTTTCTTTTATATAAACATGACCTAATTCTCTCTTTATGCATCCATTTTTCCATAGTAACAGGGGACAAGTCTAGATCCAATCAATGGAAATTCCTCCGGAAAGAATGACGAAATGGAACAAAGAAGAAGAGGGAACGTGAGAGGAGAAATAGTGAAACGAGAGAAGGCCGAGGAGATAAAGACAGACAGCTAAAATGCAAATTTATGCTCTTCTACTCGAAAGCATGTGGCTAACGGTCAAAATATGTATTTATACACCAGCAAATAAAACAGCTAGGCAGCAGCACCATCGAACGACCAAGCAACACGAGAAACAGAAATGAAACGATGCGCGCTTGCTTGAAGGTCGTCCGTCCTGCCTGCCACACCAGTCAGTCGAGCAGTGCACAGGCAGGCAACAGATAAGTTTCCTATGTGGTCATTACACTATCATAACTCAGAAGAAGGAAAAAAGAAAAGCATTGCGTAATGTCTTATATTTATTGTTATGTTTGTCGTAAATAATGATTTGTCAAACCAATTTTGTGCCCCGCATTGGCAACCAACAGCTCTCTGATAACGCCCAATGGAGCATTATAAAAAGAAGTAGAGGGAGAGGGAAATTAAAGAAGGCTATTTCTTACTGGACGCCCTGCCCTGTGAGCTAGAGAGTGCAGTGGGTACTTTCTCTGCACGATAGAGTCTGGCTGGGTAAGGAACATTCTCCTTCAAGCATTCATCTTCAGATTTCAAAATACTGCTACATGTTGTGACATCCGCATGACATATGTTTAAATTATTACCATTATCCTCTTGAGCTATTCACGATATCCCAGTAGCATTTTTCTTAATGGACCAACTTTAAATTACGTTGGATATGTTATGGCAGTTTTTTATGCTCTTTATCCGGGTATATTCTCACATATGAAGTTTCTAGCTGATAGATGACACAACTTGTCAACCAATTTTGGAGATGATAATAGGTGGTACAGTAAGGTTAGAAGTGGACCCTTTTACATACGATGAGAAACCAGTCAGACTATTTTGAATGAGGTTCCTTTTTTTTTTTTGCTCTTGAGAGAATTCTAATTACTTTATTTCACCACAGGTAGCATGAACCTCATTGTCCCTCTCCTTGGCTGAATGGTTAGCGTCGTGGCCTTCAATCCCCGGTCGAGTCGGGAATTTTATCCACGGCTGGTCAATTCCTCTGCCTCGGGGACTCGATGTTCGTGCTTGTCCTAATACACTCCTCAACACATTACACTACCAATAAAAATAATCCCAATTGTGTATACTTCCTTCTACACAGGATTGGCATCAAAAGGGCATCCGGACCTAAAACTGTGCGACGCAGGATGTGGGCAATGTGCTGGAAGAAGAAAATATTGTATCATCTCATTATATGGAGAGTGATTTTACAACTAAGCTTAACACTGAGACCGAGTAAGTGGGTGAGGTTAGGGTCGCACAGCTTTCTAGAGACAGTGGGTTCGAACTATACTGTTGGCAGTCGTGAAGAGTGTTCCGTGGTTTCCCATTTTCACACCAGGAAAATGCCACGGCCACTACCTTTTCTCTCCTAGGCCATTACTTTCCCATCGTCCGACTCGTTGGCTGAACGGTCAGCATACTGGCCTTCGGTTCAGAGGGTTCCGGGTTCGATTCCCGGCCGGGTCGGGGATTTTAACCTTAATTGGTCAATTCCAGTGGCACGGGGGCTGGGTGTATGTGTTGTCTTCATCATCATTTCACCCTCATCACGACGCGGAGGTCGCCTACAGGCGTAAAATAGAAAGACCTTCACCTGGCGAGCCGAACCCGTCCTGGGATATCCCGGCACTAAAAGCCATACGACATTTCATTTACTTTCCCATCACCGCTAGAAGATCTGTCTGTGGTGGTGCGACAAAAAAGCAAATTGTAAATTGCTTCCACTAAGGATGAAGGATATCAATATTCTCGCAAATTGAAATGAAAGACTAGGACTCTTCATCTCTTAAAAATAATAGGTAAGGTAAGGGTTATTCTGCCCGAAGGCAGGTCCGAACCTCCGAAGAGGTGTTCCTGAGCCGGAGTTTACGTGCGGTAGGATGGCCAGTTCCTTTCCGCTCCTCCATTCCCTTACACCCCACCAACAGCGCGTGGCAACCCATCCAACTCCTGACCACGCCCAATGTTGCTTAACTTCGGAGATCTCACGGGATCCGGTGTTTCAACACGGCTACGGCCGTTGGCTAAAAATAATAGAATATCGCTATTTTTCCTTTAAATACCGTTTTAATCTTAGGGAAGACATCTGAAAAGAGTATTGCCTTTCAAGTTAAGCGGGTATGATAGCCGAGTGACGTAGTAACTGACTTATCACCAAGGTGGTCCTGGTTCTAACCTCGGCCTGTTCACGTGGGATTCTTAAAATGAAAAATTACGAGCGGTCAACAGTCAACGTAAAACTGCGAGCTTACCGTATTACTTTGAATTTAAATCTCACTCTCGGCTATCCTAAATCAACCCTCGAAGCTCCCAAGTTGGGAACCTAAATTGACAAATTAAAACTCCATCTGCAAGGGGAGTTAGTCGTGTGGTTAGGGACGCTGAGCTGTGAGCTCGTATCCCCGATATATTGGGTTCGAACCCCACTGTCGGCAGCCCTGAATATGGTTTTCCAGGGTTTCCCTAGGGCTGTGCCTTAAATAAGGCCACGACCGCTTCTTTCCCAATCCGAAGCCTCTCCTATCCCATCGTCGCCATAAGACCTATCTGTGTCGTGCGACGTAAAGTAAATTGTAAGGAAATAAAAAGAAGAAAGAACTGCACTGTTTCTCCTGGCTCGTAAGTTTCATCTTTCCTATTTGACTTCCTGTATCGAACTACACTGTCTTCTAGCCTCGATAGAATTGTATCTGTAAAACCTGGAGAGCTTGTTGGGAATTTACTTCATAAACGATAAAAACACGGGTACAATTCCTCAATAATCGAACACATTTATTTTAACACACACACATGGAAGACATCTTGCGAACAACAACAACAAAAACAACGACAAAACAATCAATCCAAACAAATACTACACACACAACACAGTTGAAAATAATCGATATTATTCAAGTCTTAGGCTTATTCCTTCATCTTCTCCCATCTAAGTTAACGGTTGTCAGTCCAACGATAACATACAAAACACAATCAAAGGTTCAGTTTTAGAGGTTTACGAACCGCCCTTCCAGATCTTGTTTCACTTGGAGTCTCTTCGATGATGGTCACGGTTTCCTCTTAGGGTACTTCAGCAACTTCCTCTCGAAGTTTTCTGCCGATGACTGCACTTTCACTCTGTTGGCCAAGTTCCAGTTCCAACGGGTAGATTCTCTGCACTGGTCTCAAAAGCAAGCCACCTGAGGTCTTCACTCTTACCAATCAGGTTTCACCATCAGTTCCCTTTAGGAGTTCAACAACTCTTGCCAACACGTTTTGTGTTGTCATTTACCACCAATACTATTTCACCAACTGAAATTGGTCTATGCTGCAGTTTATTGGCTAACAACATCAACTGTCCCAAGTATTCAGAACAAACTCTCCGTCGGAGGTCTTCTCGCAGATTTTGCCGGTAGTGAAGTCTCTTATTTAGATTAGTGGATTCAACTAAATCAAAATTTGGAACTCCAATCTCTTCAAGTTCCTGCAGAAATATACTGGGTGTTAGAGGAGTCAAATCACTGGGATTTTGAGACACATACGTTAGAGGACGAGCATTGATGACGGCCTGACAGTCGCACAAAATTCTCTGCATCTCCTCGTAGTCAACTGATGTTCGTCCTAGGACACGACGCAGTAGTCTCTTCATTATTCCAATAAGTCGCTACCACCAACCACCCCACCAGAATGCAGTTGGAGGATTCACTTTAATTCTTCTGGCAGTGCTGTAAAGGTGAATAGCGTCCCAGTCCAATTTCTTACATGCATTATCAGTTCCAGAAACGTTTCTACCATTGTCACTATAGACAAGAGATAGCCGACCTCTTCTACTAATGAATCTCCTAAAACTCTGAATGAAGCTGTCAGTTGAGAGGGAAGAAATAAGCTCCAAATGTACTGCTCGATACACTCCATAAGTATGCAAACATACCCATGCCTTTTTATTACTTCCCTTCTCCACCTTGAGTTATAGCGGACCTGATAAATCAACACCAGTAACTTCAAATATCTTGGCATTTCACTCTCTATCTTCAGGAAGAGGTGCCGCAGCACTCAAATCTACCATCCTCATTGATCCTTACTGTATACAAGAAATGTTGATGAGCAGCCTCTCGAAGTTCTAATTTACTCTTCTTCTCAGCAGGGTCCATTATTCCAACGGCATCCAGAGTTCACAAATCTGACACAGGGCTTCTCTTGTTAGCATAGCTGTCACCACCATTGCCATACTTTCCTCATTACTATGTTCTGAAGGTACTTTGCCCATTAATATACACCCAAAACAGTTTCCATGGCCACTAGTCCAGTACTTATTATCTTGTGGCCTCCATTTAACAGTTTTCCTGCAACATCAGCTCCAATGAATATTTCTATTGGTCCGTAAGATTCCATGTCAATCAAAACAATGTCCTGACTACTTAATTCCTCAGTCCAAGGACCTTGATGTACTGAAGGTATGGCACCACAAATTCTTGTTTGGTCTAATGCTTCAAAGTGACAGTTGTAGCTACCATGCAGACTAGAGAGATAAATAGTGTACACACAGTGGTGGTATACTCCAATGGTTGTACCTACAAAGAGCGAGTGTTGGATATTTTCCGGTCTGCCGGTTTGATATCCCATTTCCTTGGCTGTACAGTTCAAAATGTAGGAACACTGCGATGCTGAATCAATTAATGCTCTTACAGTCCACTCAACTCTTTGTCCCCGAACCTTGGCAACATGTGTTTGCATTAACACCCTACAATGGTTCGACAAACTATCTAAAGCCTCATCTTTCTGCACTTGCGCAGTAGAAGCCATTTTGTCTCCTGTTGAGTTCGGCCTCTCTACGGCTGAGTCTACCTGGGTTTGTGGCAACTTATCACACATAACCACATAATGTCCTCGACCACAAATGATGCACCTGGGCCTATTTCTACATTTCTTCGCTGGATGTCCGACATTGAGACAAGAAAAACAGAATCATTTAGTCTCAGGTGCAAGACGACGTTCTTGCAAAGTCATCTTCTGGGCCTTAATACAGTCTTGAGACTTGTGATTAGACGAACAAAATACACACCCTGATGTTTCTCTATTAGATGCAGTAAGGAGACATGCCGATATAGGAATGTTCCCATTCGGATTAGTGGTGTAATTCAAGCTCTTTTCCTTCTTCTTTACACATCCCTTGACATCTACCAAAGGCAAAACATCAAACCCTGACATAGCCAAAGCAATCTTCTGTTCCTGTTTTACTTCACATGTAATTGCGTCAAGCTGTCTAAACGATTCTTGGAATTCACACTCTGGTCACTGATACCAGCGCCCCCTGGTTCAACAGCTGAACAACTTGAAGAAGACTGGCCATTGAGTGCGATTGAAGAAGTTTTCTCCCAAGTTCTTAGAATGTCCTCGGGCGAACATGACTCTACTATTGGTAAAAGCATGGAATTACACTTTCCCGTTGTGACACCTAAAGTTCTCAAGTCTCCTGTGTGGCTCTGAAGCTTTTCATAGAGAGATGATAAACACACCTTATTAGGGCTCACAGCATTCTGTAAGATTAAACTTAACAACTCCCTAATGTAGATTTCTACCAGGAAATCATCCTTCCCATAGCGTGGTTTGAGACTTGATATTGCTTTACAATAACTTTCTCCGGTAGCAGGAAAGCTCTCAACTAAAATCTTGCTGTGGATCCAGAAAAAGTGGCCTAGATGAGATAATGAAATTTATCACTAGGGTCTAAAAGAGGGTCCTCGTCAATTTTCTTAAATTGCGACCAGAAAGGAAGCCAATCTTTTAGTTCACCTCTGAACTACTTCAATTCTAACGAAGGCAGTTTGTATGAACGCTTAACTGGGAGTGACGAGTTAGAATTAACTGATACTGCAGTAGCTTCCGAGTTCCGATATTAATTTAATAATTTCGTAACAAGAGTCTTAACCTTATAAAATTTGATCTTGTACTCGTCAGCCATACTGACATCTTTGTCTAACTCGTCATCCCTAACCTCCACGTTCTCAATCATATTAGTGAAGATAAGAGTAACCATATCTGTTAATTTATGATATTTTGTTTCTTATAGATCCATATGTGCACTAATACTTTCCATATCTTTCTCCGGCATCTGTAATAACGGGTCGATCTCGATCTTGGTTAGTGATCGCCGTAATACCACTCTTGATTTCTTTGTCACTGCTATATTCACTTCCATGCTTGAGATACTAATTATGAAACTGTTTCTATGATTATATAACTGTCTAATGTCCTGTTGCGGTCGCCAAATGTTGGGAATGCACTTCATAAACGATAAGACACGGCTACAATTCCTCAATAATCGAACACATTTATTTCAACACACACACATGGAAGACATCTTGCGAACAACAACAACAGCAACAAAACACTCAATCCAAAGAAATTCTACACACACATCACAGTTGAAAATAATCTATATTATTCAAGTCTTAGGCTTATTCCTGCGGAGCTCTTCCAATTTTACACCTTTCATGGCCCTTACCTTTTTTTGCCATTGCGTTCGTCTTTCGAAGGTTAATCAATCAATCAATCAATCAATCAATCAATCAATCAATCAATCAATCAATCAATCAATCAATCAATCAATCAATCAATCAATCAATCAATCAATCAATCAATCAATCAATCAATCAATCAATCAATCAATCAATCAATCAATCAATCAATCAATCAATCAATCAATCAATCAATCAATCAATCAATCAATCAATCAATCAATCCATCAATCAATGATCTGCACTTAGGGCCAATGCCCAGGTGGCAGATTCCTTGTCTATTGTTTACCTAGCTTTTTCTTACACGTTTCCAAAGAACTTGGAAATTTATCGAACCCCTTGATAATGTATTCCAAACAATTACTCCTCGTCCTTTAAATGAATATTTGGCCCAATTTGTCCTCTTGAATTCCAACTTTATTTTCATATTCATATTATATTTCCTACTTTTAAAAGCACCGCTCAAGCTTTTTCATCTTCTAATGCCATTCCATGCCATCTCTCCACTGACAGCTCGAAACGTACCACATAGTCGAGCATCTCGTCTCCTTACTTCTTTGTCAGAAATCACCCAGAACAAATCATGCTGCTTTCCTTTGGATCTTTTCCAGCTCTCGTATCAAGTGGTCCTGATGTGGGTGCCATACACTGGAACCATCCTCGAATTGGAGTTTTACAAGAGACTTATAGCACTTTCCTTTCATTACTTCTTTTTCTTCTATGTGCCCTGTCCAGTCTCCCGGACGTTGGCGATCAATGTGGAGAGTGCGTTTCTTTCTTCAGCAACAGTGCTTTTTATGCCTGTCCAATCTTTAATATTCTTAAGGCATGTTGTTCTCCTCCTACCTACTTCTCGGCACCCTTGAATTTCGCCTTTCAAAATTAGATATAAAATTGCGTAAAACGACGCAAAATATGCCTTAGGTAGGTATATGGAATTTTTCTGGCATGGTCAATTCACGAGACTCTGAGCATTCTTCTATGAAGCCAAAGTTCTAAGGCTTCCCGTCTTTTGATGGTGGCCTCTTTTGACGCCCAAGCTTCAACTCCATAAAGGAGTGTAGACCAAATATACCATTTCACCATACGCTGCCGAAGTTTTAAATTTAATGTATCATCACAAACTAATGTCTTCATATTCTTGAATGTAGATCTTGCAATTTCTCTTCGGCTCTTAATTTCTAGGCCTGAGTTCAAATCTTCCGTTTTCCAACAACCAAGATATTTAAGTTTATTTACTTGTTGAATTCGTTGGTCTTTAATTTCAGAGTAGCATTATTTCTGCCTCTTCTCTTTCTTGATGTTGAGGTTTGGACCCATCTCTTCCCCAACTATATTAATTATGCCCAGGAATAGTTGCAAGCTTTCAATGCTATTAGCAAGAATTACTGTGTCATCTGCATATCGCAAATTACTTATAAATCCTCCATTTATTTTAATTCCCACTTTCAGATCGGCCTATGCTGCCTTAAATATGGCATCTGAATAGATGTTAAACAATAATGGAGACTAAACACAGCCTCGGCGAACTCCTCGTCGGATTTCTATGTAGTCCATGTATCATAGTCAACCTTCACCACAGCCTTCTGATGCCAATAAAGGTTTTCAATAATTCTTGTATCTTTATCATGAATTCCAGTTTGCTGCAGTAGTCTGATGAGTTCAGTATGTTTTACTCTATCAAACGCCTTATCATAATCTATGAAACAGGCAAAAACATCATTTTGTTGATCCCAACATTCTTGAAGAAGAGTCGTTAAACTGAAAATAGCCTCACGAGTTCTATATCCATTCCGAAATTCAAACTGGGTATCATCCAGGTTTTCCTCACATTTCTTCCTTATTCGAGCAAGGATAACTTTCAAGAAAGGTTTTAACAAATGTCTAATTAGGCTAATGAGACTATATTCACCACATTTTTTTTTTTTTTTTGGAAGGGGGACGAAAGTAGAAGTTAGCCAATCTTGAGGTAATTCTCCGCAGTTATACATGTTAGTAAAAAGGTCAAATATCCTATTCATTTGCTCTTCATTGATAGGCCTAAGCTTCAGCTGGAATTTCATCTGGGCCTAAAACTTTCCTATCTTTTAATTGGCTTATCGTATGAATTACTTTCGATTTCAGAATGCTTGGATTATTTGAGCATTCACGATTTTCATTTAGTGTTGGTCGATTATCACAGAAGAATTCTTCTATATCTTCTTCCCATATCTTAATTTGGTCAAGATGATTTATAATAGGTTTCTTTGAATTACCTTCTAGAACAAGATGCATCTTTCTTCTGTAAGTTCCAATTACTTCTTTTAAAATTTTGTGTATTTTAGCGTATCGTGTTTTTCAAATTCTCAATGTTTCTGTATTTTTCAATCATCCAATTTTTTTTTGCTTACTACAAGCTCTAGATACTCTCATAATCATGTAACAAGATATGTAACCTTTCTCTTTAATGTGAATACTCCAATGATGATCATTCCTTATATTAACACCTAGGTTCTTACAGTGTTCCCCATGCGGTACTTTTCCCCCGTCAACACCGTGTTTAAAACTGAGAGAACTTTTCCTCTTGGTGAAACTTACAACTTGATTTTTCATCCCGGTTATTATCATACCATTACCCGTTGTCCATCTCACAACAATGAATAGGGCCCTCACAATCGTGCAACTCATTTACTACTCTATACAGTATAATATAATTCGCAAATAGCTTTATATTTGATTCCAATTCTTTACTCATATCATTCATATATTTATGAAAACATAAAAGTCTAATAATACTGACCTGCAGGACTCCCCTCTTAATCGTTACAGGATCAGATAACACTTCACCTATTTTAAGTTTCTGAGTTCTATTTTCTAGAAATTTAGCCATAACTTTAACACTTTTGTCTAGACCTATAACCCTCATTTTCGATACTAATCTCCCATGATCATCCCTATCAAAAGTCTAGGATAGGTCAATAGCGATAAAGTCCATTTGACCTCCAGGATCTAAATATCTGCTATATCGTATTTGTATTTGTGTGTTATTATTATTGAACATAACAGGCGCTCAGCCCAAATACATGTTCAAAATGAAAACAACTTACAAAAAAAGTAAACGTGACACACCCTAGGGAGGATCACCACAGCAGTCATCCTCGGTCCCTACATGCCACGTCCATCGACCCCGCTGGATATTAAAATAAAAAAATAACAGAAAAAATAAAAATAAACTACCGACCTACTACTACTGCCGTCCGGCCATGTCATCATCCCTGGTGAGAAAAAGACCGCCCCCTCCCATTGATGACACGACCGGCCCTATCCATGGGGCCCGTAACAACCCCCCAACAACCCCTACCAGATGACAGCGCAGTTTTCTCACCATTCCATTTGCGGCCGACCTTGTGAGGCTGAAACCGCTCTCCTTATGTACCCCGCCTCTCTCTCCTCGTGCTTTTACTTATATGGGGTAGGTCCGTCCTACCCCATCCTCTTACGGGTATGTCCTGCTCTCCGTTACTAACTACTCCTTACTATCTCTTACTGTACATAAACCGTGATAAAATTGCACATGTCTAAATATCTGCTATATCTTGCTGGAATCCTACAAGTTGAGCTTCATTGGAATAACATTTCCTAAATCTGAACTCCGTCTATCAAACCAGTCAGTAATTTCGCAGACATGTCCAATAGAATAAGAGAGAATGCTCTCTTAGGGCTTACAAACAACATATGTCAATCTGACTTGCCTGTAATTATCCTCTTTATGTTTGCCATACTTTTCCTTGTACACTGAGGCTACTACTGCAACTCTCCATTCAATTGGTATCGCTCCTTCTCACAAAGAGTAATCAAACAAATATTTCAGATATGGCACTATATCCAACCCATAGCCTTTAATATATCCCCAAAATATGTATCAATCTAGCTGCTTTTCCAGCTTTCATCTTTTGTATTTTATCGTAAATGGCTTTATTATATAGTTAAATTTCAGTAATTCGGCAGTATTAGTCGCCTCCACCATCTGGGCATTACACCCAACTACCTTTACATACTGCTGACTGAATATTTCTGCCTTCAGTAAGTCCTCATATATACACTCTCATTGTTCATTAATAATCCCTATAATGTTCTTCCTGGAACCTGTTTATGCCTTACTCTTCCTTCTTCTTCTTCCTCCTTCTTCTCCTATGGTAAGAGTAAATAAGAGATCATTATATCGTTGTATTTCCCATCAAAACAATAATAACATTTTGTGCTGGTTTGCGCAAGGTTGTTAACTGGGTTCAGAATTGCGAAAGGTGTCCTGAACATGAATAAAGACCTATCTCAGTTTTACAAGGGGAAAGCATTGGGGAAACTCCTTTCATAAATCACGCTTCGATTAGACGCTATAAACACCTGGATTTCAACCTCGAATCATCGAGTAGTGCAACTTCCTAGTTCTGTCCGGCGAGTTGCTTCCTTGAAGCTATGTTTACTGAGAACTTGAGGCCATAGTTTTCAATTGTTACAGCTTGGGTGAGAAAAATATCTACACTTTCTTTATGCAATATTCACCACCATCTTCATCAACACTTTGTCTTACAAACAGCTACCACACTATGGTACACTTGATAAGCAAGGCTGGGTAAAAATGGACTAACTTATGATATTCAAATTAAGCCATAAATATTATAATTTTCGGAGTTTTTATTTTCGATATTTTTTTGCTAGGGGCTTTACGTCGCACCGACACAGATAGGTCTTATGGCGACGATAGGATAGGAAAGGCCTAGGAGTTGGAAGGAAGCGGCCGTGGCCTTAATTAAGGTACAGCCCCAGCATTTGCCTGGTGTGAAAATGAGAAACCACGGAAAACCATATTCAGGGCTGCCGATAGTGGGATTCGAACCTACTATCTCCCAGATGCAAGCTCACAGCCGCGCGCCTCTACGCGCACGGCCAACTAGCTCGGTTTCGATATTTTGACAGATGTGATCTATACGAGAGTTAAATTATGTAGTCTGTTGCTTTTACTAAAACTGGGAGCTACTAAAATGAGTCGTTATATTAAACTATGTTAAACTATTAGGTGTTCCACATCATTTCAAGAGAAGGAAAACTATCACAACTTCGAAATAAATCGGTTGATTTCGGTTAAATGTTTGTGAACCTCGATTAGCCTAATCTACAAATTCTATTCAGGAGACAGCTGTAGAGCGGACATTCGTTGAGGATTTCGTAGCTATAGGACTGTCAAAGCCTCAAATTTCCGAGTGTCATGCTTACAACGAATATTCTTTATCTGCACACATTTTGCACATAATACCGGAGGAATCGTGTTTACTCATGCTAGTATCACAACGTCAAAGGCGATGAGAAAAAGAATATTTGCTTGGAATTCGAGACCTTCAGCGTTCGTGTCTGGTTTGCGGGTTTGGATTGAGGTGTAGTCACTATAAAAACGATACATATGTTAAAATTCCTATATCGCCTGTCCTAGAAGTGACATTCTGATGCTTTCAAAGTCAACTGCAAGGAAATTACAAGAATAAACATCAGTGCGGGCTACAGCTTGTACGTTAGCTGTGTTTGCGTGGGAATGAAGGACTCTTTTTAACTTTGCAAACCAAGTGTCTCTGGGTTCGGAAAAGAACAAATATTGGCCAAGGGAGGTAAAATAGAATAGATGAAAGTAAGGAGCCTGGCTCACGTAAGTGAAAGCAATGACTGACTCAGCTAGAAGCCATTTGGTCCCAACACCACATTGCCATGAAACATGATTCAGACCCACAAACTACACGAATAAACTAAATTATTACGAAATCCTTGAAGGTATCTTCCTTAAGTATCGTTTTCCTTTACCTTCTGTATATTTTGCGATTGAAACATTCATTGATGACGGTATATATAATTTGTAACTTGGCTTTGTAAAGCTGAGTTCATTTACATATGTGTGCCCGAGTCCAAATGGAGCA